>NC_140937.1:63082991-63815491 GCF_014529385.1 Adiantum capillus-veneris
CTTCACTGAGAAGCATGCTCAGATGATGTTTCCTATTGTGCGTGAGTTCAGGATTGGAGATAGGACCTATATCTTTTTACATGATGTGCAAAGCATCTTTTATTTAATGGAGGACTTCTCCCTGGCTATCATTTCCAGAATCCAAGAGGAGACGAGTGGATTTGTTTCAGAGGATAGTAGCGATGATGAGGCAATGGAAACATCCAACAATCCAATGGAATTTCTTCGAGGTTGCTATGAGAAAGCTGAAAAATACAAGGAGACACTACCGGATGAATCCACCTTCCAAGCAATAAGACAAAGCCTAAGACCATCAACAAGTCACAAAGAAGTGGAGGATTGGTTTAACCATTCAGGTCAGGAGTCAACTACGTCTGTGGACCTGTGGCAGGAAAAATTCTTTTTGTAGGATGAGAGATTCATGGTAACTCTCTCTCTCTCTCTCTCTCTCTCTCTCTCTCTCTCTCTCTCTCTCTCTCTCTCTCTCACTTACTGAGACATGATATGTGCAGTCTTGGATTTCTGACAAGGATGACTTCCTTCGACGGTGGACTCGAGAGTATCGTGGAAGGGATGCGGCCCTAGCATAGTATTTTTTGAAGCTTTGCGAGGCGCGGATAATAGTTTTTTACAAGAGGGTACAACAACAATTTACACATTAAAGACACTATCACCCTTCTTGGGTGGACCCGTGCTGCCCAAAAGTGCAGATAAAGTCATTCTTGTGAACAAAGTGTTTTCCAGCGATTGTTTTGGTTATTGCCCGGGCTATAGAGGTGGTCGGGCGGCGTATTACTACACTTACACATCAATGGCACTAGCTCTTGGCAGACAAAACCCGGATGAACTTTTAGAGTATGGCAAACATCTCATGATTCGTTTTACAAGGGTGATGTGCCAAAAAACAAAATTGAACCTTCAAAATCTTGATACACTTCAAGTAGCAATTGTATTAAGAGCATGTATTATAGAAATATTGAAATTTTGTACAATGTCATCCACTCATAGTATCTTTCTCCACTTGTGGTTCACATACACCATTGTCTCTCTCCACCTTCGTTGATCTTCACAAGCACTGGAGTTGTTGTATCCCATTGATCTTTTAATTTTATTTTGTTGTAAATGTCTGATGGCTTGTGCTGTTACTGAAGAGGCCAAGACTTCTTTTGCCTGCATTCGATGAATGATTCTATGATAGAACCATTCAAATAGTTCTCTCAAAATGTTAGCCTTGATTCGAGAGCCGCCATGTCGTGTGTGCCTGAAATAGGCATTTTTGGCCATGTAATGAGACTTTTCCATCCCTTGGGTATTCCATATGGCGGGGTTCCCATACTTTTGTATAAAATATGGTAAATGATTGAAAATGATGTGCTAGATATGAAAACAGATTACTTAAAATGTTTTACACTCACATAGTTACACATAAAAGAGAATCAAATACACAATAATATCATGTAGTGAGTAATCTGGGTGTCTGTCCATGGTGTCTTGGATGATTTCTTGAGAAGGTTGAGATTCTACTTGAACTTGTTCATATCACCTTGTGACCAGTCATCTTTGTCGCACATCAAAAATAGCATGTCTATCGTTCGCCAAACCTCAGCCTTCGCGTTACGAGTAGTTGGTTCTTGATCTTTGACTGCAATATGTAGCTTTTTCCAGCTCTGATACTCTACCTTGCCAACATAAGGTGTGTTATATATTTTTCCATGCTTTGTTAGCTTTAGATCTCGTATTCCTTGGGGTTTAGATAAAATCCTCCATGCCTTCACCCCACCAATGGATGGTTTGCATGGGACATCCTTCTCAACAGTTGATCTCTTTTCATCCCGCTCGATTTTCACATTGCCACCATGAAGCCCCATATCCGACAATACCAATTCTAAGCACTGTAAGGCCACCTGTCGCTCTGCTGAGTTCTTGATTTTCCAAGCAATCCTGATATATAAGTAGAAAAATTTCTCCACAGTTCTACAAAGGGCATGCATTGTACAGATGTGGACATTCGTAAGTGGTATTTTCAAAACCGATCGAAAAGCAGGTCCTCAATGTGACATGTTGGAGCTTTTATCCACTACTTTGGGTCCATGACCTTTGCAGGCTCTATGCAGAACAAACACGATGACTTTGCCATTGCACCCATTTCACAATTATACATGCACTTTAATGTTTTGAGGTTACTTTGCAAGATGCCACTGAACTTGAAAGTCTCCGCTTCCATCTAGACGTAGTACCTCTTCCTGGTTAGTCTGTCAATCAATCACCTCTGGAACATTAGTTTGATGGAACACCCAATATAGAATGTCATGATCTTCTTTCTTTACCTGCAACACAAAATAAATGAGACTTAAGTAGATGTGAACATTTGAGCTCAGCTGAGAATATCGCTTACCTCAAAAGCACCAAGCCACCATATGCTAGATTCTGATTGAACACTAAAATACAAAGGATCATCAGTGGGACACTTTGAGAGGGCTCTATTCATTAAAGTAATAGTAACACGCTCTAGCTTCTTGTCTTTAACAAGCTCACACTCATCCAGTTTCAACACAAAATGTAATACCCCTCGTGACTCTTCAAATGTGATGTTGTAAAACTCCACCATTCTCTTCTGCAACATCTGCAGGTCCATAAGAATATTATTGAACTCATCATATGCTATGCTTGCTCCATGGACACTGTAAGTTGCTTTAATATGAAACGGCTGTCCAAGATATTCTCCCTGTGCGTCGTTAACACTAGGTTGGTAATGGGACACTTTTATGTCCTGGGACACTTTTATGTCCAGTTAAGTGACCATTTTCCTTGAATTATGTCAAGAGTTTCAAAATGGATTTTGAGGTGCTATCTATCTAGAAATTTGTCTCATGAGCTGAAAAAAACTCGACATTTTTTTGGAATATCAATTCCATCTTTAACCTTGTCCTTGCACAACATTTCACAACCTAAACTGTGTGAAAAAACGGGTCCTATTTTTGGCTTTTTTCAACTTTTTGCAACTATACCACTCTAGAATTCATGTTTGTGAGGTCTATAATGCTAGAGAACTATCTTTAGTAGTCCTCAACATGTTCTGATGCTTCTAGGGAGAAATACATGTTAAAGTTGTAAGTTATGACCAAATTACAAAAATTGTCAAATCCTGTTTTTTAACCAATTTTAGCTCTTCTATGACTTTTTTGGTGGCTTTCATGATATCCAAATGTAGTTTTGATTTTCTATGTCCCATATTGTAACATAAAGCTAATATTCCTTGAGTTTTGGGGCACCTAATACCCTATTTTGCATAGTACACAACGATGGTTGATTTTTTCTATTATAGAAGAAAACAAAACATTCTAGTATATCAAGTATACCTTTTTCAATATTGCTAGTTTCTTGTGAAAACTATATGCATTTTGTAGGTAGTAACCATATCTAGTCATAAGGATCAAATTTGGCTAGATATTCAATAGTTGCTATGGGATTCTACAGCTCATAATGTTGAACCCAGTTTTTTCACGTTTGCTGTATTTAGCACTTCATCTTTGTCCCCAACATTCCCCTCCGCAAGAGATGTATTATTCTTTTGACATGCTCCATGGCTCCTTATGAACCTAAAGGACAATAGGGAACTAAGAAAACATGCATATATTATTTGTATTCAGCGTGGCTATAGAAACTTTGATGATAGGTTTGTAGAATGGTAAAAATTCAACTTTTTTGTACCTATTTCTTTTGACAAAACAAAAAATAGTGAGTGAGAAGCAATCATATGTTCTGATCACCAACCCATTGAAGTTAACTAGGGAATTTATCTCAAGTCCTACAAAAATCCCTAATCTTATTTTTATACAAAAAAACGTAAGAAATGACTGTTTTGATGAAAATGTATTGGTCCATCAACTTTGGAGGCTTGGTGTAACCAAAAGATGAGAAATTTTTCAAGTCTCTTATTTTTTCCATGTGTAGTAGGCCTTGAACTATAACCTCATGAAAGGATTTTACAAAATGAGTGGATCTACTATGGTTTTGGAGGTTTTTTTCAAAACCCTGAAAGGACACTTTTATGTCCTGTTAGGTTACCAACCTAGTGTTAAGGTGAAGCCTCTCTTTCCAAACACTTGGGGCTCATGGTAAAAGTTTGGACTTTATTCCCTTCTTAACAAAGATGGATGAGAGAGATTTCTGTATAGCCGTTGATATCCTCTTTTGCTTACACCAAGTGAATCAATGCAAGTGTGCCTTGTATCTCTTTTGCAGGCACTGAGTTCTCTGAAATAAAGCGGTCCACTACATTTCGCTGTAGGACCTTAAACTTCTTGTCATTTACTATATCTGCTGCAAGGCTTCTACTTATAAGTGGCTTCAATCTCTTTCCTATATTGGATTTGGGGTCAATGTTTTCCTTATCAGGATAGATTGAATCTCTACATGAAGACAATGCATAAGTAAATAACAGAAAATTTACTTAACTAACACTATTTAGATACATGAAAATAATGCATAGCTAGAAAACAAAAAATTTACTTAACTAAGACTATTTAGTCAACCAAGAAGCATCACCTTAATGCTCGGATTCTTTTCTTGAGACCTTTAGATGCAACCTGCAATGTTTCAAGATTGCGCAATTTCTTCTTTGAGATACGACCACCTAAGATGGTGTCCTTCATTTGACAACTTCGTACCTTTGCTTTCAGTTCCTGTACCTTTGTTTTCTGTTGCAAAATGGTAACCTGATCTGTAGAATGCAAATGTGAAAGACAAACAATCTCACATTGTTGAGCTTGGAGAATGCTCTTATAAGTTTCAGCTTGCCTTGTGAGAGATTTACAATGACCCAGAAGGCCGTTTTCTCCATCACCAGCAAAGGTCAATAAGCTTGTAGGATTGACAAATGCTGGAGATGCATTAGTCATTGGATTCTTAGGATAGAGAGAGCCTCTCGTCCAGATATCTATGTGTTTAGCTCTCTGAGCTCTGAGCGTGTCTATGGATGCGGGAGATATATGTGTGTTTGTTTTACTCCACTTAATCAATGGTTGGTACTCGTTGTCCAAATCAATATGAAGGTGATATTTGGCTCGTTTTTGTGTAACATTTGTGCCATTTGAGGAGTGCACCATTAGCCAAAGGTGCAGGTTTAATGAAAAGTGAATAGTTGCTGCGGTTTCATCCCTCCATGTTAGCCTCGTTCCCTCCATGTTAACAAGGTTCATTCAATGCAACTAAAAAGAAGATTATCCCTCAATCATTACGGACGAATGTTTAGAGGGATAAAGAATCTACTTAAAGTACACTTTTTGAACTTTTACCATGACAGACCTGCCTCTATTATTCGCTATATTTTCTAGAGAGAGAGTGGAAAAAATACATTTTCTTAGAAGGCCCTCCAAATGACCTCCAAAATTTCCTAATGAGATGTCGTTTATACCTCTTTTTGTAACTATTGAAAAACCATGTGTATTTTTCAATAATGACAATGGTGTTGTAACTATTACATTTGCAAAGTTTAACAATCATGTGATTTTGTGTATGATGTTTACAATTATCATTGATTGACTTTCATCAATTTACTTTTGTCAATTTTGTATCTTTATTCTGCAAACAATACTATGGATGATGGAGTTAATGGTTATATTGTCTTGTGGGTGACTACTTTGGGTCTATATTTAAGCTTGCACTTTATTTCAAAGGTGAATCTGGGATTATCTTGGATTCATTTAGGTTTACTCAATTATTGAAACATTCAATATGGTTGAATGCCCTGTCACCAATTTATTTTTCTATCGGGCATCGCTATGAGCGTCGCTATATAAGGCTCTGCAGTGTCGCTATAAACGTCATTATAGGTGCCCTGTAAACGTCGCTATATAGCGACGCATATAGTGACGGTTATAGCGAGGCTCATAGAGACGTTCCCATATCAACATTGTTAGTGGCGGTCTTAGCAATGCCGGGGAGTATAAAAACCCAATGTATTTCCGTCGCTAACAGCGTCACAAGTACACACAACCTCTTGTAGTGTTGGTCAGGTACAGACATGGACCGTAATTGATTTGTAGATTGGGTTGGTGTGTTCGTTCACTAGGGGATAGGGGTACTATGGAAACCTTGGGCTATAGACATGCATCTGGGTTGTGTGTTGGGTGTGTTCCCATTCTCCCCTTCCCGACGTATCAAAGCTTTGTAGCTTCTAATCTAACTTATATAATGAAGAGATGGGTTTGAAGAAAGTGCCACATGGGAGCTAGAGGTACAAGCAAGCATTCAAATTCAAAATCAGAACTAGCATTTTAACTACGTCATTAAATAAAGATAATTCGACCATGAGGACACAGATCATGGAGCGACGTGAGTGCCGACCCTACCTCGCATTCTCTCTTTATGCATCGCTACCTTCTCCTGATCTCATGCCTGTGATTGTTGTACATATTTGGCCATGTAGAATTTACCTCCAACCAAATGATCGACGTCCTTCATGATCAAGTACAACAACAGGTGATTTCTGTGGAAAGTGCAATGCACTTTACACCTAAGCGGAGTTCAAACCTCACCACATACACCTTATCCCTACAACAGCTAGATTGCTTATCCAAGCCTATAAAAGGAACTCCCCTTGTATTGATCCATAGCAGTTTTTGTATGCAATTCGAATTCGAATTTCCCCCTCTACTTGGTGTCAAGTCCCCCTTCCCTTCTCTCTCACACCTCTCTCTCTTCTCTACCTCCATTTCTATGTCTATTCTCTCCTTCTCTACTCTCACTCTATCTTCTATATATCACGCAAGTTCACATGGTATCAGAGCTTCAAAAAATGAGCTCCTAAGTACTCTAAGAGCATTCTCTCAAAGCAACGGCCTATTTTACGCCTATCTCTCACTTCCAAGGTTTACTCGGCTAGCATGACTAGCGCCTCGTCACCTATGGTTGCAACCACCAAGTTAGGGTACTTCACCATTGACAAGCTCAATGGGAACAATAACAATGTGTGGAAGCTGAGAAAGGAGCTATATTTGAAGCAATTTGACCAAGTGAAGACGAGTATGCCTCCGACATGGAGCTACACTCGGCATGGGATTCAACGGACGTTAAGTCTCAAATGGAGATCATACTCCAATGTAAGGATAGGAAAGTCCAAATGGTGCGGACTCTATCCACCTCTAAGGATATTTGGGAGTTCTTCAACAACAGTTATGAGCACACTGATCTTGTCTATCAAGTAACCCTGATCAAGAGGCTTGTGAACAATACTATGCAAGAAGGTCAATCTGCATGCAAGTTTCTTGACAATTGGCAGCCACTGTTAAATGAAGTTCTCATCTTTGGAATGGAGATTTCAGAGAAATTTCAATGTATGCTTCTACTGGCGGCTTTACCCGCAAGCTGGAGAGCCTTTGTTACTACTCAAGCCCTGTCCTAGATGCAATTGCAAGGCCTTGTATCCAAAATCCATCAGGAAGAAGCTTTGAGAGACCAGTCTAATGGCTCTACTCCAGTGGCTCTAGCCACTCATATCAATTTCAAAAGTGGTCCTAACCACCATTACAACAATTCAAGGCAGTTGCATAAAGATGGTTCTAACCGCCCTAGAAACGCGCCTTATGGTCAAGTTCAATGCCACACCTGCAAGAAGTTCGGAAACATTGCCAAGGATTGCAGGTCCAAAACCAAGCATCATGGTGGTAATCATGGAGGATTCAATGGACATAAAGCAAATGGAGGCTATCATCACAAAGCTCATGCTCATTTCACCAATATTTCAAACTATGATGGCGATATACACCCTAATTCTATACAACTTTTTGCTGCAAGCTTCAGCTCCTCTAAGCCACATCACAACTCTTCTATTTGGTATCTAGACACTGGAGCTACACATCACATGACATATCATTTTGATTGGCTTGCACACTACACTCCTCTTCAACACCCACTTGAAGTCCTCATGGGGGATAGCAACATTCAACATGCTAAAGGATATGGCACTGTTGCCATTACCCTACCAAATGGCACTATAGCTCACTTAGACAAGGTATACTATGTACCTTGTTTAAAGCAGAATCTGATCTCAGTAGGAGAGCTCACCTCAAAGGGAATTACAGTTTCTTTCTCACATGATAAGTGCATCCTGCATACAATTGACACAAATCACAAGCCTTTCTCTATATCTTGCCCCAAGAAAGGATGCTTGTTTCCTCTCGGCTTCAGCAAAGTCCAAGCCAAAGCACTTTCAACAGTCATCAATTCTCCTAAGCAAGAGGAGACACTTACTTGGCGCTATAGGCTAGGGAATGTCTCGCAACAAGTGCTCAAAGATATGTAGTAGAAGGAGCTAGTGGTAGGTTTGCCATCCACAATTACACCAATTACATTTTTTGAAGCATGCGTATTGGCCAAAGATAAGCATTTCAAGTTTCCAAGGTCAAAGTCCCATACAACTCAACCTCTTGAGCTTATCCACTCCGATTTGTGCAGCCCAATGCAGACACAATCACTCACTGGCAACAAACACTTCCTAATCTTCATCGACGACTCTACAAGGTACACTCATGTCTATTTCTTGGCAGATAAATTTGCAACATTTATCAAATTTCAGGCTTACAAAGCTGTGGTGGAGACAGAACTGGATCGCAAAAATCAAGGCACTAAGGACAGACAATGGTGGGGAATACAAAAGCATCGAGTTTCAACAATATTCTGTATCAAATGGCATTCGACGGGAATTTACAATTCCGGATCACCCCCAACAAAATGGAGTCACCGAGTGCAAGAATTGCACTTTAGTCGAAGCTGCTCGCTCAATGCTAGCCCTCGGTCGACTTCCTATTACATTCTGGGAAGAAGCGATAGATACCGCAACCTACATTCAGAATCAAGTCCACTCATCCATTAATCTAAACAAAACTGCTTACCAGCTATGGTTCAACCACCCGCCCAACATAACCCATCTCAAGATCTTTGGTTCCCCGGCATATCCTCTTCTCACCAGTCCTCAACCCAAATTTTCTCCTAAGAGCATGGCATTGTGAGCGGGATGAAAACACACACAGCGCCTCTATAACGACCCGACACACACTCTTGGGAAGATACACACACACACACACTATGGGGCACCACACGGCTTAGACAACACACCTGGCCGAGACAGGGAACACACCTCTAGAGTGAAAGGAGAGAGACTATCCACTTGCCCACTCCACACAGACACACACACACACACCCAAAAACCTCAGCTCAAAAGAGGAGAATTTCTGATGTTTAGATACAAACGAGCTTGGGCCAACACCAATGGGGCAAATAGCTCACACAATATGGGTAAAATAAGCCAGATACAATCACAAACTAGAGCAGAAACTTCGCTCATAGGAGAAACTTACACAGAAAAACAGCAGGAAAAGAGTGAGGAATTTGGCAAAATGGACAGCGCCATCGCGTCCGGAACGGCCCAAAACCCCAGTCTACAATGTCAAAGTGCTCAAATCCGACCTCGGATGAGCAGTTTACGGCCAAAACAGGCTCCAAAAAAACCCAAAAACACACCTGCGGATGTTCCTCCTCTCTTCTCCACGTTTTTTCTGGTCTTCTCTCAGTTTTTTCAGTTCCCACACTTAGATTTATTAGTTGGGCACCCTTGGCCTTTTAGATGACCTCAAACAGACCCCGAACAGGCCAAAAACTGACCTCACAGTGCATAGTTGTCACCTTTTTGCATCATCCGCACACCTGGCACTCATTTCTTTTCAATAATGCGTCTCACAACCACGTGAAGTGGCCCCAAAAAGTGGTCCTAATGATGACATTTCTGCATAACTTCCACAAGAAAACATCACTTTGTGTCCGTATTCATCCACGTGCAAATATTGACCCCGTTCGGCCTCCTGACGCCACTCGATGCCATCTGACGCACCTGTTTACCTCATATCCTCGGCCCGCGGATAGCTTCCTCAATAAGTTTTACGTTGTCGTGCTGTGACACGTACATAGTGGGAACGCATGCTACAAGATCTATCTTGTATTTTTTTAGATACATAATTATATTTCCTATAGTGTACATATGCATATTTAAGTATAATAATAAGCCTTCTATCTCATCCTATTATTTTTCTCAAGGGTAACATATCCTTACTTTACCATCAGAAAATACTATGGGAAAAGCATCAATAGCTTCGCCTCTTTAACTTGGGGCAAAAAGCATTGATTCTTTATTTCTACTATTTCATTATCATCTCACACCCTAGCTAGATCATATATCTAAGGTAAACTCCAATATATATATATGTATTTTTTATACTTTTCTTATATTTCTTTTTAAATAGCTACTAGCAGAGAATCAAATCCTAGTGGGACACTAGGTGGCATGATTTCAAAGATACACTTATTTTAATGCATTATTGCAAGCATGATTACAAAACTTTGTCAAGGAGCAATGTCATGCTTTCATATGGAATGAGGTGTCCTTTGGAATTAAATGAAAGTCTAGGCTAAGGAGACCACATGAAGACTTTTGATGCCATAAATGGACCCTATTTTGATGAATTTTTTACACAAGGTTCCAATCCGAATTGGAAAACGTTTTGAAAATGAAAATCGTAGCTAATGAGCTGAAGTTTTTGCCCATATTTTTACTTTTTTATTTGGAGCCACGGTTGAGGAGATATGATCAAAATACTGGACCCCAGTTTGCCCACATCATGCAAGGACAACTCATTTCCAACTTTTCCAATTCATGTTCACACTGGCTCCTCTCTTCTTGTGTAAACCCTTGGGGGTTCCCTTCACCTATAAAAGGGGACCTCTTCTTCCTTGGAAGGAACTCAAGCATTCAAGCCATTGATGAGAGGAATTCTTGAGGGAGTGAGTAGTAATGCCTAATTGTACTTAGCCATTAACATAAGCCCAAGCCTACACTTTCTCCTAGAGGGATACTAGCCATTCTTGCAACAAGCTAACCTTGGAAGATCAACTCTAATCAAAGAAGGTCTTGCACTTGATGTATCAATCAAAGTGGAATTATCCGCTCTTCTTCTCTCTCCATCAATAATGAAGGGTTTGTCAAGTAAGATGTGTTCTACATTGATGTTTTCTTGATTTCTTGTTGTTTCCATTTTCATCTCTAATCCAAAACATATATATATGTATCTAATCTCATCTCCTTAACCAAACCTATCTCTCTCACTCTTAGTAATTCATCATCTCTACAAATTTTAGGTTCTCCTTGCTACAGGTACATCTCTCCCCGCAGTATCCTTATTGCCTACGGGCAAGAATAGGGCTTGGGAGGGAAACTTCTCATCTCTTCACTTCTCTCATATCTACATTTTTCTCATATTATCCTAGATGAATAACCCACATGATGATCATTTCTATCACTTTCACTCTGTACGATCTATCAGAATTAACGTATGGATTAGCCGTAAAATACACTTTCAACAACGTATATTGTTTCTCTTCGACCCTGAAAGGCTCAATGAAATACTTCTATCACCGGATCCCATCATACTACCTCTCATAGACTATAATTTTTCTTTTGATGTAAGCGTAGTTATCTTGCTATGAACCAAGAGGATTTGTACACACAATTAATCCCAATCACTAGACAAAATATATATATTATGTTAAGCACAAAACTACAATTCCAAAGAACAATTCGTAGCCTATTTGGTCAACCAAGATTGAATGCCATTAACTCATCCATTAACCCTTTCATATTACCCATGATACCATATGACCATAGCCTTGATGTTTTCATCTTCGTATTGTTTTGACATTCTCTTTTGCGTTATTTCTTTGTGTGTGTGAGTGCAAGAGAGAAAGAGTGAGTCTTCTTTGATTGCACTTCTTTCCAAACCCTAGTCTTCATGGCATCTATGGTTTAACTCCTTCATAGAGTTTTTGTTGAGTTCTCTCACAAACTCTCACAGCCATAAGCCCGATGTTTTCCAGGCAAGACCGCAAATTTCTCGACATATTTTTGGTGAACCCGACACGAATCTGCTAGGGTGAGAGTTTGTGGGTAACCATGTGTGATCATGTTGAGCAACAGGGTATACATTTTGACCCAGCAACAATACAAATGTTTCAAGCATTTGCAATGTTCATGCAGCAACAACATGCTACTGAAAGAAGGGAGATTTCAGCAACGAAGACCATACAAGCGGTCGTCAACAGAATGGATCGGTTCAATGGCAAAGATGTAACCAAGTACTTACGCGAGTATGTGAAGGAGATGGAGCTGCATCGCGTGTCAGAAGGTGAGATGATTCAAAGCTTTAAGCTAGTTCTTGCTCCAGAAATTAGAGAGCATGTTACGGCAATTAAAGATGGGCATGGGAGAAATTGGGAAGAACTCAAAGTAGCTTTAAAGGAGGAATATTTCATGGAGGACTCTGAGAGAGTGACCAAAAGGACATTCTTAGAATGGGTAGTCAAGCCAAAGCAAGGACTATCAATAACAGAACTACTTAGGGAATTTGAGCGGCGCTATGCACAACTCACAAGGACAGAAAGGGCCACACTAGATGCAGAGAAGACAGATCTTTTCTTAGAAGCTGCAGGTAAAGAGTTTCAAGAAAATTTGGAGCTTCTTCTTGAAGATAATGATGCTGAGCAAGGACTAAAGACTGACTGGAATGAGGTTGAAGGTGCTGTCTCATTGCTTGCCAAACGACAAAGAAGAAGGGACAAGATGGTAGTAAACACTACAAGTCCCTCCACCTCAACTTCTGACAAAATGGTAAAGCCTACTTTTATGGCTCCTAAGTTTGATGAGTCCATGCTAGATGAGCTTGTGAAGGGAATGCGTGACTTGAAGGTGAAGTTTGCAAAGCTTGAAGAAAAAGGCCAACCATCAGGGCCACTTCCTATGCAAAGACAACAGCCCAAAGAAGGGTTTGTTAATAGATGTATTTGGTGCGATAGTACAGACCATGTAAGAAGGGATTGTGATGATTTTAGTGATGCTTTGTCAAAAGATGTTGTCTTTTTTAAGGATGGTAAAATCCACTTAAGAGAGATAGGTCCACCCTTGAGAACTAACTTTGGGAAGGGGGGAATGCAAACCTTAGTTGAAGATATGGAAACCAAGCATGCCACCTCTTCAGTTGAGGCAGCTACTTATGGAGTAAAAATTGAACATTTTTGTGATGAAGAGGTGAGTGACCATCATGGTCAAATTTGGCCAAATGTCATGCAATTAGCTAAAAAGGGAAAGCTTACAAAAGAGATTCTACATGAAGCAGGTGATTGCATACGTCTAGAAACAGGATGGAATGATCCAGTGGACTCATTGTCAGTGCATGCCTACATTACAAAATGCCAACAAAATGAGGCAATTGTAGAAGAGAAGCGCAGACGTGAGAATGTTGATGAAGGACCATCAAAAAGAGCTTCTAGAAGTGGGGGAAGAAGCGACTCAATGCCTTCTCAAACACCCTCAACACAAGGAGCATTTCCACGTGAAGTACTCATGGAGGAGTCTACAACAGGAAAGAAGAAAGAGCCAACGAAAGGTAAGACAAAAGGCCCAACTTATAAACTACAATCTGATATTGAGGTTGCTACAGATTTAAAGAAAGTCTTGGAGGAAAGGATCTTGAATAGCAAGATTGAGTTCACTCTGGGAGAAGTTCTTGGTATTGCAAAGCGTGAGTTCCACGAGGAGATCATTGACATCATCAAGAGGAAGAGGCAAACCCTTGCTGAAGTTTCTCGTCCACAGGTTGAAGGGGAAACCTCGAAGACACAAGGGATGCAACTGCAAAATAAGGAGAATGATGGAGCTATGGTAGGATTCTACCAATCTAGTGGGAAAGTGAAGCAAGTGCATTTCTCAAATGATGATGAAGAAGTTGAAGATATTCCTAGGAGTTACTATTCACGAAGTCATTGGGCAAGGGCTACTACAGAAACTTTGGTCAAGGTAGGTGATCTTGAAGAGCCATTTGTTGCCTTGATTGACCATGGTTCAGAAATAAACATAATGTCAAAGAGTCTCTACAACAAGTGCAAATGGCCGATGGACATAGATCATGGTTGGATGGTAAAAGTGGCAAACAATTCATCCAGTGAATTGTATGCAGCATGTCCAGGTGTGAAGGTGACAATAGGTGATGTAAAGATTGACCAAAACTTCTTTGTTCAGGATACATCTTCATATCATCTCATCCTTGGACAACCCTACATTGTGGGAGTTCGAATGGAAACAAAGGTTATGGACGATGGTTCAGCATATGCTAGAATACGTAGCAAAGATGGTAAACGAGCTGTCCAATTTCTCACAGTCTGTGTAAACCATGAAAGAAATCGTGACAACCTCACAGAACATCCTCTACCAAAGGTAAGCAAAAAGTTTCATTATCATAGAGAAATGATGGGTTTTGGCCGAGTACCATTGTAAAGCGGGATTGCAGTGGTACAGAAAGAAAAAGGGTCTCGCCTGATCCAAAAATAGGTGAAACTTTCTCGATGAGCTCCTTGGTAACAAGGAATGGATCAGTATGTTTTACAAAACTTGAAGGTTTGAAGAGATATGAGAGGCATTATGTGCATAATGTACAAATAGGCATGAAAAAGAGTGGGTTGCTAAAGCCTACTGAAAATGTTTTGGGTTTGTGTGAACAAGTTTCTTTTGTAGATACTATGGGTGAGCTTGATGCTATAATGAGGTCTAGTTTCCATCTTGAAAATGAAGTTGTGGAAGTTTGCTCTATGTAAATGTATCAAGTAATAGAAGCCTTTAAAGAAAGCCAAACAGTTGGCCCAGAAGTCCATGTTGAAACTAAATACAAGAGTGTAGCAAAGAAGGTGAGACCAGTAGCTTCACCCTTACCACCCAACAACAGGGAAAAGATTGAGCAAGCTTCATTACAACCAAGTTTGCGGAATCCTAAGAAGATCGGGCATACCTTCACAAAGGAGTCTTTTCAAGAGTTGCAGATTGGTTGCGAGGAGTTTCTAACACAGGAGGAGACAAAGTGCTTCAAAGAAATGCTTTCAAAGCATGGTAAGGCTTTTGCATTTGAGCCACATGAGATAGGATGTGTTGATCCTTATATTGTAGCTCCTATGGTAATTTTCACAATACCTCATGTGCCTTGGAATCTGCGGCCTATTCCGGTTCCAAAGGCTCATTTGCCAAAGTTAGTAGAGCTATTGAATGAGAAAATCAAAATGGGAATCTTGGAGCCTTCTTGTGCTCCATACTCAAACAGGTGGTTCACAGTTCCAAAGAAGAATGGTTCTCTACGCTTCATCCAAGATATGAAACCAGTGAACAAGGTGACAATTAGAAATGTAGGTACAGGTTTAATCGTGGATGAATTTGCAGAGGCGTTTGTAGGGAGGGCAATCTACTCAATGGGGGGATCTCTACTCAGGGTATGATCAATTTCAGCTTGCAATCAAAAGCAGAGACTTGACAACCATGAGGACACCTTTCGGTTTGGTAAGGATGTGTACCTTGCCACAGGGAGCAACCAACTCGGTTGCACATATGATGAATGGGATGAATAAGGTCTTACGTGACTTTATTCCTCAAATCACAATGCCTTTCATTGATGATTTGCCTATCAAAGGATGTGAAGAAAGTGACAAAGATGAAGCTTTGGATCTCAAGGGATATTGCAGGTTTGTGGTCAATCACATAAATGATTGTGATAAAATTTTGTCTAGGTTGGAAGAAGTGAATCTTACATTGTCAGGGAAAAAGTCTATGTTTGGTGTCAAAGAAGTGCTCATTGTGGGGCACATGTGCGCGCCATATGGTAGGAAACCTTGTCCATCAAAGGTAGATGCCATCCAAAGAATGAAAAAAACATGCACTAGCATCACTGAGGTTAGAAGGTTTCTGGGAGCATGTGTCTTCTATGTTATTTGGATTCCACATTATGCACATGTAGCTGATCCTCTTTATCAGCTGCTTAGAAAGAATCAAAAGTTTAAATGGACAGAAGCACATGTAAAATCCATGAAAAAGCTAAAGGAGTTACTCCAGTCAGCAACGACTTTGAGAAAGGTAGACTATGAGTGTCAATGGCCAGTGATTGTAACAGTAGATACCAGTCCTACAGGGATTGGATGGGCAATAGGGCAAGATGACAAAGAAGGACACAGGTATGTGGTAAGATTTGGAGCAAAGGTACTAAGTTCTCGCCAAAGAAACTATCCATAGATAAAGAGAGAGTTATGGGGTATGGTTACAGCCTTGAAAAGTGGGAAAGAGTACCTAATTGGTGCATGTGTGGTTGTAGAAACAGATTGTCTACCACTTCTTGGGATGATTACAAGCTGCTCAACACCAGACATTGCTATGTTGCGGTGGATTGCCTACATTAAGTCCTTAAATCCCGAGTTTAAGCACATTTGCAGGTAAAGACAATATAGTGGCAGATATGCTATCAAGGGCAAGGTATGAAGATGAGTCACAAATGATTGATGAGGGAGATGATGTAGGCACAAAATTCTATTCTATCTCTCATGTCAAAGGTAACAATGTCTGCATGACTAATTCACTTGAATTGTTCTTGAAAGATCTTTATGAAGGTGATTGGCTTTCTATTGGAAGGTACTTGAGTACTCTAACAAAACAGGATGATTGGTCTGAACAAGAATTCAAGAGGATACGCAGGAAAGCATATGGCTACTTTTTAAGGGATGGTTACTTGTGGAAGCATCCTAAACAAAAGGGTGCTACACCACAACGGGTTATATGTAAAAAAGAGACCCAAGTAAAGCTCATGCAAGAGTTTCATGAGAGTCTATGGGCTGGGCACAGGGGTGTGTGGGCAATCTTCTCCAAGTTGAAAGAAAAATACTGGTGGAAGGGTATGTATAAAGATGTATCTCAGTTTGTAGAGTCATGTGTAGCTTGTCAAATGTATTCAAATGTTCGACATCGTGATGGATTGCACCCTACATATCCACTAGCCATGCACTATAAATGGGTTGTGGATCTAGTCACGATGCCTTTAGGACTCTAGCAAATGAGATACTTGGTTCTTGCACGAGAGGACCTAACTAACTAGGTGGAAGGAAGAGCATTAAGAGCTAACACCACAGAAGCTGTGTGCAAATTCCTTCTTGATGAGGTGATTTGCCGTTATGGTTGTGTGGGAAAAATCACTGCAGATCGAGGTGAACTGGATGCCGAAGAAGCAAGGGAGTTCTTTTCTAGATTAGGGATCAAGCTTTCTCTTACTACAGCTTACAACCCTGAAGGCAATGGAAAGAGTGAAAGAGGACATCCTCCTATCATCAAAGCTTTGGCCAAGGCTTGCGAAGGAAGAGTTGGTGAGTGGCCAAAATTGTTACCATATGCTTTATGGGCTGATCGTACAACACATAGCTCAGTAACTGGCTACATGCCTGCGGAGCTAATGCATGGTCAAAAGCCAGTGATGCCTATTGAGGATACAATTCCCACATGGAATGTACCTCCTTGGCAAGAGGAGCTTAGTAGGGAAGATCTCCTTGCACTGCGTACAAGGAAGCTAGAGAGAAGACCTGGAGACATTGAAGGTGCAAAAGAACGACTCAAAAATGCAAGGTTGAAAAACAAGGACTATTTTGATAAGCGACATCGACTCAGGAGCAAAGCAATTGACAAAGGTGACTGGGTTTTAGTGTATGATAGTAGCCTTGATAACCAGCACACAGTCATGCGTAAGTTCTCAAAAAGATGGTTTGGACCGTATGTTGTAAAGCATGTTTAAAATGGATTAAAATGTTTAAGAGAAGAAGAGACAATGATCTAGAAGATATAGATGATGAAGAAGAGAAAAACACAGGTGAAGATCAAAGTGAACATGAAGCTTTGGAATCATCTAGTGAAGAAGAAGACAAGGAAGATGTACAAGAGGTCTAATCTTACAAAGAGACAATGTGGCACATACCGGAGGATGTGCAGGGTTAGAGGGGGTGGATGTCGTGCTGTGACATGTACATAGTGGGAACGCATGCTATAAGATCTATCTTGTATTTTTTAGATACACAATTATATTTCCTATAGTGTACATATGCATATTTAAGTATATTAATAAGCCTTCTATCTCATCCTATTTTTTTTCTCAAGGGTAACATATCCTTACTTTACCATCAGAAAATACTATGGGAAAAGCATCAATAGCTCCGCCTCTTTAACTTGGGGCAAAAAGCATTGATACTTGAATTCTACTATTTCATTATCATCTCACACCCTGGCTAGATCCTATATCTAGGGTAAACTCCAATATATATATATGTATTTTTTATACTTTTCTTATATTTCTTTTTCAATAGCTACTAGGAGAGAATCAAATCCTAGTGGGACACTAGGTGGCATGATTTCAAAGATACACTTATTTTAATGCATTATTGTAAGCATGATTACAAAACTTTGTCAAGGAGCAATGCCATGCTTTCATATGGCATGAGGTGTCCTTTGGAATTAAATGAAAGTCTATGCTAAGGAGACCACATGAAGACTTTTGATGCCATAAATGGACCCTATTTTGATGAATTTTTTACACAAGGTTCCAATCCGAATTGGAAAATGATTTTAAAATGAAAATCGTAGCTAATGAGCTGAAGTTTTTGCCCATATTATTACTTTTTTATTTGGAGCCACGGTTGAGGAGATATGATGAAAATACTGGAGCCCAGTCTGCCCACATCATGCAAGGACAGCTTATTTCCAACTTTTCCAATTCATGTTCACACTGGTTGCTCTCTTCTTGTGTAAACCCTTGGGGGTTCCCTTCACCTATAAAAGGGGACCTCTTCTTCCTCGGAAGGAACTCAAGCATTCAAGCCATTGATGAGAGTAATTCTTAAGGGAGTGAGTAGTAATGCCTAATTGTACTTAGCCATTAACATAAGCCCAAGCCTACACTTTCTCCTAGAGGGAGACTAGCCATTCTTGCAACAAGCTAACCTTGGAAGATCAACTCTAATCAAAGAAGTTCTTGCACTTGATGTATCAATCAAAGTGCAATTATCCACTCTTCTTCTCTCTCTAACAATAATGGTGCCGAAGGGTTTGTCAAGTGTAGTGTTTCTCTTCGGCCCTGAAAGGCTCAATGAAATACTTCTATCACCGGATCCCATCATACTACCTCTCATAGACTATAATTTTTCTTTTGATGTAAGCGTAGTTATCTTGCTATGAACCAAGAGGATTTGTACACACAATTAATTCCAATCACTAGACAAAATATATATATTATGGTAAGCACAAAACTACAATTCCAAAGAACAATTCGTAGCCTATTTGGTCAGCCAAGATTGAATGCCATTAACTCATCCATTAACCCTTTCATATTACCCATGATACGATATGACCATAGCCTTGATGTTTTCATCTTCGTATTGTTTTGACATTCTCTTTTGCGTTCTTTCTTTGTGTGTGTGAGTGCAAGAGAGAAAGAGTGAGTCTTCTTTGATTGCACTTCTTTCCAAACCCTAGTCTTCATGGCATTTTTGGTTTAACTCCTTCATAGAGTTTTTGTTGAGTTCTCTCACAAACTCTCACAGCCATAAGCCCGATGCTTTCCTGGCAAGACCGCAAATTTCTCGACATATTTTTGGTGAACCCGACGCGAATCTGCTAGGGTGAGAGTTTGTGGGTAACCATGTGTGATCATGTTGAGCAACAAAGTATGCATTTTGACCCAGCAACAATGCAAATGTTTCAAGCATTTGCAATGTTCATGCAACAACAACATGCTACTGAAAGAAGGGAGATTTCAGCAACGAAGGCCATACAAGCGGTCATCAACAGAATGGACCAGTTCAATGGCAAAGATGTAACCAAGTACTTACGCGAGTATGTGAAGGAGATGGAGCTGCATCGCATGTCAGAAGGTGAGATGATTCAAAGCTTTGAGCTAGTTGTTGCTCCAGAAATTAGGGAGCATGTTAGGGCAATTAAAGATGGGCATGGGAGAAATTGGGAAGAACTCAAAGTAGCTTTAAAGGAGGAATATTTCATGGAGGACTTTGAGAGAGTGACGAAAAGGACATTCTTAGAATGGGTAGTCAAGCCAAAGCAAGGACTATCAATAACAGAACTACTTAGGGAATTTGAGCGGCGCTATGCACAACTCACAAGGACAGAAAGGGCCACACTAGATGCAGAGAAGACAGATCTTTTCTTAGAAGCTCCAGGTAAAGAGTTTCAAGGAGCAATGTCATGCTTTCATATGGAATGAGGTGTCCTTTGGAATTAAATGAAAGTCTAGGCTAAGGAGACCACATGAAGACTTTTGATGCCATAAATGGACCCTATTTTGATGAATTTTTTACACAAGGTTCCAATCCGAATTGGAAAACGTTTTGAAAATGAAAATCGTAGCTAATGAGCTGAAGTTTTTGCCCATATTTTTACTTTTTTATTTGGAGCCACGGTTGAGGAGATATGATCAAAATACTGGACCCCAGTTTGCCCACATCATGCAAGGACAACTCATTTCCAACTTTTCCAATTCATGTTCACACTGGCTCCTCTCTTCTTGTGTAAACCCTTGGGGGTTCCCTTCACCTATAAAAGGGGACCTCTTCTTCCTTGGAAGGAACTCAAGCATTCAAGCCATTGATGAGAGGAATTCTTGAGGGAGTGAGTAGTAATGCCTAATTGTACTTAGCCATTAACATAAGCCCAAGCCTACACTTTCTCCTAGAGGGATACTAGCCATTCTTGCAACAAGCTAACCTTGGAAGATCAACTCTAATCAAAGAAGGTCTTGCACTTGATGTATCAATCAAAGTGGAATTATCCGCTCTTCTTCTCTCTCCATCAACAATGAAGGGTTTGTCAAGTAAGATGTGTTCTACATTGATGTTTTCTTGATTTCTTGTTGTTTCCATTTTCATCTCTAATCCAAAACATATATATATGTATCTAATCTCATCTCCTTAACCAAACCTATCTCTCTCACTCTTAGTAATTCATCATCTCTACAAATTTTAGGTTCTCCTTGCTACAGGTACATCTCTCCCCGCAGTATCCTTATTGCCTACGGGCAAGAATAGGGCTTGGGAGGGAAACTTCTCATCTCTTCACTTCTCTCATATCTACATTTTTCTCATATTATCCTAGATGAATAACCCACATGATGATCATTTCTATCACTTTCACTCTGTACGATCTATCAGAATTAACGTATGGATTAGCCGTAAAATACACTTTCAACAACGTATATTGTTTCTCTTCGGCCCTGAAAGGCTCAATGAAATACTTCTATCACCGGATCCCATCATACTACCTCTCATAGACTATAATTTTTCTTTTGATGTAAGCGTAGTTATCTTGCTATGAACCAAGAGGATTTGTACACACAATTAATCCCAATCACTAGACAAAATATATATATTATGTTAAGCACAAAACTACAATTCCAAAGAACAATTCGTAGCCTATTTGGTCAACCAAGATTGAATGCCATTAACTCATCCATTAACCCTTTCATATTACCCATGATACCATATGACCATAGCCTTGATGTTTTCATCTTCGTATTGTTTTGACATTCTCTTTTGCGTTATTTCTTTGTGTGTGTGAGTGCAAGAGAGAAAGAGTGAGTCTTCTTTGATTGCACTTCTTTCCAAACCCTAGTCTTCATGGCATCTATGGTTTAACTCCTTCATAGAGTTTTTGTTGAGTTCTCTCACAAACTCTCACAGCCATAAGCCCGATGTTTTCCAGGCAAGACCGCAAATTTCTCGACATATTTTTGGTGAACCCGACACGAATCTGCTAGGGTGAGAGTTTGTGGGTAACCATGTGTGATCATGTTGAGCAACAGGGTATACATTTTGACCCAGCAACAATGCAAATGTTTCAAGCATTTGCAATGTTCATGCAGCAACAACATGCTACTGAAAGAAGGGAGATTTCAGCAACGAAGACCATACAAACGGTCGTCAACAGAATGGATCAGTTCAATGGCAAAGATGTAACCAAGTACTTACGCGAGTATGTGAAGGAGATGGAGCTGCATCGCGTGTCAGAAGGTGAGATGATTCAAAGCTTTAAGCTAGTTCTTGCTCCAGAAATTAGAGAGCATGTTACGGCAATTAAAGATGGGCATGGGAGAAATTGGGAAGAACTCAAAGTAGCTTTAAAGGAGGAATATTTCATGGAGGACTCTGAGAGAGTGACCAAAAGGACATTCTTAGAATGGGTAGTCAAGCCAAAGCAAGGACTATCAATAACAGAACTACTTAGGGAATTTGAGCGGCGCTATGCACAACTCACAAGGACAGAAAGGGCCACACTAGATGCAGAGAAGACAGATCTTTTCTTAGAAGCTGCAGGTAAAGAGTTTCAAGAAAATTTGGAGCTTCTTCTTGAAGATAATGATGCTGAGCAAGGACTAAAGACTGACTGGAATGAGGTTGAAGGTGCTGTCTCATTGCTTGCCAAACGACAAAGAAGAAGGGACAAGATGGTAGTAAACACTACAAGTCCCTCCACCTCAACTTCTGACAAAATGGTAAAGCCTACTTTTATGGCTCCTAAGTTTGATGAGTCCATGCTAGATGAGCTTGTGAAGGGAATGCGTGACTTGAAGGTGAAGTTTGCAAAGCTTGAAGAAAAAGGCCAACCATCAGGGCCACTTCCTATGCAAAGACAACAGCCCAAAGAAGGGTTTGTTAATAGATGTATTTGGTGCGATAGTACAGACCATGTAAGAAGGGATTGTGATGATTTTAGTGATGCTTTGTCAAAAGATGTTGTCTTTTTTAAGGATGGTAAAATCCACTTAAGAGAGATAGGTCCACCCTTGAGAACTAACTTTCGGAAGGGGGGAATGCAAACCTTAGTTGAAGATATGGAAACCAAGCATGCCACCTCTTCAGTTGAGGCAGCTACTTATGGAGTAAAAATTGAACATTTTTGTGATGAAGAGGTGAGTGACCATCATGGTCAAATTTGGCCAAATGTCATGCAATTAGCTAAAAAGGGAAAGCTTACAAAAGAGATTCTACATGAAGCAGGTGATTGCATACGTCTAGAAACAGGATGGAATGATCCAGTGGACTCATTGTCAGTGCATGCCTACATTACAAAATGCCAACAAAATGAGGCAATTGTAGAAGAGAAGCGCAGACGTGAGAATGTTGATGAAGGACCATCAAAAAGAGCTTCTAGAAGTGGGGGAAGAAGCGACTCAATGCCTTCTCAAACACCCTCAACACAAGGAGCATTTCCACGTGAAGTACTTGGAGGAGTCTACAACAGGAAAGAAGAAAGAGCCAACGAAAGGTAAGACAAAAGGCCCAACTTATAAACTACAATCTGATATTGAGGTTGCTACAGATTTAAAGAAAGTCTTGGAGGAAAGGATCTTGAATAGCAAGATTGAGTTCACTCTGGGAGAAGTTCTTGGTATTGCAAAGCGTGAGTTCCACGAGGAGATCATTGACATCATCAAGAGGAAGAGGCAAACCCTTGCTGAAGTTTCTCGTCCACAGGTTGAAGGGGAAACCTCGAAGACACAAGGGATGCAACTGCAAAATAAGGAGAATGATGGAGCTATGGTAGGATTCTACCAATCTAGTGGGAAAGTGAAGCAAGTGCATTTCTCAAATGATGATGAAGAAGTTGAAGATATTCCTAGGAGTTACTATTCACGAAGTCATTGGGCAAGGGCTACTACAGAAACTTTGGTCAAGGTAGGTGATCTTGAAGAGCCATTTGTTGCCTTGATTGACCATGGTTCAGAAATAAACATAATGTCAAAGAGTCTCTACAACAAGTGCAAATGGCCGATGGACATAGATCATGGTTGGATGGTAAAAGTGGCAAACAATTCATCCAGTGAATTGTATGCAGCATGTCCAGGTGTGAAGGTGACAATAGGTGATGTAAAGATTGACCAAAACTTCTTTGTTCAGGATACATCTTCATATCATCTCATCCTTGGACAACCCTACATTGTGGGAGTTCGAATGGAAACAAAGGTTATGGACGATGGTTCAGCATATGCTAGAATACGTAGCAAAGATGGTAAACGAGCTGTCCAATTTCTCACAGTCTGTGTAAACCATGAAAGAAATCGTGACAACCTCACAGAACATCCTCTACCAAAGGTAAGCAAAAAGTTTCATTATCATAGAGAAATGATGGGTTTTGGACGAGTACCATTGTAAAGCGGGATTGCAGTGGTACAGAAAGAAAAAGGGTCTCGCCTGATCCAAAAATAGGTGAAACTTTCTCGATGAGCTCCTTGGTAACAAGGAATGGATCAGTATGTTTTACAAAACTTGAAGGTTTGAAGAGATATGAGAGGCATTATGTGCATAATGTACAAATAGGCATGAAAAAGAGTGGGTTGCTAAAGCCTACTGAAAATGTTTTGGGTTTGTGTGAACAAGTTTCTTTTGTAGATACTATGGGTGAGCTTGATGCTATAATGAGGTCTAGTTTGCATCTTGAAAATGAAGTTGTGGAAGTTTGCTCTATGTAAATGTATCAAGTAATAGAAGCCTTTAAAGAAAGCCAAACAGTTGGCCCAGAAGTCCATGTTGAAACTAAATACAAGAGTGTAGCAAAGAAGGTGAGACCAGTAGCTTCACCCTTACCACCCAACAACAGGGAAAAGATTGAACAAGCTTCCTTACAACCAAGTTTGCGGAATCCTAAGAAGATCGGGCATACCTTCACAAAGGAGTCTTTTCAAGAGTTGCAGATTGGTTGCGAGGAGTTTCTAACACAGGAGGAGACAAAGTGCTTCAAAGAAATGCTTTCAAAGCATGGTAAGGCTTTTGCATTTGAGCCACATGAGATAGGATGTGTTGATCCTTATATTGTAGCTCCTATGGTAATTTTCACAATACCTCATGTGCCTTGGAATCTGCGGCCTATTCCGGTTCCAAAGGCTCATTTGCCAAAGTTAGTAGAGCTACTGAATGCGAAAATCAAAATGGGAATCTTGGAGCCTTCTTGTGCTCCATACTCAAACAGGTGGTTCACAGTTCCAAAGAAGAATGGTTCTCTACACTTCATCCAAGATATGCAACCAGTGAACAAGGTGACAATTAGAAATGTAGGTACAGGTCCAATTGTGGATGAATTTGCAGAGGCGTTTGCAGGGAGGGCAATCTACTCAATGGGGGATCTCTACTCAGGGTATGATCAATTTCAGCTTGCAATCAAAAGCAGAGACTTGACAACCATGAGGACACCTTTGGGTTTGGTAAGGATGTGTACCTTGCCACAAGGAGCAACCAACTCGGTTGCACATATGATGAATGGGATGAATAAGGTCTTACGTGACTTTATTCCTCAAATCACAATGCCTTTCATTGATGATTTGCCTATCAAAGGATGTGAAGAAAGTGACAAAGATGAAGCTTTGGATCTCAAGGGATGTCGCAGGTTTGTGGTCAATCACATAAATGATTGTGATAAAATTTTGTCTAGGTTGGAAGAAGTGAATCTTACATTTTCAGGGAAAAAGTCTATGTTTGGTGTCAAAGAAGTGCTCATTGTGGGGCACATGTGCGCGCCATATGGTAGGAAACCTTGTCCATCAAAGGTAGATGCCATCCAAAGAATGAAAGAAACATGCACTAGCATCACTGAGATTAAAAGGTTTCTGGAAGCATGTGTCTTCTATGTTATTTGGATTCCACATTATGCACATGTAGCTGATCCTCTTTATCAGCTGCTTAGAAAGAATCAAAAGTTTAAATGGACAGAAGCACATATAAAATCCATGAAAAAGCTAAAGGAGTTACTCCAGTCAGCAACGACTTTGAGAAAGGTAGACAATGAGTGTCAAAGGCCAGTGATTGTGACAGTAGATACCAGTCCTACAGGGATTGGATGGGCAATAGGGCAAGATGACAAAGAAGGACACAGGTATGTGGTAAGATTTGGAGCAAAGGTACTAAGTGCTCGCCAAAGAAACTATCCATAGATAAAGAGAGAGTTATGGGGTATGGTTACAGCCTTGAAAAGTGGGAAAGAGTACCTAATTGGTGCATGTGTGGTTGTAGAAACAGATTGTCTACCACTTCTTGGGATGATTACAAGCTGCTCAACACCAGACATTGCTATGTTGCGGTGGATTGCCTACATTAAGTCCTTAAATCCCGAGTTTAAGCACATTTGCAGGTAAAGACAATATAGTGGCAGATATGCTATCAAGGGCAAGGTATGAAGATGAGTCACAAATGATTGATGAGGGAGATGATGTAGGCACAAAATTCTATTCTATCTCTCATGTCAAAGGTAACAATGTCTGCATGACTAATTCACTTGAATTGTTCTTGAAAGATCTTTATGAAGGTGATTGGCTTTCTATTGGAAGGTACTTGAGTACTCTAACAAAACAGGATGATTGGTCTGAACAAGAATGCAAGAGGATACGCAGGAAAGCATATGGGTACTTTTTAAGGGATGGTTACTTATGGAAGCATCCTAAACAAAAGGGTGCTACACCACAACGGGTTATATGTAAAAAAGAGACCCAAGTAAAGCTCATGCAAGAGTTTCATGAGAGTCTATGGGCTGGGCACAGGGGTGTGTGGGCAACCTTCTCCAAGTTGAAAGAAAAATACTGGTGGAAGGGTATGTATAAAGATGTATCTCAGTTTGTAGAGTCATGTGTAGCTTGTCAAATGTATTCAAATGTTCGACATCGTGATGGATTGCACCCTACATATCCACTAGCCATGCACTATAAATGGGTTGTGCATCTAGTCACGATGCCTTTAGGACTCTGGCAAATGGGATACTTGGTTCTTGCACGAGAGGACCTAACTAACCAGGTTGAAGGAAGAGAATTAAGAGCTAAGACCACAGAAGCTGTGTGCAAATTCCTTCTTGATGAGGTGATTTGCCGTTACGGTTGTGTGGGAAAAATCACTGCAGATCGAGGTGAACTGGATGCCGAAGAAGCAAGGGAGTTCTTTTCTAGATTAGGGATCAAGCTTTCTCTTACTACAGCTTACAACCCTGAAGGCAATGGAAAGAGTGAAAGAGGACATCCTCCTATCATCAAAGCTTTGGCCAAGGCTTGCGAAGGAAGAGTTGGTGAGTGGCCAAAATTGTTACCATATGCTTTATGGGCTGATCGTACAACACATAGCTCAGTAACTGGCTACATGCTTGCGGAGCTTATGCATGGTCAAAAGCCAATGATGCCTATTGAGGATACAATTCCCACATGGAATGTACTACCTTGGCAAGAGGGGCTTAGTAGGGAAGATCTCCTTGCACTGCGTATAAGGCAGCTAGAGAGAAGACCTGGAGACATTGAAGCTGCAAAAGAACGACTCAAAAATGCAAGGTTGAAAAACAAGGACTATTTTGATAAGCAACATCGACTCAGGAGCAAAGCAATTGACAAAGGTGACAGGGTTTTAGTGTATGATAGTAGCCTTGATAACCAGCACACAGTCATGTGTAAGTTCTCAAAAAGATGGTTTGGACCGTATGTTGTAAAGCATGTGCATGAAAATGCTACTTACAGCTTGTCTGAACTAGATGGTACAGAAGTAAAGATTCCCATTGCAGGAAAAAGGATTAAAATGTTTAAGAGAAGAGGAGACAATGATTTAGAAGATATGGATGAGGAAGAAGAGAAAAACACAGGTGAAGATCAAAGTGAACATGAAGCTCTGGAATCATTCAGTGAAGAAGAAGACAAGGAAGATGTACAAGAGCTCGAATCTTACAAAGAGACAATGTGGCACATACCGGAGGATGTGCAGGTTTACAGGGGGAACACATGCTACAAGATCTATCTTGTATTTTTTTAGATACATAATTATATTTCCCTATAGTGTACATATGCATATTTAAGTATAATAATAAGCCTTCTATCTCATCCTATTATTTTTCTCAAGGGTAACATATCCTTACTTTACCATCAGAAAATACTATGGGAAAAGCATCAATAGCTCCGCCTCTTTAACTTGGGGCAAAAAGCATTGATTCTTTATTTCTACTATTTCCTTATCATCTCACACCCTAGCTAGATCCTATATCTAGGGTAAACTCCAATATATATATATGTATTTTGTATACTTTTCTTATATTTCTTTTTAAATAGCTACTAGGAGAGAATCAAATCCTAGTGGGACACTAGGTGGCATGATTTCAAAGATACACTTATTTTAATGGATTATTGCAAGCATGATTACAAAACTTTGTCAAGGAGCAATGTCATGCTTTCATATGGAATGAGGTGTCCTTTGGAATTAAATGAAAGTCTAGGCTAAGGAGACCACATGAAGACTTTTGCTGCCATAAATGGACCCTATTTTGATGAATTTTTTACACAAGGTTCCAATCCGAATTGGAAAACTTCTTGAAAATGAAAATCGTAGCTAATGAGTTGAAGTTTTTGCCTATATTTTTACTTTTTTATTTGGAGCCACGGTTGAGGAGATATGATAAAAATACTGGACCCCAGTTTGCCCACATCATGCAAGGACAGCTCATTTCCAACTTTTCCAATTCATGTTCACACTGGCTCCTCTCTTCTTGTGTAAACCCTTGGGGGTTCCCTTCACCTATAAAAGGGGACCTCTTCTTCCTTGGAAGGAACTCAAGCATTCAAGCCATTGATGAGAGGAATTCTTGAGGGAGTGAGTAGTAATGCCTAATTTTACTTAGCCATTAACATAAGCCCAAGCCTACACTTTCTCCTAGAGAGATACTAGCCATTCTTGCAACAAGCTAACCTTGGAAGATCAACTCTAATCAAAGAAGGTATTGCACTTGATGTATCAATCAAAGTGGAATTATCCACTCTTCTTCTCTCTCCATCGATAATGGTGCCGAAGGGTTTGTCAAGTAAGATGTGTTCTACATTGATGTTTTCTTGATTTCTTGTTGTTTCCATTTTCATCTCTAATCCAAAACATATATATATGTATCTTATCTCATCTCCTTAACCAAACCTATCTCTCTCACTCTTAGTAATTCATCATCTCTACAAATTTTAGGTTCTCCTTGCTACAGGTACATCTCTCCCCGCAGTATCCTTATTGCCTACAGGCAAGAATAGGGCTTGGGAGGGAAACTTCTCATCTCTTCACTTCTCTCATATCTACATTTTTCTCATATTATCCTAGATGAATAACCCACATGATGATCATTTCTATCGCTTTCACTCTGTACGATCTATTAGAATTAACGTATGGATTAGCCGTAAAATACACTTTCAACAACGTATAGTGTTTCTCTTCGGCCCTGAAAGGCTCAATGAAATACTTCTATCACCGGATCCCATCATACTACCTCTCATAGACTATAATTTTTCTTTTGATGTAAGCGTAGTTATCTTGCTATGAACCAAGAGAATTTGTACACACAATTAATCCCAATCACTAGACAAAATATATATATTATGGTAAGCACAAAACTACAATTCCAAAGAACAATTCGTAGCCTATTTGGTCAGCCAAGATTGAATGCCATTAAGTCATCCATTAACCCTTTCATATTACCCATGATACGATATGACCATAGCCTTGATGTTTTCATCTTCGTATTGTTTTGACATTCTCTTTTGCGTTCTTTCTTTGTGTGTGTGAGTGCAAGAGAGAAAGAGTGAGTCTTCTTTGATTGCACTTCTTTCCAAACCCTACTCTTCATGGCATCTATGGTTTAACTCCTTCATAGAGTTTTTGTTGAGTTCTCTCACAAACTCTCACAGCCATAAGCCCGGTGCTTTCCTGGCAAGACCGCAAATTTCTCGACAACGTGCTACCAACTTCTCCTTATTGTAGAAAAAACACAGTGGTATTGATAATAGTGAAAATCGATGCACTATGTACACCCTGTCCTACGTGTACACATGTGGGCCCCACATAACCACCTGGCTCTGAAAAATGGGCAATTCTTTATTTGATGCACCATGCATGTATATGTAAATATGCGCAATCCCTTGCTCCAAAAAACTCCTAACAACGTTAAGGCCTACCCCAGATACACTATCCGGTAAGTACCCTACGGCTACTACATTTAACAACTCAATGAACCATGGTGTGAATACACCCTTAACCAATTTAATTCAAACTCAACACCTCACAAGCTTAAAATTGCAAGCTGCCAATTGCTCACAACTTGCGCATAATAAAAAATGCCAACCCCACACCTAGCAGGTAGCGCTCCTGGCTCCCCATCCACTTGCGCCAATTCATGGCATGCACACACAGTCTCTTCCTCCATCAAACAAACTACAAGAAGGCCACACAAACACACACACACACACCATTTCAGCCCTCTGTAACATGCCATCCCTCCCCTCATATGCTCCACTTCTCAAGCTCCATTGCACCATCTCCTGCTCCAAGCACAATCAGCCCCTTAACTCATTCAAAAACGTCCCCAAATAGCTCTCAATTCAGCCCCTCAGCTTCTCCTTCCTCGCCTCTAAGCATGTGTTTGACAGATACGCCGCGACGGACGTCAGCACAGTGAGAACTCACCTAACATATAATGTCAGCTAAGGACGAAGTTCGACCCGCAGGCGCGTGGAAGGAAGCATAAGGTGTTAACCTATACTCGACCGACCTCTAATTAATTCCTACAGAGGTCTCTACCAATTGTATAAGTCACAGCCCTTAAGAGTGCATAAGAGGAAACTTCCTACAACGTTTTCTAGAGCCGAACACCCATCAAACAATCCCGAAACACCACAGAACTTGAAGGAGACCCTACTAACACCAATAGGTCATTCTCCCTAAGGTCTATGAACAAAAATCCCAACCCAAAACACCCGGTGCAAAATCACGTAGGACGTCTGGCCGAAATTTGCAGGTCTTCATTTCCTAAATCTAAAGTGCCTAATGTGTAGCTCTACTCAATGTGAACGTGTGGATATGTTGCAATGCAAAAGAGGACAACGTATGCTCACCAAATCACCAGATGAAGCTCGTAGAAGGAGCTCGCAAAACCGGACCGTACGCGTGCAATGTAGGTATCGGCACGTAGTTCTCGTCACTTCTCCGCACTCAATTCCGACCACCGGTGCACACGTAGCGTCAAGATGAAGCTCACACTCTCTCTCGTACACAGTACGTTCACTCACAGACTTCAAAAACTTCTTTTAAAAATAAAAAAAGGTTTTCTCATTAAGGTCAAAAAGTGGTATATATACCTTACAATTCTCAAACCTTAAAGTTCCAAATCAACCATCTACTCCATCTAACTATCAAAACTGGGATACAGTTTGGAAACTTTTGTAAGTCCCAATATTTACAAGGTGAAAAATCAGGTTTCCTCAATAAATGAATAATTACAAAAAATGATAATCTTCTGAGAAGTGAGTTTCCGTGGGGTGTGTCCAGCTTCTAACACTTCCCCCCTCCTTGCTCATGTCGTCCCCGACATGGCCGCTGAGCTACTTCTTCATCGTATGGTTCTCGCATCCTGATCAATGATTCGTATCTTGCATGTAGATTCATCATTGTTGGGTCAAAAATATCAGTGTTTATTGTGAAGAAGCCGGTGTAGAACGCTTCTTCAAAGGCCTGGAGGTGATAGGATGCCAGAAACATTATCCTTTGATACAACGCATGTATCACCTCCTTGGAAGGCTAACCAGACAGATCATAGGCACATCTGTAAGTATCTTGGAAGAAGAAGATACTGTTTGTCACCTGGCCATGCTTGAATGTCTCAAATGCTGCTAGAATATTTTTGCATATTTTCTTCATCATGATGCATGTAAGGGCAGGTGAGCCAGTGAACAATTTGATGGCGCCCGTTAGGATTTTCACCATGTATTTGACACTTATTCTCTCACTTGCCTTCAAGCCCGGTAGCTTAGGATAATTCAGCCAAGTGTGTTGGCTCCTTTGTAATATCTCTAAGGCCTTCCACGTCCTGATCCTTGGTAGAGGACAAAAGCTGAGGTTGTCTATGATGTTTTTCGGTGCCTCTACCAAATGGATTAGGTATTGTGGGTACTTAGTCAGCCAAGCCTTCCTCCATTTTGGCTGAGAGTCAACTATTAACCTGGATCCTTCTAGCTGAGAGATATCTGCGTTGTAGAGTGGCACTGTTGGCTCTTCTCTAATCCTCTTATTGATGGTGGCGGCTTCATATTTTAGCAAAGGATATGGGAGAGAGGGTTGAAGCCATTCGCGCCTGAGGTTGCTGGCATCAATCTTCTAGATAGTCATGGATTTGAAAACCCTCTGCTCCCATTCCAAGGCTTCATTAGTCTTTTCTCTGATCTCCACCTCTATTGCCTTACGTAGCTTTTCTTCCTCTTCCTGTGTCAGATCTTGTGGCTCTTGAGAGGATCCTTCTAGGATTTCCTCTTCCATAGGTGTGTCCACAGGATCTGCCACATTTTATAAATCTATGCCCTCATTGGCCACTGGCCCTGTGCCTTCTTGCTCTCCAGCTTGCTGTCCTCTCAGCTCCTCAATCTGCTTTAGGAGTTTCTGTTTTTCTGTTTCATCTTCTTCTCCCATATTCACGAGGAGGTCGTTTAACTCGGCGTTTATCTTCTCTGCCTCCTCGAGATTTCTTTTGATACTTTCTAATTCCTCTTACATGGCTTTATGGTCTTCTACCATCATCAATCATTGCTTTTTCTCTAGATTCAGCTCTTTTTGAAGTTCTTGCATCTGTTCTTCATAAATTTGGCTTTTCGTAGTGATGTGAGTCGAGCTAGTAGCTCTGACTCTGGCAGGAGATTCCCGTAGCCTCTGGATGGTTTGATCTTTCAATTTGAGCTGGTCCTTGAGCTCAAGGACCTCATCCTGGCTGGCTTCTTGATCTATCTCCTCCTTTTCTTTGGCGTTTCGCATTGCTTCAACTTCTTTGGATTCCTCAGCCAGCTGTAGGGTCAGGTTATCCCTTTCCCTCTCGGCATCTATCAATGATTTGCTGAGTTGCTTACATTCATCTTCAACTCCTTGCATTCTTTGGGCTGCTGCGTGGTTTTCTTTTTCCATTTCCTGGCATCTTCGCAATGCCCTTGCTAGATTGGCCTATAGCTCCGCTTCTCTCTCTTTCTGCCTTTGACTATGTCCTTGTAAAGAGTCTACTTCCAGATTTATCTTCACTTAAGTGGCCTTGAGAGCTGCCATCTCACTTTCTGAGGCCATGGGCTACGCTCTTAACCCGATTAACTTTGTCATTACCACATCCCAATTGTTGGAGGGCGGCTGCAGGTCCACTGTATCTGTGGCCATCTCTTTTAGTTCTACTAACCTGATGCTTTGCATTTTCTCCTTAGGCCCTGTGCTTGCCAAGTCGAATGCGACTGTGGAAGCCTTCTAGAGTACCCTTTGAATATGTCCCTTTGTACCCTTTGAATATGTCCCTTTGTACCCTTTGGGATGATCCCGACATTGCTTCTAGAGGCGGCTTCCAGAGTTCACTCAAATTTCCTTTAAGGGCCCATACTGCTCTAAAGATCTCCATCACCCGCTCTAGTCTTGCCGCTTTTTGTGACTTTGTCTCTTTTTCCGGCACTTGGGCAAATTATTTCTTTCCCTTCTTTTGCTCTGGCTGCTCTTCTTGAACAGGCTCTAGCCTTCTTTTCAATCTGGTGGCGACCCTTGGTGCTTTTTGTGGCTCGTCTTATTTGTCTTCTTTGAGCCTCAGCCAGTCGTTTTGTGATGGGGGGTTAGGACATCTCCCTTTTGCGTGCAATGCCCCATAAATCACCTTAGTGATTAGTTCTCCTGGCACAATATATGTGGGCTTCTTGTTACCCATCTTCACTAGGTTGTCATGTATATATGGTGCATAATTGATTATCTTTGGAGTGCTCCTCATCATTGCCCAAGTGAATGTCGTGGCAATTGCTCATGGCGGCATTCTGTACTTTTGTGGCCGCTTCGTACACATATGGAAGTATTGGTTGTACAACTGACTCATGATTGCCACTCTTGGGTTGGCAATATCTTCAAAAGTGTAGTTACCTTTCTTCTCAGTGTACACCTTAACATCATCTCTTCTTTTAGTTACACTATCCCCCTTGTTGGAGAGGTCTAGTGCATTTGCTACAACTTTCTCGGTGATGACTATTTCTGTTTCTGGCCTGCCTTGCAGATCGGTTACTCTGGCCACTCCGTCTACTTTTATTGTTGTTACAAATTTCCAGACTCTCTTTATGTCAACCCCTGCTGGCACTGCTTCAAAATAGTTGTGGAGATCAATCTTCTCCAAGTACCCGGCCATCTTGCTTCTTACGAACTCATTGAGTTCCCGCGGTAGCATTGGTAGCTCAAGCACATTCCCTTCACTGTCTTTAAACACTCCTTGGTAGATCTTTAGGTCGTTGGACTCTAGCAGATCTTCTTGGATCCATGTGCTGGTGGGCTTTAGTGTTCCTTCTGGTATGACAAAGGGCTCCACTTCTTCTAGGTAATCCTTAATGGTCATTCTTTTCTTCTTTGCCGGTGACTTCGCGGCTGCCATAGATCCTGCTGCACTCAGTAGTCCGAAGTTAGTGTTTTTCCATATTAGCTGAGAAAATGAGTTTTAACTATCCAAATGACTTGAAAATTGAAAATAAAGATTAAAGGAACTTGTGAAAATGTGCATGTGCTCACAATGCCATTCTAGCCAAAAATTTCCATTTAGACATCCTATGCGTAGGATGTCTTTTTCATCAGAATTGGTTGATACTTGATATGCTGGTAGTGCATGGCTTATGAAACATGGCTATGTGCTTGGATATGGATTTGGGCATCAAAAAGTGGATTTTTTGGGCCGATTCAGGCTTTAGGTCACAAATTGGGTAGAAAGTCCATAACAGGTAGCAAGTGATGTCCAAATGGATTGAAAATTGGTATATGGGTTCATTGCACCATGGTATTGACTCCCATGATGTCACTCTTTGCAAAGAATGTCTAAATTATGTTAGAGACATCCTACGTGTAGGATGTCTATTTCGTCAAAATGGCATGGGATTTGTTATGTGGGTAGTCCTTGGCCTATGGAACATAGCTATGCTCTTGGATTTGGATTTGGACAAGGATTGATGCTTGTAAGAGCTTGTGTAGTGTTTTTGGGCTCAAAAAGTGTATCTTGAAGGTGTTGGGGTGGAAAATGATTAGAATGGCTTCAAAATTGGTATATGAGCTCTTGATGATGATGTGATTGGATCTGGAATGGACAAACATCCTCTGTAGGCCAAAAATGTCAAATAGACATCCTACGTGTAGGATGTCTATTTCATCAATTTTTGCTTTTGACCACACAGATTGGTTGGTTATGTGCTTATGAATGTGTTGTGCAAGTTTCATGTGATTTGGACAAGATTTAGTAGGTCTATGGCCCATTATTGCCTCTATGCTCTAACTTTGCATTTTTTTTTTTCATGCATATGAGGTCAATGTTGGTCCAAATGTGATGAAACTTGGTGGCTAGCATGTAAAGGTCATTCAGAAAATGTGTGTGATGAAAAATGTTGGGATGTGTGCCCAGAAATGCCCTTGAGACATCCTATGTGTAGGATGTCTCTTGATGATTTTTTCATGGAATGTGCCACTAGTGCCTGCCCTTGGTCCCCCTGAGTCCCTTTTAAGCCTAATTTCAACAAAAAAGTCAAATGGATAGAATGTAACTCCCTGTGTGGACTTCAGAGCCTCCGAGCCGTTTTCTGACTTTTGGAGTGCTTTTTGGCGATGAAATTTCTTGATGTTTGTTTTTTGTCGACTTTGGCTTCACCGGAGCTTCATTTGGCATTTTGTCGCTCTAGAAGCACCCGTGGTTGTGTTTACATATCTTCGATGATTTGTGGTGGTCTACCACCATAGGACTTGGTTGTTGATGGTCTAGGAAAGTGGCTCGTGAAGTTTGGTGGCAAATGGGCATGCGGTTTCGCCGCGAGAGCAATTTGACGCTTTGTGTGTCTGATGCCGTTTCTGAAGTTTAGTGCCGCTTCGGGTCACTTTTTGGTCATGTGGGTCACATAGACTTGTGGAGCATGTCGAGATACTCCTACCCATGAATTTTGGTAGCATTTGGGCGCCTTTTCGCTGATTTCCCATTTGGTGGCCTCTTGCGGGATTCTAGGAATTAGGGTTTTTCCCGATGGTTTTCTACTGCCTTTGGGCATCCAAGACTGGTCTCCTATGCTAGGGTAAGCTGACGATGAAGTTTCGTTGCTTTTGGGTTAGCCATTAGGTCGCCGCCTCTACATGTAGGTCTCTACTGCCCGCTTTGTGTGTGAACCCTACGCTAGTTTTCGCGACAAAACGACAACCATGCGCGAAAAGCTCAAGGTGGTGAGCCTACCTCTCATGTCTGAAGCTCGTCGGGCAGTCATACGTATCGTAGAAGCTGCTGGAAGGTCCATTCGCTCTAGGTGGTAGAAGCTCTCTCCAAAAGGTCAATAGTGAAAATGGGCTAAAAATGAAGTGAAAATTTCTTATAATGGGGGTCCCAGAACCACTTTTCGTGAAATTTGACATGTGCTCCCAACTTCTTGCGAGATGCGGTGTTGGGAAACAAGCAAATTGAAACACCTCTATAGTGATGTCACCCAAGAGCGTTGAAAGAGAACTACAAGACACCAAAATCTTTGCAAAATCCTTTTGAAACACCACAAGTCCAATAGGAGTAGACCCTTGGGAATTTACTAGCCGTCGCCTACCCAAGAGACTATGTCACATAGGAGCAAACCCTGTCAAAGCACGGATTTACAGCACACGCTGACCAATGCAGATGAAGACAAGATCCTCTCCTTTCACAATCAAACATCACAAACCCATAACTTCAACATCAATTCCATTATTCATAGATACATGCCCTCCGAATCTGTCTACACACAATTTTCCACTAGGCTACCATAGCCATAACCCTGCAGAGAAGAGCACAACTCCAATTGGGGCACTTTAAAGCTTGAAAAAAAGATTGAAAAATGACTGGCGAGAAAGCTGAAGATGACCAAAATTGATTCCATATGCTTCCATGAGAAAAATTAACGAGAACAGAAAGCTGTCCCAACACGACTACACGTAGAGAAGGCTAGTCTAGGCAAAAAACTGCATCCAAAGGCATCAAGAAGCCACAACGAGCTAAAACCTGCAAATTTATGATGTTTGGCTGAACTTTTTTAAGTTTGTACATGAGTTTAAGTTATATACAAGTCTCACTTCAAAAAAATCACTCACGGGCACTTACAGTAGCCCGACAGCTGTCACTAGACTAGCGACTTGCAGTGCATGTACATGTTCTTGCTGAAGCAAGTTAAAAACCCCACAAAAAGAAAGCCCACACAAAATTTTGACATCCGGCGTCATGTCCGTATGTACAAATTTACAAAAAACGGGGTGTCCAACAACGGTTTAGGCGGAAAAATTTCTTGATTTGGACTCCATTTGCTCTGTTTACCAGAAATTTGGCATTTCGGTCAAAATCTCGCCAAAACATGCTTTCCGCTCCAGTGTCATAATTGCACTCCCACTGTACCATAGGTTGTCCTATAGTCACTGATCATCCCCATATTTTTTGTTTTGCATTACGACCATTTTTCACCTGCTTTTTGTATTTTTGAAGTTTTTCTGCCAAAAATTAGCAAAATTAAAAAGAAAATAGCAAATCAAACCCAAAAAATTCCCAAAAATCATAATTAATCACAAATATCACCGCAAAACATTATATACACTCACATGCAATTTTTATCGTCGGATTTCTCCGTTTTACCAATATTTTGCCTGAAAAATGGCTATTTCTACTTATATACACACACCTAGGGGCTTGATTTGGCGTTTGGTCCCATATACCTATAGATACATGCTGTATAAGGGCATATAAACTTGAGTTAGTCCAGAAACTTTTGCAATCAAACAACAACCCTTAAAATAGTCGAAAAGCATGCCCTTTTTTGCTCTTCCTGCTATTGGTTCCGGATTTGAGAATGCCTACCTCCTAGCCGGAGTCCTCCCGGACGACAAGGTATCGCCTCCGAGTATGTGCCGTGCATAGGTTGAAAAATTTGTGCTAATGCTTGACCGATTAATGTGGCCCTAATTTATGCATACTCGGTCAATGCATGGAAAAATTAATGTTGTGCAAGAGAAGGGAATAAGCAAGATGCTTATTGGAATTCGCCGTCGAGGTTTCCTGTTTTCTTTGCAAGTAACAACTGTAACTCTACTGCTCTCTGTTTAATTGTATTTTTTACAAAAGGCAATCGCTTTGCCGCTACTATTGATATAGCCATAGTTGTTTCTATGGAGAGGACTGGCTTGGCTGGAATGGTCATGGACCGTTTTTCTTTTGCTGTCCATTGGTAGCTTGTAAGTTTTGCCGGTTTTTGTAGGTGTTTTGCTACTTCCTTGGTTGCCACTGTTTTGTTGCGGATTGGCATCCACATAAGTCGTTTGTCCTTTTTGAAATATAGCTGTCTGCCTTCCGTTGTTGCTTGTCCTGAAGGGAGTTCCTTTTGCTTTTGTTTTGGTATCCAAATGCGAGTAACATTTGGGTTATTGCTGAGCATTTTCTTTGGGATCCATATCTGTTTTATGCCCTTGGTTTTTGGTTGAACTATCTGCTTCGGTTGAATTCTTTCGTTGCATTGTTGTTTGTCTGCCATGTCATTTCTATCCTTCCGCATCCATACTTGTTTCCCTTGTTTTGGTAACCTAGAACTTTGCATTGCCGTCGGTGACTTTGTATGCATGTAGTTAGCATGGTTGGATTTTACTTGTCTGTTGGCCTTGGGTATCATGTTGTTCTTTGGTGGCATTCTTGCTTTTGGCTCTTTTTCCAGTGATTCCATTGCTTGCAGCTGATTATTCGGGTATTGCTGAGAAAAGGCTATCACCTGTTGTTATTGTGCATGCTGAATTTAGACTGCATTTGCAATCCAGATCTATCTGCACATTGTACTCTTTTTGCCAAGGTTGTCCCAACATCATTGGGTGTTGTGTGCTTCCATCCTCGACTACACAAAATTTGTGTGGGTAAATAGATTGATGTACTTGTACATGCAGTATAGTCGAGCCCAATGTTTTCAACGAGTGTGATGTACTACTTTCCAGCACTTGAGGAGTAGAATGAAGTTGAACTGTGGATTTGAGCTGTTGGTATAATCCATAAGAGATCAAATTTGCTTGAGCTCCAGAATCAAGCAATGTCGTCGATTCAACTTGATTGCTACCCAGTTTGACTGCAATTATTGGCTCTATTGTGTCTTCATCCAACTTCATTAGTCGAATGGCATTGATTCACAATGGTGCTCCACTTAGTTGTTGTTGTCGCAGAAGTTTTTGTTTTGCAATGCGTTCTTTTGCTTCTGCTTGAGCTTCTTCTCGTACTCACTGTTTTTCCTTCATTCGTTGTTTTCCTTGATGAATTTTTTTAAGCATATCCTATGTGAGTGGTAAATGATATTTCTTCAGTCGACATCCACTAATCCAGTTTGGCATTTCTTCTCTTGCAAATGTAGCAAGCTTGACAGCTCCGCTTTGTGATAGATCACTAATCGCAAAGGGTCCCATCCCTCGCTTTTTAAGTTTCTTGGCATGTTGCTTCAAAGTATAAACAAGTACATAATTACCTGTTTTGAACTCTTTAGTGCGCACATGATTGTCAAAAAACTCTTTTTGTCTTCTCTTTTTAGCATAGATTGAAGCTACAACTCTCAGACGGAGTTCATCTAGCTTTTCAAGATCATCTATTCTTGAAAAGAGCTCATGCCTTGTCCATTCTAAGCTTTTTACTAGTCGTAGAGTTGGAATTAAAAACTCTATGGGTAGTATAGCATTTAGGCCAAACACCATGTTGTACGGTGTTGTTCCTATCGATGTTTTGTAAGCTACCCTGTATGCCCATAGTGTTGAGTGTAGCTGTTGATCCCAATCTATTCTTGACTCTGACACTATTTTAGTGAGAATTGTGCATAGTGTTTTATTGGTGGCCTCAGCTTGTCCATTGGGCTGTGGATGGTATGTAGCAGATTTCCTATGTATGACCATGAATTCCTCTAGCAGATATTCAATGACTTCATTAAGAAAATGTGTCCCACGATTACTGAGAATTTCTATTGGTCAACCATATCGTACAAAAACATTCTCATACAAAAATTGTGCAGTGGTTCGTGCATCTGCTTTTTGCGTTGCCTTGGCTTCCACCCATTTTGTGAGATAGTCCGTAGCAAAGGCTATCACTGTTGTTCTTGTGCATGCTGAATTTTGACTGCATTTGCAATCCAATCTATTTGCACATTGTACTCTTTTTGCCAAGGTTGTCCCAACATCATTGGGTGTTGTGTGCTTCCATCCTCGACTACATAAAATTTGTGTGGGTAAATAGATTGATGTACTTGTACATGCAGTATTGTCCAGCCCAATGTTTTCAACGAGTGTGATGTACTACTTTCCAGCACACTTGAGGAGGAGGATGAAGTTGACCTGTGGATTTGAGTTGTTGGTATAATCCATAAGAGATCAAATTTTCTTGAGCTCCAGAATCAATCAATGCCGTCGATTCAACTTGATTGCTACCCAGTTTGACTGCAATTATTGGCTCCATTGTGTATTCATCCAACTTAGTTAGTCAAATGGCATTGATTTGCAATGGTGCTCCATTTTGTTGTTGTTGTCGCATAAGTCTTCGTTTTGCAATGCGTTCTTTTGCTTCTGCTTGAGCTTCTTCTCGTACTCACTGTTTTTCCTTCATTCGTTGTTTTCCTTGATGAAGTTGTTGAAGCATATCCTGTGTGAGTGGTAAATGATATTTCTTCAGTCGACATCCACTAATCCAGTTTGGCATTTCTTCTCTTGCAAATGTAGCAATCTTGATAGCTCTGCTTTTGTGATAGATCAGTAATCACAAAGGGTCCCATCTCTCTCTTTTTAAGTTTCTTGGCATGTTGCTTTAAAGTATAAACAAGTACATAATCACCTGTTTTGAACTCCTTAGTGTGCACATGCTTGTCAAAAAACTCTTTTTGTCTTCTCTTTTTAGCATAGATTGAAGCTACAGCTCTTAGGCGGAGTTCATCTAGCTTTTCAAGATCATCTATTCTTGAAGATAGCTCATGCCCTATCCATTCTAAGCTTTTCACTACTCGTAGAGTTTGAATTAAAAACACTATGGGTAGTATAGCATCTAGGCCAAACACCATGTTGTATGGTATTGTTCCTATCGATGTTTTGTAAGCTACCTTGTATGCCCATAGTGTTGAGTGTAGTTGTTGATCCCAATCTGTTCTTGACTTTGACACTATTTTAGTGAGAACCGTGCATAGTGTTTTATTGGTGGCCTCAGCTTGTCCATTGGCCTGTGGATGGTATGGAGCAGATTCCTATGTATGACCATGAATTCCTCTAGAAAATATTCAATGACTTCATTAAGAAAATGTGTCCCATGATCACTGACAATTTCTATTGGTAAATTGTATCGTACAAAAACATTCTCATACAAAATTGTGCAGTGGTCCGTGCATATGCTTTTTGTGTTGCCTTGGCTTCCACCCATTTTGTGAGATAGTCTGTAGCCACAATGATATATTGGGTATGGGTGCGATATGTAGGTGGTGAGATAGGTCCCACAAAATCAATGTCCCATTTTGCAAATGCTCTCATCTCTCTTTATCGGCACCTTGGTGCGCTGACATGCGTCACAACGCTTTACAAACTCTTCAGCATCCATATGCAATGTAGGCCACCAAATTCCTGCGGTCAAGACAATTTTTGTCGTCTTATCGCTTGAAAAATAGCCTCCACTTACTCAGCTATGTGCATGTTCTAGAATCAGAAGGTTTTCGCTTTCACTTGCACAGATTCTAAGTTGATTGTCCTTTCCTCGCTTATAGAGTTGGTTCCCAATTATCTGAAAGTCGCGAGCTCCCAACTCTATAGCTCTTTTTCGTGCTCTTGTGATATTCTCAAGAAAGGTTTTGGTGGTTAAGAAATCAATGATATATTGACTCCATGCAGGTGCAATGTCTACCTGAAACAATGTCGCGTGATCCATTGGTCGTTTGGCACTACTTATAGTACAATTGGTAACGTAAGAATGTGTGTCCGCATACATAGTTGGCCAATAAACCCCTAACTGTTTCAGTCTCTGGTGTGTTTTCACTGTTGAACAATGAAATGCACAATCCTGGACATAGGCTTCTTCAAGGTAGCACTCAAACTCTTCAGGATTTATACATAATCGTAGGATTTGGTCCGATCCTAGATGATACAGCCGTCCTGCTATCAACTGGAAGTTTTTTGTTTGTCGAATTGTTTGCTGTTTGGATCTGTATTCCGTCTTATCAAACCTACTTCCAAACGAAAGAATGCTAACAATTTCCTGTGACCATTTGGGTATCATTTCAATATTGAAAAGATAAGCATTTGGTATGTCATCATCTACTCCTTCAGGAGCTTCCCTGTTGTGTATCCTTGAAAGATGATCCGCTCGTAGATGGGTTTTACCCTTTGTGACCACCACTGTGAAATCGAACTCTAGCAATATAATAAACCAGCATACAATTCTCCTTGTATTGCATGGTTTATTTACCAGATACAAAAGAGCTTGATGATCTGTGAAGAACACAAATTTGTTTGCGAGCAAATAATGCCGAAATTTCTTTACAGCATAAATCATTCCTAACCCTTCTCGTTCGGTGGTTGTGTAGTTCTTTTCCGCACTGTTTAACTGTCGGCTTGCATAACAAACTGGAAAATCCATTGTTCCGTCTCCAGGTTGAGCCAGAATACTTCCGATTTCATATGCAGAAGCATCAATGTGACTATGGAATGTCTTTTCCCAATCTGGTGCTTTAAGCACAGGTGCTTATATAAGGTTTTCCTTCAGCTTTTGGAATGAAGTTTCGCACTCCTCGGTCCAATCGAAATTGATTAGAAAACGATACAGAGATTGTGCGATGACTGCATACATGTATATGAATCTTCGATAATATCCGTAGTGTCCCATGAAGGATTGCACTTGGGGCTCTAAATCATTTGCTATATAGACCGGCTGAGGCTTTTCACCTAGTTTCGCAAGGTCTATGCATTTTGCATTTTCTGGCCCATCGTAAGATTCTTTGTTGGTTCTTTCCCTGACTGGTGGTGTCATGATGATTTTTCTGTCCTGAATGGTAAATTTCCGATAGTGTGATGGTACATTCATGTTTCCTTTCTGTGACTCCCCTTTACTATCACTGTCTTCCTCAATAGTCCATATCCACGTAAAGACCGTTTCAGTTCTTGGTATTTCCGTTACGCTCCAGTTTGGTCCACTCTTGGTCTTTTGTTGTTTCTTTTTTTTATTTTTGAGATTTTTGTGATTTTGTTTCTGTTTTAGATTTTCGTACCCGTTTTATTTCCTCTCGCGTTCTTTCGCTGCGATCTTTTGAGAATCTTCCTGATATGTGATCTTTTACACAATCCTCTGCTTTTACAAGCATCAAATAGTGAGTTTTACCTTTTATCATGGGCATCAAATTCTCTCTCACTTTGTTTCCTGCTTGTTTCCTCCTATAGCGCTCCTGGCGTTTAGGGTGCTGATTAGCAAAATCATAAAACTTGATATTCTCGATTTCCCTTCCACGCTCACTTGAGGTGTCTGAACACTCATTATCTGCATCATCATTTACTTCCAGATGTTCAGAGGAGTTATAAAACTCTTTTTGTTCTGGTGGTTCTATCGTCTCATCTTCTCCGGGTATAATGCTTACCATGTAGTAGGGTAGCACATCATAGCCATCCTTATCGCAAAATTTTGTTGTTGGACTATCTATAATGGTACAGACATCCAATGTTGCTAGTATGTGTTCCCATTCTAGAGTTTCAAGGCATCTTCAGGGAAATTTTCCGGAATATACTCCTTGTCCTCAATCGCTCTTTCTAAGATGCATTCCTCCCTTCTTAACTTCCACAATGTGAAGCTCTGCACATCCATAGCTCTTTTTGTTGCCCTAACCATGCTGGGAGTTCCGATCCTGCTACTGTAAAGGTGAATCAAACTCTTCCACAGGTGTTTGGTTCACATCTTTGTAACTATGGTCTTTCAAGTGTATTTTAGTTGTTGTCTTGCCATGTCTGAGGTATATGTGGTCGTAACCCCAATCTTGGACAATGTTCAATTGTCGCATGAATGGTCTTCCCAAGATGATCTCATAATTTTTCTTTTTGTCGAAATCAACTATTGCAAATGTATGCTCATACTCGATTCCACACGAAGTGACAATCACCTTTTCTAAGGGTCCTAGAGGCTTCTCCATGAACCCATCTGCCAATTGCAATTTCATTATGGTAGGCCTTAAAGCTGGTTTTCCCCATTTTTTCCAGATTTCCTTGGTAGAGATAGCACTCCTGCTCCACTGTCAAGAATAGCTTTGGAAACTACTCCTTGGAATTCTACTGGTAGCGTGGTGTTTCCATCTTCTCCCTCGTAATACTCTCCAACCTTGTTTAATGGTACTGGCCTATTGTTTAGTTGAGGACTGTCCAACTCTCTGATCCTTTCCTGTAGTCTCAAGGTGGGGTCTGGCACTCCAAATTTTCTAGGCATTTACCTACTGTGGTCCACATGTTTGGTCGTAACCTTAGGAGTTCTGCTAATGTGATTGTGCATGCCACCGGGGTGGACAATAACTCAATCAATCCTTGTGAATCCATCACTTTGTTAGAAGAAAGTCTTTGAGATGGGATTGCTCTCACTTCCGACTTGGATTCATACTCTCCTAGGTAAGAGGGTAAAGTTTTCAGCAAGTGTGGTTGGCTGTGCCCCGAACTAATTGATCCTTGGTCTCCCCCTTGTGAATGTATCTCAAAGTTCATTTGTGACCTTGCCTCAAATTCTTCAATAGGAGGTGAGATCACATTCTTCCCCTTTCTCGTGCTATTCATGTGGTTACTCATCCTGTTAGCCTCGTTGGCCTCACGGATGTGCTTCCACAGATCGTCTAGACCGTTACAGTCCTTACCCATTTCTGTCAATGTTTTAGGCTGGAACCCGTCACTTGCCTCATCTATCGTATTTGGCACTATGATAGGCTCTCCACATTAGTGAGTCTTTCCTTTGTTTCTACTTGTTCCTCTAAAGTTGGCTGGATAGGGGTTGGAGCTGGTGCTTCATGCAAATTTGCAGGTTTACCCAACGGGTCTTCCATCAATGATTGAGCTGTTTCAATCATCTTTTTACACATTTCCAATCTTTGTTTTTCTATTTCCGCATATGGATAAGTCATCCATCTTTGCTCCTGGGTTTGGTTCTTTTTTAGTCTGGCTTCATAAGCTTTTAGAAGCACATCCAACTGCTCATTTACCTTGTCTACCAGTATAGATGCTCCTGAGCCTGCACTTTTGGGCTCTGCTATTTTCTTGGGTGCTATGGTTGTCGTGGTGTGTGAGCTTAAGCTAGCTAGATCCTCTAACCGCTCTAATCTATCCTTTGTATGTTTTAACTCCTCGGATAGAGCTGTTTGCTCTCGTTCTTTCTTGGCTTTCATATGTGCCTTTCTAGCTTTCCAAGTGCTTCTCTGATTTTTGTTTCTGAACTTTGGTCATCGGTTTTTTGCTCTTCAACTATTGGTTCGCTCGTCATTCTTTGAGCTTGGGCTCGTGTCATCGCCTGAATATGTATGATTGTTTCATTTTCCGACCCTCCACTGGAAGGTACTGTTTCTAGCATGTTCAAGGTGGTTTTTGCTCCTTTGCTTGAGTTTTTAGGGCAATCGCGAATCAAATGAGTAACTTCACACTCGGTGCAATATGCGTTGACTCTAATGATTTCATCATGAGGACAGTCTCTTAACCAATGGTCTCCACCACACTTATAGCAAGGTCCCTTGGGTTGTTGAGGTGCTCCTTGAGCTCCTCTTTGTTGGTATGCATGTCTCTACCCGCCCATGCCTTTGTTGGCTATGAACAACAATGTTCGTTCATCTAAGCTATATCTCCCTTCTCCTGCTGCCTGTGCTGCTGTTGGTGGTCCTGTACTTCCTATCATGCTCCATGGTTCTGGTGTCGAGGTTTCTTCCGGTGGATAATAGACGGATTTTGCCGCATATCCATTGGGATCTTCATAATATGCATGCATAGGCACCAGAGCCTTATCCTCAGATTTGGTTACAGTTGGTGTGTATCTTATACCGACTGGTCGTAATCCTGGTAGGGGTGGTTGTTGCCCAACACCAGTTGTGGTCTTTCTACACCTATAGGTCCTGGTAGGTTGCCTGCTTGATACCTAGGCATCGGTGGAACTTGAGGCGAAGCTACCTGAGTTTGGGGAGCGTAAGGTCTCTTTCTCACATATCCTTTGTTATAATAACATTCCTTTGTCCCATGGTTTGTCCATTTTTGTTCAATAGCACACCACTTGGGCTATTTAGCATGGGGTTTGGTGTACAAGGTAATCTTTTTTAGCACTTCATCTACAAGCAGCTCTTGGTTTACAGCTACTTCTCCTTTCGGTGCTGTCTTAGAAGACTTGCTTCCACTTTGTTGTGAAGATGAATCGTCGTCAAGGTCCTTGAACTCCCCCTCTTTGTAGACCGCACAATTGTCCACAAGGTAAAGAGCCTCCTTGGTCAACTCATTCAACGTCATGCTCCTCTTCATATGTAAGTCTTTCTGGAGATCCGCATTCCTTAGTCCTTGGATGAATATAAGCATAAGTTTGGACTGAGTTGGCAGTTCTTCCACAGGACATAACTTAACATATCTTTTTAGTCTTAGGGCTACCTTTCGTACAGATTCCCCATCTTTCTGTTTGAATTTATGGGTTTGTGCTATCCCCCTTTGTGAGAATTCCTCGATAAATTCGTCAAATACTTCCTCCATAGACTCAAAGTCTCTCCACTCTACATAGTAAAACCAAGTAGCAACGTCATCCTCTAGGGTTTTTCCAAATCCTGTGAATTGGGTAGGGAAGTCTAACACATCTTCAGCTCTAATTACACGCACAAAGGCTGCTACATGATCTCTTGGGTCTCTGTTTCCTGTGTATTTCTTGTTTACCCATTGTTGCACTTGAGAAGGTCTAATTCTACGATGGTCTACAACCCTCTTCATTGGATCTCCACGTCCTAATCGATATACCTCCTTAGGTCTTCTATAGTAGGCTGGTTCCTCTCTCAGTGGTGCTCCTAGGCCATAATTTCTAACAGTTCTCGCTAGAGATGGTTCATCTCTTCGAACTCATTCTATGGGTGGCCTTCCAAGCTCTGTTGACCCTTGAGTCTTTGGATTACTCTCTCCTTGATACCTTGAATATAGTGGTGGTTCTTGCAGATCCCTTAGCTCTCGTGCGGCTTGATAACCATCTCGGGTTCGGTCTTGTTCCAATGTTGCACTCTGTCAAAGCCATGCTTGCAATGATGGCTAGTTTGCTGGTTGGTTTTGGTTGTTGAATGCCTGCCATCGGGTGGAATGTGAGGTAGCGTCATACTCTTCAGAAAAGGGATTTGTCGACTTGCTTGGGGTGTAGGTGGCTCTTGGTACGTCGTTTGGGGCGTATGTTGATGCTCCTGGACCTGTTGCCTTTTCTACCTCCTCTGGGAGAATACGTTGGTATTATCGCCCGTATCTATCAACAAAAACTATACCCTTCCCCATAGCATTTTCATAAGAGAATAAGTAAAGAACCTTGTCTTTGCTCAATTCGTTTAAGTATGGTTCTTTGCTGCGAAAGTAAGCGACTATACCCTCACTCTCATGCTTGGAGATTCCCACGTCCTCATGATAAGTTGGAACCATGGTGGTTTTCTTATCATACATAAAAATAGCTCCGGGCCGATCAATGTTTGGTGGTGGTTCTTGAGCTTCTGAAACCATTTTCCCTTTCGCCACGTTATCTCCATATCTGTTGTAACCTTCAGGGTTACTAACTACCAGATAGTGGTTCCCCTTTTCGTCTCGGAATCTATCTCCATCATCATAGACTCGAATTATCTCCAATCTCTGAGCCGGACTCTCTTCAATACAAATGCACTTGCGTCCTCGATAGTCAGAATAGACTAGGGCTCCCATTGAGTTTGTTCCCTCGAAGAAGATCACAGTGAGGTTGGAATCATTCAAAGGATTTAGGAAGGTGCTTCCTCCTGGAATTGGTTTGTCATATGTGAAACCTCCTGGCTCTTGACTACCCATCATGAAGAAAGATTTGTCTGATGAAGTATCAGTATCACTACCTTCCTCAATAATGGGTGCTAGTGGATCTAGCCTTGCATGAGCTACACTCTCCTCGGTGGACACTAAGCTACCTTCGTCACCTGCCACCTTCTGGTCTCTAAAAATGTATCTTCCTGATCTTAAAGTCATCAAACTTATCAATGCAATTTATCACAAATCCAACCACTCACCTGGCAAAGGATCAATCTCCGCACAACTTCTTGCTTTGCTGCTGAATATACCTGTACACAAGTGTTTAATTTCGGCAATAGAATCAAAGCATTTATCTGCTAGAGGTTATCTTAGTAATGATTGGCATAACTGGAGAGTTAATCTCAACCACTACTGTATTTTATACACTGCTGATGTTCTGGATTAGGTATGCTATTCTAGAACTGTACTTTCCTCGGATGTTGGTCAATTTACATAAAAAAGTTTGAATTCAGTCTTTGCTTTGTCAAATGGACAAACAAGGTCCAAATTCACTTCTGAAAGAAGTTCTGGAACCCTTAAGCCAAATGGAATCTCACTGTCTAAGCCCAATCAAATTTTCTCTTCAGTAGGCCCCAATAGACATCCTATGCGTAGGATGTCTCCTGCTTTGTTTTACCTAGAGTTTTACACTATGGATTCCCCTTGATGTGCTGAGCCCACAACTATTTTTACTTTTTGATTTGGACACCTATAAGCTGGTCAATGGGTCAGAAATCTTTTTCGACAGCCTGTTGCTAATCTTGATCAGACTATACAACTCCAATTTGGACCAAAATTGACTAGGGGGCTTGCCTCAGGCTATACAACACCTTGCTATGTCCACTAACAATATATGGCTTCAATTTCTTGCTTTAGACATCCTACGCGTAGGATGTCTTTTTCATCAGAATGGAATCAAATTCAAAACACAGGCTCCCCTTGAGTTGCTGATCACTTTGGTATGCTCAAAATTAGGTTTGGAGTGTAAAATCACACAGAAGACATCCTACACGTCGGATGTCTTTTTGGCCTTTTTGGCCCCAAACTTGACCCACATCTTCCCTTGATGTCAGCAACCTAGTGGTATATTAGATTTTGGTTTGGATTTCAAAAGTCATCAATTTTAGTTGTGTTCTTGCCTTTTTCAGTCAAAAGTACTAAAGTGTGTTTTTGAACCCAATTTTCTGGCCTCTCCGGACTCTCAAGATCTCCTCTCACCGCTTCTACCACTCCAACTCCTACTCAAGAACTCAACTAATACCTAAAACTATCTTAGTCTACCTAAATTTACCTAAGTCAAAGGATCTAGACCAGACACACGCTTCCTAGACTCCCTTTAAGACTAGAGAGTTCCTAAACCCTCTGATCCTATCTAAATGTAAAACAAGACTCTTGGCAAGCCAAAAATCCCTATCCTCAAGGACTAGTCTCGGTCACCTACCTAAGTTTTTCGTCCCCGGCAGCGGCGCCAATGTTTGACGGATACGCCGCGACGGACGTCAGCACAGCGAGAACACACCTAACATATAATGTTAGCTAAGGACGAAGCTCGACCCGTAGACGCATGGAAGCAAGAATAAGGTGTCAACCTACACTCGACCGACTCCTAACTAATTCCTACAGAGGTCTCTACCAATTGTCTAAGTCACAGCCTTCAAGACTGCATAAGAGGAAACTTCCTACAACGTTTTCTAGAGCCAAACACCCATCAAACAATCCCAAAACACCACAGAACTTGAAGGAGACCTTACTAACACCAATAGGTTGTTCTCCCTAAGGTCTATGAACCAAAATCTCAACCCAAAACACCCGGTGCAAAATCACGTAGGATGTCTGGCCGAAATTTGCAGGTCTTTGTTTTCAAAATCTAAAGTGCCTAATGTGTATCTCTACTCAATGTGAACGTGTGGATATGGTGCAATGCAAAATCGGACAACGTATGCTCACCAGATCACCAGATGAAGCTCGCAAAAGGAGCTCGCAAAATCGGATCGTACGCGTGCAATGTAGGTATCGGTGCGTAGTTCTCGTCGGGGGCAATACGCTGCACTTCTCCGCACTCGATTTTGACCACCTGTGCACACGTGGCGTCAAGATGAAGCTCACACACTCTCTCGTACACAGTACGCTCACTCACAGACTTCAAAAATTTCTTTTAAAAATGACAAAAGGTTTTCTCATTAAGGTCAAAAAGTGGTATATATACCTTACAATTCTCAAACCCTAAAGTTCCAAATCAATCATCTACTCCATCTAACTATCAAAACTGGGATACAATCTGGAAACTTCTGTAAGTCCTAATATTTATAAGGTGAAAAATTAGGTTTCCTCAAAAAATGAATAATTACAAAAAATGATAATCTTCCAAGTAGTCAGTTTCCGTGGGGTGTGTCCAGCTTCTAACAGCATGGCACACACACCTATTGTCGTATTATCCTCCTTCTCAACCTTGCCTACTTCTACTACTCGTAGAAACACCATCACTCCCATCACTATTTCCTCTTCTTCCTCAGCCCTCGAGGCATCCAATCATCATTCTATTCAACCCTCGGGATCAGCCCCAATGGATGATGAAGGGATGTCGCCTCCCCTTCACCCTCAACACCGCTCTCTCGAAGCCATCTACAAAGCAACTTCCTTCGCCTCATTCTTGCTTCAAGAAGAAGAAGACCTCTCCATCAACATCCCCGACCCACTCGAAGAGAACACACTCTCAGTCGAAGACGCCATTGCCTCTCCCGAAGGCGGACAATGGATTGAAGCCATGAAGGAAGAGCTTCAAGCACATGAAGAAGCTCAAACTTGGACTATCACGCTGTCAGGAGTTTTTTGGAGCAAGAGATTGTGCATATGTACATACACATGCATGGTGCATCAAATAAGGAATTGCCCATTTTCCATAGCCAGGTAGTTACGTGGGGCCCACATGTGTACAGGTAGGGCAACATGTACATAGTGCATGGATTTTCATCGTTACCAGTATCAGTGTGTTTTTCCTATAATAATGAGGAGTTGTTAGCGCGTAAAACTTCTCAAGGAAGCTATCTGCGGGCCGACGACATGAGGTAAGCAGATGCGTCAGATGGCAACTAGTGGCGCAAGAGGTCGAACGGGGTCAATACTTGCACGTGGAGAAGTACGGGCACAACGTGGATGTTTTCTTGTGATAATTATACAGAAATTTTATCATGAGGACCATATTTTGCGGCCACTTCACGTGGTGGCGGGATGCATTATTCGAAAAAGCTGAGTGCCACGTGTGCGGATGGATGCAAAAAGATGACAACTATGCACTGCGAGGTCCGTTTTTGGCCTACGTTTGAGGTCATCTAAAAGGCCAAGGGTGTCCAAGTAATAAAGCTAAGTGTGGGAACTGAAAAAACTGAGAGAAGACCAGAAAAAACGTGGAGAGAAGAGGAGGAACAGCCGCAGGTGTGTTTTTGGGATTTTTGGAGCCTGTTTTGGCCCTAAACTGCTCATCCGAGGTCGGATTTGAGCGCTTTGACATTGTAGACTGGGGCTTTAGGCCGTTCCGGACGCGATGGCGTTGTCCATTTTACCAAATTCCTCATTTTTTTTCTGTTGTTTTTGCTGTGTAAGTTTCTCCTATGAATGAAGCTTCTTCTCCAATTTGTGATTGTATCTGGCATATTTTACCCATATTGTGTGAGCTATTTGCCCCATTGGTGTTGGCCCAATCTCTATTGTATCTAAACATCAAAAATTCTCCTCTTTTGAGCCGAGTTTTTGGGTGTGTGTGTGTGTGTGTCTTTGTGTGGAGTGGGCAAGTGGATAGTCTCTCTCCTCTCACTCCATAGGTGTGTTCCCTGTCTCGGCCAGGTGGGTTGTGTAAGTCGAGTGGTGCCCCATAGTATGTGTGTGTATCTTCCCAAGAGTGTGTGTCGGGTCGTTATAGAGGCGTTCTGTGTGTTTCCATCCCACTCACATTATTTTGGTGCCCCCACTGAGGATCTTCTTCGAGTACCTTCTGCTTCGAGCTTCAAGTTTCGAGATTCGGGATTACAGGTTGCAGACTACAGGTTACAGGGACAGGGACAGGTATAGGTACAGGTGATTGACACAGGTACAGGTAGATGGAGTACAATGGTATACTAGTAGTGGTGTCACTTGCAGTTGTTGTGGGTATGCATCATTTAGCGCCTGTTTGAGCACATTGTCTGCTGGATTGTACGTTACTTGTGGAAACTGCCATTGTACGCCTCTGTGGAGCCATATTTGGTTTTATTTGGCAGTCCCAACCATTTCTGAGACTTGGTCTAGAAGATAGTCATTTCTGAGACTTGACTATATGCGATTTGCATTAGGTTTCGTGTGAGGGTCGATAGCGTGAGGTTTTATTGAGCTAGGGGATTCACAAATGTGGAGATCCTTTCGGTGATACAGGTAGCTGGAGCATCCTTTTCGTGACCTCGCCATAGGCTATGTACTAGTGGTTCCTACTTGATGCTCGAGTTCTATTTTGGGTTCACACTGCTCTACTTCCTGGCTGGTTTTTTGGTCTTTTGAGCCATTTATGTTGTTATGTTGTTGAAATTCTGGAAAAATTAGAGGATAAGACAGGTGTGCTTCCTTGGGAGCTGCATGATTGACTTTAATGGATGATCAAAATGGCCCTCAATTCACTCCTTTTCATTTAACTCAGAGAATCTAGATAAATGTTCATGTGTCCAGGAAGATTTTTTCCCAGCAGCGCATAGTGTTTATGTTTGGGCTAAGAAGATTAAGAGAGATCCTAGAATGTCCTTTGCCTGTTGTAAATCCGATGATTAACTATGAAAACTCATTTGATGTGCATGTGTTTGTCCTTATCAAAAGTTGAGCTCCATTGAAGTTTCTGGGAATTGCATCAGTCAAAAGTTTTGGGTTCTTGACTGTGTGTTTGAAGGGGTTCTCAAAGCATCGTAACTTGGGTAGCCATGGCTTTCTCTTATCCGGAGTTTCATGGAAGAAGTGATGAAGATGTGGAAGACTTTCTAGAAAAGATGGAGGTTGCCTGCATTAGCAACCAGATTCACGATCCTGCACAGATGTTACGTCTTCTCCAGATTTGTTTGAAGAGTGATGCACGAGTTTGGTCCAAAGCATTTGAAGAGGAGTTGCGTGTGGCTGATCCACTTGTAAGATTGAGTTGGGACAATCTACGACATGGATTGGAAGCGGAGTTTGTGAAGATAGAAGATCCTGACAAAGTGTGGCAAGAAGTACAGGGTTTGGTGCAAAAGGAGGGTGAGCCAGTAGATGCGTACATACATAAGTTTTCATTGGCATGGGAGCGGATGTGCAAGGCCTTAGCACCACAAGTACCTCCGCCTGACATGATGAAGAAGGACAGGTTCTTGGTTGGTCTTTGGGAGAATATACGTTGGAGAGTGGCGCTAAAGAAGCCTAGGAAATATGAAGATGCACTAGAGGTAGCAAGAAACAAAGAGTGGAAGCTGAGGAAAATGAGACAATTACGGGTGGAGTCTTTGCCCATGAGGTCTGAATTTCAGCCTATGGACTCTTTACAAGGTCGCATGCCAACGGTTCATCATGAGCCAATGGTTTCTGTTACTCCTCAGGTTATGCCAACAGTGGTCACTACAGTAGTGCAAGATGATGGGCTAAGGCAAGACATGAGGCAAGTGGTAGATTTAATGAAGAATCTTAGCCTAAACATGCTAGGTCAAGTGGAAAATAATCGAGGTCGAGGGAGGTTTGCAAATCAGCCAGGAGGTGAAGAAAGACCTAGGAATGGTGCTGGACAAAGTAATTGTAGGTTCTAGAGGCAGACGCCCACATGTTATAATTGAGGAGAGTTGGGCCACATCAGCCCTCAATGTGATAAGCCACCAAGGATGGGGGGAGACATGTATCCATTGCCAAGACAGGTGCTAACTAGGTCAAATGATTATGACATCGAAATTAAGGGAGATGAAGGAACGAATGGATTAACCCACGAGGAAAAGGGAAAGACAAAAGCACTAAGTGTAGTCACCTTGGAAAATGCATCAAAGCTAGAGGATACATTAGTGATGCCTATTGGGAAGAGGACCACAGAGGAAAAGGAAGGAAGAAGTGCCCCAGGTCCTAATAAGAAGAAGGGAAAGAGTCATGAAGGCGAAGATGTCAAGGCCAAGAGGAAAAGAAGGGCTCATCGCAAGTTTCATGTCTAAGATTTTCCACTAGGGAATGGGCAATTAAGCTATGACTTGAAGGAGGATCTGACGAGTAGGAAAGCTGATGTTACTTTTGGTCAGCTTATAGAGATGGTGCCTAAACTAAAGCGACAATGGAAGAGGATGGTTAACCCAATGGAGAAAGAGCCAGAGAGAGGTTCAGTGAAGGTGTTGACAATTGATGAGCTACCAGACATTTGTCCAATAGTAGATGTGTGGCATAAAAGAAAAAAATAGGGACAAGGTTATGTGGATGGTGGAGCCCAAATATATGTCATAACACATTCATGCGTTGAGAAGATGGGTCTTACAGTGACTGGGATGTCAGGGTTCCAGATCAGATTGGCAAACCATCAGAAAGTAAAATGTTTGGGTGTTGTAAAGAGCTTAGAAGTGGAAGCATATGATGCAAAGGAAGTGGTTGATTTTCATGTGATGCCAACGGGGTTGGGAGCATATCCTATTATACTGGGTAGACCATGGTTACGTGTAGTAGGAGCTGTTCCGGATTGGAGACGTGGTACGATTAGCCTCTATGGAAAGACATGTGCCAAGAAGCTTTATAATATGGACACAAGGAAACGGTTGGAGGATCTCTATGAAGATGAGGACGAGTCTAGTGATGAAGACTATTCCACAGTGTCTGACGAGGATAGTGATAGTACTACCAGCAGTGATGAGGGGGCTGATGTTGCATTTCTTTTGATGGACAAAGGAATCCAGGAGTCTGGTGTAGTCGCATTTGCAAATGAGGTTGAAGATGAAAGTGAAGGGCCTTTTGAAGTGATTGAAGGGCTGATGCAAACCAAGGTTGAGTTGTCAAAGAAGAAGGAATTGATGACACAAATGAGCAGTGGAGACCTCTCAGCCATGGAGAAGGAGATATATTTGCACATGCTGGCTAGTTTTCCTGATTTGTTCATTACTTCATATGAAGAGATTAGAGGGTTCAAGGGAGAAGAGATGCATATAGAGCTAAAAGAAGGTGCTAAGCCAGTGCGAAAAAGGTTAATAAGAATGGGTCAAGTGCAAATGGAAGCCTTGGGGGAAGAGGTGGACAAGTTATTGAAGGCAAGGTTCATAGTCCCAGTGGAGACCACAGAATGGGTGAGTCCAGTAGTAGTCAGTCCAAAGAAGGATGGGAAGTGGAGGATTTGTGTAGATTTTAAGCCCTTAAATGAAGCCACTAAGAAGAACCCATATCCTCTTCCATTCATCGATCAGATCTTGGATTTAGTGGCAGGTTATGAGAGGTATAGTGTGTGATGGTTTTTCAGGCTATTTTCAATTGAAGATTGCTCTTAAAGACCGCACAAAAACAACTTTCATTACGCCATGGGGTTGCTATTGCTACACAGTATTTCCATTTGGGTTGACAAATGGACCATCTTTCTATCAAGAGAGAGCAAATTGGGTATTGGAACCATTCATTGGCAATTGTGTTAAAGCTTTTATGGACGACTTCTGTGTCTATAGCAGTAGGGTTGAACACCATGAGAAGTTGCAGATGGTTTTGGCTCGATATGATGAATGTGGAGGACAACTTAATCCAAAGAAATGTCATCTAGCAAAGCCAAGGGTGAAGTTACTGGGTCATATGGTGTCAGAAAATGCCATTGAGGCTGATCCAGACAAGGTTAAGTCTATTATTCTTCTTTCATCACCTACAAGTACAAAGCAATTGGCAACTTTTATACACAAAGTGAAGTACATGGCACGGTTTATTCCATTGTCTTCGCAGCTCCTTTATCCATTACAGCAAGTGGCAAAGCATGATCCATTGCAATGGGATGACAAGTGTGAAGAAGTGTTTCAAGAGGTGTTAGGGGGGTTGTCAGCCATGCAGGCTCCTGATTGGGAGAAAGTTTTTTATTTAAATCCATCAGTAGGGGATGATGTCATTGGAGCCATGCTATTGCAAAAGGGGAAGGGCAACCATTATATGAGGCCAGTGTATTGTGCAAGCCGAGTGAAGCTGGTAGAAGAGAGAAAGTTCTCGGAAGTAGAGCTAGTGATGGTCAGTATTATATTTGCTTGTCGACGATTTCGTCATTACTTGCTACCACGACCTTTTGTTTTCTTGACGAGCTATGCCTTTTTGCCACAGTTAATTAATGGCACTAACATGTCAAATGTGGTGAAGAAATGGGTAATTGAGCTGCAAGAGTTCGAGTTCTCTTTTCTAGTGGAAGACAGTACAAGAGCTACCCTAGCTGATTTGTTAACCTACAAGGAGAATCCCCTTTTTGTTAAGGAAGAGGTGGCAAGAAAGGTAGTTGAAGAAGTGCCACAGATCAGCAATGCACATGTGTTGTTCTTTGATGGTTCATACAGAAAGAGCCATGATACAGCTTCAGAGGGTATAACACTTTATGATCCAGAGGGGAAGCTAGTATGCAAGAGAGGGTTCAAATTGGATGCTCATAGTAACAATGAGGCTGAATATGCTACTCTGGAAGCCGGATTACACATTTGTTTGAAGCATAGGGTTCGAAGGTTGAGCATAAAAGGTGATGCCTTGTTAGTGGTGAAGCAAGTGCTGGGTGTGTGGAAGAGCAAGAACAACTCATTGAAGGAAATGTGTTTCAGAATTAAGGGTCTGTTAAAAAAGTTTGAAGCACGGAGCATCAGACACATTGAACGTGCTCTAAATGGAGAGGCACATGAAGCAGCTCAAAGCATGATTGGGGAGCTATTTGTGTTGAGGACCACTTTACCTCTTTATCATGGCCGGGAAAGTTTGGCTCAAGAAGAGGAGTTTTTGCTAACAGGAATCATTCCAAAGGAGATTCAGAAGTCTAAGAAGTATGGTTTTGTGCGTAGAGCATACAGGTACAAATTGATTGGTGATGTCTTATACACGAAAGGGGCTGATCTCGTGTTGAGACGTGTACCTTGGCGGGAGGAGCTTTACAGAGTGTTGGAAGAGAATCATGAAGGCGCATGTGGCGGACAATTTGCTCTAAAGATCACCTTGCATAAGATCTTGCAAGAGGGGTATGTCTGGCCTAGTTTGCACAAGGATGTTCACCATTGGTGTAGGTCTTGCAATAGGTGTCAAGCATTTGGGAAGAGAGTGTTGAAGCCAGAGCTACGAAAAACCATTATGGCATTTGATGTGTTTGAAAAGTGGGGGATTGATGCAATAGGCCTGTTACCTATCACAAGCAGGGGCAAAAGCTATATTTTGACTGCAGTGGACTATCTCTCTAGATGGGCAGAGGCTATAGCAGTAAAACAAATCACTGCAAAGGATGTGGCAAAATTTGTGTATGATGAAATATGTTGCAAGTTTGGGGTGCCATTGGAGCTTCTTTCAGATAAGGGTCCAGGCTTTAGAGCTAAGCTGCTAGACTTTTTATGTGCAAAGATGAAGATTCTGCATCAGCATACCACTCCTTATTATCCGCAGTGTAATGGCTTAAATGAAAGGTTCAATGGTGAGTTGGTACAAATTCTTTCGAAAGTGACAGAGCACCAAGGAAAGAATTGGGATTTGGAATTGCCTAGTGCGTTATGGGCTTACCGTACTTCAGTGAAGACAAGTACAGGGTTTACTCCATTTCATTTGGTGTACGGAAAGGAAGCACTATTGCCTGTGGAGGTAGAGTTGCCTGTAGTCAAGATGTTAGAGAAGTTGCTTGGGCCTCCTAGTGATGCATTCAAAGAGAGGCTCTTGTAGTTACAAGAGGTTCAGTTGGATAGGATGAGCGCATTGGAACATTATGGGCAGATGCAGGATAGGGCTTTGGCAAAGATAAATGAAAAGGTCAAGAGTAAGGGTATCAAGAAGCATGACTTGGTTTTGCGCTACAACAGTAAGTTGGACAACACCTGCCAAAACAAGTTTCAGATTAAGTGGGAAGGCCCTTTCAAGGTAGTGGAGTGTTTTCCAAATGGTACATATCAGCTGGCTCACCTGGATGGGATTTTACATAATTCAAGGGTAAATGGATTGCGTCTTAAATTATATCATGCCAGGTTAATGATGGTGGAGCAAGATGAGCTGTCTGTGGAGCAAGTAATGTTGGTGAGGGACGAGGAGACCTGTAATGCGGCGAGTCTCATATCGCTTTTTGCTCCTGCTGATCATGAATGATCTAGTAGGCTAGGGGATGGACAAATTATGTCAGAAGTTTTTTGGAGCAAGGGATTCTACATATGTACATACACATGCATGGTGCATCAAATAAGGAATTGCCCATTTTCCATAGCCAGGTAGTTACGTGGGGCCCACATGTGTACAAGTAGAGCAACATGTACATAGTGCATGGATTTTCATCGTTACCAGTATCAGTGTGTTGGTAGCGTGTAAAACTTCTCGAGGAAGCTAACTGTGGGCCGACGACATGAGGTAAGCAGATGCGTCAGATGGCATCTAGTGGTGCAGGAGGTCGAACGGGGTCAATACTTGCACGTGGAGAAGTACGGGCACAACGTGGATGTTTTCTTGTGATAATTATACAGAAAGTTCATCATGAGGACCATATTTTGGGGCCACTTTACGTGGTGGCGGGATGCATTATTGGAAAAAGCTGAGTGCCACGTGTACGGATGGATGCAAAAAGGTGACAACTATGCACTGCGAGGTCCGTTTTTGGCCTGCGTCTGAGGTCATCTAAAAGGCCAAGGGTGCCCAAGTAGTAAAGCCAAGTGTGGGAACTGAAAAATCTGAGAGAAGACCAGAAAAAACGTGGAGAGAAGAGGAGGAACAGCCGCAGGTGTGTTTTTGGGATTTTTGGAGCCTGTTTTGGTCCTAAACTGCTCATCCGAGGTCGGATTTGAGCGCTTTGACATTGTAGACTGGGGTTTTGGGCCGTTCCGGACGCGATGGCGCTGTCCATTTTGCCAAATTTCTCATTGTTTTTCTGTTTTTTTGGCTGTGTAAGTTTCTCCTATGAATGAAGCTTCTTCTCGAATTTGTGATTGTATCCGGTATATTTTACCCATATTGTGTGAGCTATTTTCCCCATTGGTGTTGGGCCAAGCTCTATTGTATCTAAACATCATAAATTCTCCTCTTTTGAGCCGAGTTTTTGGGTGTGTGTGTGTGTGTGTGTGTGTGTGTGTCTTTGTGTGGAGTGGGCAAGTGGATAGTCTCTCTTCTCTCACTCCATAGGTGTGTTCTCTGTCTCTGCCAGGTGGGTTGTGTAAGCCGAGTGGTGCCCCATAGTGTGTGTGTGTGTATCTTCCCAAGAGTGTGTGTTGGGTCGTATAGAGACGTTCTGTGTGTTTCCATCCCGCTCACAACGCCAAGGCCCGACGACGCCAATGTCATCGGTTGGCGATGAATTCTCAAGAAGAAGCATTACCCCAACGGTTCTGTCGAACGCTACAAAGCAAGGCTTGTCGCAAAGGTCTATACGCAACAACATGGTACAGATTTCACTGATACTTACTCTCCCGTATGGGTATCACATGTCACGGGAACCGAATAATAAAGATAGACAGCAAAACAGAGGAAGAAATCTTTGTATTGATAGTGTTTGATACAACAGAGGAGCAAAATATATATGGGCGCACTCCGTTGTACGGAGCTCGAACCTCCCGACCACCCCCAAGCTTCAATTCTCTTGCATGCAGCGTCTCACTCGCACTCGCACTTGCACTCGCACTCGCACTCGCAGAAGAGAGAATGGTGAATCCCCCCAAAACGCACCACCCGTCCTTCTATTCTCCTCCAAAAGCTTGCGACCTCTTAAAATAGCCGCTTTTCTATTTTTGGCGTTTGGTCGACTCGACTTGCGCGCCAATATACCTGCGAGAACAAGGTAAAAAAAAACGTGATCGCGAAGCGATCCGTAGAGGTTAGCTGTCTTCAACTGAACATAACTCCCAAACGGAGCCAAAACAGCCCAAGTCCGTCTCATACAATCTTATTGCCCTTGCTGCGCTCTTCGACGGCTATGTGATGGAAAATTTCCATAGCCTACTCCGATTTGCTGAAAATCAACCTGCAAAACAGCATTTTCTACAAAAACGATGCAAAAACAGCAAATCCAACTTTTTTCTTTGGCCTTCAACGAGCATCAAAACATCAAAATCTCTAAAGACTCAAAGAACCAAAGTTGTTCCTTATAACGCAAGCTTCAATCGCTTCATACATCACTTTTTCAAAATCCCACGTTAACGCCTTCAAAAATGCCCCAGAAAGTGCCTTCCGGATCAAAAACTTTTATCGGACGAAAACAATCCACACATCCTTCTACACAGTGGACTAACTTTAAAATGACAAAAACTTCTTAGAAAACAAAATTTATTACTAAAACACCTCAAAATCAAGTCTTGTTACATCACATCATTTTGCATACTTGTTACATTAGCCGCTTTCTTTGACATTCCTCTCCATCACATTGACATTCGCACTACCTTTCTACATGGATGGCTAGATGAAGTCATTTATATGGCTCAACTGCCCTACTTCTATTGTGATGATCCCACTATCTATGTATGCAAGCTACATAAGCCTATATACGATCTCAAGCAGTCTGCACAACAATGGTTCAAGTGCTTGCATGCTTTTCTTATCAATTGGGGATGGGTTCAATGCACTTCTGACCCAAACTTATTCTATCATACTCTCTTTCTTGGATGGGCAATCATTGTTGTGGAAATGTTCAAGGAGGAATTCCCAGTCCATGACAACGGCCCTATGATCTACTTCTTGGGCATACAGATCAACAGGGATCCAAATGGAAGATTCATCAAGCTTTCTCAGCGAAATACATTGAAGACATATTGGGTGAGTATGGTCTTCTCTCTTTTAGTGCACAACTTTCTACACCACTACTTGTCAAGCATAAATTATTCACTTCTATGCCACCATCTGATGATGATACTTATTCTATGCAAGCTTTCCCTACGCTCGCTTAATCGGCCAGCAATGGTACCTAATATCATGCACAAGACTTGACATTAGCTTTACAGGTCATGTATTATCTCGCCATATGAAGGCACCTCACTAATGCCATGGTCTCGCTGCCAAGAGATCATTGAGCTACTTACACCACACTCGCCATCATTCTCTCACCTATTATAGTCAACACCACTCATCACCACTGCAAATCAAAGGTTTTGTTGATGCCGACTGGGCTGGCCAAGACCCGAATATGCATAGCATATCTGGGCATGTATTTCTTCTTGCAGGTGGTGCTATTTCTTGGCAAAGCAAGCGCTAGACTTCACTTGCTCTATCATCTGCTGAGGCAGAGTATATAGCAGCATCCCTTGCTGCTGGTGAAGCATTGTGGCTTCACCAACTCTTAGAAGAATTGCCGATTCCATGTGCCACTCTGCCAATCATTCTACATTGTGATAATCAGTCATCAATTGCAATGGCGAAGAGTCCTCAACTTACCGAGCACACAAAGCACATCAAGCTCGCGTATCACTTCATCAAAGAGCTAGTAGAAGACAACTTTATCTACCTCAAATACATCTCTACCATAGAGAATGTCACCGATTTCTTTACCAAAGTGGTTCCTCCTAAAAAGCACCTTCTTTGCTCAGCAAGAGCCGGTTTGGAAGCTCCCTAGCTTCATCTTCAATAACAATCATTGTATTTCAGCATGGTTTTATTTTTGTATTCGCATTTGTGGGGGGATCTCCTCACAAATGCTTTATGCTTTCTGTTATGATTTTGGTTTGAGGGGGGATGTGGAAAGTGCAATGCACTTTACACCTAAGCGGAGTTCAAACCTCACCACATACACCTTATCCCTACAACAGCTAGATTGCATATCCAAGCCTATAAAAGGAACTCCCCTAGTATTGTTCCATAGCAGTTGTTGTATGCAATTTGAATTTGAATTTCCCCCTCTACTTGGTGTCCACTCCCCCTTCCCTTCTCTCTCACACCTCTCTCTCTTCTCTACCTCCATCTCTCCTTCTCTACTCTCTCACTCTATCTTCTATATATCACTCAAGTTCACAATTTCTCCCCAATGTTCACATCTCTCTCTCTCTCTCTCTCTCTCTCTCGTGATGACGAAGGGAAACAATGTGATGTAAGTGAGTCATACAAAAAAAAACGTCAGCATTTCAGCTTATAGAACTTCCACCACTAACGAAAAATGGGCAGCAAAGGATGCTGATGGGGAGGGGGGTTGAGAGGTAAAGGCCGTAGCGTGCAATCAGCACTAGGCCCAAGGAGAATGCGCGATGGGAGAGGGGGGGCCAGCATTCGTCTTTCACTGTGCATCAAGTTCAGTTGTGCCTTAGGAGGAGGGGTAAACGACGGCGTTTGATTCCTTGATGAGAGAAATTTAAAACATCCGCTCTTACTCAGTGCATATTCTTCTTCCTTCATTTTGCGTTTCAGCAATGCCCTCTACAAACCACCTATGCACAGACCCATTATCTATACTCTCTATGAACGAGGGTGCAATTCCGGTGACAAGACGTGACACATGGCAGCATTTGCCATGTTTGGCCGTGCTTATTCTGAGAATTTAATGATTTTTATTTACCCCACTTTTCCTCACCTGCAAGAAAGTAACGGCATCAGCGTCGCTTCACCTCACTACCTTAAAAGTGCTCCTGGAAAAGCTTGCGCTGCTATTGGCTAGCATTCGTCGAAGGTATCTCTCTCTCTCTCTCTCTCTCTCTCTCTCTCTCACACACACACACATACACACACACACACACACAGCGCCAATGATGCCTCAGCAATTCTAATGCCGCTTCATGTCCTTGATTTGCATGCTGCTAACCATGCAGCATCTCCTGCTGCCTGACCTTTCATCTAAGGCTACCGGCCCTGCCAGGCCTATGGTGTGCGCAGCATGCCCTGCTCACCATGGTGTGTGTACATGAGTGCAGCTGCTCGCCATGATTTAAGAAGCTCACATCTAGTGACTCTCTCTCTCTCTCTCTCTCTCTCTCTCTCTCTCTCACACACACACACACACACACACACACAGGATAATTGTCTCTGCAATTGGGCTGCCTCTACCTGCTTTGCGCATGCGCGGGAGGAAAGCATGGGTGGGGAGGAAATATTGCGGCCGCACAAAGAGCGAGTGAGAGAGTGCCTGCGCGCTCTAGGCTACCAGGGCCAAGATTCATTCAAAGCAAGGGAAATAACAGAGGTTGTCGTACATTTGTCGGGCTGTGAGTAGTCGCGGGTGTCGATGGATAGCAGCGGAGCTGTCCGAAGTTGTCGAAGGATTATAGCAGCCGAGTTCTCCGCAGCAAGTGAGCAGCAACCTGGGTGAGAGCAGCAGCAACTGTCGAGGAGGGTAGGTGGACAATAGCCGAGGTGTAAGCTGCCATCGGAGAACGGGTCACCAACAATTGGCTGATGTGTGACCTACCATCGGATCATACATTCTCCGAAGGTCATGCTACGCCAGCTTGGAGCAATTGAGGGCGAGCTGATGGTGAGCTTCTATGTGAGGCGGTGTAGAAACTGAGCAGTCGCTACGTTGGCCAGTGACCTCCAGTATCGAGTGCCCTGCAAGATGGCGAGCGAGGGCAGCAACATTAGAGGCCGCGGCACTGCGCCAGCCGCATTATGCACTCAGTAGTAATTTTTTTTTAAAAGTAGGTTTTTACTTTTTCTAGGGATTTACTTTTTTGAGACTATTCACGCCAAAATTGTATGCACTGAGCATTGTTGGGGAAAACCCATTTTTTCAGACATACAAATTTTTTTTCTTGAATCTGTGAAAATAATGTTATTTTTTAAAAAAAATTAACACTATTCTTCTCTATGTTGGGCGGAATTTCTTCTCTTGCGCTTGCTCTCAACCGACATCTTTGAAATAGAAAATGCCACAATATTAAGCTAAGACACATTTGTAGATTTTCAAATGTTTTGCACTATTCTTCTCTATTTTGCGCTTGCCCTCAACCGACATTTTTGAAATGCAAAACGACTTGATATTGGGCTGAGACACGTTTTTCCCAGACACTAGAAAAGAGGTGCAACAGTGACTTCATGGCCCTTTGCATATCTTTGTCAAAGTCTCAACCAATGGTTATTGTAATCACGATGAGGGGTTGAATATGCAAGGCTTAGCCATTAATTACATGTAATCTTTGTCAAAGCCGTTACCAACGGTTATTGTAATTGGGTTGAGTATGCATTGAGTGGGACCATGGCAAGTGAAGCACATTGCCAAAATCGAAAACGCCACAATATTAAGCTGAGATGCTGCGTGAGCTGCCAACTAAACTATCGTGCGGCAGCTGTAGGAGACGGCGAGCAAGGGCAGCAACAACAGAGGCTGCTCCAGCCGCATTATGCACTCAACAATATATATATATATATATATAGTAATTTTGTAGGGTTTTACTTTTTTGAGGCTTTTCACGCCAAAATTGTATGCATTCAGCATTGTTGGGGACCATTTTTTCAGACATACAAAAATTCTTTTCTTGAATTTGACAAGAGGAAATTTGTGAAAATTATGTTATTTTTAAAAATTTTAATAGTATTCTTCTCTATGTTGGGGCAGAATTTCTTCCATTGTGCTTGCCCTCAGCATACCTTTTTTGTTAAAAACGCCACAATATTAAGCTGAGACACATTTTTCCCAGACACTGGAAAAGAGGTGCAACACTAACTTCATGGCCATTTGCATGTAATCATTGTCAAAGCCTTTACCAATGGTTATTGTAATCAACGATGAGGGGTGAGTATGCAAGGCTTAGCCATTAATTACATGTTATGTTTGTCAAAGCCTTTACCAACAGTTATCGTAATCAGGTTGAGTATGCATTGATATGAAAAACTTGGTCATTTTTTAGTGGGACCATGGCAAATGAAGCACATTTCCAACAATAGATAGGGTTAGGCCCACAAAGTTGTGGCCTAGCTTTAGTGGATGTGAAGTGAGGACGTCTCTCTAGATGAAAGGGTGTTGCTTGGCACTGCCTTGGTCGATATGTATGCCGAATGTGGTCTCCCCCCCCGCCCAAATCTATCTTTATATCTCCCTCTCTATATATATCCATGTTATATAAATCTCATGACTATGTTTTTAATTAATTATAATTTGCCACATGGTGGGCTTCCCCACAGCTCTTTTAGGTGCAACTATTGCCAGAGAGCATAGCCGAGTTGTCTATCTATCTATCTCCCTCTGTATATATGTTCATGCTATACGCATCTCCATGACTAAGCAGTGACAAGTGTCTCTCGCTTTTTAGACCTAAGTGTTTCACTTCATCATAATTTGTTTTTGCTTAACCATACATGTTACCAACATACCTTTTCATGATCACTTGCAATTAATTGATGCATCTACTCTCTTTCAGTGATGGATAGCCCTTCTTCTGACTCTGGGAACTGTTAAGTATGGAGCTTGATTTACCCTTGTAATTTTCTGTGGTAAAAGCGCACATTTGTAAGGTCCCCATTATGAGGAGAATCCATCATGCGTGAAGGAAAATCACTCGCCGGAAACCAAAATTTTCACACTCAAAAACCAGGGGCAACTTTAGGGGCCTCGGGGGAGGAAGCCCCGAGACTTTTTTTTTCCTCGCCGGAATATTATGGCCGGCCGGCGGCCGGAAAGTGGTTGGAAAACAACCGTCCGTTGGCCAGTGGCTGATAGTCAATGGCTGGTGGCTGGTGGTCGGAATTCAATGGCCGGTGGCCGGTGGCCGAATTCAATAGCGCACTTGTCTTCTCAAGGGCGGCCATAGATGGGCAGATTGGAGGGTCGGATTTGGACTTATCTACACAAGGGTGGCTGGCCACACATGGCTGCCTCTCATGAGAGAGGGCAGCCCTTTTGGCCTATAAAAGGAGGCCATTTCTACACACATTTCATAGTGTGAAGTTGATGCAACAAGGTGAGTGTGAGGTGGTGAGAGTGAAGCAAGGCGGGAGCTCCATTAAGGGTATAATCCCTTTGTAAACTACTTCTTGTTTTGAAGTACTAAATCCATTGAGTGGATGCTTTGCAGTGGACATAGCCCACATTGGGTGAACCACGTATATCGTGTGTACTCTCTCTCTCTCTCTCTCTCTCTCTCTACTCTATAATATTTTGTATGTAAATCTGTCTCTCTCCATTAAGTAATCTACTCAATTATCTATTTAGCTACGTCTTATTTCCTAACAACTGGTATCAAAGCAAGGTTTGCTCGTAGCTAAATTATCTCAAGGAAAGGATTCCTTGAATTGAGTGGGAGTTATGGCGGAGGAAGTAAAGCTCAAGATTGAGAAGTTCAACGACAAAAACTACCAACATTGGAAGATGCAGATTGAAGATTATCTCTACCAGAAGGATCTCTATTTGCCACTAGGCGGTCTTGCGAAGAAGCCCGCAACAATGGCAGATGAAGCATGGATTGTCCTTGATCGAAAGGCACTGGGCACAATTGGGTTAAGCCTGGCGTCAACGGTGGCCTTCAATGTTTCGGAGATGAAGACCACGGAGGACTTGATGAAGTTACTTGACGACTTCTACGAGAAACCATCGGCATCCAATAAGGTATTTCTTATGAAGCGCTTGTTCAATCTAAAGATGACAGAGAATGGTTCAGTTGCAGAACACCTAAATGAATTCAACACAAAAATAAGTCAACTTCGATCGGTGAAAATCAATTTCGATGATGAAGTGCGAGCACTCCTTATACTATCATCTCTACCGGATAGTTGGGACAGCCTTGTGATGTCTGTAAGTAATTCTATCTCTGGTACAAATACTCTTAAGTTTGATGATGTTGTGGGTGTTCTCCTAATCGAGGAAATACGAAAGAGAAGCACACGAGAATCATCAAGTGCTACAATGTCAATGGAAACAAGAGGAAGGCCTAAGGAAAGGTTCAAAAACCAAAAGGGTCGTGATCGCTCAAGGCGGAGCAAGTCACGCACAAAGTCAGTTCTTGAATGTTGGAACTGCGTCAAGAAGGGCCACGTTAAGAAGTATTGCTGGTCAAAGAAGAAGAAGGAGACAGAGTATAAAGACAACAATCCAACATCGGAGGCCAATGTGGCAGGTAAAGTAGAGCAAGATGCTCTAATTCTCTCATTAGACAATGTGTCTAATTCCTAGATAGTAGATTCCGGGGCTTCATTCCATGCGACACCACACAAGCAACATTTCCAAGACTACACCAAAGGTAATTTTGGGTATGTATACTTGGGAGATGATGAAGCTTGTGATATTGTCGGCAAAGGTACAGTTTCTGTCAAAACTGCTAACGGAAATGAATGGAAGCTTGAAGATGTTAGGCATGTTCCTTCCCTTCGCAAAAAATTGATCTCTACAAGACAATTGGACGATGAAGGTCACAACATTGCATTCGGAAACAAACGGTGGAAGATCTCAAAGGGATCTTTGGTGGTTGCCAAGGGAGAAAAGGCTTGTGTACTATTAGCACGCAACCTTCAGCTTGTGCAACAACTACAGAAGTTGACAGTGCGGTGTGGCACTACCGACTTGGGCATATGAGTGCCAAAGGAATGCAAATCCTTCAAACAAAGAAGCTTCTACCAGGTTTGAAAGAAGTGGACTTAGAGTTCTGTGAAGATTGTGTTTATGGTAAACAAAAGAGGGTAAATTTTCAAAAATCAGGAAATGAAAGAAAAAATAAAAAACTTGAGTTGGTTCATTCCGATGTTTGGGGTCCTGCAAGTACACCATCACTTGGTGGCTCATTGTACTATGTAACATTCATAGACGATGCGACTAGAAAAACATGGGTTTATGTCATGAAGAATAAATCCGATGTATTTTCCATATTTCAAAGGTGGAAAGCCTTCGTGGAGAATGAAACAGGTACCAAGGTTAAATGCCTCACATCCGACAATGAAGGTGAATATTGCAGCCAAGCTTTTGAAAGCTTTTGTGCTAGCAATGGCATTCGGAGGCAAAGAACAACCCCAAGGACACCTCAACAAAATGGGATTTTGGAAAGGATGAACAGGACAATCATGGAGCGAGCACGAAGCATGCAGCTACATGCAGGCCTACCGCTTGAGCTTTGGGCGGAAGCTGTAAGTACGTATGTGTACTTAATCAATCGGTCACCCTCAAAGGCATTGGATGGGGGAATTCCAGAAGAGGCATGGACAGGTAAACCGGTGAATTATGCATTTCTCAAAGTGTTTGGGTGTGAGGCTTTCATGCACATAGATAGAAGCCTAAGATCAAAGCTAGATGCAAAGTCCAAAAGGTGTTTCTTCATTGGCTATGGAGACGGTGACTTTGGGTATCGCCTATGGAATCCTGAAGATGGTAAAATCTTAAGGAGTAGGGATGTAATTTTTAACGAACAAAATATGTATAAAGATTACTTGGAAAGAAAACAAACAAAAGAAACAGGTGATGAGTACATGGAGCTTGAGGACAGTGAAGACTCAAGGACTGCAAACGGTGACAATGTCTAACAACGTCAACCAAATGAGGAGCCTCAACCTATTCCCTGAAGATCTACAAGAGCAAGTAGACCTCCAGAAAGGTTTGTTCCTTCCTTCAACCATCTCTTGATCTCAGATTCTGGAGAGCCGGAATCATACGAAGAAGCTATGCAACATGAATCCAAAGAAGAATGGACGAAGAGCATGCAAGTGGAGATGGACTCACTACATCGCAACCAAACATGGGAGCTGGTTGAGTTGCCTAAAGGTAAGCGGGCACTTCAAAACAAATGGGTGTACAAGCTGAAGGAAGAAGAAGGTGGGAAGAAAAGGTACAAGTCTAGGCTTGTGGTAAAAGGGTTTTCTCAAAAGAAAGGTACTGACTTCAATGAAATATTTTCTCTTGTTGTAAAAATGAACTCAATTAGGCTTGTCTTAAGCCTTGTGGCTGCTCATGATTTAAATCTCGAGAAAATGGATGTAAATACGGCATTCCCTCACGGTGACTTAGAGGAGGAAATCTACATGCTTCAACCAAAGGGGTATGAAGTAAAAGGTATGGAGAAAATGGTTTGGAGATTAAAGAAGAGCTTGTATGTTTTAAAACAAGCATCAAGACAATGATACTTGAATTTTGATCGATGGATGTTGGATCATGGATTCACAAGATGCAACTCGGATCACTGCGTCTACACGAAGAATTTGGGAGATGGGAAATTCATCATCCTAATGTTGTATGTTGATGACATGTTGATTGCAAGTGCTAACATGCACGACATCAAAGACCTAAAAGAGGAGCTGTCTAAATCTTTTTCAATGAAAGATTTAGGTGCTGCAAAGAGGATACTTGGTATGAAAATATCAAGGGACAGGACGAAGAAGACAATAAAGCTATCTCAAGAAGATTACATCAAGAAGATACTAGAAAGGTTTGCAATGCAAAATGCAAAACAAGTTTCTACACCTTTGGCTGGTCACTTTAAACTAACGAAGGATATGTGTCCAAAGACACAAGAGGAGATAGCCTATATGTCTAAAGTTCCATATGCTGTGGCGGTAGGTTCTCTAATGTATGCTATGGTCTGGACAAGGCCAGACATTGCACATGCAGTGGGAGTTGTGAGTAGGTTCATGGACAACCCAGGTAAAGAGCATTGGCAAGCTGTGAAGTGGATACTTAGGTATCTAAAAGGGACAACAACAAATGCTTTGTGTTTTGGAGGAACTGATATTTTTTTAGAAGGATATGCTGATGCAGATATGGCAGGTGACAAAGATACTCGAAGGAGAACTACTGGCTATGTGTTCACGATTGGAGGCACAGCAGTAAGCTGGGCTTCAAAGCTGCAAAAAGTGGTTTCACTTTCTACCACGGAAGCAGAGTATGTAGCAATGACGGAGGCAAGCAAAGAAATTATGTGGCTTCACAGATTCTTAGAAGAGCTTGGATTCAAACAAGACAATTGTGTCTTGTACAATGATAGCCAAAGCGCTATCCATCTTGCAAAGAACTCAGCCTTTCATTCAAGGACAAAGCACATTGAGGTGAGATATCACTTCATACGCACTCTTTTAGAAGAGGGACAGCTAAAGCTAGGAAAGGTGCATACAAGTGAAAATCCTGTAGACATGTTTACAAAGGTGGTCAACAAGGAGAAGTGGAGCTTTTCATCATCTTCAATCGGCATTCAAGGATAAGAAGCCAGGATGGAAAGAAGTCACATGTTTGGTTTGGAGATCAGTCTCCAAGTGGGAGACTGCTAAGTATGGAGCCTGATTTACCCTTGTAATTTTTTGTGGTAAAAGCGCACATTTGTAAGGCCCCCATTATGAGGAGAAGCCATCATGCGTGAAGGAAAATCACTCACCGGAAACCAAAATTTTCACAGTCAAAAACTAGGGACAACTTTAGGGGCCTCAGGGGCGGAAGCCCCCGAGACATTTTTTTCCCCTCGCCGGAAAATTCCTTTTTGCCGGAATATTATGGCCGGACGGCGGCCAAAAAGTGGTCGAAAAACAACCGGTCGGTTGGCCGATGGCCGGTCGTCGGAAGTCAATGGCCGGTGGCCGAATTTAGAAATGGACTTGTCTTCTCAAGGGCGGCCACACATGGGCGGATTAAAGGGTCCGATTTGGACTTATCTACACAAGGGCAGCTACACATGGCTGCCTCTCATGAGAGAGGGAATCATTTTTGGCCTATAAAAGGAGTCCATTTCTACACACATTTCATAGTGTAAAGTTGATGCAACAAGGTGAGTGTGAAGCAAGGAGGGAGCTCCATTAAGGGTATAATCCCTTTGTAAAATACTTCTTGTTTTGAAGTATTAAAGCCATTGAGTGGCTGCTTTCCCGTGGACATAGCCCACATTGGGTGAACCACATATATTGTGTGTACTCTCTCTCTCTCTCTCTCTCTCTCTCTCTCTCTCTCTCTCTACTCTATAATCTCTTGTGTGTGAAATCTATCTCTCTCCATTCTACTCAAATATCTATTTAGCTACGTCATATTTCCTAACAGCGTGTATGTCGTTAATTGAATACTCTCAACGTCAAGAACGACGTAATGCTGGTCATGATACAACTATGATTTCACAAGAGGAGACTGAGTAACAAGAGATGTGATTTTTATGCTTGAAAGTGTCCATTTCAACAAAAAAAACGCAGAGGTGGCCGTCATCATAATATTTTCTCTCGTCTCAAATTTTCTAATAAGCAATGTTCTAGCTGCAACAGAAATGGCTATATTGAAGATGATTGTTGGGCACGTCAGTATGATGAAGAACACAATATTACCACTAAACAACCACGTTTATCTAGAGATTCTTTTTCTTCTTGCGAATATTTTCAATGATTGGATCATCCCACTCATATGTGCTATAAGCATCAATTTGACATAGATCGTAATAGAGCATATGCTACTGAAAATTGAAATAATATTATACCAAAAATTAGTTGCATCCTATGTTTAGTTGCTCTAGACAGAATACTTCATGTATGTAATGGTTCACTTTTTATTGTCAATTCTAGTGCTACAAGAAATATGACATATGAGTCTAAGTGTCTCCATAACTATCATCCACTACCGGTTCAATGTGTTGTTTATCTTGCTGATGATACGAATTGTCAAGTAAAGGGTATTTGAGATTTATATCTTGGTACCTTATCTTCTTCCACTCGAATTTTGTGAGTATTACATGTACCAGATCTTCAACATAATCTTCTTTCAGTTGCTAGACTTGTTTATCTTGGTCTCTTTGGTGGATTTGATCATACCAAATGCCAAATTGAGAAAGATGGATAGACTATAGCCACTGCTCCTTCATTAGGAAGAGTATGGAGTGTAGGAGGGCCTCTTTATTTTCCATGAGCTTATGGAGGTGATTAACATTTGATGAATAGGTGTATGCCTTGTGTGCAAGAATGGTGCATGCGTAAGAGATGTGTAAGAGTGGTCAAAGGATGCACTGCCCCCCCCCCCCCCCCCCCCCCCCCCAAAAAAAAAAACAAAAGGAGGTGGAAAATTTCATGAATTTTGGCCTTCCATAACTCCCACATATGATCTTTGATTTGAGTGGAGATCATAAATCTTCAATCTACGTGTCAGCTCTTTTCCATAGATATGCTACATGATATGGTTTTACTTGCCAGATTTTAAATCCATCTTGGGGGGAAACTTTGAATTTAAATAAACTAGCCATTTTGATTGTTTAAATTCAAAAGCTATCCTTTGATTACTTTCTTAATACTAAAGGTTTGACTTCCTTAAATTGCCAAATAAAGAGGCCCTCTAACTAGACCCAATTCTCTTCCTAATGTGAACCGGTAATTTGTTTGAACTCTCTCTCAATGATGTTGTAGAATATGTTGTCACTGCTTTAGGTGATCATGATTGCAAAGTATGGCATCACCGTTTTGTTCATGCTGATTTCTCAAAACTCCTTGATCTTTAGTGTCGTGATCTTGTTCATGGCATGGATCTTAAAGCTCATCCCCAGATGGGAATTTGTGAGTTTTGTGCTCTTGAGAAACATAATCGTAAACCCTTTCCTCTCTCAAATACAACTAATTCACATGACATATTGGATCTTGTTCATACCAATATATGTGAACCTCTACCTTCTTTGAGATCACAATATTTCTACTTCATTACATTTATTAATGATTTCTCACGGTATATGACTGTATTTCTACTTAGACAAAAATATGAGGCCTTATCTATTTTCAAATAATTCCACAAGGTTGCGGAACTTCAATCTGGTCGTCGCCTCAAGAAGCTTCGTGGTGACAATGAAGGCGATTATGTTTCTTGAGAGTTTGTGCGTTATTGTATTGACAATGGAATTCATCATGATCACACTATTCCATATTCACCTCAACAGAACGACGTTGCTAAACAAAATAATCTCACTATTCTCAATGTGGTAAGATGAGTCTTACCAAACATCGAGCGTGCTTTTTTTAGAAAAGGAAAAAGCAAGCAAATCCGATCAAATCTAAGAAAGAAAATTACTACGAGTTAATCTTGTTAAGGTTTACGTTAATACTCAAGCTTAATGTATCAAGCTAACTGTTACCTTAGCTAAAGCAAAGCAACACCATTATCTTGACCATTTATAGCTTATGGTTTGTTAATGCTCAAATTAAAATATGTCACTTGCATATTAAGTTCCAAATTAGTAAAGTATATCAGTTTGAAAATTACATCACAAATATACATTAACTTGCAACTTAGTTTCACATAAGAAAATTGTGTGCATTCACTACTGGTTAGATAGTATGTTGTTGATCCATAATGGAGCTAGGTGTCTGAATGGGAGATCAAGGGTGCATATATAGATGGTGGCCAATGAATTTGTCCGTTGGACAAGATAGTTGCAAGGTAGTGGGTGTGCCAAGGTGGCATGATGCAATCTTTTCCTACCACTTCTTGAATTGGTACTTACCATTGCCCAAGGAAAAGGACCTCCAATTTGCTCAAACCGAGGAGAAACATGAGATGTTTAGAGTCTAAATTAGAGATCAAGGGCACATAATATTATTTTTCACCGGGATATTATGGTCGGATGGCGGCCGGAAAGTGTTCGGAAAACAACCGTCGGTTGGCCGGTGGCCGCTGGCCGAATTCAAAAGCGGACTTGTCTTCTCAAGGGCGGCCACACATGGACGGATTGGAGGGTCCGATTTGGACTTATCTACACAAGGGCGGCTACACATGGCTGCCTCTCATGAGAGAGTGTAGCCCTTTTGGCCTATAAAAGGAGGCCATTTCTACACACATTTCATGGTGTGAAGTTGATGCAACAAGGTGAGTGTGAGGTGGTGAGAGTGAAGCAAGGCGGGAGCTCCATTAAGGGTATAATCCCTTTGTAAACTACTTCTTGTTTTGAAGTACTAAATCCATTGAGTGGCTGCTTTCCCGTGGACGTAGCCCACATTGGGTGAACCACGTATATCGTGTGTACTCTCTCTCACTCTCTACTCTATAATCTTGTGTATGTAAATCTGTATCTCTCCATTAAGTAATCTACTCAATTATCTATTTATCTACGTCTTATTTCCTAACAGGAACGTCTCTCGAGGAGATCATGATCTAAATGAATTCATCATGCCTACACCTCCATAGCGCACCAGTGTGCGAGCCGCAAAGCAGTTGGCCAGATCAAGGGGGCAATTGAATTGTGAGGGTCCTTCAAAGAGTTTAAAAATCATTCATGGACTTTGTGAACGCAACGAAGTTGTCCAACAAGAGTGTAAAAATCACTTACATAAGGTTTGCAAACAAGTTCAAGGTGAAGAAGACCACATTAGCTTTTGAGAGGAGGTGATTTTGGCATTGCAGGGTATCAAGGATGAAACTGCACGTTTGGAAATCAATCAACATGAACTCTATACATTCATGAAAAATTTCCAGAATGAGGTTGTGCAACAATGGTCTTTGTGCTTCAAAGAACACAAGGACCAAGTTGAAGCCTTGAAAGCACATGTACTAGGTTTGGGGTTTGAGATTAGTACCTTTAAAGAACACAAGGAGCAAGTTGAAGCTCTAAAAGCGCAAGTAGCAGATATAGGTTCTAAGATGAAGACCTAAAAAATTTCAATTAATCGCTTGAATGACATCGATAGGAGACTTAGTCGTGTTGTCATGCCTAACGCACAGGGGGGTGTTACTACATCCTATCCTAAAATGTAATGTTTTTTTAACTAATGTCGATGTAGAAAAACTTCAAATTATCATTGCCACGCCTACCTCACAAGGGGGTGTTACTACATCCTATTCTAAAATGTAATGTTTTTGAACCAATGATGTTGCAAAACTTCAAATTATCATTGTAGTATCTCTCTCTCTCTCTCTCTCTCTCTCCCCCCCCCCCCCCCCCATAAACACATGCATGAAAAGCTGTGTGTGTGTGTGTGTGTGTGTCAGAGAGAGAGAGAGAGAGGAGGGGAGGAAAGAAGGTTTTAGGGGTAGGGAATAAACAAAAAGGAAAACATAAAAAGATATATGGAGGGGTAGAAAGACAAACTGAGAGGTAGCGAAAGGGGGAGGAAATGAGATATGGAATGAAAAGTAATTCATGCCAAACTTATGTGACACAAATGGTCAGGGACAAGTAGATTGGTAGCTCATATTAGATAGAGGCAACTTGTCCTATTTAGAAGACTCAAATTTATTGACAACCTTTTGGTTGGTGTTAAACCGGTCACCCTTAGTGATTACTCTTTAAAAAAAATTATTTAACAAAGATGGTGTCCGGAGCACGGGTTTTGTCCCACGACACACACACCGAGCTAGATTCTGCAACAGTTCTCAAAAAGCTAGGCAAGAAATAGCACGGGCTAGGGCTCAACGAGCATGCTGTATAAAGCATAGATCCACTTTTTTGAAGGGGACCCATACCTGCAAATGATGTTGTCCATATCTTAGAAGACTTTGATGTCATAAGGTACGGATTTTGATTTATTATTATTTATGTCTTGCAATAGGTTTGGATTTTTCCTAACATACTCTTTTTGTTTTGTAGAAAAAACTATTATCCAACCCATCTATTGGTAGGTCTATATGAGTCCACGTGCTATTTAGGACTCATAGGATACTATCATGTCGCCTTAGAGCTAGACGAGGCAGCATGACGGGGTCATGTCTCTCTTAGAGAGATAGAGTATCAACGGCCCATAAATGCTCTACCTTCCTTTGGATTTGAAGCAGAGAATTGGAAAGTGAGAATGTATGTTGTTAATGATACTCCAAGGCGGCTTGGACAAAGTGTGCAATACATTGGGCCCTCGGTGTTACGGGTGCAAACCCGTGTCTATCGCAAGCTTCACTTCAAACCTAAATGATGCCTTCTACAATGGGTTTGGTTTGATGGTGATCTCTTTTTGGGGTTGGGATTCCTTATGTTTTATGCCTTATGTTTCTGATGATTGCTCTCTTATCAAGAAGCCTCTTTTTTGTAACAAAACTATTGGCTCTTATTTGCAATGAAAACCATGTTGCGCTCTTTGTGTGTGTGTATGTGTATGCCATGAAAAAAACTAATTAAGATCATACAAGCACAACTTATGAATACCATGTGTGTCATTAATTTAATTTGTGTCATAGTAAGAGCCAGCTAGACCCGCCGGTAGGCGGGTCGTGCAAGCTAGTTGGTATTGTAGTGAATGCCCTTGCACAGATGGTGCTACAGCTACGTGCTTGCGATCTCCAAGGTACTTCAAAAAGAAGTCGAGTGGCCTCTTTCCAAGAATGTGTGGAAGTTTCTTCCATGGACTGAAAGGAGAATGTCTGAAAGAAAAAAGAAGGCAAATCTCTCTCTCTCTCTACACGAAGGGTATGAGAGCCGATCATAGAGGGTGCAATAATGCTCCAGACTAAGTGGTCGTGTCGCCTGGTTGAGGGTATGCCAAGCCGGTTCCAATCCCTCGTGCATGATTTACATGTTAAGCACAGGAAATCAACCTTGCTCTATTCTTATGGATGTAACAAAGGGTATGATTAATATGTTATGCCCTCCTTCAAGGACAAGCCTGTTCCAACTTATTTTGTGGAGTTATATTCACGGCGATGCACCAACAAAGAGCATCTACATGTCACCCAATTACTGCTGCCAAATCCAAAACACGGTAACTATTTTCTCTCGCTTTTGCAACTTGCATGTTATAATAATATGTTGTTGCGGTGAAGATGATATGGCCACTAATTCAATGTCGGCACCTGTTGTTCTCTATCTCTCTCTCTCTCTCTCTCTCTCTCTCTCTCTCTCTCTCTCATCTATGTTGTGCCATGTTTGGTGAATTAACCATAACGACATACAAACGTCATGGAACACCCTACTCTATTCAAAGGATGAGTTGCTTGCAACATATCATGGGTGCAACGTGGAATTTGACTCTGAGGTGAAGGTTCACAGAGATATTGAGATCAAAGATGCCTGCGAGAAAGCAATGCACACCACAAAAGGACATGTGAAGATGGCACCAAGGCCGATTACAAGGTATGGGTTAGCTATAATGGTATTAGAGGATTCTATTAAAAGACATTGTACATGCAATGAAAGAACAGTGATAGGTGTGAACTCGGGGCTTGGCGAGTACACCAATCACTGAAGTTGCACCTCATAGGAAGGTCACAATAGGAACCGGCCCCAACACAAGGGTTGTGCATAATCTGGGGGACTAATTCTTAGCCTTAAACTACGCCATGCAAAGATTTCACAAGAGCACTCACAAGTTGATGTCATTCTGGTTGCATGTAGCCCTCATTAGCACATTGGGAAGTAGGAATTGCAGATCATACACATGTTTGGTCCAATATACTAAGGTCTGACTCTGAAAGAAAGTGAGAGAGTTCTAACGAGAGGGAGAGGGAAAGGGCGACAGGAATCACGAGAGAGATTTAGTGTTCTTTTTTGGCCAAGGGCAACAGGCTATGTATTATTTTATTCATTTGCTCTAAGATGCTTCTGCATGTTCTATCTTTGGAACGCATCCTCCTCGAAGCTGACCCTCTAATAGGGGATGAAGTAATTGAACACAAGTGTGCGTAGAAGTACACTCTATCTAATCTGTTGTAGACCACAACTACCAAAGCTCCACATTACATTCACAAAAAAATAACTTTTGTCTCCTCTGCCTAGCCTGCCACACCCCCCCAAGACCCCACCTTTTACCCCCCTCGTCTGCATCCTGTTTGTGAGCGCGCCTCCCCCTCACCTCGCTTTCCGCTTCCTTTGCTCTTTTTGCCTACTTCGATGCCTGATTGGATCTCGCTGGATTCGATTGTTTTTTTCATTTTTCCCAGTCGGGTACCCCCTTCTAGTAGCCTACTTATGGAAGTTGCTCCTCAAGCATGGAGTCTCAAGGCGTTTCAAGATGCACACCTAGGATCTCTAGGGTGGTATCATTTGAAGAGCCAAACCACAATCTGTTGTTGTTCTTGATAGGGCATCTCAAAATGCCACCCGACCACCACTTGTTAAGACGGCTCAACTCTGAGTTCTCTGTATCTCAAAATGGGATTAGTTGTCGGTGCTGCCATTGAGTAGCACCAATGGATGTGTTTTAAGATGCAATGCCTAAGGGCATAAAATGCCACTGGCGAAGTACCCTCCCCACCTAGTCTCGTCACTATATGGCACGGCCATATGGCTCAGAGGGGTTCTAGGACCCAAATTTTGGGGGGCGGGGGGTTTGAGGCGGCTTTAATCTCAGCCGTCGGATCATGCAGTGAACTAGGGGTGAACTGGGGGTGAACTAGGTGTGGGTGAAATGCGGGTGAACTAAGGATGAACTAGGGGAGGTAGGGCATTCGTGTGACAACCGAGAGATATTGGGTTCGACCCACACCTCACAAGGCGAGTGAACCAAGGGTGAACTCGGGGCGCCATTTTTGCCCCGAGTTCACCCTTAGTTCAACTCGAGTTCACCAAAGATAGCACAGCTGAGATCAAAGTTGCGTTGCACAAATTTGGGCCTTCATTGACCTCGTGTAAGATAGTGATGAAGCCCACCTAGCCACTCAGAACATCGGGACTCACCGGTGAAGCCTCCTCTTGGTGGCAAGTTTAAAAACATTACAAGGACCAAAAAGTCAATCTATCTTTGCCTGTAAAGAACCTGCACTGCCACACGAACTCTTTTTTTTTCATAATGGGGGGCGCGGATGAATTATATAAGAAGAACAAAAATTAGCAAGATATGCAGGAACTTCTTGTGGGCAGGGGACCCCTTAAAAAAGGGGGGAGAAAAAGTCAAGTGGGAAATCTGCATAGTACCCAAGAAGTTGGGTGGATTGGGAGTCAGAAACATATGTGCTTGGGCTGACAGGTTAGCCATCAAAACCGTTATCAGATCTCTAGAACAACCAGAAGCCGAATGGGCCTACCTTCTTTTCAGGCACCTCAATAGGTTCCACATAAAAGGGCAGAAACTCTGGTGCTACCTCTCGTGGATCACAGTGTTCTTTGGAACACAAGAAATCACCCCCGTTGGGTCTACTCTCCTCACTTCTCTGTGGCAAGCTTGGGAGAGAGGAAGGCCCAAGCTGGGCTTTAGCCAGGAGCACATAAAGGATCAAAGCATCAGAAAGGAGGAATCGATCTGGTGGACCAGAGACCCTATCCCTAATATCACCATCCATCAAGCCAGAACAGCCAAGATAATTCACCTCAAAGGCTTTAGAGTATGGGAGGATCTGTGGTGCTACACCAATCACTCCTGGCTCACCAATGATCAACTTATATCGACAGGCCTTCTCCAACCTTGGGAAATCCAATTGCTGGAAACCAGAATCCAACAGTTCCCGAGAAACTTCCAATGGATCTTCGAAGCTGATGTCACCCCGTTAGCTAAATGCATTCGATGGAATGGAGGGATTACTCTAAACAACCCCCCAAATTTTATCTATGAGCCTGTCCCTCCTCTCCACGTCACACTCAACAGGAAGTGGGGAATGCAGCTCGACAGAAAGAAATGGCTCTTCAAGTTTCAGTCAATATGGAACAAAAGTATTCAACCCAAACAGGCCGCCCTCCTGTGGCTCATCCTCCACAAAGCCGTGTGGACTGGGGCCAAAAGTCTACAAGCACATCAGGGAGATGGGATATGTAAACGGTGTAATCGGACGGTGGAAGACATTCCCCACGTCTTTCTCAACTGCCACTTCAACCCCCCCATTCTGGCTCCGCTAGTTAACACCCTGGGGTACCAGATGGATTGGAAACAACTGCTTATAGGAGACTCTGTGGGCATGTTGTCTGAATTCTGGAATAGATTTAGAGCTAAAATGTTGTGGATAATTTGGAAGCTTAGAAACTCTTTCATCTTTGTTCCTAACTTTAAGCTCCCCAGTGTGAAATCTTTGTATGCCGGGTGCTCTGTGCAGGATGCTAACTTAAAGCTCGAGCAAATGAGGATTTACCGACAGAGAGTGGTCGTCCTGAGAGACTCCATTGACTGGTACACAAGAAGTAACGGCAACCTGCAGAGCCTGCTGACTAACAACAACACTCTGGGCACCATCCACAATTGGGTTCAAGAAATGAGAGACGAAGTGGCTGAGCTGGCGATCAAATATGAAGAAGCGGTGACCTTCGCCAACAGGCTGCAGGACGAGATCGACTGGCTGTAAAGGAAATTTGGCCCCTCTTTTTTGTAATGTTTCTTTGGTACCAAATGACAAAAGTATCAGTAGCTACCCCTTCCCTGTTTTTCAAGGGAACTTCCCCGCTGTATACTCCCTATTTACCCACTCCTTGGGTGAACAGATGTAACATTTTGTCTCTCTAATTAATGCAAAAGCGTATTTGGTATATAAAAAAAAAAGAACAAAAATTACAAGATATAACAGATTACAAAACGGGTACTTCTGACAAAACATGACCATCCGCCATACTGATGACCATCCGACATAGTTACATGACTAGACCCAATATAGATCATACAATTAACGGATGGCAGTTGGATGAGTGTCGGATCTATCAATTGAAGCTGGACCAGTGTCAGATCTATCAAGCCAACTTTAAAGTTCTCTCGGACTGCATAGGCTACTACAACGGTGCCAATATCAATAAACAACAAGAAGTGCTTCTCGATGGCTCCTACACCCACCTGTAACTAATGATGGATGACTGCAAGAATGAAAGAGAAAAACTCAGAAGGCAGTATAACAATGGTCTGAGACTAATGCAACATGTACAACAAGTGCTTAATGAACTGCCTAGCCACACGAACTCTTCTCAAGGCACGTTGATACCATGTCAAAGTAGACGATGCGGAGGGGAGGTGTAGGGCCAGAGAGAGAGAGAGAGAGAGAGAGAGAGAGAGAGAGAGAGAGAGAGAGAGAGAGAGAGAGAGAGAGAGAGAGAGAGAGAGGCACCTCCACGCCGGAGAGAAGTAGATCCCGCATCCCCGGTGTGAGACTAACGCAACATGTACAACAAGTGCTTAATGAACTGCCTAGCCACACGAACTCTTCTCAAGGCACAATGATACCATGTCAAAGTCGACGATGCGGAGGGGAGGTGTAGGGCCAAAGAGAGAGAGAGAGAGGGAGAGAGAGGGGTTGATACCTCCACGCCGGAGAGAAGTAGATCCCACATCCCTGGCCCTTGGCCTACTACCCAGCTGTCCTACCTACTTCACATTTGTCCTTGCTGTGAAGTTCAATTGTGCCAAGAAAGCGCTTTGATATCATGTCAAAGTCGACGATGCGGAAGTGTAGAGCCAGAGAGAGAGAGAGAGAGAGAGAGAGAGAGAGAGAGAGAGAGAGAAAGAGAGAGAGAGAGAGAGAGAGAGAGAGAGAGAGAGAGAGAGAGAGAGAGAGAGAGAGCGCGCTAAACCAACCAACTGGGCAAACATACATGAATTGCATGATAATAGTACAAGTACGGGGGCTGGGTGCTTCTTATATATTGCTTAGCTTGGGAGCATGATAGCCTATTAACATGAATGGCTTCATTAGAAATCACTTCCTTATTATTCTGCGAAGAATTTGATCACAAGCATCACGGTATGCTTTAACATCTTCTTGATCACACGCATCATGGCATGCTCTCGAAAGCAGCTCCTTCGAGAGATCCTTCAATTTGGCTTCAATAGCTGTTGAGATGTAGAGAGAAAGAGAGAGAGACGAGACAAGAGACACACCATATACGCTCCCAAAGACAGATTCATATTGAGGACAAGATGCAAATATATAGGTGAGACCAAGTTCAGTAGAGTGAGCCATATATAGCTCCAACACCCCCACTCAAACAAAGGTCTCTAGCTTTGGATGAAAAAACCCTTGGGGAGTTCAAGGGAAAAACCCAAGCCCCTATACAATGTGAAATATGAACCAGCGGTGATGATGTGAAAGTGAATTGTGCATCTATGTACAAATATTCAAGGGACTTAGATATCACAAGGTGCAAATGTGGAGTGTGCATAGTGCATGGTACCTAAAAGATTACAATGTCATATGTACAAAGCTATTACAATAGAAAAGAAGCTAATCTAGAAAGAGTGAGGCCGAAGCAACTCCAAGCTCCGAGCGCAAGAGGATGAAACGTGACTCATTGAGGCCTTTGGTCAAAATGTCTGCAATCATCTGGTCACTTGGACAGTGTTCAACCATAATGGTTCCCTTGCGTACTTCATACCTGACATAATGATAATGGATAGCAATGTGCTTTGACTTATTATGTTGAACATAGTCTTTTGCAAGACTAATAGCACTTTGGTTGTCACACCGCAAGGGTGTGCTAGAAAGAGGAGAGTGACCAATATCAACCAGCATTTGTCGAAGCCAAATCAACTCACGAGCTGCAAGTGATGCCGCAACATATTCTGACTCAGTCGTAGAAACTGCAACACAACGTTGTTTCTTGCTGGTCCAAGAAACAAGACAACCATTTATAAAGAAGCAATTTTCACTAGTAGATCGCATAGATAAATGTGAGCTTGCCCAGTCTGCATCTGTGTAACCCAAAAGAGAAAGAGATTGCATAGAATCCGAAGTGAGTTGTCGTCGATAGACTAAACCAAAATCTGTAGTGCCTTTCAAGTATTTCAATACACGCTTTGCAGCAGACCAATGCTTAAGAGAAGGACATGCAAGATGTTGTCCAAGATAGTTAGCAGCAAACAAAATATCAGGACGACTGTTCATGCCAACAAACTGAAGACATCCAATCAAGTTAGCATAAGGTTGATTTGTGACAAGTTGACCGCCATTGTCAGAAGTATTCTTCATAGAGCTCGCAAGACAAGGTGTGTTGGCTAAATGTGCAGATTCCATACCAAATTTTTGAATAGTATCTGCAATAAACTTTGACTGTCGAAGGAATAAAATACCTTTTGTACGGTTCCGTTGGATTTGAATGCCAAGACAAGAGTGAATCTCTCCAAGATCCACCATATCGAATGCAGAAGACAATAACTTTTTCACTTGCTGAAGAAATCCCAAATCATTGGAAACAAGGATGGTATCATCCACATAAAGAGCAAGAATCACAAAACTGCTACCTTGGCGTTTTATGTATAAGTTGGGGTCTGACGAGCAAGAGATGAATCCTTTAGAGGTGAGAAAAAGATCAAATTTTGTATACCAGGCTCGCGAAGCTTGTTTGAGACCATAAAGTGTCTTATGGAGTTGAGCAACAAGGTCTTCTTTACCTGGAATAACAAACCCTTCTGGTTGTTCCATATAAATTTCCTCTTCCAAGTCACCATTAAGAAAAGCAGTTCGCACATCCATTTGATGAGCTTCTAAATCAAATTGAACAGCATATGCCAATAAAACTCGAACACTTGTAATGCGAACAACTGGTGAAAAAGTCTCTTGATAATCAACACCAGCTACTTGGGAGTAACCTTTTGCAACTAAACGTGCCTTGAACTTGTCAAAAGATCCATCTGTTTTTACTTTTGTTTTATACACCCACTTACATTTCATAGCTGTACGACCAGGAGGTAATTCAGTTAGTATCCATGTACCTTTAGAGATAAGAGAATCGTACTCTGCTTCCATAGCCTCTTGCCATTGATCCTTTTGTGGTGAAGAGATAGCTTCATCATAAGCAACGGGATCTTTAGAAGTAGAAAAAGCATTATCAGCAATATCGTCATCATAAACATGACATGAGCCATGTTCAAAATCAATAGGCAGATCAACAAAAATATCAATATCATCATTGGCAACATTTGGAATGGATGGTTGTGAGGAGGAAAGTTGCCCTATAGGAAGAGTTTCATCTTCTGAAAGAAATGGAAAAGCCTGAAGCAATGATTTAGTATCATCAGAATCATCCATGGACCATGAGCCTCCCATAAGCTGTTCGTTAAAAGTAGCATCACGATTCACAATTACTTTCTTGGAGGAAGGGTCATAGAATTTGTAGCCTTTGGAAGTGTTAGAATATCCAATAAAAATAACTTTAAGACCAGGAGCATCAAGCTTTGTTCGTGTTTCTTTGGGAACATGAATATAAGCAATACATCCAAAGGTTCGAAAATGAGATACATAAGGAATGTCACCTGTCCATGCTGTGATGGGTATCTTACCAGAGGGTGCAGTAGTAGGAAGATGATTCTGAATAAATGTTGCTGTCAAAGTAGCTTCAGCCCAGAAAACACGAGATAAGCCAGAATGAATCAGCATACATCTTACAGCATTGAGAATAGTGCGATTCTTTCGTTCAGCAACACCATTCTGTTGAGGCGAATATGGAATAGTGTGTTCATGATGAATTCCACTGTCAGCATAGTAACTCACAAACTCTCGAGAAACATATTCGCCTCCATTGTCACTACGAAGCTTCTTAAGGCGATGACCAGTTTGAAGTTCCGCAGCCTTGTGGAATTGTTTGAAAACAGATAAGGCTTCAGATTTTTGTCTAAGTAGAAATACAGTGGTATACCTTGAGAAATCATCAATGAAAGTAATGAAGTAGCGATATTGTGATCTCGAAGAAGGTAGAGGTCCACATATATCAGTATGAACAAGATCCAAGATGTCATGAGAATGAGTTGTATTTGAAAGAGTAAAGGGTTTACGATTGTGTTTCCCAAGAGCACAAAATTCACAAATTCCCATATGGGGATGGGCTTTAAGATCCATGCCATGAACAAGATCACGACGTTGAAGATCAAGGAGTTTTGAGAAATCAGCATGAACAAAACGGTGATGCCATACTTTGCAATCATGATCACCTGGAGCAGTGACAATATTTACTACAGCATCGTTGAGAGAGAGTTCAAATAAATTACCGTTTCGAGCAGCAGTGGCTATAGTCTGTCCATCTTTCTCAATTCGGCATTTGGTATAATCAAATCCAACAAACAGACCAAGATCAACAAGTCTAGCAACTGAAAGAAGATTACGTTGAAGATCTGGTACATGTAATACTCCTCGCAAAATTCGAGTGGAAGAAGATAAGATACCAAGATATAAGTCTCCAATACCCTTTACTTGACAAGTAGTATCATCAGCAAGATAAACAACACGTTGAACTGGCAGTGGATGATAGTTATGGAGCCACTTAGACTGATATGTCATATTTTCTGTAGCACCAGAATCGACAATAAAAAGTGATCCATCACGTACATGAAGTATTCTGTCTGGAGCAACAGAACATAGGACGCAGCTTGTTTCCGGTACAATGTTGTTTCGATGTTTAGTAGCATATGCTCTATTCCGATCTGTGTCAAATCGACGCTTATAGCACATATGAGTGGGATGATCAGATCGTCCACAATATTCACAAGAAGAAGAAGAAGAGTCTCTAGATAAACGTGGTTGTTTTGTGGTAATATTGTGTTCTTCATCATATTGACGTGCCCAACAATCATCTTCAGTATGGCCATTTCTGTTGCATTAAGAACATTGCTTATTAGGAAATTTGAGACGAGAGAAAATATTATCGCGACGGCCACCTCTGCGGTTTTCTCGTTGAAATGGACGCCTTCGAGCATAAAAAGCACGTTCCATCTGTTGTGACTCAGTCTCCTCTTGTGAAATCATAGCTGTATCGTGACCAGCATTCCGACGTTCTTGACGTTGAGAGTATTCAATTAAAGACATGCAAGCTTGGTCGAAATCAAGACCATCTTTATTAGAGAGAATAGTAACAATGTTATCATAAGAAGAGTCCTTCATCGTATCAAGGAGAAGTGTAATCAGTTGCTTTTGTGGAACAGGATCACCGGCAGCAGCAAGTTGATTAATAATAGATTTGAAAGACTCAATATGTCCCGTCATGGCAGTACCAAGTTCATATTGTAACTTGTTAAGCAACCCTCTCAAATAAAGTATTTCTGTAACAGATTTCTTCTGAAAGTTTGCAATAAGGTACTTCCATATGTCATGGGAAGTAGGCAGTTCATACATATCAAGCAAAAGGGAATCAGTAAGAGCAGAAAGAATATACCGACGAGCTGCTTTATCACGTCGTTGCCAATCCGTATAGGCAACATTCCAATCTTCAAATATAGGTCCTTTAGTGATAAGCACGTTATCATTATCCGTATCAACAGGCTGAGGCGGACAAACACGATTTTCAAGAACAACATCGGAGAGTTCATCACCTTCAAGAATTAACAACATCTTTGCTTTCCAACCTGGAAATCCTTGACCTTGGAAAGGAGGAACAGAACGTTGGCCAGAAGGAAAGCCGTTGACGAGAATATTCATAGCCATATCTTGTTGCGAGAAGACGTATAAGATAAGATCGCAGAATCTGCACACCATATATGGTGAAGGCCGCAATTGAGAATGAGAGAGATATGAGTACTGCGTTCTGTCAACGATAAACGTAAAAAAGATGCTCAAGGAACGTCCAAAGATGTGAGAGACGTCACCCAAAAAAGACAGGGTAAAGGAAACGTTAATAATAAATGAGTCCTCAAAATAGAGTGGCGTGAGACGCAATATTGACGGCCACAATACGAATAGCAAAAAGCTAAATCTTCTCGAAAAAGTTAACGCCAAAATAAGAAAAATGATCGCGAACGCTTCACGAAGAAGTAGGACGAAGAAAGCTGCGTCAAGCTCTATTGCAGTAAAAACAGCATAACTTTCTGCTGCGAACTCCGATTGACGCAAACCTAAAACTCAAATCGAAGAGCTCGAGGAGACGAACAAGTTTTGGATGAAAAGTGCCATTGCGCTACGTTCCATTGCGCTTTTTCCGTTTCTCCAAATTTTGAGCAGAACAGCAAGAAAAATTGAGATGAAGTTCAGGGTGTCATTAACAAGAAAACGTAATCAACGATTAGATTGATTATAAATAAACGCCACATAAAACACTAATCATATTCTTCTTAACACAAAACAACCACAGTTAACAAGAATCAACGCTCAAAAATAAAATTTGTAACAATTTTGAATCTTACATGCGAATCGCATACACATACTGTTGTCACCATGAATTGAATCGGCGCGTGATCGTTACCGCTCTGATACCATGTTGAGATGTAAAGAGAAAGAGAGAGAGAGATGAGACAAGAGACACACCATATACGCTCCCAAAGACAGATTCATATTGAGGACAAGATGCAAATATATAGGTGAGACCAAGTTCAGTAGAGTGAGCCATATATAGCTCCAACAATAGCTCCGTTGCTCAGCTCATTTATCACATTGAGCTTGTGGCAAGCCTTATTACAGGTACTTGTGGAACCCAAAATGCTCCTTAAGCAGAAGGCAGCAGGCTTCGCACCGTCTTCATTCCTTAACATGTCAGCCAAAACTTCCACAGCACCGGCTCTCACAGCCTCACCCTTTACATTGGCATTAGGAGAATGATAAAATATATGGTCAAGTGCCCATCCTGCACACTTTATCACAGGGTCATCTGTCTCATGCAGGAACTTCATATGTGCCACCAGGTATGGTATAACATTCCATTTCAAAAGAAGAGCTGCGCTATTTTCCATGTGTTCAGCCGTATGGTTCTTAGCAGAGAGTTCCTCATCGATATCTTTGCATGCCCATCCAAGATTTTCGCTGTCTACTCTCTCTTCCTTCAACACTTGTGCAGCCTGCAATTAAACACCCTGGCATCTCTCTCTCTCTCTCTCTCTCTCTCTCTCTCTCCCCGCTTTAGCCATAAGGGAAGCATTACATACTTGTGGGGTTGCTAATGTGAAATAACTTGTTTACGGAGTAGGCCTAACTAGTGATCCTACAGCAGACTTTGAAAAGAGGTGATATTGGGTCAATGTAATTAGTCGGTACCAGCAAGAGGCTAATGTCCGACAGAAGCCGACGTTGGAGTTTCGGTGAGTTCACATCACCAATGCTACTCGCAATTTCATAACCACTCTTCGACCTGATATCATCCAAGGCAGTGATCCATCTAATGGCGGTTTTATCGGTGAGGTGGGGATGCAGTTGCCTCCATTCTGCAACTCTGGTATCACTGTTGTGCGAGGCCAGCTCAGACGGCTTCACACCGTAGAACACCGGAAGAATGATTGCGCGAGTCTCCTGGAAGGCGCTGAGTTCTTGCATGGGCCACCAACGACGAAGAAAGCTCTTGGAGATGATCACCACCGCTATGCGGGACTTTTCGATGGCGTTGTCGATGTTGGGGGGGAAGTTTTGTCCTGCAGGCAGGCTGTTGTGCTTTGTATCCAGGAAGTTGTTGAATCCGGCCTTCCATGAACCGCGCAGATTGCAGAGACGGCTGTCAAGCTCAATGACGAAGTCTTTCTGTTCGCCACTGTGAGACCAGAACACGTCGAACTCATACTCAGTACCCCTGCGTGCATGCAATTATAAACCGATTAACTTGGAAGAGCATTTGAAGAGAATTATAAAGCTAAAGACATAATTGTTAGATAATTATGCAGGTTAATCAATACTTGCCTGCTGGCCATTCGCGATAGAACTCACAGCTAGTCTGATCAACGGTCGTATAAGCCCCTTGTCTGAACGCTGATCTGCTGTACTACTGCGACAGTTGTGGTGCGAGCGAGAGAGAGAGAGAGAGAGACTCTCGGGGAGTGATCGGAGAGATATACTAGATAGGACATAGCTGTTGAACTGTTCATCTCATATGACTAGGTCGCACACGGCAAGTGGGTCCCTGTATATCATTTCTGCCAGATTCCGACTGCCATGCATGACCAAGGCTCAACTTTCAAGCCTCACGACAACAGAAAAAAAAGCTATATATCATTTCTGCCAAGTTCCGACCGTCGTACCGCTTCACTAATAATGCACCGAGGCCTTACGCGGCATTGGGCAAGCCTCACGCCAACAAAAAAAAGCTGCTGCTGCATCGCGTCACGCGTGTAGAAAAAACAGAAGACTCAGCCACAGCCACACAAGAAAAAAGAAAAAGAAAGAGAGAGAAAAAGAAGAAGAAGAAGAAGTGAATTTTGATGTGGTAGGAAACCCTCATCACTATCTTACACGGGGTCAATGAGGGGGGATCCAAGGTTGGGGGTGCGAATCGGCTTTGATTTCAATCGTCCGATCTTTGGTGAACTCGGGGGTGAACTAAGGGTGAACTCGGGGGTAAACTAAGGGTAAACTCGGGGCAAAAATGAAGCCCCGAGTTCACCCCTAGTTCACTCACCTCGTGGGGCGTACGAGGATTGTATTAGAAAAGAAACAAATTTACATATATTAGGTGAGATAGGGACATGTTAAAACCTGATATTCCTATGGGGATAACAAGGGCTTTACGGTACCAACTTTTAGAGAAGTTTCCCAAAAAAATTACAAAGGCTTTTCCAAGGGATTACATTGACCATTTCGGGACCAGATATAGCTTTCTAAAAAACCCTTTGCAATCACCATCGGCTACCACTCGATAGTGAGCTGAGGACGTCTTGGAGATGCGCAATTAGGCGAAGATCGTTGAAGTGTTGCCTTCTAAGTTTTTCTTCTTCAGACCTGCAGTCTTCAATCATATGCTGGAGATGGGTGTATGAGCCATCCAACAGGACTTCCTGTTGTTTGTTGATGTTAGCACTGTTATAGTAGCCCATACAGTCGGTAAGGATTTTTCGATTGGCCTCCTAGATCCTTCATTGGTCGAGCTTAAGCTGGTTAACCAACAAGGAGAAGTGAGTAAAAACTCCTTACACTTTTAGTCTAGTAAGCATTGTTAAAGACTCTTTTGTTCCTTTCAAGCCAAACTATCCAAAAGAATTCTCCTCGGATCCTGTTTCAAATAACTGAGAAAATTGAAATTGAATCACCAAGAAGAAACTGTTTCCTGTTGGGGGTGAATCCCATATCACTAACTAACGGGGACAAAATAGTATAATTAGAGGAAAAATTCATGAAAAGATGAGGGATGTCCTCTTCAGTTTGATGGCACCTGCTACAAGAACCAGCCCCTAGTCCAGCATACCTCATTATGTACCCTATCCAGACAGCCTTGTAAAGGATTAACCAAGAACTGAGTGTTCCGCAGGGATTCCTTTATTCCAAATGTTTTGGAACTTGAAAAGCCATTGTTTCCTTGACAGAGAAACATTGCAATTTTTGTTGAGAGTGGCGTGTAAGGGTAACTGGAGCTTAGGTGGCAGGTTGGGGGGATTATGAAGTGAGTTGCCATTTACCCAATAAAGAGCGTTAGGGGAGGGGTCATGCAGGGTAGACATGGACCATTCAGGTTCTTTCAGGAAGTAGGACTTCCTTGTATATAGAAGCGTAAGTTCCCACGGTTGAAGTTTGTAATGACTGAGAAGTTCAAAGTGAGTGAGCCATCTGGACTAAGCTGAATGCCATAGGTCCCTCCAACCAGTTATTCGTTTTTTATGGATACGTCTAGCTGTTCAAGAGTGATCTTAGGAGGGAGGGGGGATGGGGGGGAAAGTCTACCATAGTGATTCTTGGGCTCTGAGGTGGAGGCTGTACTTAGAGCCACAGTTAACCTTAGAAGGGCCCTATATCTATTCCAAGCTTTCCAAAGCGATTTAAGAAGATCTGACCCAATTGCTGATGATTCGAAAGGACCAAAGAAAATGGTGATCCATGGGACATTGGTTACCCCTTGCACTCCTTTTAGCTGGAACTTATCCTGGTTGCGAAACAGAAGGGAGGCTCATTCTTCCTCAGGTTGGTCTAGGGCTTTGAGGATGAGCTTAACTGCCAGCTTGTTAGCCGAATTCCGACTATCGTACCCCTTCACTAATAAGCACCGAGGCCTTACGCGGCATTGGGCAAGCCTCACGCCAACAAAAATAGCTGCAACTGCATCGCATGTAGTAAAAACAGAAGACTCAACCACAGCCACACAAGAAAAAAGAAAAATAACAAGAGAGAAAAAGAAGAAGAAGAAGTGAATTTTAATGTGGTAGGAAACCCTCGTCACTATCTTACACGAGGTCAATGAGGGGGGATCTAAGGCCTATATTTGGGGGTGCGAAAGAGCTTTGATCTTAGCCGTCCAATATTTCGTGAACTCGGGGGTGAACTAAGGGTGAACTCAGGGAAAAAATGGTGCCCCGAGTTCACCCCTAGTTCACTTGCCTCGTGGGGTGTGGATCAAACCCAAGACGTCTCAGTTGCCACATGAATGCCCTACCACCCTCGTCACTATATGGCACGGCTTTGGCCAGGGGGCATCTAGGGGCCAAATTTGGGGGCGCAAGGTGGCTTTAATCTCGACCGTCGGATCACGTAGTGAACTGGGGGTGAACTAGGGGTGAACTCAGGGCAAAAATGGCACCTCGAGTTCACCCCTAGTTCACCCCCCTAGTTCACCCCTAGTTCTCCCGCCTCGCAGGGTGTGAATCACAACAATGACCTACCAGCACACTAGCGTGCGTCGTTGTCCATGTTGGCATGGCCCATGATCATACCCTAGTTTTGGTGCCCCTAGTTCACCCTTAGTTCACCCACCCCTAGTTCAGCCCTAGTTCACTGCATGATCCAATGGCTGAGATTAAAGCTACCTCCTGCCCCCAAATTTGGGCCTTAGATCCCCTCTGACCGAGAGCCGTGCTATATAGTGACGAGGCCCTACCACCACGCTAGCGCGGGTCGTTGCCCAGGTTGGCATGGCACATGATCACACCCTAGTTTACCTGCCCCTAGTTCACCCTTAGTTCACCCTTAGTTCACCCATCCCTAGTTCATCCTAGTTCACTACATGATCCGACGACTGAAATCAAACACATCGGCCCCCCAAATCGGGAGTGATCGGAGAGATATAGACAGGATATAACTGTTGAATTGTTCATCTCATATGACTAGGTCACACACGGCAAGTGGGTTCCTGTATATCATTTCTGCCAGATTCTGACTGCCATAACCAAGGCTCAACTTTCAAGCCTCACGCCAACAAAAAAGGGGAAATTACCAAAATATTTCTCTAATTTTTGGAAATTCCCAAAATACCCCTCAAATTTCAAAAATTCCCAAAATACCCTTGTATCTATTTTAACGGATTGTTCACGATTTCCTAATCTTTTTTATTTTTTGACAATGTATATCCATTTTTTAGTGCTTATCATGTAATTGTCACAAATTACCTCTCAATAAAAGACAATTATGTCTAAAAATAATGAAGCAATTCATATCTAGAGCCTACATAACCAGCTCAAATTTTAGTTTCAGTACCTTTGTATTCATAGACAATCAGTCTTCTTATGAAAAGCTACAATTTTTTTCATTTTTGGATAAATTTACTTCCACAACAAGGGGTATTTTTGGAATTTTGGAAAATTTGAAGGTCATTCTGGGAATTTTTGACAAGATATGAGGGGTATATTAGGAATTTTAAAATTTGAAGGGTATTTTGGGAATTTCCACAAATTAGAGGGGTATTTTGGTAATTTTCCCACAAAAAAAGCTTTATATCATTTCTGCCAAGTTCTGACTGTCATACCCCTTCACTAATAATGCATCGAGGCCTTATGTGGCATTGGGCAAGCCTCATGCCAACAAAAAAAAGCTGCAGCTCCATCGCGTGCAGAAAAAACAGAAGACTTAGCCACAACCACACAAGAAAAAAGACGTAGAAGGAGAGAGAAAAAGAAGAAGAAGTGAATTTTAATGTGGTAGGAAACCCTCGTCACTATATTACACGGGGTTAAGGCCTATATTTGGGGGTGCAAAACGGCTTTGATATGAGACGCCCGATCTTTGGTGAACTCGAGGGTGAACTAAGGGTGAACTCGGGGCAAAAATGGCGCTTTCAGCTCACCCCTAGTTCACTCGCTTCGCGGGGTGTGGATCAAACCCAAGACCTTTCGGTTGCCACACGAATGCCCTACCACCATGCTAGCACGGGTTGTTGCCCATGTTGGCATGGCACATGATCACACGCTAGTTTACCCGCCCCTAGTTCACCCTTAGTTCACCCATCCCTAGTTCATCCTAGTTCACTGCATGGTCCGACGGTTGAGATTAAAGCCGCCTCGCCCCCAAAGTTGGGCTCTAGATCCTCGGCTCTGAGCCATATGGCCGTGTCATATAGTGACGAGGGTACGAAACTATCCCAAGGGACCTTAAAGATCTATAGGACGAGGAGAGTTGGAAAAGAGAGAGAGAGAAAGAGAGAGAGAGAGAGAGAGAGAGAGAGAGAGAGAGAGAGAGAGAGAGAGAGAGAGAGAGAGAGAGAGAGAGAGAGACAGAGAGAGAGAGAGAGAGGTCTGCCACTCAAATTGATTCCTAACACCTAAACTGTAATGGAAATGCCTATGAACTTTGAGAGTAGCAGAATTAAGGAATTAGATGAAGCACTTTTCTGAGATTACTTTGTGAGCATAGCGGATGAACTTAATTGATGGTAGCAACATAAACATGTCACTTAGTTAGCTTGGCATGATTAATACTTTTGCAAGAGAGAGAGTTTAGAGAACATGACAATTGTTGAGGACCAGATCATACGGAGCCGTTCCCCCTTCCAATAGGCATTTGTATTATAGTTTCTCCCATCAAGAGAGACTTGGTACAATACAATCTTTGTGTTCCTTGTGACCTAGGTGATGCAATGAAGATGGAAAGCTTCATGCATCTCAAGCATAATATAAACTTTGTAGAAAGCATTAACTATCCCAAGCCTCACTCCCAAGGCCTCAAACATCTTCGAAGGTGGAGAGAGCTAGCAGGGAATGAGGATAGGGAAGAGGAAGAAGAAACATTCCATAGGAGAAAGAAATAGTTCCTCACTTATCATCACTCTTCTTGCTAGCATACATAATAACATAGTAATGAAGATGGACAAGATGTCAAGCTAAAGCATTGAAGCATGGCTCTTGGTTGGATTTGCATCCATAGCCAAGAGTGTTGGTGTAGGCTCTCACTTCTCACAAGCTTGGAGAAGGAGGTGGAGTTCCTCAACTTTCACCAAGTGAGAACGATCCACCTAATCAGTGTGTGTGTGTGGTGTATATCCCCACAGCAACCCCCTTGATTGCTTGGGGCGAGTTGTAGCTTTTACACATGTTTGAAGCTCATTGGACCCCTCTTCCCCCTAGCCAATCACATTCAACATGCATTCAAGTACATGGATAGTATTTGGACAAGTGTCCTCCTTACCCCTTAGAGAGAGAGAGAGAGAGAGATTGAAAATATCTAGCTATTTGTTGGATGGAACTAGAAGCTCATTGGACCCCTCTTTAGCCCAACCATTAGCATTCAAGAACACCATGTGGTTAAGCTTAGGGAGAGTCAGACATGTGTCTTATGTGCCCTTTGAGAAAAGACCTTTGGGTGAGTGGAAGGTTAGGTCAAACATTCCCCTAACTTTGGGAGTTTCATGCATAGGAAGCTTCTCAAGCACCTTCCTCATTAAGTTTGTAGGGTCTCTTTTTGACTCAAGCACCTTACCCCCCATGCATGGTTATAAGCTTCTCAAGCGCCTTCCTCATTAAGTTTGTAGGGTCTCTTTTTGACTCAAGCACCTTAACCCCCATGCATGGTTATAAGCTTCTCAAGCACCTTCCTCATTAAGTTTGTAGGGTCTCTTTTTGACTCAAGCACCTTACCCCCCATGCATGGGAAGCTTCTCTAGCACCTTTCTCATTAAGTATGACAAGCAACTCAAGTACCTTAGTCATCAAGCATGACAAGAACCTCAAGCACCTTAGTCATCAAGCACGGAAAGCACCTTAAGCTTTGGTCGGGTTTGCACCTCAAGCTAAGCCCTAGCTTGCCTAAGGTCAAAGGACTTTTAACACTAACCATTGGATGTTTTTAATGAAGCTAACCCTAAGGTCTTTTAAGCTCCATTAGTTAACCTTTCTCTTGGATAGACCATCTCTCATTTGGACCCCTTTACCATTGGCCCCGTTTTGGGATAGATCCATAAGCACATGTGTATATTATAACCCTTGTTCCCGTTTATTATCCCACATTGAATGATTGGTTTAGTATGAGAAAATCATTTGGGTTGGCTAGATATTAAATTTAATGACATTACCTCTCTTGAAATCATAGTCGTCCTCGACTATGAGGTAAAAGAGATAAAGCCATAGTGCGAGAGAGAGAGAGAGAGAGAGAGAGAGAGAGAGAGACTCTTAGGAGTGATCATAGAGATATACTAGATAGGATATAGCTGCTTAATTTTTCATCTCATATGACTAGGTCACACACGGCAAGTGGGTCCCTATATATCATTTCTGCCAGATTGCAATTGCCATAACCAAGGATCAATTTTCAAGCCTCACGCCAACAGAAAAAAGCTATATATAATTTCTGCCAAGTTTCAGCTGTCGTACCCCTTCACTAATAATGTACCAAGGCCTTACGCGGCATTGGGCAAGCCTCACGCGAACAAAAAAAGCTGCAGCTGCATCGCGTGCAGAAAAAACAGAAGACTTAGCTATAGCCACAGAAGAAAAAAGAAAAAGAAAGAGAGACAAAAAGAAGAAGAAGAAGTGAATTTTAATGTGGTAGGAAACCCTCGTACTTATCTTACACGGGGTCAATGAGGGGGGATCTAAAGCCTATATTTGGGGGTGCGAAACGGCTTTGATCTCAGCCGTTCGATATTTGGTGAACTCGGGGGTGAACTAGGGTGTGGACTTGCGCAGCTTGCAATTAAACACCTTGACATATCTCTCTCTCTCTCTCTCTCTCTCTCTCTCTTTTCCATAAAAAGTAAAGGAGGATTGTATTAGAGAAGAAACAAGCTTACATATATAACGTGAGATGGGGACAGGTTAAAACCTGATATTCCTATGGGGATTACAAGGGCTTTATGGTACCAACTTTTAGAGAAGTTTCCCAAAAAAATTACAAAGGCTTTTCCAAGAGATTACATAGACCATTTCACGACCAAATATAGCTTTCCAAAAAACCTTTGTAATCACCATCGGCTACCACTCGGCAGTGAGCTAAGGACGTCTTGGAGATGCGCAATTAGGCGAAGACCGTCAAAGTGTTTCCTTCTAAGTTTTCTTCTTCAGACCTACAGTCTTCAATCATATGCTAGAGATGGGTGTATGAGCCACCCATCAGGACTTCCCGTTGTTTTTTGATGTTAGCACTGTTATAATAGCCCATACAGTTAGTAAGGACTTTTTGATTGGCCTCGTAGATCGTGCATTGGTCGAGCTTAAGCTGGTTAACCTATAAGGAGAAGTGAGTAAAAAGTCCTCAGACTTTTAGTCTCGTAAGCGTTGTTAAAGATGTTTTCGTTTATTTCAAGTCAAATTTTCCAGAAGAATTCTCCTCGCATCCTACTCCAATAACTGAGAAAATTTAAATTGAATCACTGAGAAGAAATTGTTTCCAGTTGGGGTGAATCCCATAGAACTAATTAACGAGGACAGAACATTATAATTAGAGGGACAACTCATGAAAAGATGAGGGATGTCCTCTTTAGTTTGATGGAACTTGCTACAAGAACCAGTGTCTAGTCCAACAGACCTCATTCTGTACCCTGTCCAAGCCACCTTGTAAAGAATTAACCAGAGAAGAACTGAGTGTTTCGCAGGGATTCCTTTAGTCCAAATGTTTTGGAACTTGAAAAGCCATTGTTTCCTTGATAGAGAAACATTCCATTTTTTGTTGAGAGTGGCGTGTAAGGGTAACTGAAGCTTAGGTGGTAAGTTGGGGGGATTATGAAGTGAGTTGTCATTTACCCAGTAGAGAGCATTAGGGGAGGGGTCATGCAGGGTAGACATGGACCATTCAGGTTCTTTCAGGAAGTAGGACTTCCTTGTATCTAGAAGAGTAAATTCCCACAGTTGAAGTTTGTAATGACAGAGAAGTTGAGAGTGAGTGAGCCATGTGGACTCAGCTGAATGCCACAAGTCCCGCCAACCAGCTATTCCTTTTTTATGAATACGTCTAGTTGTTCGAGACTGATCTTGGGAGGGAGGGAGGATGGGGGGGAAGTCCACCATAGTTATTCTTGGGCTCTAAGGTGGAGGCTCTATATCTGTTCCAAGGTTTCCAAAGCAATTTAAGAAGATCAGACCCACTTGCTAATGATTCGAGAGGACCAAAAGAAAATGGTGATCCATGGGATATTAGTTACCCCTTGCACTCCTTTTAGCTGGAGCTTATCTAGGTTGCGAAACAGAAGGGAGGTCCATTCTTCCTCAGGTTGGTCCAGGGCTCTGAGGATGAGCTTAACAGCCATCTTGTGAGTCGAATTGTTAATTTTTGTGATCCCTAGTCCCCCTTGTTCTTTGTGGAGACAATAAAATTCCCAGTTGACTTTTTTTACCCTTTTTTAAGAGGGTATTTTGTCCAGAGAAAGATCCTGCATACCGTATTGATGTCTTTTAGGTGTTCATCAGGAGGTCTCCAGCAGGAGAGGATGTACAGTACATAGCAGTAGATGAAGTGTTTGATAACTAGCACCCTTTCTGCTAGGTTGGATTGGAATCCAAGCCATCAATTAAGTTTGTAGGAGAACGTTTCACCAGGACCCAATTCGATCTCTGCTTGATAGTGACTTTGAAACCAAATGGTATGCCTAGCAGTCTGAATATGACTCCATCTGGAAGGATGGAGCATCCTTGCTCATTCAGTGATCCAACTAGGGAGAGGGGAGCATGAAGCCTTGATACCTATTTTAGTGCGGTTCATTTTGGATCCTGATGCCATGCAGAAGATCCTTAAGCATTTCCGAAACTCGTAGAGGGATTGATCGTTGTTGTGTCAAAAAACCATTGGTGTCGTCTACAAATTGTGAGAGAAACTATTGTCTACCATTAGGCAAAGAGATGCCCTTTATAGTTCCTTTGGCCATTTTGACTTTGACTAGTCAGTTGAGGGAGTCACCAGCTATGGAAAATAAGAGGGGAGCGGGAGGGCATCCTTGCGGGAGTTATTGAGTGCCACTCTGGCTTTAGCATTCCCTAGAAGAGTATGGACGAATTTTACCACCTTGGGGCCAAAACCATCAGTACTAGACAATCAAGTAGATAGGAACATTCCAACATGTCATAAGCCTTATCGAAGTCTACTTTGACAAACACAAAGTCTTGCCCTGACTCCTCAGCATATTCAATCCCTTCCCACATTGCAATGACTGCTTCTATGATTCTTCAGCCTTTGATGAAGCCCTTTTGTTATGAGGAAACGACGAGTGTTGGCGATATCCTTAGTGCAATTGCTTTGGCAAATATTTTGTACGCCGAGTTAAGCATAGTTAGGGGTCTCCAATTGGATAATTCTTCTTTTGGAATTGTTTTATGTAGCAATTTGATGACACCAATGTTCATCTGGACAGGGGGTGCGTCGTACTTAAATGATTCTTTCTAGACTATTACTAGAAGTGGGGACAATCACCTCCCTTGAAGGTTTGGTAGAATTCTCGAGGGAGCCCATCCAACCTTGGGGTTCTCTTAGTTTTGAGGGAGTGGATAGCCTGTTCAATTTCCCCTATAGATAGGTCAAAGTCAAGCTGGGCGACCACTTGAGGGGGAATAAATTTGTTCCTGTATCTTCTGATGGTCTCTCTAGTAGAGGAGACAACATCTTCGTGCTTTTCAAGGGGTTTGAACAGGTCAGAGAAGTGGGCTTCGGCTATTTCCAGGTTTTCCATCTCTCAGGATGCTTTACCATTGGGGCCAACCAATAGAGGAATGGTTTCCCTTTGGTTATTTCTTTTGAAGTGTCTGCACATCTCCTTAGTGGGTTTATCTACTTTCCCTACCCACCACTCCCTAAAGAAATCTGCTGTGTGTTTCATGGTAAGGTCTTCCTCCACCCGAAGCTGGTAGCGTAGTGTGGAGATTTTGTCCTGGGTGTTAGTGTCCCCTCTCTTGGAGGATTCTTGATCGAAGAGGTCATTGTAGATGTATTTTCTTCTCCTTCTAATCTCCATGACGTTTCCTATACCTTATAAGGATATGTTGGGTGTTCAAAATTGCAGCCACCCAGGCTTTGGATGGGGTGAATCCTTTAGAGAACTCTTGAACCCAGATAGATTTAAGACTTTCTTGAACTTCCCCTAGCTGAAAGAGGGAGGAGTCTATGTGGAACCAGAGGTTTCAAATTTTTCTACACTTTTCATCCATTGTGATGACTAATGGATAATGGTCAGACACGCACAAGCCTAGGTTTGACTTTAGTCCGGTTGAAATTCCTAGCCAGAGGAACACTAATGTAGAATCTGACCAGCCTAGCCTTTTTGGCATTTTCCTCTTTTGAATAGTTCTAGCACATAAACTCCCCAAGTATCCCTGCATCCCAAAGTTCAAGCTTGAATTTGAGGAACTCCCATTCTTTACGTTTTGTGGCTGCTATAGCTTTCCCTTTTGGTTGGTATCTATCTTCTGTGTGTTCTACCATGTTGAAGTCCCCAAAGAGAATGACCTGCCCTTGCACGTGACTGAGGTGGCTCCATAGGTGAGTCATGTCTTTGAGAGATCCTCCTGCATACACTGAGACCAAAAGACAATGGAGAGGGGCTTGAATCGCCAAGGTCACCCAGTATTCACCTTCTAAGGAGAGTAAAGTATTGACCTTCCAATTTTGAGGGACCCCAAGGGCAGTGCCCCCAGAGCCTCTAGTGTGCGAAGAATGGAACCAACTGTGATCCCCAGACATGCCTCTGGTCTAGTTCTACCCCCATTGTCCTGATCTCTTGGAGGCCTATAACCTCGACCAGGTAGTTACCTAGCCATGCCTTAATTTTCTTGGATTTGTTAGGGTCAACCAGCCCTTTGATGTTCAAAGATAGAGCTTTCATCTATCATTATGACCATCATTGCCATTTTTGCTCTCGGTATGAGGAGACGTCTACATCACCAAGTTGTGCATCTTGTTGTCCTTGTGCACCTCCATTGGGGAGGGACCTATCTCTGTGGTCCCCTCTTAGCCATATGGCCGTGCCATATAGTGACGAGGATATGAAACTATCCCAAGAGACCTTAAAGATCTATCGGACGAGGAGAGTTGGAAAAGAGAGAGAGAGAGAGAGAGAGAGAGAGAGAGAGAGAGAGAGAGAGAGAGAGAGAGAGAGAGAGAGAGAGAGAGAGAGAGAGAGAGAGAGAGAGAGAGAGAGAGAGAGAGAGAGCCTATAGGTCTGCCACTCAAACTGATTCCTAATATCTAAACTGTAATGGAAATGGCCTATGAACTTTGAGAGTAGCGAAATTAAGGAAATAGATGAAGCACTTCTGTGAGATTACTTTGTGAGCATAGCGGGTGAACTTAAATGATGGTAGAAACCTAAACATGGTACTTAGTTAGCTTGGCATGAATAATACTTTTGCAAGAGAGACAGTTTAGAGAACATGAGAATAGTTGAGGATTGAATTCATACAGAGCTGTGTCCCCCCTCCAATAGGGATTTGTATTATAGTTTCTCCCATCAAGAGAGACTTGGTACAATACAATCTTTGTGTTCCTTGTGACCTAGGTGATGCAATGAAGATGGAAAGCTTCATGCATCACAAGCATAACATAAAATTTGTAGAAACCATTAACTATCCCAAGCCTCACTCCCAAGGCCTCAAATACCTTCGAAGGTGGAGAGAGATAGCGGGGAATGAGGATAGGGAAGAGGAAAAAGAAACATTCCATAGGAGAAAGAAATAGTTCCTCACTTATCATCACTCTTCTTGCTAGCATAAATAATATCATAGTAATGAAAATGGAGAAGATGGCAAGCTTAAATAATATCTAGTAATGAAGATGGAGAAGATGGCAAGCTTAAGCATTGAAGCATGGCTCTTGGTTGGATTTTCATTCCATAGCCAAGAGTGTTGGTGTAGGCTCTCACTTCTCACAAGCTTGGAGAAGGAGGTGGAGTTCCTCAACTTTCACCAAGTGAGAATTATCCACCAAATGAGTGTGTTTGTGGTGTATATCCCCCCAGCACCCCCCTTGCTTGCTTGGGGTGAGTTGTAGCTTTTACACATGTTTCAAGCTCATCGGACCCCTGTCCCCCCTAGCCAATCACATGCAGCATGCATTCAAGTACATGGATAGTCTTTGGACAAGTGTACTCCTTACCCCTTAAAGAGAGAGAGCTTCAAAATATCTAGATATTTGTTGGATAGAACTAGAAGCTTATTGGACCCCTCTTTAGCCCAACCAATAGCATTCAATCACACCATGTGGTTAAGCTTAGAGACAGTGTGACATGTGTCCCATGTTCCCTTTGGGAAAAGGGGTGCCCTTTGAGTGAGTGGAAGGTTAGGTCAAAGGTTCCCCTAACTTTGGGACTTTCATGCATCGGAAGCTTCTCAAGAACCTTCCACATTAAGTTTGTAGGGTCTCTTTTTGAATCAAGCACCTTATCCTCCATGCATGGGAATCTTCTCAAGCACCTTCCTCATTAAGTTTGTAGGGCCTCTTTTTGACTCAAGCACCTTACTCCCCATGCATGGGAAGCTTATCAAGCACCTTCCTCATTAATTATGACAAGCATCTCAATTACCTTAGTCATCAAGCATGACAAGCACCTCAAGAACCTTAGTCATCAAGCACCACAAGCACTCAAGCACGACAAGCACCTCAAGCTTAGGTCGGGTTCCTACCTCAAGCTCAGAACTAGCTTGCTTAAGGTCAAAGGACTTTTAACACTAACCATTGGAGGTCTTTAATGAAGCTAACCCTAAGGTCTTTTAAGCTCCATTAGTTAACCTTGCTCTTTGACATACCATCTCTCATTTGGACCCCTTTACCATTGGCCCCGTGTTGAGATAGATCCGTAAGCACATGTGTATATTCTAACCCTCGTTCCCATTTATTATTCCACATTAAATGATTAGTTTAATATGAGAAAATCATTTGGGTTGTTTAGATATTAGATTTAATGACATTACCTCTCTCTTGAAATCATAGTCGTCCTCGAATATGAGGTAAAAGAGATAAATCCATAGTCATTAGTCAATTTATCTTAGCGGGTAGTGGATCCCTTTTTTCCCTACGACATCATTCCAACATGGATGACTAATCCATTTGGTGCTTGGGAGACATAGCTACCGCAAGCATGTATGCCCTTTAGTCCATTTCATCCTCCCAAGTAGAATGACAAATTCTACATAGTGTTTGAGAGACGCCGTCATCACAAACATGATTCTTAGTATGCATACGTAATAGCATAGTAATGAATATGTGGAAGATGGAAAGCCTAAGCATTGAAGCATGACTCTTGGTTGGATTTGCATTCCATAGCCAAGAGTGTTGGTGTAGGCTCTCACTTCTCACAAGCTTGGAGAAGGAGGTGGAGTTCTGCAACTTTCACCAAGTGAGAATGATCCACCAAATGAGTGAGTGTGGTATATATCCCCCTAGCACCCCCCTTGCTTGCTTGGGGTGATTTGTAGCTTTTACACATGTTTCAGTCTCATTGGACCCCTCTCCCCCCTAGCCAATCACATGCAACATGCATTCAAGTACATGGGTAGTCTTTGGAGAAGTGTCCTCGTTACCCCTTAGAGAGAGAGACATAGAGAGAGAGCTTGAAAATATCTAGATATTTGCTGGATGGAACTTGACATGTTTTCCTTGTGCCCTTTGAGAAAAGGGGTGCCCTTTGGGTGAGTGGAAGGTTAGGTCAAAGATTCCCCTAACTTTGGGACTTTCATGCATAGGAAGCTTCTCAAGAACCTTCCTCATTAAGTTTGTACGGTCTCTTTTTGACTCAAGCACCTTACCCCCCATGCATGGGAAACTTCTCAAGCACCTTCCTCACTAAGTATGACAAGCACCTCAAGTAAGTTAGTTATCAAGCATGACGAGCACCTCAAGCACCCTAGTCATCAAGCACGATAAGCACCTCAAGAACCTTATTCATCAAGCACGGAAAGCACCTCAAGATTAGGTCACGTTCCCACCTCAAGCTCAACCCTAGCTTGCCTAAGGTCAAAGGACTTTTAACACTAACCATTGGAGGTCTTTAATGAAGCTAATCCTAAGGTCTTTTAATCTCCATTGGTTAACCTGCTCTTTGATAGACCATCTCTCATTTGGACCCCTTTACCATTGGCCCCGTGTTGAGATAGATTCGTAAGCACATGTGTATATTCTAACCCTTGTTCCCATTTATTGTCCCACATTAATGATCTGTTTAATATGAGAAAATCATAGTTTCCAAAAGAGAGAGAGAGAGAGAGAGAGAGAAGATGATGATGGAGAACAAGAAGTCTGGGTGGTATAGTGATAGAATTTACCACTGTTTTTTAACAAAAACATCGTCAAAGCACACACATATTTGAGAGAGAGAGAGAGAGAGAGAGAGAGAGAGAGAAAAATTGAGAAGGGAGAAAGAATCTTCTTGGAATTTTCTCATCGGATTCCAAAAAAGCGCTTATCAAAAAATGCTCGCCAAAAAATCACTTTCGAAGAGAAGGGACAAGGGGGAATTGACAAAGATTACAAGAATCATAGCTTCACTTTTCCAAAACGCGACCAATTACAGCTCTAGCTCCAAGCATCGAAGAGTTTGCATCCCAATTTACAGCCCTCCTCGCCCCGCTTCATCACCATAGCCCCACCTCGGCTCCACAAACTTGGTCCTCCCGGTTTGCTTGCCTCCGAAAAGAACCCTCTTCGCTTCGTGAGCACCCCCTCTTATAGGGATTTTACCAAGCTCTAAAAAAACAAAAGAAAAATGTTTTTCTCTGGCTCGTGGATCTAATGAGTATTTTGCTTGCATTTCACACATGTCACACTTCCTATTTGGTATCTTATGCATGCTCTGCACTGTTGGCCAACTTTCCATTTTCTCTCTCTCTTTCACTGTATGGAAACCACCCCCTGACTAGGTCTCAAGATATCTCTCTCCCCTTAGCATATGAACAATAGCCATGAGGGGGCAACGATGACGCCGTCATTATTCACCACCTCCGCTTCAAAAAATTGGGCGTGGAATACAACCCCATGGGGTGCCATGTCACCAATTGCCTGAAGACACCGTCGAGTGGCCAACACCATCGTCCACACCACCACGGGTCGCCTTCACGACCCAAAACCATGCCCGAGTGCCCAAAGGGCAGCCAACGCAGCGCCTCAAGGACAATCACCATCGCCCATAGAGCTCCAAGCTCTCTCCTTCTTCGGATGCCTCAAGAGGGTGCACCTCCCAAGATTTATTCTTTGCGTCAAACTTCCTAGCTCCACATGTGGGGCTTAGGCCCTTCCATGTGTCATCACCTTGGGTGGCCTCCCTCCAAGAACCCCAAAAACTTCATTTTCCCCCCTTAAATAAAACCCCAGACACCCCTTTTTTTGGTCCTTCTTGCTCTACCTGTCAAATGTTTCACAATTCTCCAATTGCGAAGCCATCAAGGCCATCTTAAACTTGGCATATCCTCCTTTGAATTCACCTATTCTCTCTGCACTCCAACCAATGTATGGCCTCGAACGATAAGCATCAAATAACTTGTGGTCGACACGGTTGTCATATTTCAACCTACAATAACTTGACGCTCTGAGCACCAATTGACTTGCAATTTTCTCTTGTTAACTCCATACACTGCATAGCACAATCCACAACCTAGCCGAGCCTCAAAAAACACCAGATTGCACACTCTCCAAAGCACTACGGCTGGCCCAGAATTGGCCCTGTCATATGCTAATATCTCTCTCATCTTAGCTTCAATTGCCAATCTGAATAGACCAGCAAGATTTATAACTCAAGCACTACACATTTGTAGCACCAAACTGGCTCGGACTACCTAGCTCCACTTGCCCCTATCCGTCTCAGATCTGCAATCCTCTCTAACTTCAAAGCTCCATATCCTGGGTTCTATAGCTCTGTTTGAGGAGCTGTCTGGGCCTGCCTGTTCAGCACTTGGAGATCTACTTCCATGAAAAAAGACTGCACATTGAACCTCTTTCATATTCCACCCGCTGCCTTCTGGAGTCCAGCTTGGCCTATAAACCACATAAAGCATACATATCAGCTACTACGTGTCTACCCAGTCTCTTTGTAGTTTTTTGAGCCCTGTCCCATGCACATAATAGCCTCTATATACCTACATGTACAACTTTCTATGGTTGACACATTTTGGTTGCACCAACGACAAGATAACCCATGCAGGCATCGCACATTCATGATAAAAAGGACGATAGACAGCACAGAGCAAGTAAATGGAAACATCTGTGGGCATCTGTATAGGCTTCTAAGAGGTAAGGAATAGCAGACAATTGTAGTAATCTAAGCGTTAGCTAGGATCTGTGAAGGATGGCCCGTTGATTTCTCATGGATAGGATGAATGCATACCTTCACGTCGCATGACTACTCTGCATCAATCCAAACCCCTCTTTCCTCATCCAACCACAACCCCCGTTCCTCCATCACTACTGCATCAACAAAATGCAGGTGGGCTACAAAAAAGGGGATGCTCGGGGGAAATTTAAGCTTGATGTGAGGTGAATCGCTTGGTTAAAAACTAAGAACGTCCTTTTCTGTGTTCTATTACGAAACAGGGATGAAGATGACTCTGAGTTGCAGGTAGCAAAGGAGAGAAATGTTGGGGTTGAATATCAACAACCTACCAACCCCGGTTGTGGCTGACACCTAGGGTAAATATTCTCTTATGGAAGCCAAAGGATAGATCCCAGAGCAAGGCAAAGTCTATTTCTTTTGAGCAATGTGATCATGTAGAGAAGGCTCCAAGATGATAGCGATGGCACGTAGGAAGAGGTCACTGCTGCTGGTAGAATAGAGGGCACAATTGTCACTCACGCAACAATTGTGGTTTCTCAATTTATGTGTGTGCAAAAATCATGGTTTTAAAATTGAATTAAATGTTGTAGTTCACTTTCAACATCGCGTGTTCTGTTGAAGAAGATTGGTGATTTGGGTAAGGTCACTAAATTTGGGTAAGGTCTGCTAGATTTTGGCTACTCTCGGTTGTGATTTACAAATCCGGATATTGTTGGTCACACTGGAAATATACTCTTGTATGTCTCTTGCATGTCTTGGAGGTTTTGTGTTAAGTGAGTAGACAAACTGAGAAAATCGCTTTACTGGTGGTTATGGTTAAGTATACCTAGTATGAAGATTCACATATGGAAGATACAAGGCACTTTCAACATCTAGTATTTTGCTAAATAGAATTGGTGATTTGGGTAAGGTCACTAGAGTCTTGCAAGTTCTTGACGCATAGAACAATGGAAGTTTAGATAAGTCAAAATCTTGCTAATCTTTGCTTGCCCGAGTTAATTAGAATAATGTAGGAAATAAGAGCCTGTTACATTGGGATGTTACCAAAAAGATGGGTTGTTACCAAAAAGATAAGATACATCAAAAGGATATAGAGTTTGTTACATTGGGATGTTACCAAAAAGATGGGTTGTTACCAAAAAGATAAGATACATCAAAAGGATATAGAGTTTGTTACAGTGGGTTAACACCAAAAAAGATAACCAGTGTAGATTTCATGTCAAGAAGTAGCTTGTCGATGTTGGCACATTTTCTCCAATCTTTGCCTTCGCGCAAAGGCGTGTATGGTTGTTAAAAATGCAATGGTCTCAAGTAAAGACCATTAGTAGGACCACCGTTCCACAAAATCGAGTGCATCCTTGCTTCATAAGCTTGTTGCTTGTAACTCCCATTTTTTTCGAGACTGCTTTGCCTCCTATGCCTTAAGCCTCTTTTTCTTGGCTGATTTTCTTTCTGCTATTGTATGTTCCTTCTTTTTCTCTTTCTCCAACCGTTTTGTCTCTCTTGCCTTTGCAACTTTTTCCTTCTTTGTTGTTTTGGCCTTGATACTCTCCATGTACTGCGTCGATGTAAGTATAAGACGGTTTGGGTAATCCACAAAAGCCTCTCAATGTACTTGCTTCACACAAACATCACTAGTTGGAATTCTTAAAATATCTATAATACGCGAGCTTTCATTCACTTGCCTTGATTGGGTTCCAGAAATATGTGTTGCTGCTTGATCCATTGCTAGAGTGTTTACATCATGGCATCGCTGAAAGTTTTTATTTACTACATGAACTTTCGCAACTGTATAAAAGATTTCATGTGAAGCACCTTTAAAGTTAGAGACGTCTTCTTCTTCCAGTAACTGAGTGATTGAAAGAGCTTGACCAAACCCTTCTTGTTCAAGTAATGTATCTACGCCCCATTGATGTGCCATGTTGCTCAAACCTTTATCCCTTTGTCCCTTTAGCCCTACAATCCCATCTCATCTGCATTCCATATGTTGGTAGGAGGGTAATTTTTCTTTGCATAGAGCTTTTGAAGGTTGACGTGAAGTGATATTACGATCTCTGGCCAAAACCTGATTTCTCTTGATTGATCTAGTCCTTTAGACACTCTAAACACGAGGTTAGGATATCTTCTTCAAAGCCCATCCCACTAGCTCTTTCTAGGGATTCCGTTGGAGAACATTGTATGCCTGGTTTAGCATATTTCAATGACTTTTAGCTTCACATTAAAAACTGATACACATGGCCTAATTCACACTCCAAGAAAACTCATTGCAAGAGTGCTTCTTCTTCTTGAGAACTTAATTGAGTTGGCAGGCCTTTTTTCTTTTTTTGAGTCTTGCCTTCCTCCCAGTTTGTTATAGTACATATGTTGATTCAAAATTGCAAAGAGCATTTCCTTAATGAAAGACCCTCTTCTCAGGCTTGCAATGTTGTTGCCATGTCCTTTTTTGTCCAAGTTAAAATTGTGCGCCAAGTTGGCTTTTTGATGGGTTTGGTTGGTCCTTCCTCATCTTCTTGGGTGACTTGACATGGGCTCTCAATAAGTGTTGGTTGTGTGCGGGTATTTGATGATGCCGTTGCTTAACCAGTGGTGGTAATTTGTTAGCAATGTGATTTTGCATGTTTTCTACTTTAGGGGGTGAAGTTAGGGTTGCACGATGGCTTCTTGGATACTGTTTTGGTGAATCTTGAATGGGATTCTTGTGTGGTCTTGACATTTGGACTCTCTCCCTTGTCAGTGTTGTGGATACTGTTTCTTGCAGGGGTGAAACACACTCTTTTCTTGCACTTGTTTGGCAATGTGATTTCAGGAAACTACGAAAAATGGTTTGCATATAGATGGCTTCTTTTTTATGACGTTGATGTAGGGTTTTCTTGATTTCTCTTACCGATTTTAGATTTGCAATCTGACAAAACTTACTATTAAGCATACACGAGGCATATATTTATCACTGAAACTAGAATTATAAATAGAAAACCTTGATGAATGATTTGAACAAAGAGTACTTACCAATGTTTTATTCCAAGATAGTGTTAATCTGATGTATTCTCTAGAAGTTTGGAATACTCCTTCACTAAAAATGTTCTTTTTGAAGCTTGGTAGATCTAGTGTTTCAGGTCTTCAATTGGTTATTCATGTGTGGTTGGAATGGGAAGTTTGGGAGAAATAAATGGGGCTTTGCTGCAAGGGTGTTAGACAAGGGGAACTAGAACCTAGGAGTCCACCTCCCAACCACCCACTATATAGTATGGATCCTAGCCCTTTGCCCTTGTTGTACTCCCTTTCCACACTGCCTAGTCTGGCATTGCCCTTGTCTAGTCCGACCTTGGCGTTGTCCTGACATTACTCCCCCCTTAAAGAAGAATTTTCATCCTTGAAAACAAAAGTGGGAAATTTCTTCTTAAGAACACTAATGTTTTCCAAAGTGGCACCTTCCTTTGATCTTTCCACTTGATTAAGGCTTGTTGACGCACATGATGACGTGTACATAACTCATGATAATCGAGAACACATTCAGGTTCATGCAGTAAGGTAGGGGGCTCAATGAAATAAACCAAAATCTGCTGGTGAATGACATTGTCGTCCCCATGTAACTGCTTACGTAAACGGCTTATATGAAACACCGGATGAATACAAGAATGTGTAGGTAGCAATAATTTGTAGGCACGATCACCTACTCGCTTGAGGATTTTGAAGGGCCCATAATATCAGGGAGATAATTTAGGTGTTGGCCTAGTTTTCAGACTTTTTGAAAGTTCTGGCACACGTAAAAGTACTTTCTCCCCTTCCTCGGAGGTAACTTGCCGTCGTTTCTCATAAGCATACTTTTTATACCAATCCTAAGCTTGTCAGACATTCTGACGAGCGAGTTTCAGCATATCCGTCTGGTCTTGGAGAAAATCCTTAACCTGTTGGAGCTTTTCGGTGCCAACCCCACCGTAAGAGGTGACCTAGGTTGAAATCCATACATGAGCATGAAAGGACTAAATCCAGTTGTGACATGCTTAGCACTATTGTAGGCAAACTGGAGAATAGGTAAGTATTCTTCCTAGTTTGATTTCTTTTGCTGACGTATGCTTTTAAAATATCCTCTAGCACTTGGTTAACTCGTTCAGTCTGACCATCTATTTCTGGATGATCGACTGTACTGAGGTTTAGTTGTATACCCAATCGTTTAAACACAGCTCTCCAAAAGTTGCTGTTAAACTTGGGATCATGATCACTAACAATGTTACTTGGCAAACCATACAACTTATATAGATTGTCCACAAATAACTTGGCTAGTTCTTGTGTCTTAACTGTTGACTATGTTGGAATGAACTTACATAGTTTAGTCAACCAGTCTACTACCACCCATACCGAGTCATGACCTCATATAGTTTGGCTGGTAAACTACAATAAAGTCCATAGAGATACTTTCCCATTTTCCATTGGGATTCTCCAAAGGATGTAAGATTCCTCCTGCTTTTAGGCGCTTTGCTTTGTTAACTTGACATTTTTGGCAATGCAAGATATAAGCTTGAACAAATCCATGTATACCTGGCCAGTAAAACTATCGTCGGACGAGAGCATAAGTTTTTCTAATACCCGGGTGCCCTTCACTTGGACTATCATGACATTCATAAAGAATTTGGCACCAAATGTCTGTGTTCGTCGGTACACAAACTCTCCCCTTATGGAGTAGGTACCCATTGTCGATGGTGAAATGCTTCCATCGTTGTAGTTCATCACTTGATAGAGGCGAACTAGGTGTGGAGGTTAACGTTACACTACCATCATTGGAGTGAGAAGGATCCCTCATTTGTACATGGCTCCACACTTTGGAATATGCCTTATCATGCTCATATTTGCCTTTGAGAGAATCCAAAAATTCACCACGAAGTTCCGTGAACAAGAGAGAATTGATCTCCAGCAAATGACTTAGAGCGTCAGCCACCACATTGTATTGACCTTTATGATACCGGAGCTTGGCGTCATATTCCTGAATAATCTTGGCCCACCTTGATTTCCAACCCTTCAAATCCATTTGTTGTGTAAACCATTTGATGCTTTCATGGTCAAACACAATCTCAAATTGAGTACCATACAGATAATGCCACCATTTTTCAAGGCAGACACTATTGCATAGAGTTCGCGCTCATAAGCAGAGTAGTTCTGCTGAGGTGCATCACGCTTCTTGCTTTCAAATGCAATTGGCCGTCCGTCTAATTGTAACAGGACTGCTCTAATAGCACGGTTACTGGCATCAGTTTCCAAAACAAATGGTTTCAAAGGATCTACAATAGCTAGTATGGGAGCTGTAGGTAATGCATCCTTGAGCGTATTGAAACTGTGATGTTGAGCGGGTCCCCACTGAAAAGCTTTGGCTTGAGTTGATCCTTATGGGAACAACAATATTTAGCATAGTTTTTAACGAACTTGTGGTAAAAACCTGCAAATCCTAGAAAAATCTATAACCCTTCCAGATTTTTAGGACAAGGCCATTGCCGGATTGTATTTTCTTTGGATTGATCCATATATAGCCCATTAGCTGAAATAAAATTCCCCAGATAATGAATTTCTTCTTTCAGAAAATCACACTTAGATTCCTTGACATATAATTTATTTGTTCGTAACAACTCAAACACCTGCCTGAGATGTTGTAAGTGTTCTTCTTCAGAAGCACTACAGACTAGAATGTCATCGAGGAAAACGATGAAAAATTTGCCCAAGTATGGCTTCAAGACACTATGCATAAGTGTCATGAATGTTGCGGGTGCATTGATTAACCCAAAGGGCATCACAAAGAACTCGTAGTGTCCAAACCTTGTTCGCAATGCAATTTTGGTTATATCAGCAAGTCAAATACGGACTTGGTGATAACTTGACCGCAAGTCTGTTTTCGTAAAAATGCGATCATGAGTGAGTTTGTCGAACAACTCATCCACTTGTGGCAATGTGTACTTGTTCTTAACCATAACCGCATTTAAGCTATGGTAGTCTATGCACATGCGCATACTGGCGTCTTTTTTCTTTACTAATAGGATAGGAGAAGCCCATGGTGAAGAAATGGGTTGTATAAACCCTCTGCAAAGGTAGTTAGCAAGCTGACGTTCCACGTCAGCAGCTTCAGCGTAACTCATACGATAGGGTGGTTTACTGACAAGTTTACAATCTACAACCACATCGATGCTATGTTGCATCGATCGCGTCGGCAGTAATCCTGGTGGAAAATCATTGGAAAAACATCTTGAAACTCCTTGAATAAATTTTGTAACTCACTAGCAACATTTGTTTGTTTGGAAGTAGCCCTTGGTGGAAGAGATGAGAGAGAAGCATGCGGCGTTGAGGAATGTTCAACAGATTCAATGCTAGAGAGAAAATGAGGCAATGAGTAACACAAAAAAACTTGATCTATTTCATTATAAAAAAGGAGCTGCATAAGCTAAGTTGTACATATCAATCGTGAAGAAGGTACATCCTTCTCTCCTAACAACAACATATGTGCGCCATGGGATTTGAACATCAAGCTACTGTGCTCGTAGCTACACTTCAGTGATGGTCCTATGCTATGCAACCACTCCCTGCCAAGGACCACGTTCGTACAGCCAAACTGTGTCGCTCTATGGAAATGCAGGAAGTCGAAGCATAGCAGTTTGCAGGCAAGTGGCAAAGACCTTGCGCAGATATTTGATGGTGCTAGGGGCCAGGTACATCGGGATGGAGCATTTGCTAGCAGGAGCTGCAAGTGTTTTTTGCTATCACAGGTGGCAGGAGCATATGTTTATATCACAAGGTTGGGAATGAGGCAAGGGGTGCTGGATGCAGGTGCCATGAAGTTTATGCTATGGGATTTTGATCGAGGTGTCTACAAGAGACTCTATTTGCCGAGAGTGAGGATGAATTTCCACCGTATGGATTGGGTGCAATCGTCAGCTAGCACCATGGTATGTAATATGATTGGATGCTTTCACTATCTTAGCAATCTCGAGGCTCGCTAGATGCATGAAGCCCGCTCAAGCAGATGATGTTTGAAGGTTTCCGACACTTGTAGCAGTCGTGCTTTTCTCTGAGTGGTGGACGGTATTGATTGTAACCCAATTGCATCGCCGGGGGATTGTCCACACTACCGACTACGAAGGCTTTGATGGATTGGAGATATTGGCATGTGCAAGGGGGCTAAGCCCGAATTTTTTTTAAAAAAGCGATTAATATATATAAAAACAAATATTGCTGTCATGCTGCAGTCGATGAGTAGCATTATTTAAAAGGTCGACAAGTGGAAGGAGTTGCAAGGGAGAAGGGCCAGAGGGACCGCCACTTGGGCGTGCATGAGGACGAGAGGGATACAAAGGGGGGGCCAGTTTTGAGGGGGAGGAGACAACCAATAGCGAGGTCGCTATTGGTACATCTGACAAGGGAACGGGCTGGGCCAGCGGTGGCGGGCCTGAGCATTGGACGGCGGGGTAGCCGAGCTACTGATCAGGAGAAGGCTGCAGGGCAGCGCTACAAGGTGGGGAGAAGGGGAAGACCACGAGGTGGCGCAGGTTTCCAGTGAGGGCATGAGAGGGAGATGCTGAAGGAAGGCGCTGTAGAGAAAGAGGGCCGAGAGTCGGCCAGTGGCATGGAGGAAGGCCAGTGTATGGGAGGCCGTTGGGCTGAATTTGAAGACGAGGAGCTGGCGGACAGTAGGCAGCGGGGGCGCCATCAAAAGAGAGGGCAGGGTTGTAGAGGAAGAGCCGGCGGCCGCCATGGGTTGTATGGAAAGAGACTGAGGCCTTGCATGTGTGCAGGAGATAGGGAGAGCCGAGCAGGCAGCATTGTTGAGGGAAGGCGCTGCAGTAGGGGCGCCAGAGAGAGCCTAAAGAGGCGCTGCAGTTGAAGCTGAAGGGAGGAGCTGCAGGGCAGCGTGATCAAGAGGAGGTGGGCGCCATTGCTAGAGGAGCCAAGGGTCGAGAGTAGCAACAAGTGGTGGCAGACTGCAGTCGCTTTTGAAGGAGGATAAGGAGAGGGCCGCCAAAGGGAGGACCACCACAAGCTATCCAAGGGGGGGGTGCCATACCAGTTGAGGAGGCAAGGCTGCATATTGAAACCAGGTCCGACTTGGGGATTACATGAGAAGGGACTCATCGGATGGTGCATCAAGGCGGGATTGTACCTGTTTTGCTAATCGAATCAACTTGACACGCCCACATGCTTGTTGCTTGTGAGGAGAGATCATTCCGGATCATATTATGTTGTCTTTCTCTATGTTGCCTAATGTTATCGTGTCTATGTATATCTCCAAGGGTGATGGTTGTATAAATGCTTTCTATACGGATGTTGGTCTGTACAAGTCTGCAAGCCTGAGGGCAATTAAGTGTATGTCGAAGATTGGGTCAGGGTTTTTTTAGTATCGATTGCTATTGAATTGCCTATTTGTTACATGGTGCTCTAGAGTGTTATAGAGGGAGGCTGTCCGAACTTACTTTGCAATCGGATCTATCTAGTCAGGGTTGGTCGAGATTGGGCTTGGACATTAGTTGTCTACAGATTGTGTATCTAAAAGTGTGTTTGCTAGGGGATAGGGGTGTTGTGAGATCACTGCACTATATAGAGGCATCGAGTTTATGTGCTGGTGGTTTTCCCATTTCCCCCTGTCCATCTTGTGGTGCCCCCATTGAGGATCCATTGATTGCTTCCTAACAAGGTGTTCTTGAGTCAAGATGAGGATGCTGACGATTGGCTTGCCGATTTTGAGTTGTTGATGCTGACAGTACTGCGGATGCTAGGTGATGAAGCAAAGCTCCAAACTCTACCTTTGGCGCTGCGAGGTAAAGCAAAAGTTTGATTTGATGGCTTAGAGAGCACTGATCGAGAAACATGGCAAAGGTTTCAGAGTCAATTTTTGGAGTGGTTTCGAGGGGTGGTTACGGCGGAAAAGGCTGGTGCTAGGCTGAAGGCGGTACGCCAGGAGTAAAGATTTCTCTCTTTTCATTGAGCAGTTTAAAGCTTGTTGGAAGCAGTTAGAGATTGCTATTGGGGTCAAAAGCAACCAATCTTTGAAGTTGTCAAAGGTGTTAGAGTGCTTGCTTCTGAGGATTAGAGAAAAGGTCGAAGATGGTGCAGATACCTATGGAGACATGGTCTACCTGGCAAAGATAAAGAGCAGAAAGGTGAAGCAAAAGTTGGAGTTAGGAATGGTAAAGCCAGCAGATTATATGCCTGTTGCGGAGGTAGCGAAGTGCTCTTGGGTCCAGCCAAAGGTGATTCCAATTGTGCAAAATGCAAGGCCTGTGGAGGTAAGACCTACTATTGGTTATGTTCCTTGGAGGTTTCCAGTTTTCTATGTGCATTTGCCTTGGGTCCAGCCAAAGGTGATTCGAATTGTGCAAAATGCAAGTCCTGTGGAGGTAAGATCTACTATTGGTTATGTTCCTTGTAGGTTTCCAGTTTGTTATGTGCATGTGCCGAGGGTGGAAGAGCTTGTCAACGAGGAGAAGCTCCATGTAGAGGTGAACGAAGATGCAAAAGTGGTAGCAGATGTGGAGGTTCCAGTACGGATTGAAGAGGTAAAGCATATGCATGTTGAAAGTTTGCATGAAAATGTAGCAGAATCTGATCGAGATGCAAATACCGAGGGTTCAAAAGTTGATGGAGAAAGTGAGCAAAGCGGTGAAGATGGTCAAGCTTTTGTGGAGCAGCAAGTGGGTACAGATGCTGATACGAAGTCGGTATATGATGCAGATGCTGATGAGGATACAAGCTCGATTAGCTGGGAGACAAGCGAGGAGGATAGAGCGGATGAGTCCACATCCTATGACGAAGAGATGGAATCTCATGAACCCAAACTGGCAAAGGTAAAGCTGCCCTCATCTATGTTTGATGATATGGTGATAACATAGGTGCAAGAAGAGCAGGGAACAGAGCAAGCCGAGATGCTTGATGAAAGCCAAAAGGAGCGGTCTAGACCTACAGATGATGGAATGCAGGTGAAGGTAGTGTGCGGTGCCATGCTAATGGCTGTGCTGATGAAAGTAGAACTGGAATGTGCCATGGTGGTGCAGCAGATGCACCATTTTTCCAAGAGAGATAAAGCGGCCGTGTCTATGGAAGAACTGGAGATGAATGCGGTAGAGGACGAGTTTCTCTCTTCCATGGAGGAGCATGATGCAACGGTTGAAGAGGTGATTGAAGGGCAGGAGACTGAAGCTGGACAGAAGAAAGTGCGGAGCGATCTTGAAGGGCCAATCGATCATGAAGGGCTGGATGACAGTGTAAGTGATTTCAAAGAGGAGGTACAAGAGAGCATGAAGCCAGTGCAAGAGATGCGTTCTATGGCATATGGAGGAGGGTCCCAGGATGTGTCCAAGCTTTCAAAAGAGGTATGCAATCCATGGTTGAAAGGTATGCTTGTTAGTGCAACGGTGTAGTATGTTATCCGTCAGATACGGGGGTCCTTTGAGAGGAGCTCTCCTTTACATGGCTCGGACAGACGGTCAGAAGTGTTGGTTCATACGGATGATGTGTTTGCAGAGCCATATAGGCTGATGAGGCAAGATGATGTTCGAAGAGGTGATAAAGTGCTATGGGCATTTTGCGTGCATGGATGGCTACGTGCTTGGGTAGGTCACTATTGGAGGTTGTTGCAGATGGATAAAAGTGAACAGAGCCAGGTGTTTGATCCTGGTGCAAGCTATGTTATGCAGGGGGTGGGGCAACCCACTTGAAGGTTTGGTAGTAGGGTGCAATAAAAAATTGTACATATGGTTTGAGTTTTCTCATAGTGTATGCCAGGTTTTGCAGTTTATAGTGGAATAAAGCTTTATTGTGCTTGAGCATAAATGCTCAACGAGGGGGTGGGCAATGATGGTACAGCCAAACTGTGTCGCTCTATGGAAATGCAGGAAGTCGAAGCATAGCAGTTTGCAGGCAAGTGGCAAAGACCTTGAGCAGATATTTGATGGTGCTAGGGGCCAGGTACATCGGGATGGAGCATTTGCTAGCAGGAGCTGCAAGTGTTTTTTGCTATCACAGGTGGCAGGAGCATATGTTTATATCACAAGGTTGGGAACGAGGCAAGGGGTGCTGGATGCAGGTGCCATGAAGTTTATGCTATGGGATTTTGATCGAGGTGTCTACAAGAGACTCTATTTGCCGAGAGTGAGGATGAATTTCCACCGTATGGGTTGGGTGCAATCGTCAGCTAGCACCATGGTATGTAATATGATAGGATGCTTTCACTATCTTTGCAATCTCGAGGCTCGCTAGATGCATGAAGCCCGCTCAAGCAGATGATGTTCGAAGGTTTCCGGCACTTGTAGCAGTCGTGCTTTTCTCTGAGTGGTGGACGGTATTTAATGTAACCCAATTGCATCGCCGGGGGATTGTCCACACTACCGACTACGAAGGCTTTGATGGATTGGAGATATTGGCGTGTTCAAGTGGGCTAAGCCCGATTTTTTTTTTAAAAAGCTATTAATATAGTAAAAAAATTTATTTCTGTCATGCTGCAGTCGACGAGTAGCACTATTTGGAAGGTCGACAGGTGGAAGGAGTTGCAAGGGAGAAGGGCCAGAGGGACCGCCACTTGGGCGTGCATGAGGACGAGAGGGATACAAAGGGGGGCCAGTTTTGAGGGGGAGGAGACAACCAATAGCGAGGTCGCTATTGGTGCATCTGACAAGGGAACGGGCTGGGCCAGCGGTGGCGGGCCTGAGCATTGGACGGCAGGGTGGCCGAGCTACTGATCAGGAGAAGGCTGCAGGGCAGCGCTACAAGGTGGGGAGAAGGGGAAGGCCACGAGGTGGCGCAGGTTGCCAGTGAGGGCGTGAGAGAGAGGTGCTGAAGGAAGGCGCTGTAGAGGAAGAGGGCCGAGAGTCCGCCAGTGGCATGGCGGAAGGCCAGTGTATGGGAGGCCGTTGGGCTGCATTTGAAGACGAGGAGCTGGCTGACAGTAGGCAGCGGGGGCGCCATCAACAGAGAGGACAGGGTTGCAGAGGAAGAGCCGGCGGCCGCCATGGGTTGTATGGAAAGAGCCTGAGGCCTTCCATGTGTGCAGGAGATAGGGAGAGCCGAGCAGGCAGCATTGTTGAGGGAAGGCGCTGCAGTAGGGCCGCCAGAGAGAGCTTAAAGAGGCGCTGCAGTTGAAGCTGAAGGGAGGAGCTGCAGGGCAGCGTGATCAAGAGGAGGTGGGTGCCATTGCAAGAGGAGCCAAGGGTCGAGAGTAGCAACAAGTGGTGGCAGACTGCACTAGCTTTTGAAGGAGGATAAGGAGACGGCCGCCAGAGGGAGCAGCACCACAAGTTATCCAAGGGGGGGCTGCCATACCAGTTGAGGAGGCAAGGCTGCATATTGAAACCAGGTGCGACTTGGGGACTACATGAGAAGGGACTCATCGGATGCTGCATCAAGGAGGGATTGTACCTGTTTCGCTAATCGAATCAACTTGACACGCCCACATGCTTGTTGCTTGTGAGGAGAGAGATCATTCTGGATCATATTATTTTGTCTTTCGCTATCTTGCCTAATGTTATCGTGTCTATGTATATCTCCAAGGGTGATGGTTGTATAAATGCTTTCTATACGGATGTTGGTGTGTACAAGTCTGCAAGCTTGAGAGCAAACAAGTGTATGTTGAAGATTGGGTTGGGGTTTTTTAGTATCGATTGCTATTGAATTGCCAATTTGTTACATGGTGCTCTAGAGTATTATAGAGGGAGGCTATCTGAACCTACTTTGCAATCGGATCTATCTAGTCAGGGTTGGTCAGGATTGGGCTTGGACATTAGTTGTCTGCAGATTGTGTATCTGAAAGTGTGTTTGCTAGGGGATAGGGGTGTTGTGAGATCACTGAGCTATATAGAGGCATCGAGTTTATGTGCTGGTGGTTTTCCCATTTTCCCCTTTCCAACGTCTGCCCTCTTCATGTTCATAACCCTAAAATCCAAGGATGTGGAGTAACCTTGTACTTCGAACGGAATAGCTAGGACTTGAGTATCCCAGATTTCGGTATCATGTCCATTCATCATTTCTACCTTGTAGCAGTGGGTACTCAGAGTTTGAGGCAATTTGAGTTTTTTCACCAATCCGTAATTGATGAAATTGTGAGTAGCACCGTCATCTTACCAAGATGTGCACCTTGTGCCCTTGTAGAGATCCGTGCATAAGTAGCACCGTCATCTACCAAGATATGCACCTTGTGCCCTTGTAGAGATCCATGCATACATACTAACTCATGTGGTCCGAAGGTGTGTTGCCACATGGAAGCTATGAGACAACATTCATGCACCACCTCGATATGTGTTACTTCCACTGTAGAGTATCGTGAGGAAGATGAAGGATTACGAGTGGAAGTGCGACGCGAGAGAGAGTGCGAGAAGAAGAGCACGACGATATGGTGAACTCGCTCTACTGTAATGTGTAGAGCATAGTGAGTTCTTATTAGGTTTTAACAAAAGAGTATGTGTACATACCTGGCGGCCCGCCCACTTACCTGGGCCACCACATTGGGCTTTATACCCCAACAAACTCCCACTTAAAGTCCAATGTGGTACTTCAAGTGTGAGAGAAGCTACTATACAAGCTAATATACAAGAGATGTAGAGAAGTGATGTACTACCCTACACCTATCTGCTTGCGAAAATGCGCAAAGCTCTCTGCGGGAAGTCCTTTTGTAAGTAGATCAGCAGGATTTTCTGTGGTGTGAACTTTGACAAGCTGAAGTTGCTTATCCTCGAGCATTTTCCTGATGAAATGATACTTCACATCCACATGCTTTGTCTTTGAGTGATAAACTGGATTGCGAGCCAATTTTATAGCACTTTGACTATCACAATATAACACAGGCATCTCTTCTTTGATTCCCAAATCTGTTACTAATCGATTAAGACAAATTGATTCTTTGCATGCCTCTAATGCTGCAACATATTCAGCCTCTGTAGTAGACTAAGTAACACAATCTTGTAATCTAGAACTCCATGATACTGCTCCACCAGCCAATGTAAAGACATACCCTGACGTAGACCTTCAGTTGTCTAAGTCACCTGCATAATCTGAGTCTGTAAAACCATTTACACTTAGCTCCTAACTCCCATAGCATATACACATACTCTTTGTAGCTTTCAGGTATCTCAATATTCCTTTCACTGTCTCCCAATGTTTCTTGCCTGGGTTTGACATGTATCGACATACTACTCCCACTGCAAATGCAATGTCTGGGCGAGTAGCAATCATTACATACATCAAACTACCCACTGCAGACGCATATGGAATCTTATCCATTTCAGCCTGTTCTTCCTTAGACACAGGACAATCTTGTTTGCTAAGTTTCACATATGGTGGCAATGGAACACTCAGTGCCTTTCCCTTCTCCATATTGAAACGTTGCAAAATCATGTCAATATACTCTGTTTGAGATAACCAAATCAACTTCTTTGATCTATCTCTCTCAATGCGCATACCAAGTATATGACTTGCCTCACCCATGTCTTTCCTGTCAAACGATTTTGCCATCTTTGCCTTCAAAGCTGAAATTTCTTCCAAGTGCTTGCCAGCAATCAACATGTCATCCACATACAAAATAAGGATCAGCCAACTGCCATCCTTAGCCTTCTCTGTATATAGACAGTGATCGAACTCACTACGTTTGTAGCCTTGAGAAATCATAAACTTGTGGAATTTATGGTACCATGCCCTCGGTGATTGTTTTAAGCCATAAAGACTCTTTAACAACTGGCATACCCAATCTTCCTTGCCTTTCTCAACAAACCCTTCTAGCTGCTGCATGTAAATTTCCACATCTAAATCACCATGCAAGAACGCTATCTTGACATCTATTTGGTGCAACACCAAATCTAATATGGCAACCAATGCAAGAAAGCATCTCAATGTAGTCATCTTGACCACCGGAGAGAAGACTTCATCAAAGTCAATGCCTTGTTCTTGCTTAAAGCCCTTGGCAACAAGCCTTGCTTTGTACTTTGGCTTACTATCATGAGTGGTGATCTTATACCTATAAACCCATTTACAAGGTAGAGCCTTTTTGCCCCGTGGTAATTTAGCTAGCTTCCATGTCTGGTTTTTATGCAGAGCTATCATCTCTGACTGCATGGCCAATTGCCAATTCCCGGAGTCCTTCATTTGCATTGCTTCCTTGTAACATGAAGGCTCATTGCAATCAGTCAACATGACGTAGTTCATAGATGGAACAAACCTATCAGGAGGTCGCGTGACACGTCCAGATCTACGCACAATAGGTGGCTCAGGCTCAGCCACAACCTGTGGTTTCACTCTATCGTGTCCTTGCTCCTCTTGAGCCCTGACATTTTGTCTTGCACGTGCAGGTCCATCTTCTTGGAATACAACTCTTCTAATCTCCTCAACCCTCTTTGGTTTAGAATGATATTTGGATTCATTAAAGTGAACATCATTGCTGCGGACAACCTTTCTGGATTCGGGATCCCAAAGTCTGTACCCCATCTCACCAGAATTACCATAGCCCAGAAAGATGCACTTTCTACTCTTTGGCTCAAGTTTGTTCCTAAATTCCTTTGGAACATGAGTATATGCCTCACAGCCAAAGACTCTGAGATGCTTGTATGAGGGTATTTTGCATGACCATACCATCTCTGGCACTGAATCCTTCTGCAAAACCTTGCTAGGAGATCTATTTACAAGGTGAACAGCTGTTGATACAGCTTCAGCCCAAAACCCATTTGGCAGTTGTGCATTAGACAACATACTTCTGACCTTGTCTTGTATGGTCCTATTCATCCTCCCAGCAACACCATTTTGAGGAGGATTGTAAGGACCCGTAAGTTCACGTTTTATACCTTTTGACTCACAAAAGTCCTGAAAGGCCTTTGAAACGTACTCTCCACCATTGTCAGTGCGTAAGCATTTAAGCTTCTTGCCACTCTGATTCTCCACAAGTGTCGCAAACGTTTTGAAAACACTAAACGCTTCATCCTTGTGCTTGAGAAAGTAAACCCATACTTTCCTCGAGTAATCATCTATAAATGTCATAAAGTAAGAAGCTCCCCCTAGAGATAGGTTAGGCATAGGTCCACACAAATCACTATGAACAAGTGCCAACTGTGTATCTCTTCTACTGCTTCTATGCTTATGTGGCTGCTGTGTTTGCTTACCATACAGACAATGTTCACATAATTCAAAATCATTAAATGAAAAGCCAGGCAAATAACCAGAACGAGACAAGATTTCCATTCCCTTCTTGGACATATGTCCTAACCAGCTATGCCACAAAGAAACGTTCGGCTGCTCGGTTACATTGATTACATTTTTAAAGACATTTGATACATAAATCATGTAAAGTCCTCCAGACTTTACTCCATGTGCTACTGTCATAGAACCCTTGGATATCTTCCACATGTTCTGTCCAAAAGTGGTGACGTAGCCAGCATCATCAAGTAAACCTGTGCTGATCAAGCTCTTTGTAATTGCGGGAACATGTCTCACATTCTTCAGCGTGAAAGAAGAGCCATTCTGAAACTTCAATTGAACATCTCCAACACCTAAGATCTCACATGTCTACCCATTGCCAAGCCGAACATGATCTTTAGTGGTCACATAAGACGTAAACCACTCCTTGTTTGGAGACACATGAAGTGAGGCCCCTGAGTCTATAATCCAGTCACTCAGTGCATTTCCATCAGATGCTGTAAGAAGAGCTGAGTCCATTGTATTCTTCAAGAAGTAGATGTCTCCTGACACTAGATTGTCATCCTCTGCAACAGTGTTTGTCACATTTATTTCTTGAATCTTCACTGAGGACTTGTTCTTCTCACCATGGTCTTCAGCTTTCTCTTTGCCTTTTTCTGCTTCCATTCTCTGCAGTCTCTTTTCATGTGACCCTTCTTGCCACAATGGTAGCATTCTATGTCACTCTTGCCTTTAGCACTGCGGGACTTGCTACGAGACTGGTTCCTCTTTCCACCTTTGTACTTTTCTTTGGTCCTTCCCCTGACAACTAAAGCTGTTCCTTTGCCTTTGTCCATTGTCTTTCTATTGGTTTCTTCAGTAAGGAGACTTCCTTCTACACCTGCTATGTTCAAACCATCTGGAGGTGCAGAATTACTCAAAGCTGTGCGAAAAGTGTCCCAACTTTTCGGCAATGTGATCAAGAGGAACATAGCTCTAACAGGTTCATCAAACTTGACACCTTGAGCTGACAACTGACTATAGATTGTGTTGAATTCATTCAGATGATTGGACATAGGTGTCCCTTCTTTCATCTTCAAGTCAACAAGCTTCTTAAGCCAGTATACCTGTGAAGCTGCACTCTGCTTCTCATAAAGATCACTGAGCTTTAACCATGCTTGAAAGGTCGACATCTCGTCTGCTACATTGAAGTAGACGCTTTCTGCCAAAGTCAGCATAATGGTAGAAAGTGCCAATTCATCCATTTCGCTCCATTCATCTTCGTCCATATCTTCTGGTTTTATCCCCTTGAGCTTTATAGGTTTTATCTGCTTCTTTTGTACCAACACATGCCAAATATGCTTCTTCCACAATGGGAAACTGGTTCCATCCAGCTTCTTGATATTGTAAAGAGCAGTGTCCTATGATATCCAGCCATAGCTACCCTTCACAGTGGTTTACTTTCTTGGAAAAAATTCGGCAGAGTTTCCCCTGTAAACTGACCTCTGAACCAATATCAACCTGTCAAATGAACCAAAAAAGCTTCAGATTCTGCATAAATTTCGGCAGAGTCTCCTTTGTAAAATGGCTCTGGTGTACTCAAAAACAGACCAAAAAACAGCTCAAAAAACACTATCTCTCTGACTCTGTAAGATGCGGGTAAACCTGTCCTGCACCTGTACTGTCTCTCACTGTCTTGTCACTGTCCTATAAGCATAGACTGCGACAATGCCTCAACGGCAGTAAAGCAAAGATGCAATCCCAACTGTCTAACTCACAGTCAATACATCCTAGCAGCCTATCTAAGGGTACTCGAGGGATCGCTCCAAGACCTGTATCACCGAAAGGATCTCAACATTCGAGAATCCCCCAGCTCAATAAAACCTCACTCGACCCTCAACAAAGGCTGCAGTAAATCTGACAGTACATAGACTTCCCACAAAGTCATACATCCACAAATTTCCCACTGTATGCTGTAACCGCTGCGGCGGTTGTTTACTGCGTGACTCACAGCCAGCAAACCCTCAACAGACGTACATCATCTCTGACAATACATCCCATGTGGAAGTACCTGCAATGTCAGGATGAAATCTAGAATATCAAGCAGCAAACACAAGCTACCTGATGAACTAGTGGATGTCGCCTACAGACTGTGTGTAGATGCGCCCGTGTCGTATGTGACACGCCTCCTGACACGCCTCCAAGAACTGTGAGCCATCCTTCGATGTGTAGACAGCCACAAATCAACACTCTGGGAGTGTCGATATCCTCAGCACTTGCAGTCGTAGGCCAAAAACCCCAAATTTGCAGTCCGATCTGCACTCGCCGAGACCACGTAGTCGAAAATGGGCTGCGCAGACCTTTGTCGAAGCCGAACGGTGGCCGAGATGACCTCAGAATGAAATTCTGACAACACCGATTCCTTCGGGCTCACCCATGAGATTTTGGGGCCGTGTCTTTGCCTGTCGAATTTCACTCCAATCTGAGCTGGTGACTCTAGCCTCCTGCAGTGCTGTCCCGAGCCTCGATCTGAGCTCTGATACCAGTTGAAGGAGTACGAGCAGAAGTACGACGCGAGAGAGAGTGCGAGAAGAAGAGCACGATGATATGGTGAATTCGCTCTACTGTAATGTGTAGAGCATAGTGAGTTCGTATTATGTTTTAACAAAAGAATATGTGTACATACCTGGCGGCCCGCCCACTTACCTGGGCGACCACATTGGGGTTTCTATCCCAACAGAAGACTCAAGAGGCAGCAGTTGCACCATGTGCACTACTTTCTCCTTGCCATGTGCATCAGATTTCCCCTTAGGACAATCCTCGGGGGGTTCACTATGTGTAAAACTACCATATCACGTGCGTTCAAGACATGTTTGTAAAACCCCTTATCTGTGAATTTTGTTAGGAATATAGTGTACCCTTTTCATTTAAAATCTATAAGTTTTTTTCAAATTTGAAAAAATAATGCCCTTCTGTATATATATTTCTATAAGTTTCAAGAACTTTAAATACTCTTCTGTTGAACTCATGTGATAGGTTACATTTTTATTAGGTGACCTCCCCTGGGGACAATCCTTTTTGCCATGACCACTTCCTAAACATTGAAAACATAATTTCTCTTTCTTAGCTTTATTAAAGTCCTCGGGAGAGAGAGGATCTCTGGACCCCTTGGGTTTTTTAGATGCTTCTGAATTGGCTATTATAAATTCCTTTTATTATGCCCATACTGTGTGCATGTATTACCATGTGTATTAGCAGACATGTGAGTATTATGTGCTTTCTTTTCATCTAGATCATCGTGAATATGTGCTTTCACTATGGCTTCCTCAAGTGTTTTAGGGTCCTGGGTCTTGACGTGCTTCTTAAGCTCTTGTGTGGGACCTCGTATAAATCCCCATACTTGTTGAAAGTTATCTAAGCCTTCCAACTTGAGAATACCATCCCGATAGTAAGATATATATTTAAGTAATGATGGGTATTGGTCCATGGAACATGTGTCCCAAGCCGTCCAATTCCGATTTGCCTCATTTGTAGGCAAAAATTCTTTGAGAAAAAAGCTGGCCAACTTTGTGGTATAATATTCTTCTCCTTGAGATACATCCACCATTTGTAGGCCTTACCTTCCACAGTAAGGCTCGTTTGCAGTGCTCTGGCTGCGTCCGGAGTACACCGTAAGGTGTGAATTCCATCCCACTTGCTGAGAAAGATATTCACTGCATCCTTATTGCGGGCTCGGTCTTCGCCCTTAAAAGTCGGTGGTTTGGTATTTTTTAACAACTCATACACCTCTTTTGCAGTGAGAGTGTGCAAAGTACCGACAGTTGGACCTTGTCCTTGTCTAGTCTGGCCTTGCCCCCATGTAGCAACGTGCTCATGCATGTGCGTGTCACCAGGACCCTTGGATTATTGTTGCATTAATTGAATCACTAATTTCCTTTCATAACTAATATGCGTGTCTGAAGTGCACGAAATTCTTGAATGTCAAGCAATTCATAAGTGTCATCACCTGCCGTAGCATCGCGGGTACTCTCCTTGAGAGTATCCGACCGACGTGAGCCATCAGGGCACGATCAGGTGTACTTTGCTCAAAATCAAAAGTCATATTGATATCTGAACCCATGGCAACAAAGTGCGGTGCAAGGAATAGTCAGAAAAATATTTGAGATTGAGAGCACTTGCAAAGTTTAATTAGCCTTGCTAATCCTGTCAAAGTCAATATTATCCAAGTGGAAATCGATCCAAAATGTCCTCCATGTAGGGAATTCCTTAATCCCTTATAGCCAAATCGATTATGCGTTCAACCGTAATTGATTTTGAAAAAAAACATCACTTTGAACTCCCCTTGAGATGCTTTTATTAAATTTTTGATTATCTGTCAATAATACAGAGAGAATGTGTGTGTTGAAGTACTTGACGGCCGTGTCGATATGCCAAGCCTCGCCGAAGCTTCACAAGAGGGAGGGGGTGTAACCCACTGTGGGTACCGTCCCTAGTTTGTTGAAAAAAAACTTTGGCCACTAACCCCTAAGGGGTTGGGCACCGTCGGGTGTGTACTTGGAGTTTCTCACTGGCTATGGCCGCCTGCAGAAAGCGCGAGGGGTTGAGCAAAGCTCCCCCTGCCTCGTAGGATGTGATGCCGTAGAGCCTGCAAGGGTGTAGTTTGGTGCAGGTCACCGACAGGCGGCTTCTCCTTGCAAGGGTTATTGCCCACGCCTTCGAGCTTGTCGTCCTCCTCACAGGGGATGAGCTCCACGCCTCCTTGATCCCTACATGCAAAAAATCATGCAAAATTGTGTGCCTCCCCTCCACGGCTGTACCTTTCCCAAAAAAGGAACCTTTCTCTTCATACCAATGTTAGACAAGGGGAACTAGAACCTAGGAGTCCACCTCCCAACCACCCACTATATAGCATGGCTCCTAGCCCTTTGCCCTAGTTGGACTCCCTTTCCACACTATCTAGCCTGGCCTTGCCCTTGTCTAGTCGGGCCTTGCCATTGTCCTAACAGAGGATTCTTGCACATAAACACAGGCAAGACGTGCACTTTACCACAGCAACAAACTCTTTTGTCATTCTTACACAAAAGTAGAGATGTGCATATAAGTCCTTCTAATTTTGGATGCCTGCCTATGAGACAAGCTTTGCATTCACATGGCGCACTTGAATCCATGGACAAATCTTTTGGAGCGTTTTTGATTCAGTGTGTATGATTGCATTATTGAAAACTAGCTATATGATATGTATCATTGAGAAAGAGGAAGTAAGCTCTCTTTAGGGTGATGGGTAGAGAGTTGGATGTGTAGAGAGCTATGCAGGTTTGTTGGACTTGTCTTGAGTTTGGGTGGCTTAACTGCTTATGTTTTGTGAATGTGATGGATTCTATCACTAGAAGAGGCTATTCATATTAGCGACGCTCACACAGCGACGCTCAAAAAAAAAATTCCCGGCGTCGCTATGAGCGTCGCAACTTTCTTTGTAAATTTGCGACGCTCATAGCGACGCTCATAGCGACGCCGGCTGGGCTAAAAAAATAACCGAGCGCGCCCAAAAACTCAGATCTTAGATCTGAGTTTTTCGGCGCCCTCAAGCAAGGAGCAGGTAACGCTCTCCCTCTCCCTCTCTCTCTCTCTCTCTCTCTCTCCCTCTCCCTCTCTCTCTCTCTCTCTCTCTCTCTCTCTCTTTTTCTTCTCCACACACACACACACACACACACCAGGAGAGGAAGGAGAGCCAGGTATGCTCCTTCCCTCTCCTCATTCTCATGTTCCCTTCCCCTCTTTCTCTCTCCCTCTCTCTCTCTCTCACACACACACATACAAACACACACATAGTGTTTTTGAGAGAGAGAGAGAGAGAGAGAGAGAGAGAGAGAGAGAGAGAGAGAGAGAGAGAGTACAAACAAAAACAAAAACGCACACACACATACATAAACAAAGAATGCACACACACATTGAGAGAGGAAAAGAGAGAGAGAGCATGCATAAACAAAAAACGCACGCATTGAGAGAGGAAAAGAGAGAGAGAACATGCATAAATAAAAAACGCACACATTGAGAGAGGAAAAGAGAGAGAAAACATGCATACGATCCAAAAAAACGCACACACATTGAGAGAGAAAGAGAGAGAAACTAATTTAACGTCGTAGGAAACTAATTAAAATTAAAAGACCTAAAGATCTAGTCGACGAGGAGTTGAACTCAAGACCTATTATTCAAGAGGGAAATGGCATAATCAATCTATCATACTTGGCATGGGTGATAGAAAGGTTATACCATTTATCTCTTTTTATTGGCATACACATCCACACACGCGCACACACACAAGAAGAAGAGAGTTATAACGTCGTAGGAAACTATCTTAAAAGACGTTAAAAATTAGGTTATATGTAGACTTACATTAAATTAAATTTAGGTTTATTTTTAACTAGATTTACGTTTATTTACGCTAGATTTAGATTTACGTTATATTAGATTAGATTTAGGTCTCCATAGACTGCGATGCCTGCATGAAGCGGGTGAAGAAAGCCCTCAATGGAATATATGGTATTGCTGCCTTCACTCATGGTGGGCTCCGTCGATCCAAAAGTACTGGTGAAATGTCTTCAGAAGATAGGGAAGAAGGTGGATCTTCAGGGCGGCAAGAGTCACTACATCCCTGACACAATGACCATCTAGACAACCTCTAGTCATTCAACAGCAACTTCAAAGCTAGTAACAAGAGCAAGAACGGTCTAAAGGGCCAATTGCTGTCGTCAGATGTGGATGGAGATGAGGCAGCGTCACCGCCGAAAGTTAACTCTCACATCTTTAGTGATGAGAATGCCAACTCTTGCCGAGTTATGTGAGAAATTATGTGTTAAATCAGTTTTAAGGTTCTTATATCCCCTGTTAGTTTAGTTCTTTGTTTTTAATATAACATAATTTACGTTAGATTTAGATTTATGTTATATTAGATTAGACTTAGGTTTATTTAGGTTTACCCACACACACACACACACACACACACACAAGAGAAGAGAGTTTTAATGTCGTAGGAAACTATCCCAAAAGACGTTAAAGATTAGGTTAGATGTAGACTTACGTTAAATTAGATTTAGGTTTATTTTTAGTTAGATTTACGTTTATTTAGATTTACGCTTATTTACGTTAGATCGAGTCCATGCAAGAATTACTTACGGTTTAGGGTTTAGAGTTAGACGAACAGTGAAAAGATCTACTGTGAAAAGATGTTAAGATGCTGTGAAGTGCGACAGCTAGAGAAGAGGCAAAGGGGTTTTGTCCACTACATGCAGTATCATGTAGACATGCGTGTGTAGATTTCTTGTACCCACAAATATAGGTATTGACCAATAAAGACGAGATTATAACCCGGTGGTTCTGATCTCCGTGCACCTCTAGACCGAGGTGTGCGGGGATTGGACATGACTAGAGAATGTGAGGTAAAGAGAGTGAGAGAGAGACAGAGAGAGAGAGAGAGAGAGAGAGAGAGAGAGAGAGAGAGAGAGAAGATGAAGAATGCCAATAGAATATTAAATTTGTTGTCCAGGTTATATGTTTTTTATCCTCATTATGAGTAGCGACGAGGATGTGGGACCGTCCAACCGAAACACCTATCTCTCAACGAGGGTCTTATGTCCTTGTAATCAATGCAAGCATGCTGTGCGACGGACAAGACGTGTTTCTTTGCAGCACGTTCACGAATTTGGCGAGTTCGATCCATCTATTATAGATTGAGTTGTTGCCAATTATAACTCGTCGGACTCTGACGCTGGCCAACAAGCAGCAATCTTGCAACCCAATAGACGTGTTCGCAGGCGCTTTGGTCAAGCAGCATATGTGAGGCCACAAGACGACGTCAGTTTAGCCGTAGCTAGATAGCATTAGTTTAGGGTTTCTCATAGCTTATGTATCATGAGACGGATTTTATACGTCTTTTTGAACCATGTATATTATTACATTTGTCACCGCAGTTCCTTTTGCCAATCAATTCTTTATGCCTATGATGTTGTACAATTGTCATTATTACATTTGCCAATCAATTCATTTTCCCTATGATGTGTACAATTGTCAATTTTGCAAACAATGCGTCTTGTGGGTGACTATTTTGGGTCTATTATCTACCCTTGCACTTTTTTTAAAAAGTGAATCAAGTACAATATGGTTGATGGGTGGCAGGGCATTGAATGCCCTGCCACCAAAAAAAAATTCTCTCGGGCGTCGCTATAACCGTCGCTATTTATGGCTCTGTAGCGTCGCTATAGTCTGCAGTGTAATCGTCGCTATAACCGTCGCTATGAGCGTCTCTATATAGCGACGCCTATAGCGACGGTTATAGTGACGCTCTCGTAGCGACGGTTTTAGCGACGCCGGGGGTTATAAAAACCCAATGTATTTCCGTCACTAACAGCGTCACAAGAGCACACAACCTCTTGTAGTGTATAAATCATTTATCTATTCGTTTCTATTCTGTATTGTTGAGACCATCATTGTTGATGAGCATGTGTATTGATGTGCAGGGTGTGCAATCATGGAGCAGATTGTGGACCTTGAGTAGAAGAGACGAGCAACAAAATATCACCGTCCGCATGCATTTAGGAGCCCATCGTGGGTTGGTTGTGAATTATGGTTTTCCTTTTAATGGACAATATTGTAACCTATATTGAGACAAAAGTATGTGTAGGTTTATTTTTTGCCCATGTTTCAAAGGAGTCTTATGAATGGTAAACATTGTCTCCTTTTTGGCCAATTGTGTTCACCATGTGTGTCCCATTAAAGGGCCCTAGTGTTTTATTGGCCCCCTTACACTAGAGATCATGGATATTATTTAGTGCAGTCTTTGGACTTTATTTAATGCATTTTTCATTTGTCATGGATGTATTTCATGTTGTCATGGATGCCTCATGGAAGTGTGTGATCATCATCTCATAGAGGGAGAGAGTATTCCCATAGCACTTCATGGCTGGAGCAATCCCAAAAGGTGTATGCTGTCTCTCTCTCTCTCTCTCTCTCTCTCTCTCTCTCCCCCCCCCCCCCCCCCCCCCTCCCCAAATGCAACGTCCTTCTTCCCCTCTCTAGTTTCTTGTGTGCTCCATGCAACTTGTCACTCCATCACTAGTTGAAGATATTTCTTCCCTACGTCAATCTCTCTTACTGGCTTGCTCGCTTGCAATTGTGTGTTGAGGTTGTTAGGCTGGGCCGAAGAGACTTGGGGAGATAGATATGGAGAGAAAAACAGTACAATATGCTAATATGGTGTCAAGGCGTTATTTATCCAACATTAGTGAGGAAAGGTGAGATCTAGTTGTTGTTATTGTTGGATCCTTTGACTATTCCATGCCCGACAATGTATGCCATCCACACTTCTACCCAAGCCTCCATGTGTCTTTCGAAGGATGCACACTCCTGTAGGGTGCAAAAACCATGTTCCCCCGGAATCATACTTGCATTGTTTGGTCGATATTCCCTTTTGCTGGATGTGCTTTGAAAACAAGGTTTTGCATGGCATTGAATATAGATCTTGTGGCCTCGTTGACTACACGAAGAGAGTCCATGTAGTTGTGTGCACTCTATGTTGTGCATATTGCATTCATATCATATACACTATTGAGAATGTGAGTGGCATGTACATTTTTGATGCGCTTAACACGGGGAGGGGGTTGACCATGTTGATCACGTTGTCTGCGATTTCTCCTAGGCATGGTAAATATGTGAATGAGAGAAAACTCAAGGAATAACTTTAGAAAATAGATACTTAGTGGAGAGACTTGTGCATGAATGAATGAATGAATGAAACATTGTGTTCTTCTGGCTATTTATAGAAAAAACCCAAGTGTCTCTACTTCAAGGGTCATTCACACCATGTCCTTCGTAATATTTTTAGTTAAAATATTATGAAGACTTTGAAAGATTAACTACCATCAATTGACTTGCCTTCAAAAATTAAACATAGTTACAAAAATAAAAATCAACATAGAGCAAACACATATTAGATTGTGCAAAAATTAAAATATAGTATGACCAACCACTAAGTTCAAATGTGTCGTTACATAGAAATAAGTTAATATAGAGTAATCAATACAAGTCACGAATTAGGTTCTTGATGGCCTCAAATCCTGTGGTGGTTGCGCTACTAGTGCGTGTGCAGGTGGGCCCCCATGGGCAGTGTGGGAAATAGTGGCCGATAGAGTAGTTGAGCATAGCTTTGGCCAACGAGGAACTATGGTTGGAGGTCTACTTGGAGGAGAAGTAGATGGCACAACCGACTCTTGTCAATGTCGTAAAGGAGACGGGTGGATGTGACTGTGCTCTACTATTCACAATGAAGTGTATCCCAAACGACACAAGGTATGGCACTAAGATGGAGTGTGTTGATTGCTTGCAAAATATGCATAGGTAGCATAGGGAAAGAAGATGAGAAGGGGACAAGACCATATGAAGCATAATGGAGGGATAGGAGTTGCTGGCGAGGTATATCATGAATACAATAGGTAGCATAGGGAAAGAAGATGAGAAGGGGACAAGACCATATGAAGCATAATGGAGGGATGGGAGTTGCTGGCGAGGTATATCATGAGTGTAGCCATCATTCTTCTTCTTGAAATTGTGTCTTCAATCCTTCATAAAAGTGTGTGGAGATACAATGGTCATTTTGTGCATGGTGATGGTGATGGTGTTGTGGTTATGTGATTAGGGTTCATGCTACTAGCATGTAGCACAAGGGTGTGTATGTGGGTATGGGATAGTGTGCATATGCGGTAGTGTGTGTGTGTGTGTGTGTGTGTGTGTGTGTGTGTAGAGTGTAGTCGCCGTTTACAAAAGAGAAGGCCTCATTTTATAGGCCAAGAGATTGACTAGGAAAGAGATTATGAGCAAGACAATTTATTATAGAGTAACCTCAGTTAGAGGCATTCACTCAATGAGAGAGCTCCGTGTGCCCTGATTATTGACCAATTTCCACCTAAACATCTTCATCATGGCGAGCTTTGTCTCCATGTCACCTTCCATAGCTTGAGTCAAACCTAGGGGATTCACTATTAGTAATGGGGGGATGTCACTTGCGTGCATCAAAATTAGAGAAACCCCCCTATGTACGGTATCTTACATGCTAACCTACCCCCCTACATACATACAAGATACGAACGTTCTCGCAATGAGCCATCCCCCCCAATACGGATTTTGTACAGAATGTAATGACCCACTATTTTATGTATACTAGTAACATAACAATTTAGAAGCACATGCTCGTGTAAAAATACATGATGAACTACAAATGAACAGCAAGTGTACAGTGTAGTGTGTTTTCATTTGCAATAGATGTTAAGAGAACAAACCATGAAAAGCAACAAATATAATGAATACTAAATTAAAATAAACCAATCTTTTCAATGTAATTTGTCAAAAAACGAATAGCATTTACCTTGTAAACTGATACAAATCTCAATCTCAAAACATATGATAGTAGCCACCTACTTAGTAGGCTTCCCACATGGGATTTAAGGCACACATATGAAATGGATTGTTCTTTAAATAACAAATAATGCATACCCTTAAACAACCATGAAAAACTTCACTCATCAAATCAAAACACATTACAAAACAACCCATTAAAAGATTAATCTTTTTGAACAAAAAAATTTATATGCGATATGAATGCACGTCTATGCTTAAGCAAAGTGAAACTTTTAAAAAAGCACCATCTGTATTTAATTTTGAGTTTGTACATTAAATATAAATCTTAAAAATTTTGCCTGAGTCTCCTTTGTATGGAGACCTATTTCTCAAAAAAAACCAGTACATCCTTTTCTTGGGCTCCCACCTCATCTGGGGCTCCCACGTGGGATTTAAGGATTATTTTACACATTAAAATCAAGCACATTTTCAATAGAGTCAAAGTAATCTAACTTCAAAGTGGTGGTATGACCTGCATATCATAGTACATAGGAAACCTCCAGTCAAAAGTCTAATCACATGATTACCAAAAGACCATGTCCACATCGATAGGCGATCATGTACAAAACAAACACAAAATGAAAACATAAAAGTAGCCTACCAAATTAACTTAAGAACCCTCAAAATCAAACTACATTCCAACTGTTAATATTTCATGCTTCTCATACTACACAATCAACAAATGGTATGTCCATGTCATATGGCTACCGTGTACATAAAATACATAAAGCAAAACATCAAAATGAAATGTCTAAATAGAGTTTCCTAAAAGAAGTGCGCATCCCTTAATCAACATTTCACTGGTCCACATGCCATGTCGGACAAACATCTTTCATATAGCACATCATATTTTTATGCAATTACTTTTATCTAGACACTGAGCACAATTCTAAGTCAATATTTTCAAAGCGTAGTCATCGCTCATCTTTGCCACTTGATTGGTTTACTTGCTCCCTTTGTAGCTTTCCAGATAATACATATTGTGTATCTGAATCTTTGGCACGCTTACTCTTCTCTCTTTCTACACACCAAGCCAAATCCCAAGCCTTTGAGATTTATCGACTGAACACCTTCATAAAGAGCTTCATATAAATCATGGACTTACTTATCCATGTTATCAATCTTACTATAAGCAGACTGGCAAGATTTTTCTTTGCTTATAGCAAAGCTTTCCTTGGAGACTGCACTTACAATTTCTTTTTCAAGCATTTTGTCTATGAGCGTCTCATTTTGCACAATACTTTGTACTTGCTTCTCCGTTAATTCACTAATCACCTTGCAGAGAGTTGACCTTAGAGACTAAAGAAATGCCTTCTTCTTACCCTCTGCCATAATGACTATATAGATATACTATTAAAAAGAAGAAGCATTCAAGTCAACCTACATATATATATATATATATATATATATATATATATATATATATATATATATATATACCTAGATGAATCCAAGATAAGCCCAGATTCACCCTTAAAGGAAAGTGCAAGGTAAAGACCCATGGTAGTCACCAACAAGACAATATAACCATCAACTCCATCATGCATAGTATTGACTAAATACCACGACATCCCCACTAACGTCTTCAGTGCCCAACAGTGGGTGTAGAACTAGGTACTAACAAATGCTCCCAAACACAACACGCACCACACGCACACACACATGAGCATACATAAACACAAAGTTCAGTGTAGTGAGTTTCTGTCATGACTCCGGAGATCAAGGGTAGACTCAGCCATAATTAAGCCTAGCACTAAAAGAAGCATTAAATTTAAAAAAAAAGCACAAAAAGGAGGTAGTTGATACGACATACGCACCACAAGAGATAGAAAGAATTAGCACAATATCAACTGGTTTTAACTCGGACAAAAACTTCACAATGTGAAGTCTGCATGTCCTCTATACGACTAAAAAATATACCTAGATGAATCCATAATAAGCCCAAATTCACCCTTAAAGGAAAGTGCAAGGTATAGACCCATATTAGTCACCCACAAGACAATATAACCATCAACTCCATCATGCATAGTATTGACTAAATACCATGACATCCCCACTAACATCAAACTATCACATGAAAGCTCTTGCATTAACCTAATGTGACACATTGGTATACCATATTTCACTTTGAAAACTAGAAGAACTAAAGGTGAAAATCGATAGCTCAAGATGGCACACCCGGTCAAGCCATATGACCATGTGACAAATTGGGACTATATTTGCATCAAAGCTCCTGCATTAACCTAATGTGAGACATTGGTATACCATATTTCACTTTGAAAACTAGAAGAACTGAAGGTGAAAATCGATAGCTCAAGATGGCACACCCGGTCAAGCCATATGACCATGTGACAAATTGAGACTATATTTTCATCAAAGCTCCTGCATTAAACTAATGTGACACATTGGTATACCATATTTCACTTTAAAAACTAGAAGAACTGAAGGTGAAAATCGATAGCTCAAGATGGCACAACCGGTCAAGCCATATGACCATGTGACAAATTGAGAGTATATTTGCATCAAAGCTCCTGCATTAACCTAATGTGACACATTGGTATACCATATTTCACTTTGAAAACTAGAAGAACTGAAGGTGAAAATCGATAGCTCAAGATGGCACACCCGGTCAAGCCATATGACCATGTGACAAATTGAGACTATATTTTCATCAAAGCTCCTGCATTAACCTAATGTGACACATTGGTATACCATATTTCACTTTAAAAACTAGAAGAACTGAAGGTGAAAATCGATAGCTCAAGATGGCACAACCGGTCAAGCCATATGACCATGTGACAAATTGAGAGTATATTTGCATCAAAGCTCCTGCATTAACCTAATGTGACACATTGGTATACCATATTTCACTTTGAAAACTAGAAGAACTGAAGGTGAAAATCGATAGCTCAAGATGGAACACCCGGTCAAGCCATATGACCATGTGACAAATTGAGACTATATTTGTAACTATATACAAAATAAAGACATTGTGTATCTGCGACACATAGACCCAAGGTATCCTAGACGTGTCTTGGCAAGAAAGTATAGCTCATGATAACACAGCCAATCAGGCCATATGACCATGTAGGAAATTGAGACTATAGAATTTGTAACTACATGGGAAAAAAGCTAACAGTCTTAAAAACTTTAACTCTTTTTATCGTAAAAAGAGACACAACTACACATTTGGTAAGAATGGATAGCTCAAGAGACCCGGTCAAGCCATATGAATAGCTAGAAGAGCTGAAGGTAAAAATCGATAGCTCAAGATGGCACACCTGGTCAAGCCATATGACAATGTGACAAATTGAGACTATATTTGTAATTATATACAAAATAAATACATTGTGTTTGTGTGACAGATAGACCCAAGGTATGCTAGACGTGTCTTTTGCCAAGATGAAAATGAATCGATCGACTTGCAATCAAGACGTTCATCTAAGTAGAGGCCATAAGCATGAATAAATGCAAAACAATCCCAACCATTTGAATGAGCCTCATCTCAAAAATCTAAAGCATTCAGGACACGCAGACCCCGTTTCCAGAGAGTGTAAGCTCTTGTTCAAAAGCAGAATCTCCATCTCTCAACAGGCGATGGGAAAGCATTAGGGCTTTGATGGCGACAATCCAGCCATGAGTCTTACTCAGACACTTGGAAATAGCCTGGACGCATGAACTCACATAATACCTTGAATAGGACATCAAGTGGAGAAGCTCTTGCACGTACTTTTCCTCCATCGTAGTGTCATCATGGTTCATAGCCTTCACAATAGCTACTTCAAGGTCAACCAAAACCAACACTTGCTACCTTGGCTAAGGAAATGCTAGTCTGATCCTTCAAAACCCCCAGGGCACTGCAAAGTGACACCTGCATTGGGGCCATCATCAAGACGTAGATCAAACGCACAGGTGCACCGGTGATGTAACACACAAGAGAAAATAAGTGCTGGCTTCTTTCAAGTACCTACCATTATACCATTTTGGAGATTGCTAAAACTGTATCTTAGTTAGAGCGCATCACAAATAGTCTAGCTACAATTATCTTTCCTCGTATAAACTATTTAAAGGATTATTAATCTATATATAGTACGATGTTGAAGCTAATGTGACTATCTCTTGCATGCCCTATCGAGAAATCAATCTCACGATAAAGTGGTCATGAAATTACGAGACCGACTAAGGTGGTCAAGCTGAAGGCCTGGCCAAATGGCTAGGTAAAGCATGTGATCTAGTATGTGTGGGTATCGAATGTTAATCCATTAAGGCCTAGCTCAAGGGTTTCATGTTGGCAACCTTCTTAGGTGAGTTAACCTCCAATATGAGCATCAAACCAACATTGCATGCCCACACTTGTGGATGCTTGAAATATATAGGATGCGGATGTGGCTTACTTTGGGCCATCATGCATTATGATAAAAATGCATGATACACACCCGAAACTTTTAAATGCCTTTGAAGGGCTGAAGGGATACCCCTGTTGATCTTTGTCCGCCTTCCCCTCTTTGCGTTTCTCTCTCTCGCTACGTAATGTACTCAAGGCTACGCTGAGACAAACTTTTCCCCAATGGCAAACTTTTCTAAGTTGCATCTTATTGTTCCTCTTTGGAAAACCAATTGTTTAGGTTGTGGTAATGACAAGGGGTTATGGTTCAACCCCTACAAAATGTAGATGTGGGTGGGCTTGTGGGCGCAATCCTATTCAACTAGCTGTTGCGAAGCATCCATTGGGGGGGGGGAAAAGGTTGCAAATTGAGAAGTTTGAAGATTAGACTCAATTCAGTTGCATAATGCATCATTCTAGGTTAATTTGTTTAAAATAAATTTGAGTCGTTAGTGTGATAAGATTAAAGAGTACCCGGCTTTTAGAAATCTAGGGTGTCTTTTGTCCTATCAGTCCTTACACATAGCTTTCCTACTTGTCTACTGGAAGCTCAATTGGCAAAGGGCACTATTGACCCGGGGGATTCACCATGGAAAACTTACCGTACCACGTAAGTGCAAGGGAAGGGTTTTTTTTTACAAGTTACATAAGCGTATAAGTTAGGGGAAGGCCCGCAATAAGTTATCTCTCAAGCCAAAAAATAAGGGAGGGGGTATCATATTTATTGGTTGGGGCGAGGGTAGGGGAGAATTGAGAAAATGGAAAAATGAGAGGAAGATTTTGTGTTTCAAAATCATGGCTTCCCAAGAGAGTTTCCCCTTGAACTTTTGAGTAAATAGCTACAAATATCCATGCAAGAACTAACACTTCTTTGTATCAATTGCTTGTTTTGTGATTACAGTTCATTTGTTGAGGGATAAAAGCTAACACAAAGAACCTATCACAATATATGACCACGTTTTTTGAGTAACTTATATGGGGTAGAATTGGACGAGTAGCTAGAGTTCAAGCTGAGCGGGTACATAGTTTTAAAGTCAAACTAAAACACATTGAGGGTACAACTAGTTATCAACATAAGTGGTTCCTTAGTACGTTGCCAGTCACTATGCTAAACTCTCTTTGAATAATTTTACTCAGTTGGATCATGTGAGACCTAAATTTTATATGTAAGATAGGGGTATGATAATTTTTTGCATTGATTGTTGTATAAGCGTAGAAAGGGGGGTCATATTCCCTAGGATGAGTCGTATATAGGAGTTTATAAAAGTTGTCTGCTCGTAGGTGGCATCCTGTTTTATATATAGATTGAATCCCCCGGGACTATTGATCAATGCAAGTGCTTCTTGCTCTACCAAATTCCACACAATCATGGGAGTAGGTTCCCCCAATCTCAGAAAAAGGAAAATGTTCGTGCATAATTATTGAGATTCCAAATGAAATCTAAATGATGGGAAGAAACAATGAGAGGTGGAATTGAAAAGTCTAAAATCTGAAAGGTTGGAGCAATTTTAAGTCTTCATTTTCTCTCACTTCTCTCCCTTTCTCTCTCTCTCTCTCTCTCTCCCCCACCAATGAGGTAGCCCCAACTCTTTCCCAACCAATCATCCCTAATGACCAAGAGGTTGTAATGGCTATGATCGAGGTAGTGGTCGGTTGCTGGCGGTTCTGTAGGAAGCATGGGAGGAGAGCTTTTTAGGCTATTGAAGGGGAAGCTCGTCGGGCAAAATCAAGCGATCCTTGCTTTCTCATTAAGGTTGTTTGCTCCTACCAGGTGCCAGCCAGGGCCCCAACCCTTTCCACCATGACACCAATGCTGCACCATTTGTTGCAATTGAAGTCACTCTCTATTCAGACCAAGGGCTTCACTCCACCTCCAAGTCCAACCTCCCTTTGAACAACCAACAAAGCTGTGCGACTCCTGCCAAGTTTGTGCAGGCCGGAGTGAGGGAGCATTAATCATGATCAGTCAACATAGGATGCTCGTGCAATTTTTTGAGGTCGTAAGTTGGGCAGTAGGATTTAGCCAGAGCATCTTCTATCTCCAATGAGGCATTTTTTTTAAAAAAAAGCCATTAGCTTTGAACTCCCCTTGAGATGTTTTTATTAAATTTCTGAACTTCTCTGTTGATAATACGCAGTACTTGTCGGCCGTGTCGATATGCCAAGCCTTGCCGAAGCTTCACAAGAGGGAGGGGGCGTACCTCACTATGGGTACCGTCCCTAGTTTGCTGAAAAAAAACTTTCGCCACTAACCCCTAAGGGGTTGGGCGCCGTCGGGTGTGTACTTGGAGTTTCTCACCGGCTATGGCGCCTGCAGATAGTGCGAGGGGTTGAGCAAAGCTCCCCCCGCCTCGTAGGATGTTCTTATCTGCCGGCTATAAGCACAGAAAAAGGTCCCCACGCCAACGCAATGCCTTAGAGCCCGCAAGGGTATAATTTGGTGCAGGTCGTCGACAGGCAGCTTCTCCTTGCAAGGGCTGTTGCCCACGCCTTCTGGCTTGTCGTCCTCCTCACAGGGGGTGAGCTCCACACCCCCTTGATCCCGACATGCAAAACAGCATGCAAAATTGTGTGCCTCCCCCTTCTCCACGGCTGTGCCTTTCCCCAAAAAGGAACCTTGGTCTTTATACCAATGTTAAACAAGGGGAACTAGAAACCTAGGAGTCCACCTCCCAACCACCCACTATATAGCATGGCTCCTAGCCCTTTGTCCTAGTTGGGCTCCCTTTCCACACTGTCTAGCCCGGCCTTGCCCTTATCTAGTCCAGACTTGTTGTTGTCCTAATAGAGGGTGCTTGCCAATAAACACAAGCAAGTTATGCACTTTAACACAACAACAAACTCTTCTATCATTCTTATGCAAAAGTAGAGATGTGCATATAAGTCCTTCTAATTTTGGATGCTTGCCTATGAGACAAGCTTTGCATTCACATGGCGCACTTGAATCCATGGACAGATCTTTTGGAGTGTTGTTGATTCAGTGTGTATGATAGCTTATTAAAAACTAGCTATATGATCTCTATCATTGAGAAAGAGGAAGTAAGATCTCTTTAGGGTGATGTGTAGAGAGTTGGATGTGTAGAGAGCTATGCAGGTTTGCTGGACTTGTCTTGAGTTTCGGTGGCTTAACTGCTTATGTTTTGTGAACGTGATGGATTCTATAAATCATTTATCTATTCGTTTCTATTTTATATTGTTGAGACCATCATTGCTAATGAGCATGTCTATTGATCTACAGGGTGTGCAATCATGGAGCAGATTGTGGACCTTGAGTAGAAGGGATGAGTGCCAAAATATCACCGTCTGCATGCATTTAGGAGCCCATCATGGGTTGGTTGTGAATTATGGTTTTCCTTTTAATAGACAATATTGTAACCTATATTGAGTTCACCATGTGTGTCCCATTAAAGGGCCCTGGTTTTTTATTGGCCCCCTTACACTAGAGATCATGGATATTATTAAGTGCAGTCTTTGGACTTTATTTAATGCAATTTTCATTTGTCATGGATGTATTTCATGTTGTCATGGATGCCTCATGGAAGTGTGTGATCATCATCTCATAGAGGGAGAGAGTATTCCCATAGCACTTCATGGCTAGAGCAATCCCAAAAGGTGTATGATGGATGTCTCTCTCTCTCTCTCTCTCTCTCTCTCTCTCTCCCCCCCCCCCCCCCCCCCCCCCCCCCCCCCCCTTAAATGCAACGGCCTTCTTCCCCTCTCTAGTCTCTTGTGTGCTCCATGCAACTTGTCACTCCATCACTAGTTGAAGATATTTCTTCCCTACGTCAATCTCTCTTATTGGCTTGCTCGCTTGCAATTGTGTGTTGAGGTTGTTAGGCTGGGCCAAAGAGACTTGGGGAGATAGATATGGAGAAAAAAGCAGCACAATATGTTAATATGGTGTCAAGGCGTTATTTCTCCAACATTAGTGAGGAAAGGTGAGATCTAGTTGTTGTTATTGTTGGATACTTTGGCTATTCCATACCCGACAATGTGTGCCATCCACACTTCTACCCAAGCCTCCATGTGTTATTCGAAGGATGCACACTCCTGTAGGGTGCAAAAACCATGTTCCCCCCAAATCATACTTGCATTGTTGGCTAGTGCCGCAGACATGGACCCAAGGTATGCTAGACGTGTCTTGACAAGAAACTATAGCTCAAGATAACACACCGAATCAAGCCATATGACCATGTGGGAAATTGAGACTATAGAATTTGTAACTACATGGGAAAAAAGCTAACAGTCTTAAAAACTTTAACTCTTTCTTTCGTAAAAAGAGACACAACTACACATTTGGTAAGAATGGATAGCTCAAGAGACTCGGTCAAGCCATATGGATAGCTAGAAGAGCTGAAGGTAAAAATTGATAGCTCAAGATGGCACACCCGGTCAAGCCATATGACAATGTGACAAATTGAGACTATATTTGTAATTATAAAACAAACTAAAGACATTGTGTATGTGTGACACATAGACCCAAGGTATGCTAGACGTGTCTTTTGCCAAGATGAAAATGAAACGATCGAGTTGCAAGCCAGACATTCATCTAAGTAGAGGCCATAAGCATGAATAAATGCAAAAAAATCCCAACCATTTGAATGAGCCTCATCTAAAAAATATGAAGCATTCAAGACACGCAGACCCCGTTTCAAGAGAGTGTAGGCTCTTGTTCAAAAGCAGAATCTCCATCTCTCAACAGGCGATGGGAAAGCATTAGGGCTTTGATGGCGACAATCCAGTCATGAGTCTTACTCAGACGCTTGGAAATTGCCTGGACGCATGAACTCACATAAGACCTTGAATAGGACGTCATGTGGAGAACCTCTTGCACGTATTTTTCCTCCATCAGAGTGTCATCATGGCTCGTAGGCTTCACCATAGCTACTTCAAGGTGATCCAAAACCTGCACTTGCTACCTTGGCAGGTAAGGAGATGCTAGTGTGATCCCCGGAGGGGTCACCTAATAAAAATGTAACCTATCACGTGAGTTCAATAGAAGGGTATTTAAAGTTCTTGAAACTTATAGAAATATATATACAGAAGGGCATTACCTTTTCAAATTTTCAAAAAACTTACAGATTGTAAAAGAAAAGGGTACATTATATTCTTAACAAAATTCACAGATAAGGGGTTTTACAAACCTTTCTTGAACGCACGTTGGTGCAACAAAAGTTGGTATGTGCTAGGAAGTTTGCAATGCAATGATTTGTATGCTGGTAGGTACATGGCAAAGGGCTAAAGCCAGTGTGGGAGACCTCAGCAGGACAGTGGCAACGAAAATACGTGCTTAAAGTGGTTTTTTAGGCCAGGGGGGCCTCCAAAGTGGGCCAATAGGGACAATAGGTCAAACTGTCCGAGATACTGGGAATGTGCCCCGAAGTGTGGTATTCGAGATGCTAGAAGTCCGTCTAAACGGTTCGTCAAACGGGCTTCGGTGTGAAAGATATGCCAGTCAGAAGTTAGAAGGCCTAGCAGGTCCCAACCGACAGGGCAGGTACAGACAGGTGTCCAAAACTAGGATCAGTGGATACGCATGTAAAGCTCAAGATGTGGATCATGCCGGTCTTTTCGGTTTGCCATTCGGAGCTCATACGGACAAGTTATGGCCTGTGGAATATTTGCAGGGGCTCGGATACATGCTCACCGGGCCTCGTTGATAGTATGTTGACAAGGATATTTTTGAGCTCACCAAGATTCTGAAAGATTGCGTGCGATGTTTGGAGTTAGCCAAAATCTATGGATCGTCGATCAGAGTCGAACGCATCATGGTACGCCCAATTTAGATTGGCAAACAATCGAAACGAAGGTGAATCAGTTTTTTTATCCAGTTTGCCGGCTTGATGTTTGAGGGTGTGAATTGATCGAAAGCGAAAAAGTTTCCAAGGTTCGGAGTTGGCCTTGGTGTGGCTATGGAGAAGGGGGCTCGTTGAACTCGAACTCATGGAGCAGCCATTGCATGGGAAATGAGGGCTAAAAAGCCTTTGGTTGTGAATTGAAAAGGAAAAGAAAAAGCTTGGCTGGACTTGGAAAAAGGGCAAAGAGGGTAACCTCACAAGAACATAAGGAGGAGAGCCAAAAAAATAATAAAAGGAAGGGAAGGCTTGAGGAGAGGCGCCATTGCCATAAAAAAGAAACTCTTTCTTGGCCTTAAAGAAAAGAAGAGAAAGAGGTGAGGCAAGGGGCAGCCGTTTTCGACGAGGGAGGAGGGAGGAATTTTTCTTAGGCTTGGAAAAGAAGTTTCGTGTGCTCAGCGATCGAAGCCAGCACGCAGGGTTTGTTCGTGAAGCGACCGAAAGGGCGAGCGCCTGACAGAGGAAGTAGCTAGCGAAGGCTACCCAGAGGAGGAGTTGTTGCCGATGCGAAGCGAGTGATGAATTTTTTTTGTCGATGTGTGTGTCGATTGGTTTCGGTTTGGTCGAGGGAGGTGTGTGCCCCTCTGTATGAAGCAGGTTATCGACTTGTTGCGACCTAGAGCAGGCCACATGAGGTTTGTACATGGTGTGTAAAGAAGCTATCATTGCCAAATTTTTTGGTGTTGTCTTTCCTCCCCTTCTCCCCTTTCTTCTTTGCTCGTCTCCAAGGTTTGTGGTGCCGGTGTGTGTGAGCGTGTGCGTCCCCCGGGCCCCCTGTGTGTGTGAGAGAGAAAGAGAGAGAGAGGTGTCGAGTTGTGGAAGAGCTGGAAGCGGGAAAGATCGCTGTGGTAGCTGTTTGAGCATGGTGCAGAGTGTTTGTACGTTGGGCAAAGTGCAGGCGAGGCCTGGCTAGTGTGAGTTGCTTTTTTTGAAGGTGTTTTCGAGAGGTTAGGGGTGTTGTGAAAACCCTGAGCTATATAGGGGCAGTTGTTTGTGTGTCGGGTGTGTTCCCCATTCCCCCTCTCCATCTTCTGGTGCCCCCACTGAGGAGCACACTGATGCTCCTGTTTGAAGACAAAGCGATGATTTTGGTGATGCCAAAGGTGCGATGGCCAAAGCTGGGATCAGTGGATACGCATGTAAAGCTCAAGTTGTCGATCATGCCGGTCTTTTCGATTTGCCATTCGGGACTCAGACGAACAAATTATGGCCCATGGAATATTTGCAGGGGGTCGGATACGTGCTCACCGGGCCGCATTGATAGGTATGTTGACAAGGATATTTTTGACCTCACCAAGATTCTGGAAGATTGCATGCAATGTGGGGAGTTAGCTGAAATCTGTGGATCGTCGATCAGAGTCGAACGCATCATAGTACGCCCAATTTAGATTGGCGAACAATGGGAATGGAGGTGAATCAGTTTTTTTGTCCAGTTTGGCGGCTTGATGTTTGAGGGTGTGAATTGATCGAAAGAGAAAAAGTTTTCGAGGTTTGGAGCTGTTCTTGGTGTGGCTCGGGAGAAGGAGACTCGCTGAACTCGAACTCATGGAGCACCCATTGCATGGGAAATAAGGGCTAAAAAGCCTTTGGTTGCGAATTGAAAAGGAAAAGAAAAAGCTTGGCTGGACTTGGGAAAAGGGCAAAGAGGGTAACCTCACAAGAACATAAGGAGGAGGGGGAAAAAAAAATAAAAGGAAGGGAAGGCTTGAGGAGAGGCGCCATTGCCAAAAAAAGAAACTCTTTCTTGGCCTTAAAAAAACGAAGAGAAAGAGGTGAGGCAAGGGGCAGCCGTTTTCTAGGGAGGAGGGAGGAATTTTATTTAGGCTTGGAAAGAAAAAGAAGTTTCGTGCGCTTGGTGACCAAAGCTAGCATGGAGGATTTGTTCATGAAGCGATCGAAAGGGTGAGGACCTAGCAGACGAAGTAGCCAACGAAGGCTACCCAAAGGAGGAGTTGTCGTCGGATGTGAAGCGAGTGATGAATTTTTCTCGTCGATGTGTGTGCCGACAGGTTTTGGTTTGCTCGAGGGAGGTGTGTGCCCCTCTGTATGAAGCAGGTGATGGATTTGTTGCGACCTAGAGCAGGCCACATGAGTTTTGTACATGGTGTATAAAGAAGCAGTCATTGCCGATTTTTTGGTGTTGTCTTTCTCCCCCTTCCCCTCTTTCTTCTTTGCTCGTCTTCAAGGTGTGTGGTGCCAGTGTGTGTGAGCGTGTGCGTCCCCCGGCCCCCCTGTGTGTGTGAGAGAGAAAGAGAGAGAGGTGTCAAGTTGTGGAAGAGCTGGAAGCGGGAAAGATCGGTGTGGTACCTGTCTGAGGATTCTGGAAAGTGTTTGTGCATTGGGCAAAGTGCAGGCGAGGCCTGGCTAGTGTGAGTTTCTTTTTTTGAAGGTGTTTTCAAGAGGTTAGGGGTGCTGTGAATACCCTGAGCTATATAGGGGCAACTATTTATGTGTCGGGTGTGTTCCCCATTCCCCCTCTCCGACTTGATATGGTAGTTTTACACATAATGAACCCCCCGAGGTCTGATCCTTCAAAACCCCTAGGGCGTGACATCTGCATTGGGGCCATAATCAAGACGTAGATCAAACGCATAGGTACGTCGGTGATGTAACACACAAGAGAAAATAAGTGCTGGCTTCTTTCAAGTACCTACCATTATACCATTTTGGAGATTGCTAAAAGTGTATCTTAGTTAGAGCGCATCACAAATAGTTTAGCTACAATTATCTTTCCTCTTATAAATTATTTAAAGGATTATTAATATATATATAGTACGATGTTGAAGCTAATGTGACTATCTCTTGCATGCCCTATCAAGAAATCAATCTCACGATAAAGTGGTCGAAATTACGAGATCGACTGAGGTGGTTGAGCTGAAGGCCTAGCCAAATGGCTAGGTAAAGCATGTGATCTAGTATGTGTGGGTATTGAATGTTAATCCATTAAGGCCTAGCTCAAGGCTTTCATGTTGGAAACCTTCTTAGGTGAGTTAACCTCCAATATGAGCATCTAACCAACATCTCATGCCCACACTTGTCGATGCTTGAAATATCTAGGATGCGGATGTGTCTTACTTTGGGCCATCATGCATTATGATAAAAACGCATACTACACATCCAAAACTTTTAAATGCCTTTGAAGGGCTGAAGGGCTACCCCTAATGATCTTTGTCCGCCTTCCCCTCTTTGTGTTTCTCTCTGTCGCTACGTAATGTACTCAAGGCTAAGCTGAGATAAACTTTTCCCCAATGGCAAACTTTTCTAAGTTGCATCTTATTGTTCCTCTTTGGAAAACCAATTGTTTAGGTTGTGGTAATGACAAGGGGTTATGGTTCAACCCCTACAAAATGTAGATGTGGGTGGGCTTGTGGGCGCAATCCTATTCAACTAGCTGTTGCGAAGCATCCATTGGGGGGGAGGAAAGGTTGCAAATTGAGAAGTTTGAAGATTAGACCCAATTCAGTTGCATAATGCATCATTTTAGGTTAATTTGTTTAAAATAAATTTGAGTCGTTAGTGTGATAAGATTGAAGAGTACCCGGCTTTTATAAATCTAGGGTGTCTTTTGTCCTATCAGTCCTTACACATAGCTTTCCTACTTGTCTACTGGAAGCTCAATTGGCAAAGGGCACTATTGATCAATGCAAGTGTTGCTTGCTCTACCAAATTCCACACAATCATGGGAGTAGGTTCCCCCGATCTCAGAAAAAGGAAAATATTCTTGCATAATTATTGAGATTCCAAATGAAATCTAAATGATGGGAAGAAAAAATGAGAGGTGGAATTGAAAAGTCTAAAATCTAAAAGGTTGGAGCGATTTTAAGTCTTTATTTTCTCTCGCTTCTCTCTCTTTCTCTCTCTCTCCCCCACCAATGAGGTAGCCCCAACTCTTTCCCGACCAATCATCCCTAATGACCAAGAGGTTGTAATGGCTATGATCGAGGTAGTGGTCGGTTGCTGGCAGTTCTGTAGAAAACATGGGAGGAGAGATTTTTAGGCTATTGAAGGGGAAGCTCGTAAGGCGAAATCAAGCGATCCTTGCTTTCTCATTATTGTTGTTTGCTCCTACCAGGTGCCAGCTATCCCCAACCCTTTCCACCATGACACCAATGCCACACCATTTGTTGCAATTGAAGTCACTCTCTATTCAGACCAAGGGCTTCACTCCACCTCCAAGCCCAACCTCCCTTTGAACAACCAACCAAGCTGCGCGACTCCTGCCAAGTTTGTGCATGCCGGAGTGAGGGAGCATTAATCATGCTCAGTCAGCATAGGATGCTCGTGCAATTTTTTGAGGTCGTAAGTTGGGCAATAGAGCATCTCCTATCTCCAACGAGGCTTTTTGTTTTTTTAATCCATTAGGATTAGCTTTTTTTTTTGAAAAAGCCATTAGGATTAGCATTTTTCATGGTAGCATGCTGCTCACAAATGACAATGTCATTGATGCTAGATGAATCACTCGGTGCATACACGAAGACCAAGATGATTGATTAGAATGGAGAAGCTCAAAGGCATGATATAATTTAATTACTCACAATGCTATTATATATCACTCTTCGGGATTCGGGCAGAGCTTGAAATCTCTTGTGTCTTTGGCTGCAGCACGTGCAACAAGATCCAAGCCTCCAAGATGCAGCATCGAGCAGCTCAGAACCAACTCAGGAGCTCTTGCAGTAGGCGCAGCAGGCTACAACGTAACTGACACAGCAACCCGATGCAATTCTGCCTCAATCATGTGGCGTAAGGCGCCATCATCACCAAAGGGTAGAGCAGTAAGGCTTGTGAAAAAGGATTCCCAGTCACTCCCACTGCCATAGCATTCGAAACCATCCAAGGTCGGCTCCAATAGATTGCGGCTCCATAGCGAAAAGCAGTGAAAGAGATGCACGTAGGCGGGAGTTGAGCACTGAGGAAGGGCAGTGATAACTTTCTTAGGGTATATGCGTTTAATGGGCTAGAAAAATACATTTTTCCTAATCAAAGAAATAAGGACAAGCTTTATATTCTCCCAGTTTTTAGGTCAAAATTTAAAGCTTATGTCGATAATTACACTAAAATTTGTGAAAACTTCCCGGTTTTCTTCAAGGCAAGCTCAAAATCTAACCGGGATTGTAGGATTTTATTTGATTAAAATACATTGGACCCCGGTTTTTTTCTAACTCTGGAACTTCAAACCTCACACGGCCATAGAGTTTGGACAAACGCCCACAGTGCCCCACACTTCAAACTTCAATCTTGAATCGCGATAAGCAAACAAGTAAATACCTCTCAAATTTCAAAAATTCTCAAAATATCCCCAATACCCCTGATCGTGAGATTAAATTTTCAAAAATTCCCAAAATTTAAAATACCTTGGTCATGAGATTAAATGCCCTTCAATTTCCCAAAATTCCCCAAATATCGCTGGTCGTGAGATTAAATTTCTGTAAAGATAAAAAAGTTTTTTTCTTTTCATAAGAAGAATGATTGTCTATCAATACAAGATGCTCAAACCATAATTTGAATTGGCTATGTAGGCTTTGGAGATGAATCGCTTCATTATTTTTGGACCAAGGCTAGAAAAATGCAATTTTCCTAACCGAAGAAAATAAGGGCAAGCTTGACATTGTCCTGGATTTTAGGTCAAAATTTAAATCTTTTGCCGGTAATTACACTAAAATTTGTGAAAACTTCTTAGTTTTCTTCAAGGCAAGGTCAAAATCTAACAGGGATTTTAGGATTTCAGCTGGTTAAAATACATTGGACCCCGGGTTTTTTCTAACGCTATTTTGGACATAATCGCCTATTTTGTGAGGTAATATGTGACAAATTACATGCCAAGCACTCAAAAATGCATCTCAATTGTCAAAAAGGAATAAAAAGTAGAAAATCTTGAACAATCTGACCAAAGTAAATACATGGGTACTTTGGGAATTTTAAAAATTTGAAGGGTATTTTGGGAATTTCGACAAGTTAGAGGGGTTTGAGCTTGGCTTTAAGTAAATGAGGATACTTACATAAGTTTTAGTGTATTTAGCAACAAAGCCTTCTAATTTTGACCCAAAAACCAAGACAATTTCAAGTTTGCCCTTATTTTTACCATGCCATGAAAGTACTTTTCGATGCACACACACACACACACACACACACACACACACACACACACACACACACACAGAGAGAGAGAGACTTATTAATGTATTTAAGGTGGCTCAGGTAGTTAAATGTAGCCCCAATGTAACCCCCCTCCCTCCCCCTCCCTCTTCCTTATGTGTACAGTATGAGTATGAAATAATGAGGGGCTACCCCTATTGTATACGCTTATGCACAAAATCCAAAAACCCCCCTATTGTACACTCACGTGGTATCGTACGAAAAAACACAGTGAATCCCCGGGGGAGTCAAGAGCTTCTTTATAACATTTGAGAGAATCTTGATAAAATAAGAGAAAATAGAGCAATAATGGTGAGAACCTATAGGAAAGTGTGTGTGTGGAGTTGGATAATCACGACGTCTTCCCATGTGGACAGATAGGCTTCACCATTTCGGTCATACCACCCAAACGGTATCTCCAAAAATTATAAAACAAATATAGGCCAAAAGATCAGCTGAATGGATACAATTTTGTTGTTGAAAACTTTTTCGAGTTCGGAATGGATAAAATAGAGAAAAATCCCACAAAAGTATGTGTCCGTCTTTTTCCTTCCAAAAGTCTTCCAGGTGGTCCCCTCTTGACTTCATGTGCAAGCCTTGTGTCCACAAGTGAATTATGCTTGAATTTGATAATATTTTGTTGCCTCAACTCCATAATGCATAATATTCTCCTCCCTTCCACTATTAACTTTTTCTCTTCACCTATAGTGATTGTCAGGTAGTGACCGTCGGGTAGAATCAACATCCAATGATTTTTTTGTTTTTAGTGTTCCTACCTCTCCTTATTTCGAGATCCAGATGTGTCCAAACCATAGCTATGTACAAAATAAATACATAGTTTTTTTGTGATATTCATGCATCAAGTGCATACCAAGAGAGAGGTGGAGCAAAATTTAAAAAATGGCCCTCATTAGCCCTCCCCCTAAAGCTAGAGGCTTTCATGTCTCTAGCTTTGTACTTGATTCTTCTTCAGTTGAGGTGGAGGAGTCTCCCTCCTCAGGAATTTCCATCATAGGTGCTTGATCAAACCTAAAACAGTACTGCCTCAACCTCCATCCATTGACACGTGTTTTGGTGGAGCCTACCACTTGCATCCATCAATCAATAACTACCATTGTTGTAGCAATTTCTAATGACAAATGGCCCCTCCTGTTAAGGCGGTTACGCCGCTAGCGGAAGCTAAATAGCGAGAACTCAACCAACAACAAAATTTGTCAGACGAGGACGGAGCTTGACCCGCAGGCACATGGAAACAACTAGGTGGGTGTCAAATCACCTACTCGACCTTCTAATGACAATCACTACTAAGGAAATCAAATCTAAGTTCTAAAATACGCAAGTGAATGAAATCCGTACTATGAATGAATGCTATACGAAACAAGATCTAGAATCATTGAATCGATCTCAAACTCAAGGGAAAGTCTATACACTAGGTAAGAACAACACCCTAAAGACTTGAACTGCAAACTCAACCTATAACCACTCCGTGCGATAAACGCGTATGAAGACAGGCCGAAATATACAGGTGACCGAAACTTGACCCCGATGGTACTAATGTGTAGCTCTACTCGTTGTGGTTCTATAGATATGCTGCATGCTCAATTCCGACACACGAGTTGGAAGAAAACTCACACCGAAGCTCGTAGGAACTTACCACACATAGAAGCCGATAGCGCGCACTCTTGGTATCTGTGCGTAGCTCTCACCGTTGCTAACACAATGGCGGTGTCGCTTCTCCAATGGCGGCTCCATAGCTCGCGTAGCAAGTAGATAAGACTCTCTCTCTCTCTCTCTCTCTCTCTCTCTCTCTCTCAGACACAGTCACGGCGCTCAAAAACTCACTTTGATTAATAATCTCCCCCTTTAGGTTACAAAAACTTTGGCTTATATACCTCAGCCTTGGAGGTGAGAACATCTCTAACTAATTACATCAACAAGTGAAATTACTTCGGGATTACAAGCTGGAAACTCAATTGAGTCCCGTTACTTAATGAATGGCTCAAATCAAAATTAATGTCGAAAAGACATTTATTATAATCAATGGTTACAAAATGATGAGTGTGAGCAAAAATGTGGGTGTGATCCTCTGCTGGCTCAACACTCCTCCCCCCGCGTTCATGTCGTCCCTGACATGACTTTTATGCTTGGTCAATAAAGTCCCGTCGTCTTGAGCATCTGCAAATGTGATTTGTATCGTAGGTTGCCGATGGTCAAGGTTGGGCCGAATATTTTTCTTTCGTGGGTGAAAAAGCCGGTGTAGAAAGCTTCTTCGAATGTTTGCATGTGGAAGCTAGGCAAAAACATAATCCTTTGGTATAGGAGGTGTAACACTTTTGGAGAAGGCTGAAATGAAAGATCGTACATCATATCAGACACCGTGTCGGCCGTCGATAGTAGACTCAAGGTCGTGGCTTTATCTGGTGCGAACACTTCAATGCAAGCTAAGAGAGTCCTGCAAATTTTCTTGAGCATCTGACATGAAAAGTCAGGAGAGCCAGTAAAGAGCTTGATGGTGCCTATTAGGGTTTTCACCATGTAGGCTTTACCTATTCTCTCTCCTGCCTTTGGTCCTGGCATCCTGGGACAATTAAGCCAATTTGGCTTCTTTTCTGCAATCCTGCCATGCTCTTTCCAGTTTCTGACTCTTGGCACCGGGCAGAAGGTTGCATCCTCCCAGATCTCCTTTGGTGCCTCCACCAAGTAGATGAAGTAGGCTGGGTATTTGTTCAGCCAACCTTTCCTCCATCTAGGTTGTGAATCTACTATCTTCTTTGATTGTTCCTCCTTTGTGATGTCGCCTTCGTAAAGAGCGACATACTGCTCTCCTTCTAGTCTCTTTTTTGTTCAAATATCATCAAAGGGAAAGGCAGGCTGGGTTGCATCCACTGTTCATGGAGCACTTTTGTGTCTAGTCCCTGAAGACTAATGGAGATTAGGAGTCTCCTCTCCCATTCCATTTCCGCCTTGGCACTCTCCTCTGCTGACTTTTCTATTTGGTCATGGAGCCTTTGTTCTTCTTCTTCAGAGATTCTTGAAGTCGATGCCACCTCTTGAGCTGGGGCTGGATCTTCAATTGTGGTTGCCTCTCCAGTTTCTGGTAGCTCTATGGCTGCTCCACCTGATTCTTCGTGTGGTGTCTCTGTCTCTCTTCTTTGTTGCTCTTGTAGATCTTGGAGCTGTTTGCGGAGGGCCTCATTATCTGTCCGTAGTGTTTGATTTTCTAATGTGAGCCTCTCTTCTGTGGCCAATGATCCCTCCGCAATGTGCAACCTTTGCACTTGCTCTAATCTTATCTCTCTTTGTAAGGTTCGCACCTGGTTTTCCAAAACTTGTACGATAGCTCCCTCTTGTTCGGTTCCTGTTGTGCTAGCTCTAGGGGTAGACCTGAGTCTAGTGATTGTTCTTTCTTGGAGCTCGACTCTTTCCCTTAGCTCAATGAACTCATCCTTAGCCGCCTCCAACTCATCCTCTATCCGCTCCCTTGCTTCCTGTGCACTTGTTACTTCTCTTGAAGCCTCGGCTAGTTGGAGTATCAAGCCGTCTCTCTCGTTTTCCGCGTCATAGAGTGATGCTTTATGACTTTCAGATTCAGTCATAGCATTCTCTAAATTTCTCTGCAACTCTGCTTCCCTTTGTTTGGCTGTCTCAATCTCTACTTCCTTTGCCTTGGACCTTTCTTTTATCTTGTTGAGCAGTTCATGCACCATGTGCATGTCTTTTTCATCATCATCTGTCAACTCTAAAGCTCTTTCCGCCACCACCTCCACTGGCTTTGGCTCTTCTAGTATTTTTGGTTCGTCCAGTTTCTCTTCACTTTCTTTTTTACTCTTTGTCTTTTTCTCCGTCCCTCTCCGTTCATCTTGTTTTTGTAAGGTGATCCCATAAACTGCCTCAAGGGCCTCTTCTTCGGTGTATCCTATCTCTACCAGATCCTCATAATCATTTCTCTTTTGCTGAACTGGATCTATCTTCTTTTCTTTGGTCTTGGCTTCTGGCTTTTCCAAAACATCTGTGTCCACCTCTACTGTGGTCTCTTCCACAATTTTTTCCGTCTTCTTCGGGCTTGGTACATCAGTCATAGAGGGATGTTTGTCCTCAGCTTCCTTGGCTTTCCCTTTGTCGGCTTGCCCATCTTTCTCTTGAGGCTTAGTAGACCCATCTAATTTCCTTTTCCCCTTGTCGTCCTTTTTCAGCTCAGCTTTTAACTGTTGTACCTCCTCTTCAGTGTATGGCTCGACAGGTTGCTACTCCAAAATAGCCTCTGACTCCTCATACGCTTTAATATATTGATCGTATTCATCAATGTGTGGCCTGGCCGAGCTAGTTCCAACTTTAGTGGGGTCTGGCAACCACTTTTCTTCAAAGTCACCCTTTAGAGCTCTTTCCGCTCTAAACTGCTCCACTAATCTTTTCATTCTTGCCGCTTTCTGACTTTTGGTTTGCTTGGGAGCAACCTTCTTCTTTACTTTCTTCTTAAGTGGCTCGTCCACATCCTCTTCAGGTTCTGAAACTACTTCTAGTTTCCGGCGTGCTCTTGTGGATGCCCTCTTGGATACTTCGGGCTGTTCTTCCTCCTCCTCGGCTTCTCTAAGACACTCATTCTGGGAGGGAGCCTTTGGCCACTGATCTCTAGCTTCAATAGCTTCATAAGCTATTCTTGTCAGAATTTCCACTCCTCCTATGTATTTTTGCTTCTCGTTGTGCATGGTAAATACTTGCTCGTGGATGTGTTGAGCATAATTCACCTCTTTTGGCATATTGCTCTTTAATGCCCATGTGATGGTGGTCGCAATGGCATGGGGTGGTGTCATATACTTTTGCGGTCTTTTACTGCAAACATGAAGAAATTGGTTGTACAGTCGGCAAAGGGTTGCCGCTCTTGGGTCCTTCATATCTCCATAGGTTGCATTCTGTTTCTTGGGCCCATAGACCTCTATGGCCTCCCTTCTTTCCCTGACCGAGCTCCCTTTGTTGTGCAGCTTCAATGCGTTTGCAATTAGCTGTGGAGTGATCTATACTTCTACCTTCTCTCCATCCATGGCTGTCAATGTGGCTTTTCCATCCTTCTGAATGGATGTTGCCAACTCGTACACTCTTCTTGTATCCACACCTGATGGTCTCGAGGTGAAGAAACTGTGAAAGTCTGCCCTTTCCAGGTACTTGCTGATGTCTTCTGACCTGCTATAATCTACCAATTCCTGTGGGATCATCGGTACATCCACCGCTTGCCCTTGAGGATCTCTGAAAGTCCCCTGGTAGATCTTTATTCCCTCTTTCTCCAATACTGCTTCCTCCACCCAAGTTTTGGTTGGCTTGAGGGTTTCTGCTGGAATGCCAAATGGTTCCGCTTCTGCAATAGCATCTGTGATTGTCGGTCTTTTTCTCTTCGTTGCCGATGACTTGGTGGAATCCATGGATCCTGTAACTCCAATTTCAGAAGTTAGCGTCTTTTTAGTACTGAAAGCCAAAATGAAGCTTTTAACTATCCAAATGACTTGAAAATTGAAACATGAGCTATTCAGGGCCTAAGGATGCAAGGTAGGTGAAAAAATATGCAAAATGGGCTCAAAATCATGCTGGAGACATCATACGCGTATGATGTATTTTGTGTCAAAATGACTTCATATTGGTTGTGCTTGTAGCTGATAGTGTATACATGATTATCATATGCTTGGATTTGAGTTTGGATCCCATTTGGTCAAGTTTTGGCCAATTTAGTCCAGTTCCGGCTCTTGGCAAAATTTTGAAAGGGAATTGGATTTTATGATCCAAATTGGATAAAACTTGGTGGTTCACTTTCAAATGGCATGTAAATCACTTCTGTTTGGTGGTTGAAGCCTTGAAGTGTCAAAATCACATAGTGAGACATCATACGCGTATGATGTCTTTTAGTGTATTTTTGGACCAAATTTCTCTATAAGCTTGGATTTGGCTTTAGATAGGCTTATTCAGTGGATTTATGAAGTTTGGATAGATTTTGGGCTAAAAATGGCTCTGGAGACATCATACGCGTATGATGTATTTTTCATCAATTTTGCACGGGATTGGTTCTGTGGACTCCCCATGTACTAGTGAAGGACTGTTCCTACTCAAATCTTGGTTTGGACTTGAGTATGTTGGATTTGGGCCAAAAATAGGCTTTAGGTGAAGGATTTTCCCTCAATTGGGCTAATGGGGTGATCCTCTTGACCAAATGGTTCCAAATTTCATATGTAGCATGTATTAGATATATATAATGGATGTATGATGACAAATGAGCAGTTTTGGCTCTGTAAGTGCAAATAGACATCATACGCGTATGATGTCTTTTGTGTCAAAATGGTGCTTTTTGGTTCCAGATAGCTTGTAGATGTGTTTAACAACAATCCTACAAAGTTTCAATGAGTTTGGAGTTATTTTGACAAAATTAGGACCAAAAATCAATTTTATGGCCTACTTTGCGTCTTTTTGGTTTTCCTTGGGTTTTCTAACTCCAATTCTCATGATACTTGATTCATAGGATGTGATTAACATGTGGAATGAGGCTATGCACTCAAATGTTGAAATGGATGTGAAATTCATGCTGTGAGACATCATACGCGTATGATGTCTTTTCTTGAAATGTTGGTCTTTTTGTGCAAAGAATGCTTTGTGCTAGTGCCCTAAGCCCTGCTAACTAGTTTTCAACTTAAAAAGTCATCAGTTTAGCTAAAAAGCCCCCTTATAGGCATTTCAGTCTCCGAAGTTGTCTTTTTGCCTTGGAGTTGAATTTCTTCAACTTTTTTTCTCGAGAGTTGCATTTCCAGCTCATTGGATATGTTGTGAAGCCATCTATTTGGCTGAACTTGACTTTGGCTCCCCGTTCTCCATCTTTCTCCCTTTGGTTGCCCGAAAGCGTCTTTTTCACCATCGGTAAGTGCATCAGCTTTCTTTTGGGTTTTGCATGCAAACATAAGTCATCGATAGTTACTTGAAGCTGCTTGTGAAGTTTCATTTCATTCGGTCGTCAATTTCAGCCGTTATGCCAAAATGACGCTTTGTGTGTCTGCAGCCAAATCGGTTGTTCCGACCTACTTTTTGTGATTCAAACTTGGAGATATTCTATGGTTGCATTGTCCTTGATGTGGTTGAACTTCCTGTGAAGTTTCGTGTTGTTTCGACAACTTTTTCCTGTTTGCCTCTTTCAGGCTCTGTTGACCTAGGGTTTTTCCAGTCGTTCTTTCTCGAGCTTTGAGTGTTAGAAACCCATCTTCTATACTAGGGTAACCCACCTATAAGTTCTTGCAAGGTTTGGTTAGGCGGTTGTGCCACTACCTAGCATTCTACCCCATTCCCCGTCTGCTCTTGTTTCTTAGTTTTGGTCAGTTTTCGCGACAAAAGTTAATGATAAGCATCAAAATCTTATGGCAACGAGTCTACCTCTCATGTCTGGTGTCCTATGAGCTCTCGTGGAAGTCGTAGAAGGTCGTAGAAGATCTGTGCTCTTGTGGCTCTCTGCTCTTCTCCAAGAAGGTAATAGCGTGAATGAGCTTGAAAGTGATGTGAAAAAGACTTGACTTCGGACTTCCCGATTCACTTGCCACCAAATTTGTCATGTGCTCCTATCTTGTTATGAGATGCGCTTTAGGATCTGAAATTTTCCAAATCGGACTCCGTTTGACCTGTTTTCTTAGAATTCCGTCCACTTGCCAAAATTCTGCCGTTTCGGACTTTCCGCAACTTTTTCAGAATTGTACCCAATTTTTACCATGGGTTGCCCTTGTCATTAGGACCATGACCATCTATTCTTTTCTTTTTTTCGATCTCATTTCACCTGCTTTTTTTTTGTTTTTCTTTTATTTTTATTAAGAAAATCATAATAAATAAATAAAAACAGCAAATTGAAACCAAAAAATTCCAAACATACACAATAAATAGCTGGTAACCCTGTGTATATGAATATACACTTATTTGTGATTTTTGGACTTGGATTATCACTTTTTAGCTCCAAAAACACTCTTATTTAGTGATATTTACATGTCTAGAGACCCAAATTCATCATTTGATCTCTTCTTGTTGCAAAACAAGGTATATAAGGGCATAAATATTATCAATATCCACAATCAAACATAAAAATTGCAAAATCATGTAAGACACTGCCCTTGTAATATAATTTTTGTTTTTCTTTGTTTTTGTCGCTTGTAGCTGCTTTGTAGCTCCTGTATACCTGTATACCTCCCCCCCTCCTAGTCTGAGTCCTCCCGGACGACTATGAAGTGTCTGTGGGCGAAGCATTGTAATTGTTTTGGTCATAAGTTTCCAATGAAATTGTAGAGCGATGATACAACAGTCTTTCCAATAAAGCTGCTCTTTGTTTGATTGAAGGATTGGTGGTCGGGTTTTGGGTTGGTTCTGACACTTCGGCAGTAGAATCAGTAGATGGATTCTTCTTTACCTTGTTGTTCTTTTTCACAATCCAAATCTGCTTCCGCTTCGCTTGTGCTTGCCACAAACTCTTTGCGACCCAAACCTGCTTTGTTCTTTGTGTTGATTTCCTCGCCTTGAAATACCTAGGAGTTTCCGTGGATTGTACTGAAGGGAGTTCCTGTTTACAAATCCTTGAGATCCAAATTTTCTTGCTATAGCTTTGCCGTCATGAACTTATTTGGAATCCAGATCTATTTCACTGTCCTTGATTGTCTGGAATCACTCTGTTGTCTGGTATTGAAGACTTTGTTTTCCACCTTTGTGTTCTCTGGCACAACCTTTTTTGGTCTCCATACCAAATTTGACTCCGTTTTTTCCCAAGGTTGAGCTGGTATATTATTGCTTGTCTTCCTTATCCAATGTTGAGAGTTCCTCATCGAAGAGCAATCTAGTTGTATAGAAACTTTTGTTTGCCATTGCTTCTTCTTTTTCTCTGGTTGTTGTTTACCTTTGTTCTTGGATTCCTTCTTTGGAGTTGGCACTGCTCCTTTGGTGAACTTAACTGATTGAATTTCACCTTCATATTTGATAAGCACTGATTTAGAACTCCAGTCAATCATTGCATTGTATTGCTTATGCTATGGTTGTCCTAGCAATAATGGATGTTGTGTAGCTTGGTCTTCAACCACGTAAAACATATGAGGATACACATACTGGTTAATCTGTATATGTAAAATTGTGCATCCGACAGTTTTGATTGAATTCTTAGAGTAACTCTTTAACTCTTGCTTGGCAGTTTGTAATTTAGTGGCATTTGTCAATTGTCTATACAAACTGAGTGAAAGTAGGTTAGTTTGAGCTCCTGAATCCAATAGTGCTCTGGCTTTGATTTGGTTGGTTCCTACTTTGCATTCAATGATGGGTTCTTCTTTGTCATTATCCATTTCTGTTATACTGACAGCGTTTATTCGTATTGCTCCTTCATTGCGCTGTTTCTGACGCAGTAGTCTTCTTTTCTCCATTCTTTCCTTCGTCTCGGCTTGCGCTTCCTCCACAATCTTTTTCTTTTTCTGGACACGCAGCTTTTCTTGATGTATTTTGAGAAGCATGTCTTGGGTTAGCGGCAAAATATACTTTTTCACTCTGCATCCACTAATCCAATTGGGCATTTCTTCTCCGTCTAATGTAGCAAGCTTGACGGCTCCACTTGGTGATAGATGTTTAATCACCAGAGGTCCCATCCCTCGCTTTTTAAGCTTCTTAGCATGCTGTTTCAGAGTGTAAACTAGGACATAGTCCCCAACCTTAAACTCTTTAGTCCGCACATGCTTATCAAAAAAATCCTTTTGTCGCCTTTTGTCGCACATGTACACCGGTCTAGGTGTCTCACCTGGAGCTGCTATATCAACTTTTTTTGCATCCTCCGGTCCGTCATAAGATTCGTTCTCCCCTCTCTCTCGAATAGGTTGGGTTACTACCACCTTCCTATCCTCTATTGTGAATTTCCTGTAGTGAGAGGGAACATCCATGTTTTCCTTGATTTTGGCGTTTTCGTCCTCTCCACTCTCAATTTCTGTCGTCCAAACTTCTTTCAGAGTTTTCTTGAGCTCTCTGTATTTGTTTCTACATTCTAACTTGGACTCTGTGTGTTCTCTGTTGCGCTTGTTCTTTTCTGATTTTTCTTTTTCAGTTTTCGTTTCATTCCTTTGAACTTGATTTCTTGAGCTTCTTTTATCTTTTCGTCAGCTCTTTTGCTCATTGCCTCTCATTCTTCCAGAAATCTTGTCCTTAACACAATCTTCCGCCTTTACTAACATTAGGAATTGATTTTTTCCTCTTATTCTAGGCATCGGATTGGTTCTAATCCCCTTTGTTTTTCTCTTTGCTCTATAGCGTTTTTGGCGTTGTTTAGTTTGGTTTGTAAAATCATAAAATCGGACATCCGTTATAGTTTCTTCGTTTCTGCTTGAATTGTCCGTTGACTCGTTGTCTGCTTCATTTTCCCACTCTGGATGATCGGGAATGTCGTGAAACACCTCTTCTTCATCTTCCTTTTCCAGTGTATCGTTCTTTTCAGTTTGTTTTTTGAGTATAGTTCTCAGCATGAAGTACGGAACCACGTCGTACACTACAAGAGGCTATTCATATTAGCGACGCTCACACAGCGACGCTCAAAAAAAAAATTCTCGGCGTCGCTATGAGCGTCGCAAATTTACAAAGAAATTTGCGACGCTCATAGCGACACCGACTGGGCTAAAAAAATAACAGAGAGCGCCCAAAAACTCAGATCTCATATCTGAGTTTTTCGGCGCCCTCAAGCAAGGAGCAGGTAACGCTCTCCCCCCCCCTCTCTCTCTCTCTCTCTCTCTCTCTCTCTCTTTCTTCTCCACACACACACACACACACACACACACACACACACACACGAGGAGAGGAAGGAGAGCCAGGTATGCTCCTTCCCTCTCCTCACTCTCATGTTCCCTTCCCCTCTTTCTCTCTCCCTCTCTCTCTCTCACACACACACATACACACACACACATAGTGTTTTTGAGAGAGAGAGAGAGAGAGAGAGAGAGAGAGAGAGAGAGAGTACAAACATAAACAAAAACGCACACACACATACATAAACAAAGAATGCACACACACATTGAGAGAGGAAAAGAGAGAGAGAGCATGCATAAACAAAAAATGCACACATTGAGAGAGGAAAAGAGAGAGAGGACATGCATAAACAAAAAATGCACACATTGAGAGAGGAAAAGAGAGAGAAAACATGCATAAACAAAAAAACGCACACACATTGAGAGAGAAAGAGAGAGAAACTAATTTAACGTCGTAGGAAACTAATTAAAATTAAAAGATCTAAAGATCTAGCCGACGAGGAGTTGAACTCAAGACCTATTATTCAAGAGGGAAATGGCATAACCAATCTATCATACTTGGCATGGGTGATAGAAAGGTAATACCATTTATCTCTTTTTATTGGCACACACATCCACACACGCGCACACACACAAGAAGAAGAGAGTTATAACGTCGTAGGAAACTATCCTAAAAGACGTTAAAGATTAGGTTAGACGTAGACTTACGTTAAATTAGATTTAGGTTTATTTAAGTTAAATTAGATTAGATTTAGGTTTATTTTTAATTAGATTTACGTTTATTTACGCTAGATTTAGATTTACGTTATATTAGATTAGATTTAGGTCTCCATAGACTGCGATGCGTGCATGAAGCGGGTGAAGAAAGCCCTCAATGGAATATAGGGTATTGCTACCTTCACGCATGGTGGGCTCCGTCGATCCCAAAGTACTGGTGAAATGTCTTCAGAAGATAGGGAAGAAGGTGGATCTTCAGGGTGGCAAGAGTCACTACATCCCCGACACAATGACCATCTAGACAACCTCTAGTCATTCAACAGCAACTTCAAAGTTAGTAACAAGAGCAAGAACGGTCTAAAGGGCCAATTACTGTCGTCAAATGTGGATGGAGATGAGGCAGCGTCACCGCCGGAAGTTAACTCTCACATCTTTAGTGATGAGAATGCCAACTCTTGCCGAGTTATGTGAAAAATTATGTGTTAAATCAGTTTTAAGGTTCTTATAATCCCTGTTAGTTTAGTTCTTTGTTTTTAATATAACATAATTTACGTTAGATTTAGATTTATGTTATATTAGATTAGACTTAGGTTTATTTAGGTTTACCCACACACACACACACACACACACACACACACACACACACACACACACACACACACACACACACACAGAAGAAGAGAGTTTTAACGTCGTAGGAAACTATCCCAAAAGACGTTAAAGATTAGGTTAGATGTAGACTTACGTTAAATTAGATTTAGGTTTATTTTTAGTTAGATTTACGTTTATTTAGATTTACGCTTATTTACGTTAGATCGAGTCCACGCAAGAATTACTTACGGTTTAGGGTTTAGAGTTAGACGAACAGTGAAAAGATCTACTGTGAAAAGATGTTAAGATGCTGTGAAGTGCGACAGCTAGAGAAGAGGCAAAGGGGTTTTGTCCACTACATGCAGTATCATGTAGACGTGGGTCTGTAGATTTCTTGTACCCACAAATATAGGTATTGACCAATAAAGAAGAGATTATAACCCGGTGGTTCTGATCTCCATGCACCTCTAGACCGAGGTGTGCGGGGATTGGACATGACTAGAGAATGTGAGGTAAAGAGAGAGAGAGAGAGAGAGAGAGAGAGAGAGAGAGAGAGAGAGAGAGAGAGAGAGAGAGAGAGAGAGAGAGAGATAGAGAGATAAGACGAAGAATGACAATAGAATATTAAATTTTTTGTCCAGGTTATAAGATTTTTATCCTCATTATGAGTAGTGACGAGGATGTGGGACCGTCCAACCTAAACACCTATCTCTCAACGAGGGTCTTATGTCCTTGTAATCAATGCAAGCATGCTGTGCGACGGACAAGACGTGTTTCTTTGCAGCACGTTCGCGAATTTGGCGAGTTCATTCCATCTATTATAGATCGAGTTGTTGCCAATTATAACTCGTCGGACTCTGACGCTGGCCAACAAGCAGTAATCTTGCAACCCAATAGACGTGTTCGCAGGCGCTTTGGTCAAGCAGCATATGTGAGGCCACAAGATGTAGCCTCTGACAACTCGGGGGATGATCATGCAGAGCACATTCCCAACGAGGCAATGTTTGAGCCCGAGATTGATGAAATGATCGAGCATTCATGGATTCAGAAAGGCTTATCTATGATGATATGAAAAGTGAAGCCGATACGCCATTGTATAATGGAGCACATATGTCTAGATTGAAAGCACTCCTGGTTCTTCTCAACATGCAGGCAAAGTTTGGATGGAGTGACACTAGCGTCACATCGCTTTTCAGGTGATCTATTACAATTAGTTTACTTTAATAAAACTCTAAATGTATAATGATCTGATAGATTTTTACACGACTGTATCGTATTTTTATGTTGTGTAGATTGCTTAAAGAGCACATACTACCAACTGACAATGTGATGCCAGATTCTCGAGATGAAGCAAGAAAGATTTTGTGAAACTTGGGGATGGATTACAATTCTATCCACGCTTGTCCTAATGACTACATTCTTTTCAGAGGGGAATACATAGACATGGAGAAGTGTCCGAAATGTGATTCCGAAAGATATCGAGTAGATCTCCACAGGACAAAAATTCCACAAAAGGTTTTGCGACATTTTCCTCTGCTTCCTTGCATCAAGCATTTCTTCGAATGTAAGTCCATGGCCGCCCTAGCATCATGGCATGAGGAGAATAAATCTTCGGATGGTGTGCTACGAATTCCTGCAGATTGTGCAGCCTGGAAACATATAGATGGAACATGGTCGGATTTTGCCAGGGAAGCTCGAAATTTGTGCTTAGGCCTGGCTATGGATGGCGTAAATCCATTTGGTCAAAGATCAACATCTTACAGTGTATGGCCCGTTGTCATCGTCAACTACAACATTCCCCTGTGGTTGACTACGAAGAAGGGGCACCTATGGCTAAGCTTGATTGTGCCAGGGCGATATAAAGTGGGGAATATGGATGTGTATCTTTGTCCACTATTGGAAGAGCTACAAAAATTGTGGATTTGCATAGAGGTGGTGGATATGAGCCGACACACGGGACGACGGAATGCTTTGATCAGAGGCATTCTAATGTAGACCATGCATGACTATCCTGGGCTAACAGAATGCTCAGGTGATCTATTGACACTCCTAACTTAGACACTGTAAATCTTGTTTTTCCCCATAGTTGATCTATTATCATGTGTATACATGCAGGGCTTCAAACAAGCGGATACAGAGCATGTGTCACATGTGGACCTAGACTGAATGCACGTAGGGCGCCCTCACTGAAGAAGCAAATCTATGAAGGTCATCAAGCGTATCTTCCAGAGAATCATGTGTTACGCGACGGCTTTTTGGGAAGAGAGCCACCAAGGATGTCTGCACAAGCATGGTTAGAGCAGAAGGAGATGTGCGATGACGGATTGCCTCCAGGGATGAAGAGACTATCTCTATGGTACGAGTTACCATACTGGCCCCGACTCATGATCAATCACTTGCTCGATCCAATGCACATATTCAAGAATGTGGGTAATCTACTATGGGACCATCTGACCGGTAAGAAAGATACTTTGGGAGCCAGAGTTGACCTTAGAAATGTGGATCGTATGGAGCAATATTGGCCGCAAACAGCGTCTCATGGATCGATAAAACTCTCTAAAGCACCATGGATTTTCATAGGAGCCCAAGAACGCAAAGTAAAAGAGACCATTCGATCTTTGCGGACCCCCACTGGCGTAATGCACTCGCTCCGAACGTGTTTTACTAAAGAAGGAAAGCTTACCGGTTTGAAGTCACACGATTGGCATTAAATGTGTCAGGTACGTTCATAGTGGACTTTAATATCATTGCATAAAATGTGGACTTTAATATCATTGCTGCACATACTTTATAGTTTATTTTACCGGTTGCCATTGAGAGATGTTTGTCTTTCGACATCCATAACACAATCTACAAACTTGCAAAGCTGGTGCAATGGATCTCACAAAAGGAGATCAACGTAGACTCCATACCATTCGCCAAAATAAATGCTGCGAAGCTTGTGTGCATGTTTGAGAAACATTTTCCTACTACTATGCTAACCATTCAGGTGCATCTTCTTGTTCACATAGTTGATGAGGTTGAAATAGCTGGCACAGTTCATTCCAGATGGATGTTCTTCTTATAACGTTTCATGAAAATGCTTAAGGGATATGTGCGTCAAAAGGAACGTCCGGAGGGTAGCATGGCAGAAGGTTGGTTGGTATCAGAGTCCCTAGTGTACATTGGAGAGTGGCTAGACGGATTTGATAAAGCCCGGGACACGCTATGGCGAACCATAGATGATGAGCGCATATCTGGGATTGTCATGTGCAATCTCGGTGTTGAGAAGAAGATGACGGAAGATCTAGAGGCTAAAATCAACCGATTTTGCATGCTTCACAATCCAGTGATGCAAAAGTGGATTTCACAATATGAGGATGCAAAGCAAGAGCGACAAAGGGCACGAGTCGAGTGGAGACGGCTTCCGATGCACTATCCAACGGTTCTGGAGAGCCTACCAACCTTCATGAGCTTAAGATGGTTGCACAACCAATTGAAAAGCGCACAACAATGCGGTGACGAAGTGACTGAGGAAGAGTGGGAGTACTCTCGGGGTTGCGCGACCAAGGTAAGTTTGCAATGTACGACTAGCTAGTGACTTTATTTCTAAACGTTTGAACGGCCACTCATAATCTTTGTTCGTTGTAGTATAAGTCATACACAGCAGCATGGTGTAAAGGTCGACATTTTAGGGTGGAACGAATCGACAAAAAGCGTTTTACTCAAGATTGTGGAATCATGGCAAAATTTGAACAGCCTAGTCGACGACGTTCCTCTGATGCAAATCCTGTGGTGGCGGAACTCACTTACTTCGGCACACTGCAAGAGATTTTGAGGATCGATTACAAAGGATTTTTTGTCGACTTGTTCGACGTGCAGTGGTTCAAGATAATCATGGAGGGTCGCAATCTACTGTGCGTAGAGGAGAGTCTGGTTTTCTTGAGGTGGATTCTACTAAGAAATGGACTGACCTAAGAGACACTTTCGTACTACCCGAGCATTGTGAACAAGTAAGTATGTAAATAGTTAACATCCCCCTTTTACAAGTTATGTGCTTGAAAGCTCTCATGTAAGTTATGTGGCTCTGGCAGGTAATATTTCATCCTACAAATTCTACATCAAACTGGTGGTACGTCATAGAGGTAGCCCCTCGTAGTGCAAGGACGTATGAAGGCTACCATGTGCCAATCACAACGGCATCAATGGAGGAGATCAGAGAAGATGCTCAATTAGAAGCTGCTGCGGTGGTGCCAGACGAGCATCAAGATGCTACTACTCTATATGGAGTGCATGCAGAGGAGCTACAAAATGAAACAGAGGATATGTGTTTAAACGGAGAGCTCTATATAGATATAGGAAGTTATGCTGAGTTATGCGAGGATGAGAGAGAGATCTCTTAAAGCCACAAATATTGTATTTGAACAATTTTGCTCCGTGTTGTAAAAGCTCTGGCTCTCTAAGTACCTTCCATGGTGTATAACGCTCTTTTCTACTCGCACTCACATCTTTTGATTGAAAATTCTGAGTTTTCGACTTGCCTCTTCTATCACTCAATTCATTGCGTCATTGTATTTATATGCGTCATTACGTCATTGTATTTAATGGTCTTTGCGTCATTGTCTACTCTATTCATTCAATATTAAGTTTAAATATTCGTGTGTTTAATGCAGGTATGGATGATGAGGAGTTTCTTTCTTCTTTGTCACCGCAGTAGAGACAGTGGTACGTGGAGAGTCATCGCTCTGGCGCATCATCGCGCGTTCCTACTCCATCCGCATCTCCCTCTATTTCGGAGCATTCAGCGTGCTCCGAAGCTTCGGCGTCGACGAGACGAGCTTCACACTCGTCTAGACACCGGCGCTCTAGTGGTGGCGGTGGCGGTTGTTGTGGGGATTCCGCCACCGATGCCTCCACACCGCCTCGTGTTCGACGAGGCTCTTTACCCTCCCCTTCTTTGCCCGCCCCCACACCAGCCACAGCATCGCCATCTACGCCAGGTTTTGCACGACTGACTGTTCCTAGCAGCTACACACCTCTACCTACTCCGCTAGGAGCCACCCCACTCGACACTCCTCGCTTCGGGGCCCAGACGCCGGTGGAGACACCTGACGTCCGTACCCCCATCGACACGCCGCTAGAGACCCCTGCCGGGACACCCAGGTTCACGCGTCACCGGCCAGAGGGCTTGCCTTACTCCGTCGACTTCAGGGACGGCATCATCATGGATGATGACGGCAAGAAGGTGATCTCGCGCATGCGTGGTCTTTGCTCTCAGTTGTTTAGACACTACATACTAAACAAATGGAGTGAAGTACCAAGTGATTTAAAAAAGAGAGTCATCAGCATACTTCATGATGAGTTTCCCGTTCCAACACGGGATCAACTCTTCAATGAAGACCTGATGAAGATTCGAATGCGCGAATACTGCAAACACAAGCGTTCCGAAGTGCAAAAAGCAATCAAGCATGGGTGGAACAGGCCAGATTGACTGGCCAAAGAAGATTGGAAGAATGCGAAGAAAGCAGCGCGCGAGAATCCCGACAAGTGGAAGCAACAAAAGGATGCAGCCAGAGCGCGAGTAGAGGCAGGGAGCTCGCACCACTTGGGGAGCGGTGGATGGACATCATTTGAGGCCGATTTTGTAAGTGTTTTCGCATTGCTCTTTATGTTCAATAGTTTAGGGTTTATGAGTTTTTTAATTCTAACATAATGAATTCTTTGTATGTTTTGACAGTGGTTGATGACAGGATGTGATCCCACACCGTACGAGCGCGAGTACGCAGGCAGGAAGGGCTTAAACGCCCTGATGGACATTCTCAGTTCTCGCGGCGGCATGGTTAGTATTAGGGTTTACTCTTTTCTATTTTTTGTATTGTTTTATAAATGTCGTTATATGTTTATACTTACTGAAAGCTGTCTTATTGTCTTTTTTTGCAGAATCCGACAAATACGCCGCTTGGACGCGATGAGACGTCTGACTAGACGACGTCAGTTTAGCCGTAGCTAGATAGCATTAGTTTAGGGTTTCTCATAGCTTATGTATCATGAGACGGATTTTATACGTCTTTTTGAACCATGTATATTATTACATTTGTCACCGCAGTTCATTTTGCCAATCAATTCTTTATGCCTATGATGTTGTACAATTGTCATTATTACATTTGTCAATCAATTCATTTTGCCTATGATGTGTACAAATGTCAATTTTACGCTTGTCAATTTTGCAAACAATGCGTCTTGTGGGTGACTATTTTGGGTCTATTATCTACCCTTGCACTTTTTTTAAAAAGTGAATCAAGTACAATATGGTTGATGGGTGGTAGGGCATTCAATGCCTTGTCACCAAAAAAAATTTCTCTCGGGCATCGCTATAACCGTCGCTATTTATGGCTCTGTAGCGTCGCTATGAGCGTTGCTATAGACTTCTGTGTAAACTTCGCTATAGGCGTCGCTATGATCGTCGCTATGAGCGTCTCTATATAGCGACGCCTATAGCGACGCTCTCATAGCGACGCTATTAGCGACGCCGGGGGTTATAAAAACCCAGTGTATTTCCGTCGCTAACAGCGTCACAAGAGCACACAACCTCTTGTAGTGGTACCCGTCCTTGTCGCAAAATTTCGTTGTGGGACCATCCGGAATTGCACAAACATCTAGGGTTGCTAGAATGTGTGTCCATTCTAATGGTTCAAGCGTGTCCTCTGGAAAGGGTTCTCCGATATAAGTTTCGTCTTCGATAGACCTTTCTAAAACATATTGTTCTCGCCTCAGACTTCCACATTTTGAGGCTCCACACATCCATAACTCCTTGGGCTTACCTAACCAAGCTGGAAATTCGGATCCCGCCAAAGTAGCTGAATCAAACTCCTCTACCGGTGTTCGGTTCACATCTTTGTAGCTATGGTCTCTGAGGTTCATACGTGTAGTGGTTTCCATATTTCTCAGGTATATGTGATCGTAGCCCCAATCTTGGACCATTTTCAATTGTCTCATGAATGGTCTTCCCAGTATGATATCATAGTTATTCTCCTTGCCAAAATCGACAATAGCAAAAGTAGTTCGTATTCAATGCCGCAAGAAGTTACTACGACTTTCTCTAATAACCCCATAAGTTTCTCCATGTGTCCATCTGCTAAATGGAGTTTCAACCTAGCTTCCTATTGCTGGTTTCCCCCCATTTTTTTTCAGATTTCTTTTTAGCAATGGCTACCCCAGCTCCGCTGTCTAGTATTGCCATCGTTTTCACTCCTTGGAATTCACTGGTAAGGTTGTATTCCCCTCTTCCACCTTCGCAATACCTCCGACCTTGTTTAAGGTACAGGCTTAGCGTTCTTTTGTGGTTTTGCTCAGCTCTTGTATACCCTCTTGCAATCTCGATGTTGGATCTTTTATCCCAAATTTCTCCAAGCATTTTCCTACAGTGGTCCACATATGTGGTCTTAGCCTCAAAAGCTCAGCTAGAGTGATAGTGCATGTCACTGGTGTTGACAAGATCTCTATCAATCCTTGCGAGTCCATGACTTTTTCTGATGAGATTCTTCGTGAGGGAAGTGCTCTAATCTCGGATTTTGCTTCATACTCTCCTAAGTATGAAGGTAAGGTATTCAGTGAATGAGGTTTGCTCTCCATTGTTCTAACAGAGTCCCCATCTCCCCAGTAAGATTGTAGATCCAAGTCCACTTGAGATCCTGCCTCAAATTCCACTATGGGAGGATTCCTGATGTCCTTTTCCCAATTTGTCTGATTAGCTTGGCAACTTAGCTCGTTTGCAAAGTTTGCCTCTCTCACTTGTTTCCAAAATTCATTGTAATCCTCATCTCTTCCGTAAATCCTCTGTATGACTGGATGAAAACTCTCTATCTCTAATTGGTTGTGTTCAATACTATGAGGTCATCCTTGTGTGTATTTTCAGGCTTTTGTGCACTGGGAGTCTTTTCAGCTACCTGTGAAATGATAGTCTCTTGCTGAATTGGGTTTTTCGTTCCACAATTCATTGTTTCTCTTGGTGGTTCTAATAAGGCTTGTGCAGTCTCGATCATTCTCTGGCACATTTCAAGTCTCTGCTTTTCCAATTCCGCGTTTGGGTATGTCATCCACCTCTGTTCTTGTGTTTGGTTGTTCTTTAACCTAGCTTCGTAAGCTCTCATCAGTGCGTCCAATGGTTCATGTACTTTGTCGACTAGCACTGATCCCCCTGAGCTTAAGCTCGTTGTTTCTTTGATACTCTTTTGTTTCGTTCTTTTCGGGCTCATCTCTCGTTTCCCGTTTTGACTCTCAAGTTTTTCTAATCTATCTTTAGTTCGCTTTAGTTCCTCAGCTAGAATAGAGTCTTCACATTCTTTTCTCAACTTCATGCGTGCTTTTCTAGCTTTCCATGTGTTTCTCTGACTCCGCGGTCCTTGACTAACCACTTTAGTCGCTAACTTTCCATTCTCAGGTTCTCTAGTGGTTTTCTTAGCTTGAGCTCTAGTAACAACTTGCGTTGGTATCAGAGTTTCATTTTCGGACCCACTACTGGTAGGAATAGTTTCTAGCATATTCAATGTCGTCTTTTGCACTTTGTTTGGATTTTTTGAACAATCCTCAATGAAGTGAGTAACCCCACACTCAGTGCAATAAGCGTTAATTCTAATGATTTCCGTATGTGGACAGACATTCATCAGATGGTCACCTCCACACTTGTAATAGGGTCCTAGTGCTCGTCTTGGTCCCACTTGATTCGTCCTTTGTGGATAGGATGGTCATTGTCCTGTTAACCCTCCATGAGCTATGAACATCAATGTTCTTGCGTCCAAATTGTATCTCTCTTCATCAGAAGCACTTGTAGCTGTTGGTGTTCCAACATTCCCAATCATGCCCCATGGTTCTGGTTGTTTGGGTTCTTCTGGTGGGTAATACACAGTTGGAGACATGTGTGCACCAGATTCTTCATAATAGGCTTGAACAGGCACTAAGGCTTGTTCTTCCTGATTCTCTAAGGTTGGTGCATATCTAATGCCCACTGGTCTTGCTCCTGGTAAAGGTGGTTGTTGTCCCAATACCGGTTGCGGTCTTTCTATCCCCATAGGTCCTGGTACATTTCCCGTTGGGTATCGAGGTACTGGATGTACCTGAGGTGGTGCTAATTGAGCAGGAGGTGCATACTGACGCTCCCTTACATACCCTTTGTTGTAATAACACTCCTCTGTTGGGTGGTTTGTCCATTTTTGTTCAATAGCACACCATTTCAGTGGTTTTGGCAATGGTTTTTGGTATGGTGCCATCCTTTTTTAGAGCATCTTCTATCATTTGCTCTACATTTGGCATGGTTGTTGTTTGAACATTCTTTTTAGTGGTAGTCTCACGCGCTACGGAGGAAGAGCTACTGGATGCAAAATCTGTATCCGCTGACACCTCTCCATAAAACCGTACAGTTATCCACTAAGTACAATGCTTCTCTCGTTACTTGCTCGAAACTTGTACAAGCTTTCAAGTGCAAGTCCTTCTTGAGAGTGTTTCTCTCAATCCTTCAATAAAGAGAACAGATAGTCTATCATCTTATGGTCGTTCACGTACTGGACATATCTCAATGTATTGTTTGAAGCGAAGTGAAGCTTCCTTCACTTTTTCGTGTTCTCTCTGTTTAAAAGCATATATTTGTGAGATCGTATTGTGCTTAATCCCTCGTTTTGAGAATTCCTCAGCAAACTCTCTTAGCAAATGGTCAATGTCATGGAATCCCCCTCTGTTCAGTGGTTGAAACCATGTCAATGCCGTACCTTCTAGAGTAAGACCAAATCCCTCGTATTGTGTATGGAAATCTGTTATCTGCTCAGCTCTTAAGACTTTCTTAAAGAGTGACATATGTGCATACGGATCTTCTGAACCACCATACTTCTTTGGCATACACTTGGCTACTTGAGATGGTCTCATACGTCTATGGTCTGCTACCAATCTCATTGCTCCTGTGTCCCGGATAAAGCTTTCTCTAGCATCATGGACTTCATGGGTTACCCTTGCGGTTCCCTTGCCCTGAGTCTACTACTAGGAGGTAAATGTGATGGTTCCGCTTCGAACCTTGGATGTGGAGTGGTATATGTGGGGATTGGAACTGTACTACCTGGATTCGTATCCATTGACCTCTGGAATGTAATGATCCCATTGATCCGGGCTTCGAGTACTGAGGTTGACTGAAAGAGTCAGCAGCCTGAATTCTTTGTCCTCCTTTTGTCATTGGGTTTTGCACTCCATTTGTTGGTGCTGGTCTTTGTGAGCTAGAAGTAACATAATACTGATGTAGTGGTCCCGCAAAGTATGTATATCCTTCTAATTCTTTCTTGCCCATTGTTGAGGATTGCCTCCCATACTTGTCGTAAGCGGCAATTTTCACTTCCGATCCCTCTGTGTAGGTAAAGACATAAAGTCTTTTTTGGTCTGTAAACTCTCCAGTGTAGGGTTCTTCACATCTATAATAGAGATCTTGCTCCCCATTATTATATTTGTATAGCCCCACATAGATGTTATCAGTGTTGATCCTTGTAGTTTCATTCTCTCTTCTTAACCTCGCATCAGGAAGTTCATTATTGGTGCTTTCTCCTCAAGTTCTTCATCTACTTTGGCTTTGGTGCCCATCAATCCCCACTTGTCCACAATGTTAGGGTTTAGGACTACCAAATACATGGTACCCTCGTCATCTAGATATCTATCTCCGCTCTAGATATCTATCTCCGCTATAGCTCACAGGCACTAAGTCCTTGAACTCACTAGGTCTATCTCTATCTTTACACAATAGCGGTCCATTCCATCTTTGTAGATCTTGGCACCTGCTCATTGTCATACTGGTATTTTATGAACAATAGCTTCATTGTGGCGGAAGGGTTTGATGGTCCTGCTGCCATATTTTCTCTGTTGTTCAGGTTCAAGTGTTCCAAATGTTCTGTGAAAATCTCGTAGATCTCTCCGAAGAAGTATCAGAAACACTTCCTTCAAAATCGGCTCTAATGGTTGCACCCAACTTGGTTTACACTTCCCTCGGTTGATATGACACTTGCTTGTTCCCCTGTTTGGTTGGTTATTCTGGAGATTCCTGTCCGATCTCAAATTCATCAATTCCCCTAAAGGACCTTAGCTTTTCTCCGACTCGGCAATTTGTTTTTCCCAAGTTTTTGTGGTCAGAATTTGATCCAAACTGATTGATACTTGGTCAATTGTTTAATCTTGTCAGTTGGACAACTTCTCTGTTTTCATCAAGTGAGAATTTTGTTGCAGTATGAGAAAAAGACATTATACGCATATGATGTCTTTTTCACAGATTTGGACTATTTTGGTTATGATCACTCTCCAGTAGCCCCCTTATGCTCTCTTCCACTCAACAAATTCAGTTTGAACTCTGTTTGAAGCAAGTTATGCTAATTTAGGCTTTTCTTGGCAATTTTCCGCTTTTGACTTGTTTTTGGGTCAATTGTGATCCAATGGGATGAAAACTTGAAATAAAACCTCTAGAACAGCTATTACAATGGATCTTGTGTTGGCAAGTATCAAAATATGTCCAAAAAGAGGTCAAAACATCATACGCGTATGATGTCTTTTTCATCAATTGGGTCAAGACTTGATATTTATGGCTTTCTACAGTGTTTGCAACAATCTTGTCAGGTCGGATATCAAAAATAATAAAAGTTGGATGGGCTAAAGACATATACGCGTATGATGTCTTTTGTCCCAGATTTTGACTATTATTGGTTTAAGCCTTCTCCAATTTTTTAAATTGAGTTTCAAGTGTTTTTGTCAGGTTTGAATGTAAAAACAAGATCTGAATCCAAAATTTCCTATTCTTTGCGTTTCTTGGACTCCGACTTGTCTTTTTGGGTTTCTTTGAGTGTTAATGCTCTTGTTTTAAGTTGAAATTAGGGTATAACCCCCCTTTTGAACACTCTGGTAAAGTCAAAATTTTCTGTTTTGGTCTCTGTTTGGTCATTTAGACATCATACGCGTATGATGTCTAAAGTTGCAGATTTCCAATTTTTTGGCACAGAATCCTTCCTAAAGCTTTCTCAAGTGCTCAGCAACTCCAGATACACAGAAAATTTCTCTGACTTTTGTTTATTGCAAGTTTCACTACTAACTCAACGGTTTAGTGATCTAACATGCAATCAACCATATCAAGCAAATACTCCAATGATTACTAGCTCTAGATCAGGATCAAATGAAGTCCTACCTAAGCTATTCTAATCATAAAATGGGTTTGGTAATTGTGATTTTAAAGAGATCCACTGCCACTCACGGACTAGCAAATTCTTCTTCTATCAACAACTACTCAACACCAACAAAACAACAAACAAATCTAAGCTAAACTAAAAATACTTGTCAACACGGAAGACCCAGGAATACCCCACTTCCTAGTATCTCTCGAGATCTTCGGAGTCCACCACTCCTAGATCTTTTCTAACTAAAGTATACAAAGTAGTTTATTACGACTCACCTCGTAGGATTAGTCTAAGGTCACCTACTTAGGGCTCTCGTCCCCGGCAACGGCGCCAAATGTTAAGGCGGTTACGCCGCTAGCAAAGCTAAATAGCGAGAACTCAAACCAACCAACAACAGAATTTGTCAGACGAGGACGGAGCTTGACCCGCAGGCGCATGGAAACAACTAGTGGGTGTCAAATCACCTACTCGACCTTCTAATGACAATCACTACTAAGGAAATCAAATCTAAGTTCTAAAATACGCAAGTGACTGAAATCCGTACTACGAACGAATGCTATACGAAACAAGATCTAGAATCATTGATCGATCTCAAACTCAAGGGAAGTCTATACACTAGGTAAGAACAACACCCTAAAGACTTGAACTGCAAAATCAACCTATAACACTCCGTGCGGTAAACGCGTATGAAGACAGGCCGAAAAATACAGGTGACCGAAACTTGACCCCGATGGTACTAATGTGTAGCTCTACTCGTTGTGGTTCTATAGATATGCTGCACGCTCAATTCCGACACACGAGTTGGAAGAAAACTCACACCGAAGCTCGTAGGAACTTACCACACATAGAAGCCGATAGCGCGCACTCTTGGTATCGTGCGTAGCTCTCGCCGTTGCTAACACAATGGCGGTGTCGCTTCTCCAATGGCGGCTCCGTAGCTCGCGTAGCAAGTAGATAAGACTCTCTCTCTCTCTCTCTCTCTCTCTCAGACACAGTCACGGCGCTCAAAAACTCACTTGATTAATATCTCCCCTTTAGGTTACAAAAACTTTGGCTTATATACCTCAGCCTTGGAGGTGAGAACATCTCTAACTAATTACATCAGCAAGTGAAATTACTTCGGGATTACAAGCTGGAAACTCAATTGAGTCCCGTTACTTAATGAATGGCTCAAATCAAAATTAATGTCGGAAAGACCATTTATTACAATCAATGGTTACAAAATGATGAGTGTGAGCAAAAATGTGGGTGTGATCCTCTGCTGGCTCAACACCATCTCTGGAAGTTGATATCATCTTCCTATCTAGTTGAAGCGCGTGTCATTTGCCCAACTAGCACTCCGAGACTAGACAATTGTACTTCAATGGGTAGAATGGACTCCTTACCATATTCCAAGTGATATGGTGTGAACCCAAGGGATGTGCGAAATGAAGTGTGATAAACCCAAAGTGCAACCATAAGATGCTTGTTCCAATCACTTTTGTGATTGTTTACATGTTTAGTGATGATCTCGTAGATCATACCATTTACCCTTTCCACCAAACCGTTGCATTGTGGGTAGTAGGGAGTTGAGTGTCATTCTGAGATACCTAGCTTCTCCATCAGCTCTCTTACCAGGTCTCCTGGTCTTCTGTGAGAAATTATTTCAAGAGGAGTGCCAAAACGGTAACAAATATTTTCAAATAAAAACTTAGCCACTTCCTTAGTTGTAATCTGGGTGGTAGCAACTGCTTCAGCCCACCTGGTCATTTAATCCACACCCATGATGATATACAATTTACCTGATTGGCTCCTTGGAAAAGTCCCAATGGCATTAATTTCCCATTTCTCAAATGGTCCATATGAGATTATAGGAGTTTGTGGCTCATATGTGAGCCTCCTATCATGAGCCTTCTGATACTCTTTGCATGTATTGCACCAGTGATGCAGATCTCTTTGTAGACTAGTCCATACAGACTCGGGTTGTAGAATCTTTCTACTAGTGATGTCAAGTGCAAAGTTTCCTCCACAAACACCATCATGGTAACTTGAAATGATTTTGGTGATTTCTCTAGAGAGAGGTACACACCTAAGTATTTGATCCTTACCCTTGTAGTAGAGGTCATCATTGACAAGGCGGTATTTTGTTGCCTTGCACACAAGGCACTACTTTTGGCCCTTAGTAAGATCTTTAGCACGACATGAGCACTACACTGTATGTGATGGCTATGATTTTTACAAGCCCAAGTTCCTTGTATTTGTTTTATTAAAAGCATGGCATCACCAAATACATTGAACCGTTGAATACCTTGTGTCACACACCACTCTAACCCAAGAGTTAAGGTTGCATATTCCGCTTCTTTGTTGGAGTGGGAATCCAAGGAGAATACCATTTCCCTTTGTTCTTTGAAGACAACAATGCCTTCTGCAGCTTTGTCCACTCTTCTCTTATAGGATCCATCAAAGAAAAGAGAGTGATCCCTCTCTATCTTAGGGAATTCTACAACAGGTGTTACTTCCTTGTCACTAGTCTTGATTTTTAGCTTCTTTTCATAGTACGATGGGTGAGAATGCCTCCTAGACTCGGTCTTGTGGAGCTCTCCACTTGCATTGTGTAGTCAAACTCTTGCAACCTTGTGAGCCACTTGGAAATCCTAGAAGAAACATCCATGTGCTGCATTACATAAGGAAATACTTCTTCCATTTTTAAGACTATGAATGTTTTAGACAATAAATAAGAGAAAAATTTGGTGGTAGCAAATATTAATGCAAGCACCATGTGCTCCTCTTCCGTGTATCCCTTTTCTGGTGGAGTCATCATGCAACTACAGAATTAGATAGGACGCATGAAAGAAGTTTGAGGATCCTTTTGCATTAATACTGCCCCAAGTCACGTCATTGCCCACACTAGGGTTTACATAAAATGGCTCGTCCCACTTTGGAGGTGCAATGGTGGGAAGTGAGGCTAGAATTTTCTTTACCTCATTGAACTTCTGTTCATTTTCTTCACTCCAAGTTAAGGTCTCTTGATGGGTAACTTGTTGTAAAGGGAGAACCACTTGAGAGAGAAGGTGAATGAACCTACTCAAATACTCAAGTTAAGGTCTCTTGATGGCTTGTAAAAATCATAGCCATCACATACAGTGTAGTGCCTGAGTAGCCATCACATACAGTGTAGTGCTCATGTCGTGCTACCTCATTGAGAATTTCATCTTGGAAAGGAAGAGGAAAATGGTCGCTCTTTGTGGCTACACTAAGAGGCTTCTAATCAACACAAACCCTCCACTTACCATTCTTCTTTGGTGCGGCTACCACTAGAGAAACCCACTATAAGTCTTCAATACGATAGATGAAACCTGCATCTAGCAATTTTCTCACCTCTTTGAGCAGGGCGTCTTGTTGAATTACTCCTAGCCGCTTGAGCTTCTACACTACATGTTTACTTCCTTCCTTACGCTTAATGTGATGCTGAAGTACTGTGATGCCAATGATCTTATGAGAAATGTGGTATAATTACTTAGCATCAAAATATAATATTCACGCTCCTTCCACACAACTCACTAGAGAGCATTTGATGTAGTTTACTTGCTTCTACTAGAGTTTGTATACCTGGTGTCTCCCCTTGGTTTGATGATGAGGCATCAGGTTGTTCCATATTCTTAGGTTCCTTGAGAATGACCCCCATCACCTCAATGCTATTTTCGCTTTCTTCACTCACTGTTGATTCCTCCTCTGAAGTGGTTGAAGAGTTACCACTAGAAAACTCATCCATAGAGGTTTCTAGATCCATGTCGGATTGATGATCCTTCTTCCTATCATAAAGTATTGGCTTCCGTTTGGAATCCTTCATTTGGATTATGCCAGTGTCCTAATCCTACTTAGCTATCATAGCCATAAGCCAAGGCCTCCCTAGAATGATAGGATAGCCCTCCTCTTTGTGTGGCATGACAAAGATATCCACATCTACCTCGGTGTTGAACGCCTTTATCCTAACTGCATTTATAACACCAACACATTGAGCTTTTACATTATTTTCCATTTTGGCTCGGCATGGTGTAGGCCGACTCACCTCTAAACTCAAACGGTGCATCATTTTTTCGCTCATGACGCATATTTGTGTGCCAGCATCGATGTAGATATTGGAGATGTGTTGCCCTTTGATGTGAGCATCCATCACTGGTAGTATGTCATCTAGATTCCTCCAAAGATAGCCCCATCTATCTTTGGCTTTGGTTGTCTCGTGCTAACCATCTTTTTCCATTATCGTGCTAGGTGGAGTAACTAGGGCTAGGTGATTTTTGGGACCTGCAAAAAAACATCTTGAACCAGATCATATGGTTTAGAACATTCACCCAAAGAGAAATCTACAATGTCAATTTTATGTCGTGACTTGGACGGCTTTTTGCTAGATTCTCCTTTAGTTTTTATATTTTCTTCCTTTTGGGAAGATTCACCATGCCTAGCTTGCTTTACCCCGATTGCATCTACTCCTTTAAACTTGGTCTTACCTTTTTCCACTCCCTTGATATCCACCTCCATTTTGTCCTTTCCCTTAACTTCAAGAATGATGACACTTACTGCTTGATTTCTAGCTCATGGTGGGGGTAAAGGTGGAATGAGAGGTTGTGGTGGTGGATGTGGCTGAATGGGTGGTTGCAAGATTTGCATGGGTGGTGCTTGTTGTGGTGCCCTTGTTGGTGGTGGTCTTGCTCTCGGTGGTGAAACCTGGTTTTGTCTGGCTCCTAGGTTGAATTTTTCCTCCTTGGGTGTGGGCCGTAATACATGCCATGGCCATCCTCCCACAATTGTAGCAATGGTATTCTTGCTTTTTACTTTGTTTTCCTCTCCCTTGCTCTTGATTGCAATTGTGTGCATGCCCTTGTTGCACCAAATGCACAGATAGATTCTCAAGATGAGTAGTTATGTGACTCAGCAGCTCTTGCTTCTCTTCTAATGCCTCTTGTGGTTGTGTTCTCTGAGAGGCGGTTGCAGGCACTGGGGTTAGTCGGATTGAGATTGATTCCTCTGACTCGTTGAATCTTTCTTGCATGCACAACTTCTTGTGTTTAAGGCGGGGTTACTTCCACTGCCAACTCATATGTTGCAGGGAATCTCCCCTTCACCTTCTCTCTAAGCGGCGACCACAGGCTAGCAATGAGACCGTCTTTCTTGGTGCTACACAAAATTTGACTGATGTGAAAGTGCTGATGCAGTTCTCAAAAGAAAAACTAACCTTCTTTCTTCATCTCCTCTGTCGGCACTCATTCAGAGAATGCTTTGGTTGACAACTGTGATGACCATTTTGTAGCCCTCCTCTTGATGCTCTTGATTTGTGATTAGCACAAGCAATGGGAGATGGGGAGCTTACCTCTTGGATATCAATGACACTACAACCTAAAAATGGCACTGTGATGAAGGCATTCATGCTTCTACAATCTCCTCTTCTTCAGTCCTCCAGTTTGAAAATTCTTGTAGACACTCTAAGGGCCGTTTTTCAAATTTTTGCTCGACCTCTCTCTTGGTATGCACTTGATGCATGAAAATCATAAAAAACCTGTGTATTTTCTTTGTACATAGCTATGGTTTTGACACATGTGGATCTTGGAATAAGGAGAGGTACAAACAAACCCTATGAAAGAAAAATTACTGGATGCTGATTCTACCCGACGATCACTACCTGATGGTTACTATAGGTGAAGAGTAAAAGTCAATAGTGAAAGGGAGGAGAATCTTATGCATTATGGAGTTGGAGTCAACAAAATATTATCAAATTCAAGCATAATTCACTTGTGGACACAAGGCTTGCACATGAAGTCAAGAGGGGACCACCTGAATGAGTTTTGGAAAGGAAAAGACAGACACATATTTATGGGATTTTTTGACTATTTTTTCCATTCCGATTTGGAAAAAGTTTTCAACAACAAAGTTGTAGGCATTGAGCTGATCTTTCAGCCCCTATTTTTTATAATTTTTGGAGCTACAGTTTGGGATATATGGCCAAAATGGTGGAGCCTGTCTGTCTACATGGGAAGAAGTCACGATTAACCAACTCCACACACACAATGTCTTAATAGGTTTCTCTCCATTATTACTGTATTTTCTCTTATTTTATCAAGATTCTCTTGGACTAAAGCTATGGAAGGTGGCATGGAGACAAAGCTCGCCATGATGAAGTCGATTAGGAGGAAATTGGTCAATAAGTAGGGCACACGAATCTCTCCCATTGGGGGAATGCCTCTAATTGAGGTTACTTTGTGATAACTCCTCTTTCTCATAATCTCTTTCCGAATCACTCTCTTGGCCTATAAAATGTAAAAGTTCAATGTTTTGGGATTATAAATGTGGTTAGGATAAAGGCATTCAACACCGAGGTAGATGTGGACATCCTTGTCATGCCACACAAAGGGGAGAGGTATCCTATCATTCTAGGAAGGCCTTGGCTTATGGCTATGAGAGCTAAAAAAGACTCGGACACTGGCATTATCCAGATGAAGGATGCAAAAGGGAGGCCAATACTTTACGGCATGAAGATAGGTCAACAACGTGACATGGATCTAGAAACCTCCACATGTGAGTTTTCTAGTGACTCTTCAACCACTTCAGAGGAGGAGTCAACAATGACTCCTGAAAGCGACAGTAGCATTGAGGTGATGGGGGTCATTTTCAAGGACCCTAAGAAGATGGAGCAACTTGATGCATCATCATCAAACCAAGGGGAGACACCAGGTATACAACCTTTGGTAGAAGAAAGTAAGCTACATCGAATGCTCTCTAGTGAGTTGTGTGGGAAGGAGCGTGAATAGTATATTTTGATGCTAAGTAATTTTACCATATTGTTCATTGATGAATATGATAAAATCACTGGCATCACAGTACTTCAGCATCACATTAAGCTTAAGGAGATAAGTAAACCTGTAGTACAAAAGCTCAGGCGGCTAGGAGTAATTCAACAAGACGCCTTGCTCAAAGAGGTAAGGAAACTCCTAGAAGAAGGTTTCATCTATCTTGTTGAAGACTCGGAGTGGGTTTCTCCAGTGGTAGTCGCACCAAAGAAGAATGGTAAGTGGAGGGTATGTATGGATTACAAACCTCTTAATGCAGCCACAAAGAGGGACCATTTTCCTATTCCTTTCCAAGATGAAATTCTCAATGAGGTAGCAGGACATGAGGGCTGCACGGTATGTGATGACTACTTAGGCTACTTCCAAATTAGAATCCCTGAAAAAGATCAAAAGAAGACAACCTTCATCACACTATGGGGATGTTTTGCTTATAGAGTTATGCCTTTTGGTCTCACCAATGCTCTAGCCACTTTTCACGCTATGTGACATTTGTTTTTCATCCATTCTTTGGAAAATCAATCCGTGTTTTTATTGATGAATTTTTTATCTATAGCTCCCGATCTCTTCATTTGGAGAAAGTTTATGAAGGTCTAGCCAGGTTGCAAGCTTTGGGTGGCCAACTCAATGTGGAGAAATGCCACATTGGTGAAAGCAAGGTTACTCTCCTTGGCCATGTAATCTCTACTAAGGGCATTGAAGTTGACCCAAGCAAGGTTCAAGCCTTGGTGGCTTTGACCTCTCCCACCACAACAAAGCAGTCGGTCTCTTTTCTTCAAAAGGTGAGGTATTTGAATAGGTTCATTCACCTGCTCTCTCAAGTGGTTCTCCCTTTACAAAAAGTTACCCATCAAGAAATCTTCACTTGAGTGAATAAAATGAACAACAGTTCAATGAGGTAAAACAAATTCTAGCCTCACTTTCCACCATTTCACCTCCAAAGTGGGATGAGCCATTTTATGTTAATCCTAGTGTGGGAAATGACACACTTGAGGTGGTATTGATGCAAAAGGATCCTCAAACTTCTTTCATGCGTACTATCTACTTTCTAGTCGCATGATAACTCCATCAGAAAAGAGATACACGATAGTGGAGCACATGGTTTCTTGCATTAATGTTTGATACCACCAGTGTTCGCTCTTATTTTGTTGTCTAGAACATTATATCGTAAAACAATGGAAAAAAGGATCCTCAAACTTCTTTCATGCGTCCTATCTACTTTCTAGTCGCATGATAACTCCATCAGAAAAGAGATACACGATAGTGGAGCACATGGTTCTTGCATTAATGTTTGCTACCACCAAGTTTCGCTCTTATTTGTTGTCTAGAACATTTATAATCGTAACAATGGAAGAATTATTTCCTTATGTGATGCAACACATGGATGTTTCTTCTAGGATTTCCAAATGGCTCACAAGGTTGCAAGAGTTTGACTACACAATGCAAGTGGAGAACTCCACAAGAGCCAGTCTAGGAGGCATTCTCACTCATCGCCACTATGAAAAGAAGTTGAAGATCAAGACAAGTGAAATAGAGACTACACCTGTGTCGGAGGTCCCAAAGGTAGAGTGGAATCACTCTCGTTACTTTGATGGAGCCTACAAGAGGACAGTGGAAAAAGCTGCAACTGGCATTGTCATCTTCAACGAGCAAGGGGATAAGGATTTTTCCATAGGGAATCTCTTGGATTCCCACTCCAACAAGGGATCAGAATATGAAGCCTTAACCCTTGGGTAAGAGTGGTGTGGGACACCAGTTATTCAACTGTTAAATGTATTTGGTGTTGCCACGCTTTTAATAAAACAAATACAAGGAGCGTAGGCTTGTAAAAATCATAGCTTGCTAGGCCATTTATGCAAGGTTAAGGAACTTTTGGGGAAGTTTCAAGTTGCACAATTACATCATGTACCTCGAGCAGAAAATCAAGAAGCGGATGCTCTAGCTAGAGAGAAGCTACAAGATGTTCCAGGGGTGGGTGCTATCCAGTTGAAGCTGCCTCTCTTCCAAGGTAGTGATGCTATGCCTGACATCATGCGTTTCTTGGACACAGGCGAGTGTCCTAAAGATCTTACTAAGGGCCAGAAGTAGTGTCTTGTGTGCAAGGCAACAAAATACCACCTTGTCAATGATGACCTCTACTGCAAGGGTAAGGATCAAATTCTTAGGCATGTACCTCTCTCTAGAGAAATCACAGAAATAATTTCAAGTTGGCATGATGGTGTTTGTGGGGGGCACTTTGTACTTGACATCACCACTAGGAAAGTTCTACAAGCCGGGTTTGTGTGGCCTAGTTTATAGAGAGATGTGCACCACTCATACAAAACATACAAATATTGTCAGAAGGTTGGTGATAGGAGCCTCACATATGAAACACAGACTCCTATAATCTCATATGTACCATTTGAGAAATGGGGAATTGATGATATTGTGCCTTTTCCAAGGTCCCAATCAGGTAAATTGTATATCATCATGGGTATAGACTATATGACCAGGTGGGCTGAAGCAGTAGCTACCACTTGGATTACATCTAAGGAAGTAGCAAAGTTTGTATTTGAAAATATTTGCTGCCGTTTGGGAACTCCTCTTGAGATAATTTCCAATAGAGGACCAGGTTTTAGAGGAGACCTAGTAGGAGAGCTGATGGAAAAGCTGGGCATTTCATGACGCCACTCAACTCCCTACTACCCACAATGCAACGGTTTGGTGGAAAAGGTAAATGGTATGATATGCAATATCATCACTAAACATGTCAACAATCACAAAACTGATTGCAACAAGCATCTTATGGCTACACTTTGGGCTTATCGCACTTCATTTCACACATCTCTTGGGTTCACACCATATCACTTGGTGTAAGGTAAGGAGGCCATTTTACCCATTGAAGTACAATTGGCTAGTCTCAGGGTGCTAGCTGGACAGATGGAAAACCATAATACTCATATCCACAATCACATCTTGATCTAGAGAGGCTTCAACTAGACAGAGAAGATGCTATCAACTATTATACAGCACAGGTAGAGAAACTTCGACTTACCTTCAACAAGCAACTTCGACTTCGACTTACCTTCAACAAAGGACTTAGAGCAAAAGGCCTCAAGGGAGGTATGCTGGTCCTAAGGTATGATAATAGGTTTGACATTAGGAAGGATAAAAAGTTTTCACCCAGATGGGAGGGGCCATTCGTCATTCAAAAGCGCTACAACAATGGCAGTTACTGATTGATGGATGCAGATGGTAGGCTCCACAAAACACGTGTCAATGGATGGAGGCTAAAGCAGTACTTTTTGAGGTTTGATCAAGCACCTATGATGGAAATACCTCATGAGGGAGACTCCTCCATCTCAAGTGAGGAAGAATATAAGTAGAGCTAGAGACATAAATGCCTCTAGCTTCAGAGGGAGGGCTAATGAGGGCCGTTATTCAAATTTTTGCTCCACCTCTCTCTTGGTATGCACTTGATGCATGAAAATCATAAAAAACCTATGTATTTGTTTTGTACATAGCTACGGTTTTGACACATTTGGATCTCAAAATAAGGAGAGGTACGAAAAAACCCTATGAAAGAAAAGTCATTGGATGCTGATTCTATCCGACGGTCACTACCTCATGATTACTATAGGTGAAGAGTAAAAGTCAATAGTGGAAGGGAGAAGAATATTATGCATTATGGAGTTGGAGTCAACAAAATATATCAAATTCAAGCATAATTCACTTGTGGACACAAGGCTTGCACATGAAGTCAAGAGGGGACCACCTGAAAGACTTTTGGAAAGGAAAAGACAGACACATATTTTGTGGGTTTTTTTGTCTATTTTTTCCATTCCGACTAGGAAAACGTTTTCAACAGAAAAGTTGTAGGCGTTGAGCTGATCTTTCAGCCCCTATTTTGTTTATAATTTTTGGAGCTACGGTTTGGGATATATGGCCAAAATGGTGGAGCCTGTTTGTCCACATGGGAAGAAGTCATGATTAACCAACTCCACTCACACAATTTCTTATAGGTTTCTTTTCATTATTATTGTATTTTCTCTTATTTTATGAAGATTCTCTTGGACTAAAGCTATGGAAGATGGCATGGAGACAAAGCTTGCCATGATGAAGGTGATTAGGAGAAAATTGGTCAATAACCAGGGCACACTGAGCTCTCTCATTGGGGGAATCCCTCTAGCTAATGTTACTTTGTGATAACTCCTCTTGCTCATAATCTCTTTCCTAATCACTCTCTTGGCCTATAAAAGGAGGCCTTGTCTTTTGTAATGGGATACACACAGACTACACACTACACACACACACACACACACACACACACACACACACACAGACTACACACACACACACCCTACACATACACACCTTGTGCTACATATTAGTAGCATGAACCCTAATCACATAATCACAATACCATTACCATCACCATCACCATGCACAAAAAAAATGAGCACCATACCTCCACACACTTGTAATGAAGGGTTGAAGGCACGATTTCAAGAAGATTACTGTTGGATACACTCATGATATTCCTGGCCATCAACTCCCATCTCTCCATTATGGCCCCTATGATATTGTATCCTTCTCATTTTCTTGCCATACACTACCGATTGTAGTCATCTTTTGCAAGCAATCAACACACTCCATCTTGGTGCTATACCTCGTGTAGTTTGGGATATACTTCATTGTGAGTATGGTTTATTCTTGTTTCCTTCCATTTTGCTTATGTTGAGGTGTGCGGATTCGCCACCATATACACACACTCTCTCTCCCTCTCATATTCCTATCATCTTGCTACTTGCACCTTAAGGTGTGTGGATTTTCCACCTATGGTATGAGAAGTGAGCATATTACCTTCCTTACTACATGCATGAGTAGCAAGCTCGTTCTCACTCACCATTCCTCTCATCTTGGTTTTTTTTTCCAACCACCCCATCCCACACTTGGGTGTGAATCTTGAAATTGTTTTCCATGGCATGTTTGATTGTGTTTACATTTGAGTCCTAGCCGCATATCTCACTAGGTGGTGCCCCTATTGTGTACCTCCATGATGAGGCCAGTGTGCATAGTCTTGGTGTAGAGGCCACCGGGTTTGCTTCGCACTTTCGCCTCTCAACTCATCCATGATTGATGGCATGCATGGCTACTCTTTGTTGATTGAAGGTCTTTCCAAAGATCTCCTCAGTGGGGGCACCAAATGAGAGGCAAAAGTGCAAAACAAACCCGGTGGCCTCTACACCAAGACTATGCATAATGGCCTTGTCATGAGAGGTACATAATAGGGGAACCACCTAGCAAGATATGATGCTAGTACGCATACATATACACAATCAAACATGCCATGAAAACAATTTCAAGATCCACGTCCAAGTGTGGGATGGGGTGGTTGGAAAACAAGATGAGAGGAATGGTGAGTGAGTGAGAATGGTTTTGCTACTCATGCATGTAGTAAGGAGGATAATGAGGTAAGGGAGACATGCATGCATGATCATTTCTCATACCAAAGGTGGATAATTGGCACACCTTAAGATGCAAGAAGCAAGATAATAGGAATATGAGAGGAGAGAGTGTGTGTATGTGGAAAATCTACACACCTTAACAAAAGAAAAATGGAAAGAACAAGCATAGACCATACTCACAATGAAGTGTATCCCAAACAACACAAGGTATGGTAGCAAGATGGAGTGTGTTGATTGCTTGAAAAAGATGAATACAATAGGTAGCATAGGGAAAGAAGATGAAAAGGGGACAAGACCGTATGAAGCATAATGGAGGGATGGGAGTTGATGGCGAGGAATATCATGAGTGTAGCCATAATTTTTCTTCTTGAAATTGTGTATTCATTCCTTCATTACAAGTGTGTGGAGATATCGTGCTCATTTTGTGCATCGTAAGTGATGGTGTTGGGGGGGGGGGGGGGGGGGGGGGGGATGGGTAGTGGTTCACACGCGGAAAGAGAGAGAGAGGCGCGGGGAGAGATGGCAATAGAGAGGGGGGATCTGGGTCCGTGTGACTCACTCAGGGGAGAGAGTGATGGGGGGGATGCGGGGCTTTACTCACACATGGGGGAAGAGAGAGAATAGGGGGGGATGATGTTGGACGGATACGCCGCGACGAACTTCAGCACAACAAGAACTCACCTAACATATAATGTCAGCTAAGGACCAAGCTCGCCGCGCAGGCGCGTGGAAGCAAGCATAAGGTATCAACCTACACTCGACCAACTCCTAACTAATTCCTACAGAGGTCTCTACCAATTGTGTAAGTCACAGCCTTCAAGAATGCATAAGAGGAAACTTCCTACAACGCTGTCTAGAGCCAAACACCCATCAAACAATCTCGAAACACCATAGCACTTGAAGGAGACCCTACTAATACCAATAGGTCGCTCTCCTTAAGGTCTATGAACCAAAACACCCGGCGCAAAATCTCGTAGGATGTCTGGCCGAAATTTGTAGGTCTTCGTTTTCGAAATCTAAAGTGCCTAATGTGTAGCTCTACTCAATGTGAATGCATGGATATGCTGCAATGAAAAATCGGACAACGTATGCTCAGGGAATCACCAGATGAAGCTCGTAGAAGGATCTTGCAAAACCGGACCATACACGCGCAATGTAGGTATCGGTGCATAGATCTCGTCGGGGGCAGCACGCTGCACTTCTCCGCACTCGATTCCAACCACCGGTGCATACGTAGCATCAAGATGAAGCTCACACTCTCTCTCGTACACAATACACTCACTCACAGACTTTAAAACTTGTTTTAAAAATGACAAAAGGTTTTTTCATTAAGGTCAAAAAGTGGTATATATACCTTAAAATTCTCAAAACCCTAAAGTTCTAGATCAACCATCTACTCAATCTAACTATCAAAACTAGGATACAATCTGCAAACTTCTGTAAGCCCCAATATTTACAAGGTGAACAATCAGGTTTCCTCAATAAATGAATAATTACAAAAAATGATAATCATCCGAGTAGTTAGTTTTCGTGGCGTGTGTCCAGCTTCTAACAGCCCCCCCCTCCTTGCTCATGTCGTGCCCGACATGGCCACTGATATACTTCTTCATCGTATGGTTTTGCGCATCTTGATCAATGATTCGTATCTTGCATGTAGATTCATCATTGTTGGGCCGAAAATATCAGTGTTTAGTGTGAAGAAGCGGGTGTAGAACGCTTCTTGAAAGGCCTGGAGGTGATAGGATAGTAGAAACATTATCCTTTGATACAACGCATGTATCACCTCCTTGGAAGGTTGACCAGACAGATCATAGGCACATCTTTAAGTATCTTGGAAGAAGAAGATACTATCTGTCACCTGGCCTGGCTTAAATGTCCCAAATATTGCTAGAAGAGTTTTGCAGATTTTCTTCATCATGATGCACGTAAGGTCCAGGGTTTTCACCATGTATTGGACACTTATTCTCTCACTTGCCTTCAAGCCCGGCAGCTTAGGATAATTAAGCCAAGTGGGTTGGCTCCTTTGTAATATCTCCTGGGCCTTCCACGTCCTGATCCTTGGTAGAGGACAAAAGCTGAGGTTGTCTCTGATGTTTTTTGGTGCCTCTACCAAATGGATTAAGTATTGTGGGTACTTTGTGCGCCAAGCCTTCCTCCCTTTGGGCTGAGAGTCAACTATTAGCCTGACCCCTTTTGGTTGGGAGATATGTGTGTTGTAGAGTGGTACGGTCGGCTCTTCTCTAATCCTCTTATTGATGGTGGCTGCTTCATATTTCAACAAAGGATACGGGAGAGAGGTTTGAAGCCATTCATGCCTGAGGTTGCTGGCGTCGATCTTCTGGATAGTCATGGATTTGAAAACCCTGTACTCCCACTCCAAGGCTTCCTTTGTTGTCTCTCTGATCTCCATCTCTATTGCTTACGCAGCTTTTGTTCCTCCTCCTGTGTCAGATCTTGTGGCTCTTGAGAGGATCCTTCTAGGATATCCTCTTGCATAGGTGTGTCCACAGGATCTACCACATTTTCTAAATCTATGACTTCATTGGATTCTGGCCCTGTGCCCTCTTGCTCTCCTACTTGCTGTCCTCTCAGCTCCTCAATCTGCCTTAGGAGTTTCTGTTTGTCTGTTTCAGCTTCTTCGCCCATATTCACGAGGAGGTCGTTCAATTCAGCGTTTATCTTCTCCGCCTCCTCGAGCTTTCTTTTGATACTTTCTAATTATTCTTGCAGGGCTTTTTGGTCTTCTTCCATTCGTGTTTGCATGATAATAGATCCTTCTGCTATCACCAATCTTTGCTTTTTCTCTAGAGTTAGCTCTTTCTGAAGTTCTTGCATCTGTTCTTCATACATTTGACTTTCCGTAGGGATGTGAGTCGAACTAGTAGCTTTGACTATGGCAAGAGATGCCCGCAACCTCTCGATGGTTTGATATTTCACTTTGAGCTGGTCCTTGAGTTCAAGGACCTCATCCTGGCTGGCTTCTTGATCTATCTCCGCCTTTTCTTTGGCGTTTCACATGGCTTCAACTTCTTTAGATTCCTCAGCCAGTTGTAGGGTCAGGTTATCCCTTTCCCTCTCGGCCTCTATCAATGATTTTTTGAGTTGCTTACATTCCTCCTCAACTCCTTGCATTCTTTGTGCTGGTGCTTGATTTTCTTTCTCCATTTCTTGGGATCTTTGCAATGCCCTTGCTAGGCTAGCCTGTAGCTCCGCTTCTCTCTCTTTCTGCCTTTGGCTTTGTCCTTGTAGAGAGTCTACTTCCAGCTTTATCTTTACTTCCGTGGCCTTGAGAGCTGCCATCTCACTTTCTGAGGCCATGGACTGTGATCTTAACCCAATTAACTTTGTCATCACCACATCCCAGTCGTTGGAGGGCGGGTGCAGGTCCATTGTATCTGTTGCCATCTCTTTTAGTTCTACTAATCTGATGCTTTGCATTTGTTCATTAGGCCCTGTGCTTGCCAAGTCGAATGCGGTTGTGGCAGCTTCTTCTTTTGTGTATCCTGCAGCTAGCAGGTCCACAAATGTGCTGTATTCTTCGTTTGGCTTTGTCTCGTCACTCTTGGGTCTAACCTCTTCCCTTTCCTGGCTTTGTTCTCTCTTGGGATCTTCCTGGCCTTTGTGTTTGTCTTCCTCCTCTTTATCTTCTTGTGGAGCACTGTGAGGAGGTGGTGAGGGTGGTGGGCTGGGTTTAGGGCTAGCCGGTAGAGATGTAGGATTTTTCTTTAAATCTCGGTCTGCCTTTGTCTTTTTTTCTCTCTCTTGGATCTCTTGCTCGTCTGGCAGTTTTTGTCGTACCCGCTCCACTTCCTCTTCTATAAAAGGTACATGTGGGATATTCTCTGATGTAGCATCAAGAATCTCAAAATTTTTAATGTAATCCTCGAATCTAACCCTTTGCACCCTTCGGGATGATCCCGACATTGCTTCTAGAGACGGCTTCCAGAGTTCACTCAAATCGCGTTTAAGGGCTCTTTCTGCTCTGAAGCTCTCCATCAGCCGCTCTAGTCTAGCAGCTTTTTGTGACTTTGTCTCTTTTGTCGGCACTTGGGCTAATTCTTTCTTTCCCTTCTTTTTCTCTGGCTATTCTTCTTGAACAGGCTCTAGCCGTCTTTTCAATGTTGTGGTAACCCTTGGTGCTCTTTGTGGCTCATCTTCTTTGTCTTCTTTGAGCCTCAGTCAGTCGTTTTGTGACGGGGGAACAAGCCACCTTCCTTTTGCATTCAATGAATCACCTTAGTGATTAGTTCTCCTAGCACAATATACGTTGGCTTCTTGTTACCCATCTTCACTAGGTTGTCATGTATATATACTGCATAATTGATTATCTTTGGAGTTCTCTTCATCATTGCCCAAGTGAATGTCGTGGCAATTGAACCTGGCGGTATTCTGTACTTTTGTGGCCTCTTCGTACACACATGGAAGTATTGGTTGTACAACTGACTCATGATCGCCACTCTTGGGTTGGCAATATCTTCAAAAGTGTAGTTACCTTTCTTCTCAGTGTACACCTTGACCTCATCCCTTCTTTTAGTTACACTATCTCCCTTATTGGAGAGGTCTAGTGCATCTGCTACAACTTGCTCACTGATGATTATTTTTGTTTTTGGCTTGCGTTGCAGATCGGTTACTCTGGCCACGCCATCTTCTTTGATGTCGTCACAAACTCCCACACTCTCTTTATGTCAACCCCTGCCGACACTACTTCAAAATAGTTGTGGAGATCAATCTTCTCCAAGTACCTGGCCATCTTGCTTCTTACGAACTCATTGAGTTCTCACGGTAGCATCGGTAGCTTGATCACATTCCCTTCAGTGTCTTTGAACACTCCTTGTAGATCTTTAGGTCGTTGGACTCTAACAGATCTTCTTGGATCTATGTGCTAGTGGGCTTTAGTGTTCCTTCTGGTATGACGAAGGGCTCCACTTCTTCTAGGTAATCCTTAATGGTCATTCTTTTCTTCTTTGCCGGTGACTTCGCGGCTGCCATAGATCCTGTTGCACTCAGTAGTCCGAAGTTAGCGTTTTTTCCATATTGGCTGAGAAACCGAGTTTTAACTATCCAAATGACTTGAAAATTGAAAATAAAGCTTAAAAGGAACTTGTGAAACTGTGCATGTGCTCACAGTGCAAATCTGGCCGAAAATTTTGATTTAGACATCCTACGCGTAGGATGTCTTTTTCATCAGAATTGGGTGATACTTGACATGCTGGTAGTGCATGGCTTATGGAACATGGCTATGTGCTTGGATATGGATTTGGATATCAAAAAGTGAATTTTTTGGGCTGATTCAGGCTTTAGGTCACAAATTGGGTAGAAAGTCCATAATAGGTAGCAATTGATGTCCAAATGGGTTGAAAATTGGTATATGGGCTCATTGCACCATGGTATTGGCTTCCATGATGTCACTCTTTACACAGAAGGTCTAAATTATGCTGGAGACATCCTATACGTAGGATGTCTTTTTCATCAAAATGGCATGAGATTTGTTCTCTGGGTAGTCCTTGGCCTATGGAACATGGCTATGCTTTTGGATTTGGATTTGGACAAGGATTGATGCTTTCAAGAGCCTGTGTAGTGTTTTCGGGCTCCAAAAGTGTATCTTGAAGGTGTTGGGGGTCAAAATTGATTAGAATGGCTCCAAAAATTGATATATGAGCTCTTGATGATGAGGTGATTGGATCGGAATGGACAAACATCCTCTGTAGGCAAAAAATGTCAAATAGACATCCTACGCGTAGGATGTCTACTTCACCAACTTTTGCTTCTGACCACACAGATTTGTTGGTGATGTGTTTGTGAATTTTGTGCAAGTTTCATGTGATTTGGACAAGATTTGGTAGGTCCATGGCCCATTTTTGCATTTATGCCCTAACTTTGCGTTTTTTCATGCATATGAGGTCAATTTTGGTCCAAATGTGATGAGACTTGGTGGATAGCATGTAAAGGTCATTCAGAAAATGTGTGTAATGAAAAATGTTGGGATCTGTGTCCAGAAATGCCCTTGAGACATCCTACATGTAGGATGTCTCTTGCTGATTTTTTTCATGGATTGTGCCCGTAGTGCCTGTCCCCCTGAGTCCCTTTTAAGCCTAATTTCAACAAAAAAGTCAAATGGATAGAAAGTAACTCCCTATGTGGACTTCAGAGCCTTTGAGCCATTTTGTGACTTTTGGAGTGCTTTTTGGCGATGAAATTTCTTGATGTTAGTCTCCATAGCTTCCCGATCCCTTGGGGATCCTTGCCGTATGGTTTTTGTCAACTTTGGCTTCACCGGAGCTTGCGTTTGTTGAATTAGGGTTGCAGAGAAACACACACAGCTTGGAGAAGACGAAGGAAGCTCAAGGAACACAATAGAGAGTGTGTTACTTAGTGTGCAATGGAAATATGGATAGCCCTAGAGTGATGGGCGTATATACAATGCACGGGGGAAAAAACCTCCTAAAGAGGGAAAAAATGCCCCGGCGGTCCTAATGTGTTCACACACATCACTACCACATGTATATGGTAACAAATCCCCCCTGGAGTGATGCGCTGAACGAGAGCTGGCACATGAGGAAAGGGAAGTGCCATGCGCTGAGGATAGGATCAGTCCACAAAGGGGAGTAAGCCCAAAGCTTTGCGGAAAGCTTCAAGCTTCTCACGAGACAATGCCTTTGTGAAAAGATCTGCAAGGTTGTCCTGTGTTGGCACATAAGCCAAGATGATCTCTCCTGCTGAGAGCCTCTCCCTGACATAGTGGTAATGCACCTCAATGTACTTTGTGCGAGCATGAAAAATTGGGTTCCTCGCAACTGCCAGTGTAGATAGTGTTGGCAGTGTCCTGTCCAACACCCAAATCAGCCATAAGGCGTCTAAGCCATACACACTCAACCGTAGCTCTGAAGACTGCCTTGTACTCAGTCTCAAAACTCAAAGTGGCCAAAGTAGGTTGCTTCTTGCTCAACCATGATATACATGAACTGCCAAGCATGAAACAAAAACTACTTGTGGACACTCGTGTGTCAAAACAACCAGCCCAATCTAAGTCCGAAAAAGCATGTAAGTCTGGCGGCAATGATCCCCCCTTGGGATAAAACAAGACAAGATGTAAAGTGCCACTAAGGTAGCGGAAAATCCTCTTGACAGCCTGCCAATGCTTAGACCCTAGGCTATGCATAAATCTGCTGACCTGTGAGACGGCAAACTGAATATCTGGCCTCGTGTTGCATACATAAATGAGGCAGCCAACAACAGTTTGGTAAATAGTGACATTTGCAAGATTGCCAGCATCATGTAGACTCAATTTCAAACCTGTTTCCATGGGAGTGGCAATAGGTTTGCAATCCTGAAGTACAAACTTACATAGCAATGTCTCTATGTAACTTTTCTGACACAAGGCAATACCACCATCACACTGCTTAAACTGTATACCCAAATAATGATGCAACAGCCCCAAATATTTCATCTTGAAAGTAGCATTCAAATCAGCCTTAAATTCAGCAATATGTCTCTCATTTGGTCCAGTTATCACAAATCATCAACATAAAGAACCACAATGAGAAGTACATCACCCTCACGCTTTACATACAATGAGCTTTTTGTTGGACTGTTACGAAAGCCTTGTTTGACCAAATGAGTGTCAGCTTTCTCATACCAAGCACGAGGAGATTGCTTCAACCAATACAAAACCTTGCTACATTTTCACACTTTGTCCTCTTGTCCTTTTATGACAAAACCGCGAGGCTGCGTTACATAAACTTCCTCAAATATGTCACCATTCAAGAAAGAAATAACAATTTCTGATTGATGTACATCCCAACCAAAATGAGCTGCCAATGCACATAGAAAATGCACAGTAGTCATACGCCAAGTGGGAGCAAAAGTCTCTTCATAATCTATGCCTTTTTGCTGTGCATAACCCTTTGCAACAAGTCCAGACTTATGGCGATCGATCTCACCATCCGGTTTGCGTTTCAACTTGTAAACCCACTTCGTACCAATGGCCTTTTTGCCAGGAGGCAAATCACATAAAGTCCATGTGTCATTTTCTATAAGTGCATCATATTCTGATTGCATAGCAGCCATCCAATTTTCTGAATTCTATGCTTCATCAAAAGACAGAGGCTCCTCAACATCATGTAAACTAGACACAACCAAAGCATAACAATCTGATGCATAAGATGCATGGCAAGAGCCTGAACGAGTACGACTAGACAAAGGTGCATCCAATTTACTGTCACGCAAAGTGTGCACTAGCCATTTTGGCATACCTCTAGCCTGCTCATTTTCAGCCCTTTCCTCATCAATTACATCATGTACATCTGCATGAGTAATAGGCTGATCTAGAACATTTTTAGAAACCCCGTTAGGCTGAAAATTTGCCTCATTGGAACTTACATTCGTATTTCCACCACTGAAAAGAGGCAACAAAGTGTCATAAATGTCTTGTGAGCTTACATTACTGTCTCTAGTACATGACAGCAAGGGCTGAACATAATCTTCCATAAACACTACATCCCGTGAAACCAAAATACGTTTTGTTTGCGGATGATACAACCTGTATCCTTTGCTTTCAGCACTATAACCAACAAAAATACATTTGACAACCTTATCATCCAATTTTCTGCGCTGCACTTGTGGCACCAAAGCATATGCCAAACAACCAAAAACACGCATGTGCTCAATAGAAGGCTTTCTATCATGCCATGCTTCATATGGAGTAATATACTGCAAAGCTTTCATAGGACACCTGTTAAGTACATAAGTGGCACACATGATGGCCTCAAGCCAAAAAGAATGCGGTAAAGCTTGACTTTTGACCATACATCGTGCCATTTCTGTCAGTGACCTTTTTTTCCTCTCAGCAACACCATTTTGCTGAGGTGTATAAGGCACTATACATTGGTGTTTTATCCCATGACTAGCCAGAAATGCATTAAATTCATGAGACATATACTCCCCCCCTCGATCGGAACGGAGGGTGCCCATAGTACATTTCGAGACATTTTCAGCCATAGCCAGAAATTGTTTGAAGCAAATAAAAACTTCGGACTTTGCTTTATGCGGAAATACCCATGCATGCCTGGAGTAATCATCAATGAAAGTCACGAAGTACAGGTAATTGCCCAAGGACAGAGTTTGCATGGGCCCGCAAACATCACTATGCACAAGCTGCAACCTGCATGTGGCCCGAACTGAACCATCCTTGAAAATTTAGAACGCTGCATCTTACCCAAAATACAGCCTTCACAAACATGTTTGAGAGGTGCTTCAAGATGCGGCAAAGAAGCAACCATATCAGATTTCTGCAAACGCAGCAATCTGGAAAAATTCGAATGACCAAAACGTGCATGCCAAAGTTTTTTATCTGAAATAGCCCTTGAATCTGCAACAGCATTTGCAAAATTTTGTCCACACTTGTCATACAAAGTGAGCTTATACAGCCCATGGCACAAAAGGCCAGATGCAACAATTTCATCACCAAAACTGAGATCATGCACTGTACATCTGTCATCCACAAATTTGACTACAAGTCCAAGTCTAGCAAGTGCGGATATAGACACGATATTCTTCTTGATCCCAGGTACATAAAGCGCATCAACAAGTTTGAAAGAACTGCCATTAGCAGCAGTAAGCACAATTTTTCCAACTCCCTGAACTGGATAAGAGGCAATGTTGGCACAAGTGATTGAATTCCCATGAGGGACAGACTCGAGAGAGGTAAACAATTCACAATGTGAGGTAATGTGCATTGTAGAACCACTATGGAAATACCACACATGTGAATCTGCAGCAACTGACAAGCATGCATCATGGACAGCAGGATTGTAAGTGCACTCTGCGCTAAAATCCCATTCTGCATCAACATCAGCAACACAGTCTCCTTTCACAGAAGACTCAACAATGGCTGCATTTGTAGTGGAACCACTCTCTTTCTTCTTAGCCTCTTTGGCCTTCAACTTAGGACACGACTTGATCAAGTGATCATTGGCTTTACAATAATGGCAACGCATCTTCTTTTTTTCCCCTTATCACCAGAATTGCCAGACAAAGTACTGCTAGCAGAAGCATTAGGAACATAATTTTTTGCACTCGCAGCAGAACCATAAGAAGTGGCTGCATTACTATTACCACCCTTTCTTTGAGAAGCAATAAAAGCCTGTTCAGCTGCACACTGCCTAGTCCTATTTTTTCTAGAAAGTGACTCTTGCAACAGCAATGTGCATAATGCATCAAACTTGACAACGTGAGGATTTCCTTGGGTCATCAGCAAATGTCTGGTAGGAATCTGGTAAGGCGTCAAGAACCGTCTGCATAAGGGAACTGTCTGAAATGACTTCACCTGCAGAAATAAGTTGCTCATTGATATCCTTGACACTAGCAAGGAAAGTGTCCATATCATCTTCCTCATGCATAATCTTCGACTCCAGCTCTTTACGCAGCAAAGCAATTTTAGCCTCATTGCGGCTTGCATAAAGACCTGCTAAAATATCCCAAGCCTGTTTTGCAGATTTTGCTGAACAGATGTGAGGAACAAGTGTGCGCTTCACAGACAACGCAATCAATGCATGAGCCTGCGCATCCTTAACATCCCAACGAGCTTGTTCTGCCTTAGGCAAAACAATTCTAACAGCTGCAATCCTTGCAGCAAGACCTGCAACATCCTTAACATCGCCTTCATCCTCAAAACCAGGACGTACATCAATGCCCTGCAAAATGTTCCAGACACCCTTTGACACAAGAACATGTTGCATCATATAAGCCCACATAGGGTAGTTGTCCCCATCCAACCTGTCCTCAGCATCAAACATCTTGAACACATCTGTGTTGTTGTTGTCAGCCATGGTAAATGCTGCACCTCATGTGAAAACTGCCCAAAAATAGGAGAAACGGAGCGGGAACAAACTGTGCTATATAGCACAAACCGTAGAAGACTGTAAGGCACCTGTGATGCAGAAAACGGCACTGACAGAAATTCTGCACAAAAGGACGAAATAGCTTGTGCAGTAATGCCTGTAGTGGAAACAGAGGCCGAAATGAGCCCAAATCAAAATTCTGAGCAGACCGAGCTCTTTGAGCATTCCCAAAAATTTTGTCGACTTGCGAACGCTCGCCAAAGCTCACTGAAATCGGAGAAAGTGAGCAGGCGTGTGCTGGAGTAGCTGGCGACTAGGCCCGGGAGGACGTGACCTGCTCTGATACCAATTGTTGGAATTAGGGTTGCAGAGAAACGCACATACATCTTGGAGAAGACGAAGGAAGCTCAAGGCACACAATAGAGAGTGTGTTACTTAGTGTGCAATGGAAAGATGGATAGCCCTAGAGTGATGGGCGTATATACAATGCACGGGGGAAAAAACCTCCTAAAGAGGGAAAAAATGCCTCGGCGGTCCTAATGTCTTCACACACATCACTACCACATGTATATAGTAACATCGTTTACATGTCTTCGATGATTTGTGGTGGTCTACCAGCATAGGACTTGGTTGTTGATGGTCTAGGAAAGCCGCTCGTGAAGTTTGGTGGCAAACAGGCATGCGGTTTGGCCGCGAGAGCAATTTGACGCTTTGTGTGCCTGATGCCGTTTCTGAAGTTTAGTGCCGCTTCGGGTCACTTTTTCGTCATGTGGGTCACATAGACTTGTCGAGCATGTCGAGATGCTCCTACCCATGAATTTTGGTAGCATTTGGGCGCCTTTTCGCCGATTTCCCATTTGGTGGCCTCTTGCGGGATTCTAGGAATTAGGGTTTTTCCTGATGGTTTTCTACTGCCTTTGGACATCCAAGACTGGTCTCCTATGCTAGGGTAAGCTGCCGATGAGGTTTTGTTGCTTTTGGGTTAGCTATTAGGTCGCCGCCTCTACTTGTAGGTCTCTACGTGGCCAAAACACGCTTTCTGCTCCAGTCTCATAATTGCACCCACTATACTATAGGTTATCCTATAGTCACTGATCATCCCCATATTTTTTGTTTTTCATTGCGACCATTTTTCACCTGCTTTTTGTATTTTTGAAGTTTTTCTGCTGAAAATTAGCAAAATTAAAAGGAAAATAGCAAATCAAACCCAAAAAAACCCCAAAAATCATAATAAATCACAAACATCTTCGCAAAATATTATATATACTCACATGCAACTTTTATGGCCGGATTTCTCCGTTTTACCAATATTTCGTCCGAAAATGGCTATTTCTACTTATATACACACACCTAGGGGCTTGATTTGGTGTTTGGCCCCATATACCTCTAGATACATGCTGTATAAGGGCATATGTACTTGGGTTAGTCCAGAAAATTCACAATCAAACAACAACCCTTAAAATAGTCAAAAATCATGCCCTTTTTTGGCACTTTTTGCTATTGGTTCCGCATTTGAGAATGCCTACCCCCCTCCTAGCCGGAGTCCTCCCGGGCGACAAGGTATCGCGTCGGAGTATGTGCCGTGTATAGGTTGAAAAATTTGTGCTAATGCTTGGCCGATTTATGTGGCCCTAATTTATGCATACTCGGTGAATGCATGGAAAAATTAATGCTGTGCAAGAGAAGGGAATAAGCAATATGCTTAGTGGCATTCGCCGTCGAGGTTTCCTATTTTCTTTGCAAGTAACATTTGTAACTCCACTCCTCTCTGTTTAATTGTCTTTTTTGCAAAAGGAAATCGTTTTGCCGCTACTGTTGATATAGCTGGAGTTGTTTCTATGGAGAGGAGTGGCGTGGCCGGAATGGCCGTAGTCCTTATTTCTTTTGCTTTCCATTGGTAGCTTGTTTTTGCCAGTTTTTGTAGTTGTTTTGCTACTTCCTTGGTTGCCACACTGGTTTGTTGCGGATTGGCATCCACATAAGTCGGTTGTCCGTTTTCAAATGCAGCTGTCTGCCTTCCGTTGTTGCTTGTACTGAAGGGAGATCCTTTTGCTTTTGTTTTGGTATCCAAATGCGAGTAACATCTGGGTTATTTTGCTGAGCATTTTCTTTGGGATCCATATTTGTTTTATGCCCTTGGTTTTTGGTTGAACTATCTGCTTCAGTTGCATTCGTTCATTGCATTGTTATTTATCTTCCATGTCATTCCTATCCTTCCGCATCCATACTTGTTTCCCTTGTTTTGGTAATCTAGATCTTTGCATTGTGGTCGGTGACTTCATGTGTATGTAGTTAGCATGGTTGGCTTTTACCTGTCTGTTGGCCTTGGGTAATATGTTGTTCTATGGTGGCATTCTTGCTTTTGGCTCTTTTTCCAGTGATTGCATGGCTCGCAGCTATTATTTCTGTATTGCTGAGCAAAGGGTATCACCTGTTGTTTTTGTGCATGCTGAATTTTGAATGCATTTGCATTCCAATCTATCTGCACATTGTACTGTTTTTGCCAAGGTTGTCCCAACATCATTGGGTGTTGTGTGCTTTCATTCTCTATCACATAGAATTTGTGTGGGTAGATATATTGATGTACTTGTACATGCAATATAGTCCAGCCCAATGTTTTCAACGAGTGTGATGTACTACTTTCCATCACTTGAGGAGTAGGATGAAGTTGGCCTGTGGATTTGAGCTGTTGGTATAATCCGCAAGAGATTAAATTTGCTTGAGCTCCAGAATCAAGCAATGCCGTCGATTCAACTTGATTGCTACCCACGTTGACTGGAATTATTGGCTCCACTGTGTCTTCATTCAACTTCGTTAGTCGAATGGCATTTATTTGCAATGGTGCTCCACTTTGTTGTTGTTGTCGCAAAAGTCTTCGTTTTGCAATCTTTTGCTTCTGCTTGAGCTTCCTCTGGTACTCTCTGTTTTTCCTTCATTCGTTGTTTTCCTTGATGAATTTGTTGAAGCATATCCTGTGTGAGTGGTAGATGATATTTCCTCAGCCGACATCCACTAATCCAGTTCGGCATTTCTTCACCTGCTAATGTAGCAAACTTGACAGCTCCGCTTGGTGATAGATCATTAATCACAAAGGGTCCCATCCCTCGCTTTGTAAGTTTCTTAGCATGTTGCTTCAAAGTATAAACAAGTACATAATTACCTGTTTTGAACTCTTTAGAGCGCACATGCTTGTCAAAAAACTCTTTTTGTCTTCTCTTTTTAGCATAGATTAAATCTACAGCTCTCAAGCGGAGTTCATCTAGCTTTTCAAGATCATCTATTCTTGAAGAGAGCTCATGCCCTGTCCATTCTAAGCGTTTCGCTACTCGTACAGTTGGAATTAAAAACTCTATGGGTAGTATAGCATTTAGGCCAAACACCATGTTGTACGGTTTTGTTCCTATCAATGTTTTGTAAGCTACCCTGTATGCCCACAGTGCTGAGTGTAGCTGCTGATCCCAATCTATTCTTGACTCTGACACTATTTTAGTGAGAACCGTGCATAGTGTTTTATTTGTGGCCTCAGCTTGTTCATTTGCCTGTGGATGGTATGGAGCAGATTTCCTATGTATGACCATGAATTCCTCTAGGAGATATTCAATGACTTCATTAAGAAAATGTATCCCACGATCACTGACAATTTCTATTGGTCAACCGTATCGTACAAAAACATTCTCATAAAAAATTGTGCAGTAGTTCGTGCATCTGCTTTTTGCGTTGCCTTGGCTTTCGCCCATTTTGTGAGATAGTCCGTAGCCACAATGATATATTGGGTATGGGACGATATGCAGGGGGTGAGATAGGTCCCACAAAATAAATTTCCCATTTTTGCAAATGCTCATGCTCCCATCATTGGCCGTAGTGGCATCTCATCTCTCTTTATCGGCACCTTAGTGCGCGGACATGCATCACAACGCTTTACAAATTCTTCAGCATCCATGTGCAATGTAGGCCACCATATACCTGCGGTTAAGACAATTTTTGTCGTCTTATCATCCGAGAAATGGCCTCCACTTAATCCGCTATGTGCATGTTCTAGAATCAGCAGGTATTCGCTTTCGCTTGCATAGATTCTAAGTTGATTGTCCTTTCCTCGCTTATAGAGTTGGCTCCCAATTAACTGAAAATCACGATCTTCCACCTCTATAGCCCTTTTTTGTGCTCTTGTGATGTTCTCAGGAAACGTCGTGGTCGTTAAGAAATGAATGATATATTGACTCCATGCAGGTGCAATGTTTACCTGAAACAATGTCGCGTGATCCACTGGTCGTTTGGCACTATATACAATACAATTGGTAACATAAGAATGTGTGTCCGCATACATAGTTGGCCAATAAACCCCTAATTGCTTCAGTCTCTGGTGTGTTTTCACTCTTGAACAATGAAATACACAATCTTGGACATGTGCTTCTTCAAGGTAGCACTCGAATTCTTCCGGATTTATACATAATCGTAGGATTTGGTCCGATCCTAGATGATACAGCCATCCTGCTATCAACTGGAAGTTTTTTGTTTGTAAAATTGTTTGTTGTTTGGATCTGTATTCCGTATTATCAAACATTCTTCCAAAGGAAAGAATGCTAATAATTTCCTGTGACCATTTGGGTATCATTTCAACATTGAAAAGATAAGCATCTGGTATGTCATCATCTACTCCTTCAGGAGCTTCCCCGTTGTGTATCCTTGAAAGATGATCCGCTTGTAGATGCGTTTTACCCTTTTTGACCACCACTGTGAAATCAAACTCTAGCAATATAATAAACCAGCGTACAATTCTCCTTGTATTGCATGGTTTATTTACCAGATACAAAAGACCTTAATGATCTGTAAAGAACACAAATTTTTTTGCGAGCAAATAATGCCAGAATTTCTTTATAGCATAAATCATTCCTAACCCTTCTCGTTCGGTGGTTGTGTAGCTCTTTTTCGCACTGTTTAACTATTGGCTTGCATAAAAAACTGGAAAATCCATTGTTCCGTCTCCAGGTTGAGCCAGAATACTTCCGATTGCATATGCAGAAGCATCAATGTGAACATGGAATATCTTTTCCCAATCTGGTGCTCTAAGCACAGGTGCTGATATAAGGTTTTCCTTCAGCTTTTGGAATGAAGTTTCACAATCCTCAGTCCAATCGAAATTGACTAGCAAACGATACAGAGGTTGTGCAATGATTGCATACATGTATATGAATCTTCGATAATATCCACAGTGTCCCATGAAGGATTGCACTTGTTTCGCATTAGTGGGCTTAGGTAGGTCTACGATGACTTTGACTTTGTCCCCGGGACGGTCACTTATCAAAAGCTTCCTATATCATGTACGTTCAAGAGGTTATTAATAATACCTCGATATACATACTATATTTACACTACGTGCCTATTTAAAAAACCCCCACCCCCCTCTGTATGTATACATTTTGATACTGATAGCCGTTTTTTCGGCTCTTTGTAATTGCCACAGTGAGTTACCTCACCCTACCAAAATCACCCAAACACTGTGGCTATCCCTACCATTTCACTGTACATAGGCGTGCGTGAGTCACGGGACTTTTCCCATATCTTCTTAAAAAACCCTCAATTAGCTAGTCATTGGGCTAGTTGAGCCAAAAAATAAAAATAAAAATAAAAAATATAAGTATATTATGGCCCATGCGTATGTAAATATTTCTTTGTATATAGGGCCTAAATACAAGATTTTTTCATAATTATTTTGGTATTTATTTAAATATTTCTACCTAGGTGTGTGCTATTTATGCTCTGTACATTGCCTCACCATTACCACAATTTTTTCTTACCATTTTTCATACTCTTTATTCCATATAGAAATATTTTCATGTAAGCTTCTCTTATATTTGGTGTAACTCCACCCCAACAAAAATCCAAAAAAACTAGTTTTATTTATGTGTATATTTTTTCACTATTGTGATTTTTTCCTTCCGACATCTATTTTGTTTTTTTTTTTTTTGTAAAAAATTAGAACACCAAAAATATTTATCTTTTTATGGTAGCCTCATAATGAGAGAGATTTCTTTTGACCCCTTTATATTTTTTCCACTTATATTATTTATATTTGACATGTACATATTTTTTAGACCCCTCAATATTTGATTTTCTTACTTGTACTATTCACTTATATCATGATCTCAACAATATCTTCAATTATAGATCTACCAAATAAGGTCATGGGTAGGTGGCATGCATACATGCACTATGGAGGGCTCACTCTTGGAGGTATTCAAAAGAATCATCCAAAGAAGGACCCCACAAAGACCTTGTGCAGTGGAAAAAAACTATCGGTTTTGCTGAATTTTTAAAGTTCACTTGCTCTCCGAATTTGAAAAGGTGATACAAACAAAAGTTGTAGCTCGTGGGCTGAACTTTTGCCTCAAATGTTTTCATATTTTTTTGAGCTACGAGCTGTGAGCTATGATTTTATTAGTGGACCCGAGTTTTTCCATGCTATGCAGCCACACTCTCTCTTCCACTTTATCATTTTCCTCTTTCACACACACTTCTCCACTCATCATCCCCACCTCTCTCACCACTCCTCTCTGCACCCTACTCACCTTCTCCTCAACCTTGAAGAATAAGAGAAACCATGGTGAACTCATACCTCCCACACACAATTCCATTCCAAAATTGACCACCTAGTCTCAGTTTTCCTCCTCCAATTTACCCATATCTATAAAAAAAACCACAAAATTCAACCTCTTCTCTTAAAAGACAGCATCATGGTGGTTGATTACTCAGCTTCAATTACCTTGTCTCTCAAGGAAGGTCAAGAGTGGAGAAAAAATGTACCGTCAAAGCTAGTGAACCGTCAACAAGCGTCAAAATTGGCCCTACTCAAGACACTTGGAGCATCAACCTTGTAAGAAATCCACCTTTTCTTACCTCTTAAGAGTTTTTCTTCCTTATTTGTATCCTACATGGACACTCCCATTGTAAATATCCAATTCCATTTGTAAATTAATACTAACTCTACTAACACTAACCCACTATGAAAAGTCCTATCACCTCCATTTCTCTCCTCTCTCTTTCCCCACCAACTTCTTGATAATTCCAAGCAAAAGAAATTAGATAAATTGCTAAAAATCTAACCCAACCATGGTTAGAGGAGTAACCCTAGCGTTCAAAATTGCTATAAAAGGAGGGTATAGCTAGCACAAAAAGGGGGAGCCATAAGCAAGAGCACTATGCTATAGCTTGAGAAGCCAAGCTCAACCTCTCTAGAAGGAGCTCTTGAGTGGAAGCTCATTGTCTTATGCATATGCATGTGTTGTAATAGGGGATGAGCAAGGGAACTCTATGCCATTTGTAAGAGAGAGAGTGTTCATTCAATTGAGAGTAGGAAATCTATCATTTCTCCTACTAGTGTAAGCCCAACATTTGCTGAATCAAGGAGGGTGGATTTGGACTAAGCTTGGATACTTTGTCTCCCTTCCAACGTGAAGTAATGGACAACAATGATGCGTAAGTGTCTTGGTGTTTTTTGTTAAGTTCTTGATAGCTTGTCTCTGGTGTTGTCATCAATCTAGCCATAAATCCCACATAGTGTAAGAGGGCGACAGGGTGGAGAGGACTCCCCTGGCCTTAAGACAGTGATTGGGGTGGCTTTTCTTGTGATGTGTTGTGGTGAAATTTACGCAAGCTATGTTGAACAAATACTAATCTCACTTTGATTTGTCGTGACAGATTTGTAAGAAGGTATTAGTGCAACAAGCACCCCCTTCCCCCTTCTCTCTCTTTCTTACATATATATATTTATGTTTGCTTGATCATTAACGATATACTTTAAAGCAGCCCGAGCACCATCTCTCTCTCTCTCTCTCTCTCTCTCTCTCTCTCTCTCTCTCTCTCTCTCTCTCTCTCTCGTGTTTTAGTGTGTGAGAGTGTTCCATTGGTGTTAGGGTTAGTGTAAATTCCTTGCTTGTTTGTGGGTTGCTCTAACGATTCTCTTCTTTTGCGTCCTAGTTCGCTCTTAAACTAGGTGGTGCCCCTTGTGTAGTTGGGATTTGGCTGTGGGTTTGTTGTTTTGGTTTGTGTTGTGCTGTGCCCCAGCCCCATTGAGCAGCACGGGAGCCTTGAAGGGTGTCTAGAGGTTGCTCTTCTTGTTGCCCGCCTTGGACCACCTCAATACATTTTGATCTTTTAATAATCCTCTCCGGTTAACTCACGTGATAGCATACACATTCTAAAAAGTGACCGCCCCGGGACTTTGTCTAGGTCAGTGGTTATGCCATTTCTTGAGACAATGTGTCCTAAGATGCGGCCTTGCTTAACCATAAATATAAACTTTTCCGGGTTAAGACAGATTCGATATGTCCTGCATTTTTCAAAGACCTTTTCCAAATGGTCAATATGTTCCTCTCGTAGAAGAGAGTGTACACAAAGATCATCCATATATATTTCTAAGAATATTCTCAGGTATTATTTGAACGGGTGCATCATTAACCTTTGGAAGGTAGCTGGGGCATTAGTTAAGCCAAACGGCATAACTTGATACGCATAAATTTCCCATTATGTGGCAAACGCTGTTTTGTGTTGATCCTCCCTTGCAATTTCCAGCTGGTTGTATCCTGAAAACCCATCCAGAAAAAAATAAGCCCGTTTTCTAGCCACCCTCTCAAGTACATGTTCTGTGATTGGCAAGGGATAATTATCCCTTATGGTGGTTGCATTTACCTTTTTGAGGTTTACACACACTCCCAATTTTCCGTTCTTTTTCGGAACTACCACAATGGGTGACACCCAATCTGTATGTTCAATTTCATAGATGAATTCAACTTCCATCAGCTTATCAATCTCCTCTTTGATTCGTTTAGCAAATGTATCATTATATGTATAAGGACGTTGTTTGCTAGGTTTTACATCCGATTTCAAAGGAATTGTATGTTGGCATATCGATGGATCAACTCCTTTGAGGTCTTTATAGGACCATGCAAACACATATTTATACTTCTTGAGAAGTTGCGTTAGCCGTTCTTCTTTTTCAGGCTGTAAATTGTTTGCTATATAGACCGACTAAGGCTTTTCACCTGGTTCCGCGAGATCTATTCTTTTTGCATTTTCAGGCCCATCGTAAGATTCTTGGTTGGTTCTTTCCTTGACTGGTGGTGTCATGATGATTTTTCTGTTCTGGATGGTAAATTTCCGATAGTTTGATGGTACATTCATGTTTCCCTTCTTGGACTCTCCTTTACCATCACTATCTTCTTCAGTAGTCCATATCTCACGTAAAGACCATTTCAGTTCTTAGTATTTTTGTTTACTCTCCATTTTGGTCCACTCTTGGTCTTTTGTTGTTTCTTTTTTTTTTAATTTTTTATGTTTGTGATTTTCGTTCCTGTTTTATTTCCTCTCGCGTTCTTTCCCTTCGATCTTCTGAGAATCTTCTTGATATTTGATCTTTTACACAATCCTCTGCTTTTACAAGCATCAAATAGTGAGTTTTACCTTTTATCCTGGGCATTCAGTTTTTTTTTTCTTTGTTTCCTGCTCGTTTTCTCCTATAGCGTTCTTGGCGTCTAGGGTGTTGATTAGCAAAATCATAAAACTTGATATTCTCAGTTTCCCTTCCACGCTCACTTGAGGTGTTTGAACACTCATTATCTGCATCATGATTTACTTCCAGATGTTCAGAGGAGTTATAAAAATATTCTTGTCCTGGTGGTTCTATCATCTTATCTTCTCCTGGTATAATGCTTACCATGTAGTAGGGTAGCACATCATAGCCATCCTTATCGCAAAATTTTGTTGTTGGACTATTTGTACTGGTACAGACATCCAATGTTGCTAGTATGTGCTCCCATTTTAGAGGTTCCAAGACATCTTTAGGGAAAGGTTCCAAAATATACTCCTTGTCCTCTATCGCTCTTTCTAAGAGGCATTCCTCTCTTCTTAAGCTTCCACAATGTGAAGCTCCGCACATCCATAACTCTTTTTGTTTCCCTAACCATGCTGGGAGTTCTGATCCTGCTACTGTAGTTGAATCAAACTCTTCCACATGTGTTTGGTTCACATCTTTGTAACTATGGTCTTTCAGATGTATTTTAGTTGTTGTCTCGCCATGTCTTAGGTATATGTGGTCATAACCCCAATCTTGGACCATCTTCAATTGTCGTATGAATGGTCTTCCCAAGATGATCTCATAATTGTTCTTTTTGTCGAAATCGACTATCGCAAATGTATGCTCATACTCGATCCCGCACGAAGTGACAATCACTTTTTCTAAGAGTCCTAGAGGCTTCTCCATGAACCCATCTGCCAATTGCAATTTCATTCTGGTAGCTCTCAAAGCTAGTTTTTCACATTTTTTCCAGATTTCCTTGGTGGCGATAGAAACTCCCGCTCCACTGTCAAGAATAGCTTTGGAAACTACTCCTTGGAATTCTACTAGTAGCGTGGTGTTTCAATCTTCTCCCTTGCAATACTCTCCAATTTTGTTTAATGGTACTGGTCTAGTGTTTAGTTGAGGCTTGTCCAACTCTCTGATCCCTTCCGGTAGCCTCAAGGTGGGGTCTTTCACTCCAAATTTTTCTAGGAATTTACCTACTGTGGTCCACATGTTTGGTCGTAACCTTAGGAGTTCTGCTAATGTGATTGTGCATGCCACCAGGGTGGACAATAACTTAATCAACCCTTGTGAATCCATTACTTTGTTAGAAGAAAGTCTTTGAGATGGGATTTCTCTCACTTCAGACTTGGTTTCATACTCTCCTAGGTAAGAGGGTAAAGTTCTCAGCAAGTCTGGTTGGTTGTGCCCTAAACTAATTGATCCCTGGTCTCCCCCTTGTGAATGTATCTCAAAGTTCATTTGTGACCTTGCCTAAAATTCTTCAATAGGAGGTGAGATCACGTTCTTCTCTTTTCTCTTGCTATTCATGTGGTTACTCATCCTATTAGTCTCGTTGGCCGCACAAATTTGCTTCCACAGATCGTCTAGACCGTTACAGTCCTTACCCATTTCTGTCAATGTTTTAGGCTGGAACCCGTCACTTGCCTCATCTGTTGTATTTGGCACTATGATTGGCTCTCCTCTGGACTCATAGGCATTAGTGAGTCCTTCCTTTGTTTCTACTTGTTCCTCTAAAGTTGGGTGGATAAGGGTTGGAGCTGGTGCCTCATGCCAATTTGCAGGTTTACCCAGCGGGTCCTCCATCAATGATTGAGCTATTTCAATCATCCTTTTACACATTTCCAACCTCTGTTTTTCTATTTCCGCATATGGATAAGTCATCCACCTTTGTTCCTGGGTTTGGTTCTTTTAAAGTCTGCACTTTTGGGCTCTGCTATTCCCTTGGGTGCTATGGTTACCGTGGTGTGTGAGATTAAGCTAGCTAGATCCTCTAACCGCTCTAATCTATCCTTTGTATGTTTCAACTCCTCAGATAGAGTTAATTGCTCTCGTTCTTTCTTGGCTTTCATACGCGCCTTTCTAGCTTTCTAGGTGCTTCTCTGATTTTTTGTTTCTGAACTTTGGGCATCGGTTTTTGTCTCTTCAACTATGATTTCATTCGTCATTCTTTGAGCTTGGGATCGTGGTACCGCCTGAGTAGGTATGATTGTTTCATTTTCTGACCCTCCACTGGAAGGTAATGTTTCTAGCATGTTCAAGGTGGTTTTTCCTCCTTTTCTCGGGTTTTTAGGAAAATAGGGAATCAAATGAGTAACTCCACATTCGGTGCAATATGCGTTGACTCTAATGATTTCATCATGAGGACAGTCTCTTAGCCAATGGTCTCCACCACACTTGTAGCAGGGTCCCTTCGACCCTGCTACAAGTATGCATGTCTCTGTCCGCCCATGCCTCCGTTGGCTATGCACAACAATGTTCGTTCATTTAGGCTATATCTTTCTTCTCCTGCTGCCTGTACAACTATTGGTGGTTCTGTACTTCCTATCATGCTCCATGGTTCTAGTGTCGAGGGTTCTTCCGGTGGATAATAGACAGAGTTTGACACATACCTGTTCGGATATTCATAATATGCATGCATAGGCACCAAAGACTTATCCTCTGATTCAGTTACGGTTGATGTGTATCTTATACCGACTGGTCGTAATCCCGGTAGGGGTGGTTGTTGCCCCAACACCGGTTGTGGTCTTTCTACACCTACAGGTCCTAGTATGTTGCCTGCTTGATATCTAGGCATCGATGGAACTTGGGGAGAAGCTACCGAAGCTTGGGGAGCATAAGGTATCTCTCTCACATATCCCTTGTTATAATAACATTCCTCTGTCCCATGGTTTGTCCATTTTTGTTCAATAGCACACCACTTGGGCTGTTTAGCGTACAAGTTTGGCGTACAAGTTAATCTTTTTTAGCACTTCATCTACAAGCTGCTCTTGGTTTACATCTACTTCTCTTTTCGGTGCTGTCTTAGAAGACTTGCTTCCACTTTGTTGTGAAGATGAATCGTCGTCAAGGTCCTTGAACTCCCTCTCTTTGTAGACCACACAATTTTCCACAAGGTAAAGGGCCTCCTTGGTCAACTCATTCAACGTCGTGCTACTCTTTATATGTAAGTCTTTCTGGAGATCCGCATTCCTTAGTCCTTGGATGAATATAAGCATAAGTCTGGACTGAGTTGGCTGTTCTTCCACAGGACAGAACTAAACATATCTTTTTTGTCTTAGGACTGCCTTTCGTACAGACTCCCCATCTTTCTATTTGAATTTATGGATTTGTGAGACGATATTATGAGCTATCCCCCTTTGTGAGAATTCCTCAATATATTCGTCAAACACTTTCTCCATAGGCTCAAAGTCTCTATGCTCTACAGAGTCAAACCAAGTGGCAGCCTCATCCTCTAGGGTTAGTCCAAACCCTGCAAATTCGATAGGGAACTCTAACACCTCTTTAGCTCTAATTACACGCACAAAGGCTACTACATGATCTCTTGGGTCTCTGTTTCCTGTGTATTTCTTGTTTACCCATTTTTGCACTTGAGAAGGTCTAATTCTACCATGGTCTACAAACCTCAGATCATTGGATCTCCACGTCCTAATCGATATACATCTTTAGGTCTTCTATAGTTGGCTCGTTCCTCTCCCAGTGGTGCTCCTAAGCCATAATTTCTAATAGTTCTCGCTAGAGATGGTTCATCTCTTCGAACTCATTCTAAGGGTGGCCCTCCAGGCTCTGTTGACCCTTGAGTCTTTGGCTTACTCTCTCCTTGATACCTTGAATAGATTGGTGGTTCTTGCAAATCCGTTAGGCCTCGTGCGGCTTGATAACCATCTTGGTTTTGGTCTTGTTCCAATGTTGCACTCTGTCGAAGCCATGCCTGCAATGATGGCTAGTTTGCTGGTTGGTTTTGGTTGTTGAATTCCTGTGGTCGGGTAGATTGTGAGGTGGCGTCATAATCTTCTGAAAAAGGATTCGTTGACTTGCTTGGGGTATAGGTGGCTCTTGGCACTTCCTCAGGGGCATATGTTGATGCTCCTGAACCTATTGCCGTTTCTACCTCCTCTGGGATAATACGTTGGTATTCTCGTCCCTATCTATCAACAAAAACTATACCCTTCCCCATAGCAGTTTCATAAGAGAATAAGTAAAGAACCTTGTCTTTGCTCAATTCGTTTAGGTATGGTTCTTTGCTGTGAAAGTAAGCGACTATACCCTCACTCTCATGCTTGTAGATTCCCACGTTCTCATTATAAGTTGGAACCCTGGTTGTTTTCTTATCATTCATAAAAATAGCTCCAGGCCGATCAATGTTTGGTGGCGGTTCTTGAGCTTCTGAAACCATTTTCCCTTTCTCCACATTATCTCCATATCTATTGTAATCTTCAGGGTTACTGACTATCAGATAGTGGTTCCCTTTTTCTTCTCGGAATCTATCTCCATCATCATAGACTCGAATTATCTCCAATTTTTGTGCTGGCCTCTATTCGATACAAATGCACTTGCGTCCTCTATAGTCAGAGTAGACTAGGGCTCCCCTCGAGTTTGTTCCCTCTAAGAAGATCACAGTGAGCTTGGAATCATTCAAAGGATTTACGGAGGTGCTTCCTCCTGGAATTGGTCCATCACAGGTGAAACCTCCTGGCTGTTGGCTACCCATCATGAAGAAAGATTTGTCTGATGAAGTGTCAGTATCACTACCTTCCTCAATAATCGGTGCTAGTGCATCTAGCCTTGCCTGAGTCACACTCTCCTCGTTGGACACTAAGCTACCTTGGTTACCTGTCACCTTCTGGTCTCTAAAAATGTATCTTCCTGATCTTAAATTTATCAAACTTATCAATGCAATTTATCACAAATCCAACCACTCACCTGGCAAAGAATCTGTCTCCGCACAACTTCTTGCTTTAATGCTGAATATACCTGTACACAAGCGTTTAATATCGGCAATCGAATCAAAGCATTTATCTGCTAGAGGTTATCTTAGTAATGACTGGTATAACTGTAGAGTTAATCTCAACCACTACTGTATTTTATATACTGCTGATGTTCTGGATTAGGGCTTCTATTCCGGAACTGTACTTCCCTCAGATGTTGCTCAATTTTTGTGAAAAAGTCTGAATTCAGTCTTTGCTCCGTCAAATGGACAAAGGAGGTCCGAATTCACTTCTGAAAGAAGTTATGGAACCCTTACGCCAAATGGAATCTCACTGTCTAAGCCCAGTCAAATATTCTCTTCAGTAGGCCCCAATAGACATCCTACGTGTAGGATGTCTCCTGCTTTGTTTTGCCTTGATTTTTGCACTATGGATTCCCCTTGATATACTGAGTCTACAGCTGTTTTTACTTTTGGATTTGGACACCTACAAGCTGGTCAATGAGTCAGAAATCTGTTCCGACAGCCTGTTGCTGATCTTGATCAGTCTAATCAACTCCAATTTGGACCAAAATTTGACCAGGAGGCTTGCCTTAGGCTATACAACACCTTGCTATGCCCACTGTCAGTGTATGGCTTCATTTTCTTGCTTTAGACATCCTACACGTAGGATGTCTTTTTCATCAGAATGGCTTCAAATGCAAAACACAGGCTCCCCCTGAGTTTCTGATCACTTTGGTATGCTCAAAATTTGGTTTGGAGTGCAAAATCACACAAAAGATATCCAACGCGTAGGATGTCTTTTTGGCCTGTTTGACCCCAGACTTGACCCACACCTTCCCCTTGATGTCAGCAACCCAGTGGTATGCTTAGATTTTGGTTTGGATTTCAAAAGTCCCCAATTTTAGTTGTTCTTTCCTTTTTTAGTCAAAAGTGCTAAAGTTTGCTTTGAACCCAATTTTCTCACCCAAATGAGATGAAACCCCTCTCAATCACTCAGTATATCATGCAAGACATGCTCATGCAGCCATCTTATGGTTTTGGTCTTAAAATAATACTTTGGCACAATTTGGGTAGGATGTCTGGCAATTTCAGTCTACCTGGCCTTATCCTTTCAAGATATGGTCAAATTTCCACTTTCCAGTTGAAAATAGGGTAAACCCCACCTTCTGAACACACTAGTCAACTCAAAATCCCAAAATTCTCACCAGATTAGCCTGTAGACATCCTACGCGTAGGATGTCTCCTGGCTTGAAATTAATTTTTTTTTCTGACAGAAATGCTCCTCATACTCTGCAGCTCTATCAGAAACACTCATAGTATCTTTTGGACTTCTCTTAGGCTTTCAAACACACTTTTGCGTCTTTTTGCATCTTTTACAAACTTGTGATGACTTTACCAAGCAAGTATACATGCATGAAGTGCTCTAGATCCCGAATCAAGATGTCCTACTTACTCTACTCCTACTTATCATGTGAAATGGTGAAAATGGTGTTTTGGTTGCTTTTTGGCCTCTCCATACTCTCAAGCTCTCCTCCCACCGCTTCTACCACTCCAACTCCTACTCAAGAGCACAACTAATACCTAAATCTATCTTAGTCTACCTAAATCTACCTAAGTCGAAGGATCTAGGCCTCACACACGCTCCCTAGACTCCCTCGAAGACCTAGAGAGTACTCCACCCTATGATCCTATCTAAATGTAAAATGAGACTCTTGGCAAGCCAAAAACCCCTATCCTCAAGGATTAGTCTCGGTCACCTACCTAACGTTTTTGTCCCTGGCAACGGCGCCAATGTTGGACGGATACGCCGCGACAGACGTCAACACAGTGAGAACTCACCTAACATATAATGTCAGCTAAGGACGAAGCTCGACCCGCAGGTGCATGGAAGCAAGCATAAGGTGTCAACCTACTTTCGACCGACTCCTAACTAATTCCTACAGAGGTCTCTTCCAATTGTCTAAGTCACACCCTTCAAGAGTGCATAAGAGGAAACTTCCTACAACGCTGTCTAGAGCCGAACACCCATCAAACAATCTTGAAACACCGTAGCACTTGAAGGAGACACTACTAATACCAATAGGTCTCTCTCCCTAAGGTCTATGAACCAAAACCCCAACCCGAAACACCCGGTGCAAAATCACGTAGGATGTCTGGTCGAGATTTACAGGTCTTTGTTTCTGAAATCTAAAGTTCCTAATGTGTAGCTCTACTCAATGTGAACGCGTGGATATGCTGCAATGCAAAATCGGACAACGTATGCTCACCGAATCACCAGATGAAGCTCGTAGAAGGAGCTTGCAAAACCAGACCGTACGTGCGCAATGTAGGTATTGGCGCGTAGCTCTCGTTGGGGGAAACACGCTGCACTTCCTCGCACTCGATTCCGACCATCGCTGCACACATAGCATCAAGATGAAGCTCACACTCTCTCTCGTACACAGTACGCTTAATCACAGACTTTAAAACTTGTTTTAAAAATGACAAAAGGTTTTTCCATTAAGGTCAAAAAGTGGTATATATACCTTACAATTCTCAAAACCCTAAAGTTCCAAATCAACCATCTACTCAATCTAACTATCAAAACTGGGATAGAATCTGGAAACTTTTGTAAGCCCCAATATTTACAAGGTGAAAAAGCAGGTTTCCTCAATAAATGAATAATTACAAAAAATGATAATCTTTTGAGTAGTTAGTTTCCGTGGGGTGTGTCCAGCTTCTAATAGATGAGCGGCGGTTCACACCGGGAGAGAGAGAGAGAGAGAGAGAGAGAGAGAGAGAGAGAGAGAGAGAGAGAGAGAGAGAGAGAGAGAGCAAGTAGGAAAGGTCAATGTAATTTCTATATTAAAAAAATATGGATTTTTAAAATATAAAATATCACTAATAACTACTAAGATCAATATAAAATGCTCTTATGTCCTCTTAACGCAACTAAAAACTTTCACTCTCATCTTTTCAATCTCCTACAAGATATTTCTACTCAACTATCATGTCATGCACTATAGTCTTACATTCTTTTGAAAGGGCTTTTCCCTTTACCAATGGGAGGATTATCTTTGGGGTTAAATATCTAGAGGAGCATGTTTCACCACAAACGGTTTTTGCTTTGCATGCAATTGTCATGGTTGGGAGTGAAGAGTGGACAATGCCAATGAAGAGAACAAGCAATCACTTGGGAGAGGAGTTTTATGTTTTGGATGAATCTCTCTCTACAAAGTTCGTGGTGCTAGTTGAAGATGACACAGTCTCAAACTCTAGTTGCATGGCTACTCCATTAGTTGGATGTTCCCTGCATAGACCTTACTAGTCCAAGAAAGGAAAAACTCTTTGGAGAGAAATCATTGCAAAACTCTATTGAGGTAAGGAGTACAAATAGTATTTTAGCATTTTTTAATGCAATGACAAAGCCCAACACTTTGACGAAGCTTCTTTCAAAGATAGTGAAAATCAAAGAAGTGTTGGAAATACCAAAGGTGTACAATGGTAGCATGGTGTTTGAGTTTCCACCAACCTTAGGAAAGGTTTATCCAATGGATTCTATGGAACAGAAGTATGATCCACAGCATTGTACCAAACCTCAAACCTCAAATATTGCATTTTCTCGAGTGTGTCGCAAAAGTCAGTCTGCAAGTGCTCTACAATATGTTAAGTATGGAGCCTGATTATCCCTTGTAATTTTTTTGCATTAAAAATGCACATTTGTAAGGCCTCCGTTATGAGGAGAAGACATCGTGCATGAAGATAAATCACTTGCTAAAAATACGGCCAGCCTTGAGAAAATGAAATCTCCAATCCACTCATGTGTGGGTGATTTCAAGAGCGGACTTGTCTTCTCAAGGGCCGCCACACATGGGTGGATTGGAGAGTCCATTTGGACTTGTCTACACAAGGGCGGATACCCATGACTACCTCTCATAAGAGAGGGAAACCTTTTTGACCTATAAAAGGAGGCCATTTCTACACACATTTTGGAGTGTGAAGTTGATGCAACAAGGTGGGTGTAGGTGGTAAGAGTGAAGCAAGGCGGGATCTCTATTAAGGGTATAATCCCTTTGTAACCTACTTCTTGTTTGAATTACTAAAGCCATTGAGTGGCTGCTTTTCTGTGGATGTAGCCCACATTGGGTGAACCACGTATATTGTGCTCTCTGTGTGTGTGTGTGTGTGTGTGTGTCTACTCTATAATCTCTCATGTGTAAAAATTTGTCTCTCTCTATTACATAAGCTACACAAATATCTATTTAGCTACGTCCCATTTCTTGACAACTGGTATCAGAGCAAGGTTTCCTCGTAGCTAAAGTATCTCAAGAAAAGGATTCCTTGAATTGAGTGGGAGTAATGGCAACGAAAGGTAAGCTCAAGATCGATAAGTTCAACGGCAAGAACTAACAAGATTGGAAGATGCAGATTGAAGACTATCTCTACTAAAAGGACCTTTATTTGCCACTAGGCAATCTTACAATTGAAGCCCGCAACAATAATAGATGAAGCATGGATTGTCCTTGACCGAAGGCATTAGGAACAATCCGGCTAAGCTTGGCATCAACGGTGGCCTTCAATGTTTCAGAGATGAAGACCACAGAGGACTTGATGAAGTCACTTGACGACCTTTACGAGAAACCATCGGTATCCAATAAGGTTTTTCTCATGAAGCTCTTGTTCAATCTAAAGATGGCATAGAATGGTTCATTTGTAGAACACCTAAATGACTATAACAACAACCTAAGTCAACTTCATTCGGTGAAAATCAATTTTGATGATGAAGTGTGAGCTGTCCTTATACTATCGTCTCTACCGGATAGTTAGGATAGCCTTGTGATGATTGTAAGTGATTCTATCTCCGGCACAAATACTCGTAAGTTTAATGATGTTTTGGGTGTTCTCCTAAGCGAGGAAATGCAAAGGAGAAGCATAAGATAATAATCAAGTGTTGCACTGTCAGTGGAAACAAGATGAAGGCCTAAGGATAAGTTCAAAAACCAAAAGTGTCATGATCTCTCAAGGAGAGCAAGTCACACAAAGTCAGTTCTAGAATGTTGGAATTGTGGGAAAGAAGGGCTATGTCAAGAAGGATTGTTGGTCCTAGAAGAAGAAGGAGTCGGAGTCTCAAGAAAACAAGACAACCTTAGAGGCCAATGGGGCAGGTAAAGAAGAGAAAGACGCTCAAATTTTGTCATCGGACAACATGTCTAATTCTTGGATAGTAAATTTTGGGGCTTCATTCCATGTGACACCACACAAGAAACATTTCCAAGATTACACCAAAGGTAATTTTGGGTATGTATACTTGGGAGATGATGAAGCTTGTGAAATTCTTGGCAAAGGTACAGTTTGTGTCAAAACTGGTAACGGAAATGAATGAAAGCTTAAAGATGTTAGGCATGTTCCTTCTGTTCGCAAAAAATTGATCTCTAAAGGACAATTGGATGATGAAGGTCACAACATTGTATTCAAAAACAAACGGTGGAAGATCTCAAAGGGATCTTTGGTGGTTACCAAAGAAGAAAAAGTTGGTACACCCTACTTGTGTAATGTCAGCTCATAATCTTCAGCTTGTGCAACAACTACAAAAGTTGATAGTGCAGTGTGTCACTGTCGGCTTGGGCATATGATTGCCAAAGGAATACAGATCCTTCAAACAAAGAAGCTTCTACTAGGTTTAAAAGAAGTAGACTTAGAGATCTCTGAAGATTTTGTTTATAGTAAACAAAAGACGATAAAATTTCAAAAATCAAGAAATTAAGGAAAAAATAAAAAACTTGAGTTGTTTCATTCTGATGTTTGGGGGCCTGTAAGTACACCATCACTTGGTGGCTCGTTATACTATGTAACATTCGTAGACGATGCGACTAGGAAAACATTGGTTTATGTAAAGAAGAATAAATCTAATGTGTTTTCCATATTTCAAAGGTGGAAAGCCTTTGTGGAGAATGAAAGAGATACCAAGGTTAAATACCTCAGGTCTGATAATGGAGGCGAATATTGCAGGCAATATTTTGAAATCTTTTGTGCTAGCAGTGGCATTTGAAGGCAAAAGAAAACCCCAAGGACACCTAAACAAAATGGAATTTTGGAAAGGATGAATAGGAAAATCATGGAGCGAGCACGAAGCATGCAGCTACATACAGGCCTATCGCTTGACCTTTGGACGGAAGTAGTAAGTACGTCTGTGTACTTAATCAGCCGGTGTCAAGAAATGTGCAGTGCGACTAGGAAAGCGCCGGGCCTTTGACTGTGAGGATTCCTAGCAAAATCAAGCAAGACGTAGACGATTTGAATCCAAAAACACACTAAAAAAGAAAAAAACTCCATCCATGAAAGCTCCACTTTGAAAAAGAACCAATACTAACTCAAAACTCTTGTGTGTGTGAAGATTAGGTGTAGCCTCGCTCCCAATTGCACAAATGCAGTGCTCATTCGACCTGTAAAAAACCCTAAATTTACACTTCAATTCTTTGTCGTGACCAATTCATGGAAGCTTCAATACTTCATTGGAGAATCCCAAGTAGTTATTTGAGGAGGGGAAACCCTAATTGGAGGCCTCACAGCCTCAACCATGTAGTGGAAGCATCACGGGACTGCACTAGCACCCTGTAGAGGAATGGCTATATCTCCTTGATCATGTGTCCAAATGAGCTCATTATTGGCTCTAAAATTCCCACACAACTTGAGAAATAATTCCAGCGTCATTGATGTGGCATTTTGAGCTATTTTGAGCATTTTTAAGGCTATTTTTGATCGTTTTTAGGCCATTTTTAGCCCAAAAAATGTCACTTTTAGTCCGTAAAAATCCCAAACGAACTGGGAAAAATCCCATTGGAAAATTTCATGTTGAACCTCATTTTTCCACTTTGTAAGCACTTTGGATACGTCTTTCACACCAGCGCACGAAACCTGCTATTTTTGGCCGAGATTGCCCGCATTGAACATTCTAGGCAAAACGAGCGTGCCACTTCCAAACACTTGACATTTGTACATTCCTAAAGAACATTAGGTATATATTTATGTGAAAAAGCATTCGATGGTGCCACGTGTAGGGCCTCGCCCGCCCGGCAAGGTATGTACACGGCTTCAACCATGGCATTCATTTTCGCATATATCACACTATGTACATTATAGCATTTGGTCCCACACATCATAAACATTAAGAGTGAGGTAGATGCTTTAATTTCACATCATGAACGTTCCATCGCACGACATCCACCCTCTCTAAATTTGCACATCCTCCGGCATGTGCCATAGGTATCTTTTGCAGGTTCAGTCTTCATTTAAGTCAACATACATGTCGATTTCATCATCGCTTGCCTCCATCTTGTTCTTCATCCACATCCATACCATTTTCATCAGAGCCTTCATTTTGACCTTCCTGTGAATCAAAGGGATCTGTATCACCTCTTCTTTTGAATAACTTGATTCTTTTTCTTGCAATGGGAATCTTCATTTTTGTCCCATCTAATTCATGCAAGGTATAAGTTACATTCCCATGTACATGCTAAACTACATAAGGACTGAACCATCTCTTTGAAAGCTTTCTTATTGTTGAATGTTTGTTTTCAAGACTTCTGTCATACACCAACACCCAATCACCTTCCTCAATAGCCTTAGGTCTGAGCCTATGCCTCTTGTCGAATTTGTCCTTATTCTTTAACCTTGCATCTTTTAATCATGCTACTACAATCTCAATATCTTGGGGCCTTATTTCTAACTGTTGTATGCACAAAGCAAGAAGGTCTTCCCTACTCATTCCATCTTCCCAAGGTAATACATTCCATGTGGGAATTACATCCTCAATTGGCATGATAGGTTTCTGACCATACATCAACTCAAAAGGCATATAACCAGTAACCGAGCTATGAGTTGTACGATCAGCCCATAAAGAATAAGGCAACAACCTAGGCCACTCTCCCGTTTTACCTGTGAAGGCCTTAGCTAAAGCTTTAATGATAGGAGGATGCCCACGCTCTGATTTACCATTTTTCTCAGGATTATATGCAGTAGTGAGAGCAAGTTTAATGCCCAACCTAGAGAAAAACTCCCTTGCTTTGTCAGCATCCAACTCACCCCTGTCCGCTGTTATTTTCCCAACACAACCATAACGGCTAATTACATCATCCAAGAGGAACTTACATACCCCTTCTGTGCTTTTTGTTCGTAGAGCACGACCTTCAACTTGATTGGTTAAGTCTTCTCGTGCAAGCACTATGTATCTCATTTGCTATAAGCCCAATGGCATCGTAACCAGATCTACTACCCACTTGTAATGCATGGCCAATGGGTAAGTAGGGTGCAACCCATCACGATGACGTACATTTGAATACATTTGACAGGTTTCACAAGACTCCACAAAGTGAGATACATCTTTATACATACCTTTCCACCAATACCTCTCTTTCATTTTAGTAAAGGTGGCCCATACACCTCTATGTCTAGCATAAAGACTCTCATGAAACCTTTTCATAAGCTCATTTTGAGAGTCCTTATCATTCACGACTCTCATTGGCATTCCATTTCTTTGTTTTGGACGCTTCCATAAGTACACATCTTTCAAAAAGTATCCATAGGTCTTTCTCCGTATTCTTTTGAACTCTTGATCACTCACCCCTTCTTGCCTTGTCAAAGTGCTCAGATAGCATTGTGAGCGGGATGAAAACACACACATCGCCTCTATAACGACCCGACACAAACTCTTGGGAAGATACACACACACACACACACTATGGGGCACCACTCGGCTTAGACAACACACCTGGCCGAGACAGGGAACACACCTCTGGAGTGAGAGGAGAGAGACTATCCACTTGCCCACTCCACACACACACACACACACACACACCCAAAAAACTCAGCTCAAAAGAGGAGAATTTCTGATGTTTAGATACAATTGAGCTTGGGCCAACACCAATGGGGCAAATAGCTCACACAATATGGGTAAAATAAGCCAGATACAATCACAAACTAGAGCAGAAACTTCGCTCATAGGAGTGAGGAATTTGGCAAAATGGATAGCGCCATCACGTCCATAATGGTCCAAAACCCCAGTCTACAATGTCAAAGTGCTCAAACCCGACCTCGGATGAGCAGTTTACGGCCAAAACAGGCTCCAAAATGAGCAAAAACACAGCTGCGGCTGTTCCTCCTCTCTTCTCCACGTTTTTTCTGGTCTTCTCTCTGTTTTTTCAGTTCCCACACTTAGATTTATTAGTTGGGCACCCTTGGCCTTTTAGATGACCTCAAACGGACCTCGAACAGGCCAAAAACTGACCTCGCAGTGCATAGTTGTCACCTTTTTTGCATCATCCGCACACCTGGCACTCATTTCTTTTCAATAATGCGTCTTGCAACCATGTGAAGTGGCCCCAAAAAGTGGTCCTAATGATGAACTTTCTGCATAACTCTCACAAGAAAACACCACTTTGTGTCTGTATTCATCCACGTGCAAATATTGACCCCGTTCTGCCTCCTTACGCCACTCGATGCCATTTGACGAACCTGCTTACCTCATGTTATCGGCCCGCAGATAGCTTCATCAAGAAGTTTTACATGCTACCAACTCCTCCTTATTGTAGAAAAAACACAGTGGTACTGGTAATAGTGAAAATCGATGCACTATGTACACCCTGTCCGACCTGTACACATGTGGGCCCCACATAACCACCTGGCTCTGAAAAATGGGCAATTCTTTATTTGATGCACCATGCATGTATATGTACATATGCGCAATCCCTTGCTCCAAAAAACTCCTGACATAATTTGCCCATCCCCTAACTTGCCAGATCATTCATGATCAGCAGCAACAAAGAGCGATATGAGACTCGCCGCATCACAGGTCTCCTCATCCTTCACCAACATTGCTTGCTCCAAAGACAGTTCATCTTGATCCACCATCATCAATCTAGCATGATACAATTTAAGACGCAATCCATTTACCCTTGACTTATGTAGAACACCATCCAGGTTAGCCAGCTGATACGTGCCATTTGGAAAACACTCCACTACCTTGAAAGGGCCTTCCCACTTAATTTGAAACTTCTTTTGGAAGGTGTTGTGCAGCTTACTGTTGTAGCGCAAAACCAAGTCATGCTTCTTGATACCCTTACTTTTGACCTTTTCATTTATCTTTTCAAAGCCCTATCTTGCATCTGCCCATAATGTTCCAATGCACTCATCCTATCCAACTGAACCTCTTGTATCTGTAAGAGCCTCTCTTCGAATGCATCACTAGGCGGCCCAAGCAACTTCTCTAACATCTTGACCGCAGGCAACTCTACTTCCACAGGCAATATTGCTTCTTTTCCATACACGAAATGAAATGGAGTAAACCCTGTACCTGTCTTCACCGAAGTACGATAAGCCCATAATGCACTAGGCAATTCCAAATCCCAATTCTTTCCTTGGTGCTCTGTCACTTTCGAAAGAATCTGTACCAACTCACCATTGAATCTTTCATTTAATCCATTACACTGTGGCAGCTTCAAACTTGCAACGTATTTCATCATACACAAATTTTGCCACATCCTTTGCAGTGATCTGTTTTACTGCTATAGACTCTGCCCATCTAGAGGAGATAGTCCACTGCCGTCAAAATATAGCTTTTGCCCCTGCTTGTGATAGGTAACGGGCCTATTGCATCAATCCTCCACTTTTCAAACACATCAAACGCCATAATGGTTTTTCGTAGCTCTTGCTTCAACACTCTCTTCCCAAATGCTTGACACCTATTGCAAGACCTACACCAATGGTGAACATCCTTGTGCAAACTAGGCCATACATACCCCTCTTGCAAGATCTTATGCAAGGTGATCTTTAGAGAAAAATGGCCACCACATGCGCCTTCATGATTCTCTTCCAACACTCTGTAAAGCTCCTCCCGCCAAGGTACACGTCTCAACACGAGATCAGCCCCTTTCATGTATAAGACATCACCAGTCAATTTGTACCTGTATGCTCTACACACAAAGCCATACTTCTTAGACTTTTGAATCTCCTTTGGAATGATTCCTGTTAGCAAAAACTCCTCTTCTTGATCCAAATTTTCCCAGCCATGATAAAGAGGTAAAGTGGTCCTCAACACAAATAGCTCCTTAATCATGCCTTGAGCTGCTCCATGTGCCTCTCCATTTAGAGCACGTTCAATGTGTCTGATGATCCATGCTTCAAATTTTTTTAATAGGCATTTAATTCTAAAGCACGTGTCCTTCAATGAGGTGTTCTTGCTCTTCCACACACCCAGCACTTGCTTCACCACTAACAAGGCATCACCTTTTATGCTCACCCTTCAAACCCCATGCTTCAAACAAATGTGTAATCCAGCTTCGAGAGTAGCATATTCAGCCTCATTGTTAGTATGAGCATCCAATTTCAACCCTCTCTTACATACTAGCTTCCCCTCTGGATCATAAAGTGCTATACCACCTGAAGCTGCATCATGGCTCTTTCTGTATGAACCATCAAAGAACAACACATGTGCATTGCTGATCTGTGGCACTTCTTCAACTACATTTCTCACCACCTCTTCCTTAACAATAAGGGGATTCTCCTTGTAGGTCAACAAATCAGCTAGGGTAGCCCTTGTACTATTGAGTGTCATAAAATGGTAACCATCTTTTTGCAACATTTGTCAGCCTACTCAACGTCCTCTTCCTCATATGTGTATATATTTTTCTACGCTATTAAGTTATCTAGAGTAAATTCTCCCTCTTCGTTTAACCTTTGCGGAGACACATACATTATACTCTTCCCAAAAAATGTCACCTTAGTCATATATTTATATTACCACCCTTTTCTTTTTTGCTTTGTAAATAGAATAAGCATACAATAACCAACTATATACCCCCAAACTTTCTTACCTCTTGTGAATTAGTAGTAGAAAAATAATATATCCATCTTCCACCCCATATAGATAAATTCCCATGGAAATCAACTCTCCACTTGTCTTTACCAAAGATTATGGTCCCTCTCTACAAGTCTTCTATGCCCCCTACATAGGTGGCCCAATATCTCTTAATAATATACATATAGTTTCTCTCCTTTCAAAAAGACTCCAATTGTATATTCTTTTCACAAGAAAATAATATTGGGCCCTCCTCTATTTGTTAAAGCATCATAGCCTTTTGAAAAAGCATGATTCCCCTTGGATGCATACAAGCAAAGGGCCCATACAAGAAAACTTGGAAGCAAAAGGTTCCCTAGCCTAGTGTGGACCTCCCAAACCGAACTCCTTGGTACATGGGCGTGATGAATAGTCCAAATTCATATCAAACATGTTGAGAAGGTCAATTTTGCCTTTTGAAGCATGTCATTCCGAGCTACAGGTAAAAAGTTATGGTCAAAATAGTGTAAATGTGTCAGATTCGCAGCAAAAGGGAACTGTAAATCAAGTAAATCAAGAGGGTGAGATCTTATTTTTCCCCTACTCATCTTCTAGAAGAGCAAGGAGTGTTCAAGGTCCCTTGCATGTGATGGGACCAACCTAAAGATGCTTTCTAAATGCCAAGACAGACAAGTTGAGATACCCCGCAGGAGCCACCCGTAGGGCCTCATGGTGGGGCCCACCTACATTATGCACCCCTATGGAGCCTTCACGGTCTAAAATGATATTTTTGGTGAATAAATAGTCCCTTTTATTTCCAATATTCAATGAGTGGTCAAAGGACACTTAATTAGGTCTAATCACTTACTCTAATTAAGTGTAGCATAATCTCACTCCTACACAACTGTAAATAGCCCCCCTTGGAGAGACTCAAGGACACACACCTATATTTTCAACTTCATGTTGTTTCTTGATCAATAGTAGAGAAAACCCCAACTCTCCCTCTTTCACATCCTCCCTCCAAACCCTCCTCTTTGGAGGAAGTGCAACTCTATTCTCCACTCTTTCCATTCTACAATCTCTTACTCCATCAACCCAATAAATCATTTGTATCACCTCAATAACTTGTAAATACATCACGATCTCTTTGATGGTTATGTTAATGATCATGAAATCATCTTCAAAACTTTCAAGTGTCGTAATTCGTGATAGTTAGCAGGCGTCTGTCCTCCCCTTAAAAGGTGTGCGAGAAATCAAGTAAGTGTTCTATTCTCAATTTACCATTGGTTTGTTTCTCCACACTTATTCAATTGGTCTAAAGAAATTTCTCACTCCAACTCTCTTTTGCTTCATTACATATGCATGTGGCTACCTCTCATGGTGATTTTATTTGTGTCACGGCATTGCATAGATGGAGATGAGCTCTCTATGCAAAGTGTGTTAGTTTGATGTAAGTGATTCTCTTGTGTGTTTGAGAGGCAAGTCTTGTGCACATGATTTTTTGATGAGTGCTTGAGAGAGGAAGAGTTTGGATGTATTATGGGTATTCTTATGGGGAGAAGGTGAATGCTATTCCACAAATTGCATATTTCATTTTGATGCACGGCATTGGGTTGCATAATCGTTGATGGTGTTTCAAGTGTCCAAAGTGCATATAGAGTAAGGGGGTTTTCAAGTGTGTTGCTTGAGTGGGTGAGTGCAAGTGTTATTTTTTTTGATTGGTTTCCTTCTCCACTCCCAAAAGAAGGCGGTGCCCCAAGTAGTGTGCGTATCTCTTTACGAACATTTTGTGAGGGTAGGCCCATTGGTTTGGGTTTAGAGGTCCCATTTCAAAAAGCTCGCCCTCATAAAGTGGTGCCCCCACGGAGGATCATATTTCCAAGTTACCTTCAAATTTTTTAGTGATGAACAATGGAGTTCCCATCTATCCATTTCATTTTGCACAACACATTAGAGTAAATGTTCACATAGATAGAAAAGTCTTTTTCCAGCAAAGCATTGTTTTTATGTTTGGTGCAGAAAGACTTAGAGAAATACTGGCATCACCCAATCCAATTATACTTCCAATCATCAATTATGAAACGTCTTTTGATGTTCACGTTTTCATTTTGTTTTAAAGGCAGGAACAAGGAGTGGTGAAGGGGTGCTCAAGGGCCATATGAAGGAACGAGGTCTTCAAACCAACAACGAGGAGTAGCACATGAATCACGATCAAAACAATGAACCTTTTAGGCCTATTGCTCGGCAATCCATTCATATAATCATTGCAACTAAGTTTAGGTTTCAATCTATCATAAGGAGGATATTTGGATCCACTCGCCTCAATGAAATCAATGCTTCAATTAATCTACCTATGATAAAGTACGAATTAACAATGGATGTGTACATCTTCATTTTAATGTAATGAGATTTATAGTGTCAACAATCTTGTGCGGCCCATAAGGGAAAAGTTTCTTTAAAAAAAATAAATTTCAAAAAGTCTAAACAAAATGTCAAGTTCTTTTCCCACGTTCTATGCAAGAAGTGGGGAAGATGCGCAAGAGTTTCTTGACAACTTGGAGATGGCACATCTCATATCCGGGAGAGATGAAGAGGAAGTAAAGCTACGAGCCTTCCCGTTGGTTCTAAAAGCAGAAGCTAAAGCATGGTATGAGACCTTGCAACCCCAAATCAAGTCCAATTGGGAGAGACTGCGAGCAAGCTTCCTCTCCAAGTTCGGGCAAGGTGATACTTCTGAAGGACTATGGAAATGTCTTATTGGACATAAGCAGGTATCACTTGAAGACTATCCCTCTTATGAAGCAACCTTTGTCAATCTATGGGGTAGGTGGGAGGCTACATTAGAAAATCATGGTGGTGCACCTAAGTTTCTAAAAAAAGAGAGATTCATGGTTGGCTTGTATCCACTTTTAAAGGCTAAAGTAGAGCTAAAATTCCCATCCACCTTCGAAGAAGCACGTGAGGTAGCCATCATCAAGTTTAGAAAACTACACTTCCAAGCACATAGAGCAAGGGGTTTGAATGAAATGAGTGAGAGGGAGTCTTCACAAACCATGGAAGCACCAATTAGGGCCCCTCTTGAACAATCTTCACAAATAGGAGATAACTCTCAACAAGAGGTTTTACAAAGGCTAACTCAACAGCTTGAGAACCTTACTCTGAATCTAGTACAGGGCCTACCTCAACAACGACAACCAAGAGAAGGGAATCGCAATCAACAAAGACAAGCTCAAGAGTTGCAATGTTGGAATTGCAATGAAATGGGCCATGGCATGTACAATTGTTCACATCCAAGGCGACTTCCGGGAGACATATATCCCCCCAGACCGCCTCCTCTCACTATGCAGCAAGAACAAGCTCAAGGCCCACAAATCCTTCGTCGACCACCACCACCACCAGCAAATATACCTCCCGTCCCGCATGAGGAGGAAGAAAGAGGAGTCAACATCATCAAGCTAGAAGAGGTAATAGATGAGCATACTCTAAACTTTGATGTTATGCCGGCAGAAAAACGCACAAGAGCACATGATAAGGATGAAGACATGAGAAGTGAAGGAACAAATTCAGCCAGAAGGGACAAGAAGAAGAAGTCAAAGATGGAAGAAGCTGAAAGTAGCAGGAAGAAAAGATCAAGGCGAAGGGAAATTGGTATCAACGACTTCCCATTGGGAAAGGAGCTAGAGCCCTACAACATCTTGGAGGATTTACAAACCCAAAAGCCAAACATTTCATGGCCTCAACTTCTACACGTATCAGCCAAAGTAAGAAGGCAATGGCCAAAGTTGGTAAGTACAAGAATTCCAAAAAAGAAAGCAAATCTTTCCATTAAGGTTGTGGCCTCAAAGCTACAAAAAGATGTGGAACCCATTGTGGATGCTTACATAAGGGGTAAAAAGGTGTCTAATGTATATGTTGATGGTGGAGCTCAAATGTGTGTGATCACGAAAAAATCAATGAACAGGTTAGGGCTTGAAATTACAAAATCCTCTAATTGTCAAGCTAGGCTATCCAACAACTCAAGTGTGAAGTGTTTGGGGATCATTGAAAATGTAAAAGTCTCTGTATGTAACATAGATGCATGAGTGGATATGTATGTCATGCCAGCTAAGGGGGAGGGCTATCCCATCATCCTAGGGAGGCCTTGGCTCATTGCTGTGAATGCAGATAAAAAATGGGGATGTGGTCATTTGATTCTTAAGAAGGGTCAACCGGTGGGTATGATTGGCGAGAAGGAAAGCAACTAGATATCAACTATGAAACCACGGCAGATGAAGAGAGCGAGGAGGAGAGTCCTTACTCAAGTGATGAGGAAGCATCAACCAGTGAAGAGGAGTCTTCTTTGGAGGTAATGGGAATTGTATTCAACGCCAACACTCAAGATGTTCCTGTAGAAGAAAAGCCAACAGACAATCACACACAAGGGGATGAAAGATGCCACCACCTTGAAGAAGGATTTGAGAAGATGCTTGCAAAAGATCTTACTTGTGAGGAGAAGAGGTCCTACATCAATATGTTAAGGAGGTATCCCAATTTGTTTATCACTGACTACTCACAAATAAGAGGTGTAGATGTGATAGAGAATTGAATTGAATTGAAACCAGGGACCAAACCCGTGGCTCAAAAGTTAAGGCGACTAGGATCTGTGCAACAAAAGGCTCTCCTACAACAAGTGAATCGACTCTTGAAGGCTGGATTCATCTATCCAGTATCCAACTCCAAATGGGTATCACCTATTGTAGTCACTCCCAAGAAGAATGGTAAGTGGAGGGTCTGCGTGGATTACAAACCCCTCAACGCTGCGACAAAGAGGGACCACTTCCCTCTCCCTTTCCAAGATGAAATTTTGAATGAAGTAGCAGGTCACGAATGCTACACTGTGTGTGATGGGTATTCAGGATATTTTCAAATTAGAATAGTAGAAGAGGACCAACCAAAAAGCACCTTCATCACACCTTGGGGATGTTTTGCATTCAGCGTAATGCCTTTTGGGCTCACCAATGCTCCTAGCACCTTCATGAGATTCACAATATTTGTATTTCAGCCATTCTTTGGAAAATCTATAAGAGTCTTTATGGATGATTTCTGTATTTATAGTTGTAGATCACTTCACTGCCAAAAGGTTGAAGAGGGGCTTAAGAGGCTCCATCAATTTGGGGGACAACTCAACCCAGAGAAGTGTCATATCGGTGAATCTCAGGTGGTTTTGCTAGGCCATGTGGTTTCTTCACAAGGAATTCAAGTGGATCCCTCTAAAGTAGAGGCCCTTTTGTCATTATCTCCACCAACAACAACTAAGGAGCTAATGACCTTCAACCACAAAGTGAGGTACATGTCTCGCTTCATCCATCTCCTAGCAGAAGCCATCTCCCCTTTGCATAGGTTGGCAAGCCAATCTACATTTGAATGGGGGAGGGAACATGCAAAATGTTTTGAGGAAGTGAAGGGCATTCTTAGCTCTCTCCCAATCCTAATGCCACCAGATCCAAAGGAGACCTACTATGTCACTCCAAGTGTAGGTTTCGAAGCAATTGGTATTGTTTTGATGCAAAAAGATCCTAAAACATCATACATGAGGCCGATCTATTTTGCAAGTAAGGTGATGACTCCGGCCGAGAAGGGATACACTGAAATGGAGAAAGTGGTCTTTGCAATCTTGTTTGCGGTAAGGAAGTTTCGATCGTATCTTCTCCCTGTGCCATTTGTTTTTCTCACCTTAGAGCACAATCTACCATATGTAGTACAACACATGAGCCTCTCATCTAGAATAGCAAAGTGGGTGCTTGAACTCCAAGAGCAGGACTTGCAGACATTCTCACCTACAAAGTGAGAGAAAAGGAAGGATCACGACTACAAAGAGAGGAAGGCTCAAAACAGTTCAAAATGAAGGAGATTGATAATGCCCATACTTTATGCTTTGACGGAGCTTATCAACGCCAACAAGACAAAGCAGCAGGGGGAATCATCATTTTGAACCCACAAAAGGAGGTAATGGTTAGAAAAGGTATCACTCTACCCAATGTTCACTCTAACAATGAGGTTGAGTATGCTGCTCTAACCCTTGGGTTAGAAGAATGCAAAGAATTAGGCATACAAAGACTTATTATAAAAGGTGATTCTTTTCTAGTGGTCAGGCAAATCCAAGGGACTTGGAGGTGCAAGAATCGTACATTGTTTGAGTGGCTTAGTAGTGTAAGAGATTTGATGAAGGGTTTTAAAGCAACAAAGGTACAACACATTGTGAGAACTCATAACAAGGAAGCAGAATTACTCGCAAATGAAAAGCTTCAAATGGCGGTAGGAGGTGTGAAACTATATGAACCCAAATATCAAGGTCAAGAGGAGCTAAAAGACATTATCTTCTTTCTACAAGCAGGTGAGTGTCCCAAACACTTAGACAAGGTGCAAAGACATAGACTAGTTAAGAAGGCCACACCTTACCAGTTGATCGCGGATGATTTATATCACAAAGGGAAAGATTTGGTCTTGAGGAGAGTACCAGGTGTGCAAGAGATAGAGAAAATTATTCTTTCATGTCATGATGATGTCTGTGGTGGTCACTTTTCTCAAGATATTACAAGTAGGAAGATTTTACAAGCAGGGTTTATTTGGCCGAGCTTACATCGTGATGTCCAATATTGTTGTAAGGCATGTAAGCCATGCCAAATTGCTTGGGATAGACGACTAACATATGAGCCTCGAGTCCCAATAATATCTTATGGCCCTTTTGAAAAGTGGGGTGTGGATGCAATAGGTCCCCTACCTCGTATTCTACAGGGAAGTTTTTCATCATCATGGGTGTTGACTACATGACACGATGGGCGGAAGCAACAAGCACAACCGGAATCACAGCTGAAGAGGTATCAAAGTTTATTTTTGATCATATTTGTAGTAGGTTTGGAACACCCCTAGAAATCTTATCAGATCGAGGCCCGGGTTTTAGGGCTGACCTTCTGAATGATCTCTTGAGGAGGTTAAAAGTGAAACACCTGCATTCCACACCCTACTATCCTCAATCCAATGGATTGGTGGAAAAAGTGAATGGAATGATATGTAAGATCATTTCTAAGCAGGTTGTGGACCGGCCTAATGATTGGGATCGCCATTTGACGGTTGCTCTTTGGGCGTATAGGACATCTTTCAAGGTATCTACCCATTTCACCCCTTTTCATCTAGTTTATGGACAGGAGGCACTTCTCCCCATTGAGGTAGAGCTCTCAAGCTTGTGCGTTCTTTCAAGAGTGGCAAAAAAACCAAAAGAGGTTCTACATGAAAGGATCTTAGATCTCCAACGACTTGAGCTAGATAGAGAAGAGTCCATTGATCACTACATCACCAAAGCGACAAGCCAAAGGGATAAAATCAACAAGAAGCTCGAGGGGAAAGGATTGAAGGAAGGTATGTTGGTTCTTCGCTATGATAACCGACTTGATACTCGACTTGACAAAAAGTTTTTGCAAAGATGGGAGGGACCTTTCATGATAAAAACAAAGTTTGGGAATGGTAGTTACAGATTAGCAGATTTATCAGGAAGAATCCACAAGACCAGAGTCAATGGATGGAGATTAAAGCCCTACTTTCAACGTATCAATCCGTTGACAGGCAGTCATTTGCCTACATCGTCTAAGCTCCAAATTGACATGGCTCCCTTCAGCTTGGCAAATGCTCCACCTATTTTTAAAGGTTTGATGTTCAAAGAAGAACCAGCCTTGGAATCTGAACATACCCAAGGCAACCCTCCCATCTCCGATTTATGGGATTGAGGTAATGAAAAGCAGGTCTAATGGAGTAAAAGAGTGCATGACACTCCTCCTATTGAAAAAAAAAAAAGTGGAAAAGGAAAAATGACAAAAAAAAGCGAAAAAAAAAAGAAGAAAAAGAAGCAACATCGTCCTCCTAAAGATATGAATATCTCTAGGCTTGGGGGAGGGCTAATATGAGTGGCATAAAATGGTAACCATCTTTTTGCAACATTTGTCAGCCTACTCAACGTCCTCTTCCTCATATGTGTATATATTTTTCTACGCTATTAAGTTATCTAGAGTAAATTCCCCCTCTTCGTTTAACCTTTGCGGCGACACATACATTATACTCTTCCCAAAAAATGTCACCTTAGTCATATATTTATATTACCACCCTTTTCTTTTTTGCTTTGTAAATAGAATAAGCATACAATAACCAACTATATACCCCCAAACTTTCTTACCTCTTGTGAATTAGTAGTAGAAAAATAATATATCCATCTTCCACCCCATATAGATAAATTCCCATGGAAATCAACTCTCCACTTGTCTTTACCAAAGATTATGGTCCCTCTCTACAAGTCTTCTATGCCCCCTACATAGGTGGCCCAATATCTCTTAATAATATACATATAGTTTCTCTCCTTTCAAAAAGACTCCAATTGTATATTCTTTTCACAAGAAAATAATATTGGGCCCTCCTCTATTTGTTTAAGCATCATAGCCTTTTGAAAAAGCATGATTCCCCTTGGACGCATACAAGCAAAGGGCCCATACAAGAAGACTTGGAAGCAAAAGGTTCCCTAGCCTAGTGTGGACCTCCCAAACCGAAATCCTTGGTGCATGGGCGTGAAGAATAGTCCAAATTCATATCAAACATGTTGAGAAGGTCAATTTTTCCTTTTGAAGCATGTCATTCCGAGCTACAGGTAAAACGTTATGGTCAAAATAGTGTAAATATGTCAGATTCGCAGCAAAAGGGAACTGTAAATCAAGTAAATCAAGAGGGTGAGATCTTATTTTTCCCCTACTCATCTTCTAGAAGAGCAAGGAGTGCTCAAGGTCACTTGCATGTGATGGGACCAACCTAAAGATGCTTTCTAAATGCCAAGACAGACAAGTTGAGAGACCCCGCAGGAGCCACCCGTAGGGCCTCATGGTGGGGCCCACCTACATTATGCACCCCTATGGAGCCTTCACGGTCTAAAATGATATTTTTGGTGAATAAATAGTCCCTTTTATTTCCAATATTCAATGAGTGGTCAAAGGACACTTAATTAGGTCTAATCACTTACTCTAATTAAGTGTAGCATAATCTCACTCCTACACAACTGTAAATAGCCCCCCTTGGAGAGACTCAAGGACACACACCTATATTTTCAACTTCATGTTGTTTCTTGATCAATAGTAGAGAAAACCCCAACTCTCCCTCTTTCACATCCTCCCTCCAAACCCTCCTCTTTGGAGGAAGTGCAACTCTATTCTCCACTCTTTCCATTCTACAATCTCTTACTCCATCAACCCAATAAATCATTTGTATCACCTCAATAACTTGTAAATACATCACGATCTCTTTGATGGTTATGTTAATGATCATGAAATCATCTTCAAAACTTTCAAGTGTCGTAATTCGTGATGGTTAGCAGGCGTCTGTCCTCCCCTTAAAAGGTGTGCGAGAAATCAAGTAAGTGTTCTATTCTCAATTTACCATTGGTTTGTTTCTCCACACTTATTCAATTGGTCTAAAGAAATTTCTCACTCCAACTCTCTTTTGCTTCATTACATATGCATGTGGCTACCTCTCATGGTGATTTTATTTGTGTCACGGCATTGCATAGATGGAGATGAGCTCTCTATGCAAAGTGTGTTAGTTTGATGTAAGTGATTCTCTTGTGTGTTTGAGAGGCAAGTCTTGTGCGCATGATTTTTTTATGAGTGCTTGAGAGAGGAAGAGTTTGGATGTATTATGGGTATTCTTATGGGGAGAAGGTGAATGCTATTCCACAAATTGCATATTTCATTTTGATGCACGGCATTGGGTTGCATAATCGTTGATGGTGTTTCAAGTGTCCAAAGTGTATATAGAGTAAGGGGGTTTTCAAAGTGTGTTGCTTGAGTGGGTGAGTGCAAGTGATATTTTTGTTTATTGGTTTCCTTCTCCACTCCCAAAAGAAGGGGGTGCCCCAAGTAGTGTGCGTACCTCTTTACGAACATTTTGTGAGGGTAGGCCCATTGGTTTGGGTTTAGAGGCTCCATTTCAAAAAGCTCGCCCTCACTATCTTCCACTAGAAAAGAGAACTCAAACTCTTGCAGCTCAATTACCCATTTCTTCACCACATTTGACATGTTAGTACCATTAATTAACTGTGGCAAAAAAGCATAACTCGTCAAGAAAACAAAAGGCCATGGTAGCAAGTAATGACGAAATCGTCGACAAGCAAATATTACACTGGCCATCACTAGCTCTACTTCCGAGAACTTTCTCTCTGCTACCAACTTCACTCGGCTTGCACAATACACTGGCCTCATATAATGGCTGCCCTTCCCCTTTTGCAATAGCATGGCTCCAATGGCATCATCCCCTACTGATGGATTTACATAAAACACTTTCTCCCAATCAGGAGCCTGCATGGCTCACAACCCCCCTAACACCTCTTGAAACACTTCTTCACAGATGTCATCCCATTGCAATGGATCATTCTTTGCCACTTGCTGTAATGGATAAAGAATCTGAGAAGACAATGGAATAAACCTTGCCATGTACTTCACTTTGTGTATAAAAGTTTCCAATTGCTTCGTACTCGTAGGTGATGGAAGAAGAATAATAGACTTAACCTTATCTAGATCAGCCTCAATGCCATTTTCTGACACCATATGGCCCAATAACTTCACCCTTGGCTGTGCTAGATGACATTTCTTTGGATTTAGTTGTCCTCCACATTCATCATATCGAGCCAATACCATCTACAGCTTCTCATGGTGTTCAGCCCTACTGCTATAAACACAGAAGTCATCCATAAAAGCTTTAACACAACTACCAATGAATGGTTCCAACACCCAATTCGCTCTCTCTTGATAGAAGTAAGGTCCATTTGAAAACCCAAATGGCAATATTGTGTAGCAATAGCATCCCCATGGCGTAATAAAAGTGGTCTTTGTGCGGTCTTTAAGAGCAATCTTCAATTGAAAATAGCCTGAAAAACCATCACACACACTGTACCTCTCATAACCTGCCACTGAATCCAAGATCTGATCGATGAATGGAAGAGGATATGGGTTCTTCTTAGTGGCTGCATTTAAGGGCTTAAAATCTACACAAATCCTCCACTTCCCATCCTTTTTTGGATTGACTACTACTGGACTCACCCATTCTGTGGTCTCCACAGGGACTATGAACCCTGCCTTGAACAACTTGTCCACCTCTTCTCTCAAGGCTTCCATTTGCTCTTGACCCATCCTTCTTAGCCTTTGCCGCACTGGCTTAGCACCTTCTTTCAGCTCTATATGCATCTCTGTGCCCTTGAACCCTCTGATCTCTTCATATGAAGTAATGAACAAATCAAAAAAACTAGCCAGCATGTGCAAATATATATCCTTCTCCATAGTTGAGAGGTCTCCACTGATCATTTGTGTCATCAATTCTTGCTTCTTTGAAAACTCAACCTTGGTTTGCATCAGCCCTTCAATCACTTCATAAGGCCCTTCACTTTCATCTTCAACCTCATTCGCAAATGCAACTAAACCAAACTCCTCGATTTCTTTGTCCATCAAAAGAAATGCAACATCAGCATCCTCGTCACTGCTGGTAGTGCTATCACTGTCCTCATCTATCATCGTGGAAGAGTCTTCATCACTAGACTCATCCTCATCTTCATAAAGCTCCTCTAATCGTTTCCTTCTGTCCATATTATAAAGCTTCTTGGTACCTGTCTTTCCATAGAGGCTAATCGTACCGTGTCGCCAATCTTGAACAGCTCCCACTGCACGTAGCCATGGTCTGCCCAGTATAATAGGATATGCTCCCAACCCTGCTGGCATCACATGAAAATCAACCACTACCTTTGCATCATATGCCTCCACTTCTAAGCTCTTTACAACACCCAAGCATTTTACTTTTTGATGGTTTGCCAATCTGATCCAAAAACCTGACACCCCAGCCACTGTGAGACCCATCTTCTCAACGCATGAGTGTGTTATGACGCATATTTGGGCTCCGCCATCCACATAACCTTGTCCCAAATTTTTCCTTTTATGCCACACATCTACTATTGGACAAATGTTTGGTAGCTCATCCATTGCCAACACCTTTACTGAACCTCTCTCTGGCTCTTTCTCCATTGGGTTAACCATCCTCTTCCACTGTCGCTTTAGCTTAGGCACCATCTCTATAAGCTGCCCAAAAGTAACATCTGCCTTCCTGCTCGTGAGATCCTCCTTCAAGTCATAGCTTAATTGCCCATCCCCTAGTGGAAAATATGAAACATGAAACTTTCGACGAGATCTCCTTTTCCTCTTAGCCTTGACATCCTTGCCTTCATGGCTCTTTCCTTTCTTCTTACTAGGACCTGGGGCACTTCTTCCTTCCTTATCCTCTGTGGTCCTCTTCCCAATAGGCATCACTAATGTATCCTCTAGCTTTTATGCCTTCTCCAAGGTGACTACACTTAGCACTTTTGTCTTTCCCTTTTCCTCCTGGGTCAGTCCACTGGTTTCTTCGTCTCCCTTAATTTCGATGCCATAATCATTTGACCTAGTTAGCACCTATCTTGGCAATGGATACATGTCTCCCCCCATTCTTGGTGGCTTATCACATTGCGGGCTGATGTGACCCAACTCTCCACAATTGTAACATGTGGGCGTTTGCCTCCAAAACCTACCATTGCTTTGTCCAACACCATTCCTAGGCCTTTCTTCACCTCCTGGCTGATTTGCAAACCTCCCTCGACCTCGATTATTTCCCACTTGACCTAGCATGTTTAGGCTGAGATTCTTCATTAAATCTACCATTTGCCTCATGTCTTGCTTTAGCCCATCATCTTGCACTGTTGTAGTGACCACTGCTGGCATAACGTGAGTAGTAACAGGAACCACTGGTTCGTGATGAACCCCTAGCATGCGACCTTGTAAAGACTCTATAGGCTGAAATTCAGACCTCATGGGCAAAGACTCCACCCCTAACTGGCTCATTTTCCTCAACTTCCACTCTTTGTTCCTTGCTACCTCTAGTGCATCTTCATATGTCCTAGGCTTCTTTAGCTCCACTCTCCAACGTATATTCTCCCAAAGACCAGCCAAGAACTTGTCCTTCTTCATCATGTCAGGTGGGGGTACTTGTGGTGCTAAGGCCTTGCACATCCGCTCCCATGCCAATGAGAACTTACGTATGTACGCATCTACTGGCTCACCTTCCTTCTGCACCATACCTTGTACTTCTTGCCACACTTTGTCAGGATCTTCTATCTTCACAAACTCCACTTCCAAGCCATGCCTTAGATTGTCCCAACTCAATCTTACAGGTGGATGCGCTGCACGCAACTCCTCTTCAAATGCCTTGGACCAAACTCGTGCATCACTCTTCAAACAAATTTGGAGAAGGCGTAACATTTGCGTAGGGTCATGAATCTGGTTGCTAATGCAGGCAACCTCCATCTTTTCCAAAAATTCTTCCACATCTTCATCACTTCTTCCATGAAACTCCGGATAAGAGAAAGCCATGGCTACCCAAGTTTCAATGCTTTGAGAACCCCTTTGAACACACGTGCAAGAACCCAAAACTTTTGACTACCCAATCCCCAGAAACTTCAATGGAGCTCAACTTTAGATAAGGACAAACACATGCACATCAAATGAGTTTTCATAGTTGATCATCGGAATTACAACAGGCAAAGGACATTCCAAGATCTCTCGTAATCTTCTTGGCCCAAACATAAAGACTATGCGCTGCTAGAAAAAAATCTTCCTGGACACATGAACATTTATCTGGATTCTTTGAGTTAAATGAAATGGAGTGAATTGAGGGCCATTTTGATCATCCATTAAAGCCAACCATGAAGCTCCCAAGAAGGCACACCTGACTTAACCTCTGATTTTGCCAAAATTTCAGCAGCATAACAGCATAAATGGCTCAAAAGACCAAAAAACCAGCCATCATAACTTGGAAAAATTTTGGCAGAGTTTCCCCAGAAATAGAGCAGTAGGAACCCAAAATATAGACTGTATATGTATGAATAAACTGTCAACAATAGAACCCGAGCATCAAGTAGGACTCACTAGTACATAGCTTATGGCGAGGTCACAAAAAGGGTGCTCCACCTACCTATATCACCGAAAGGATATCCACATTTGAGAATCCCCCAGCTCAATAAAAACCTCACGCTATCAACCCTCACACGAAGGCTAATGCAAATCGCGTATAGTCAAGTCTCAAAAATGACTATCTTCCAGACCAAGTCTAAGAAATGGCTGGGACTGCCAAATACAACCAAGTATGGCTCCACAAATGCGTACAATGGCAGTTTCCACAAGTAACGTACAATTCAACAGAAAATGCGCTCAAACAAGTGTCAAGTGATGCATACCCACAACAACTGCAAGTGACATCACTGCTAGTATATCACTGTACTCCAGCTACCTGTACCTGTGTGAATCACTTGTACCTGTACCTGTACCTGTCCCTGTAACCTGTAACCTGTAACTTGTAACCTGTAATCTGCACCCTGCAGCCTGTAATCTCAAAGCTCCAAGCTCAAAGCTCAAAGCTCGAAGAAGAAGGTACTCGAAGGCGCCAAAAGAATGTGAGCGGGATGAAAACACACACAGCGCCTCTATAGCGACCCAAAACACACTCTTGGGAAGATACACACACACACACACACACACTATGGGGAACCACTCGGCTTAGACAACACACCTGGCCGAGATAGGGAACACACCTCTGGAGTGAGAGGAGAGAGACTATCCACTTTCCCACTCCACACAGACACACACACACACACACACCCAAAAAACTCAGCTCAAAAGAGGAGAATTTCTAATGTTTAGATGCAATTGAGCTTGGGCCAACACCAATGGGGCAAATAGCTCACACAATATGGGTAAAATAAGCCAAATACAATCACAAACTAGAGCAGAAACTTCGCTCATAGGAGAAACTTACACACAAAAACAGCAGGAAAAGAGTGCCGAATTTGGCAAAATGGACAGCGCCATCACGTCCGGAACGGCCCAAAACCCCAGTCTACAATGTCAAAGTGCTCAAATCCGACCTCGGATGAGCAGTTTACGGCCAAAACAAGCTCCAAAATGAGCAAAAACACAGCTGCGGCTGTTCCTCCTCTCTTCTCCATGTTTTTTCTAGTCTTCTCTCTGTTTTTTCAGTTCCCACACTTAGATTTATTAGTTGGGCACCCTTGGCCTTTTAGATGACCTCAAACGGACCCCGAATAGGCCAAAAATTGACCTCGCAGTGCATAGTTGTCACCTTTTTTGCATCATCCGCACACCTGGCACTCATTTCTTTTCAATAATGCGTCTCGCAACCACGTGAAGTGGCCCCAAAAAGTGGTCCTAATGATGAACTTTCTGCATAACTCTCATAAGAAAACACCACTTTGTGTCCGTATTCATCCACGTGCAAATATTGACCCCGTTCTGCCTCCTAACGCCACTCGATGCCATCTGACGCACCTGCTTACCTCATGTCGTCGGCCCGCGGATAGCTTCCTCAAGAAGTTTTACGCACTACCAACTCCTCCTTATTGTAGAAAAAACACAGTGGTACTGGTAATAGTGGAAATCGATGCACTATGTACACCCTGTCCTACCTGTACACATGTGGACCCCACGTAACCACCTAGCTCTGAAAAATGGGCAATTCTTTATTTGATGCTCCATGCATGTATATGTACATATGCGCAATCCCTTGCTCCAAAAAACTCCTGACAGCGTCCAATGAGAAACCAATCACCTTGATATAGGTCCTCTATAAATGACTCAAGTGCATTTGACAGACAAACATGATCGCCCTTGGCATGAGAGATACTATAGAACTGTACGCCTACATCATCACCCTCGACAACCATGTCTTCTTCTTTTTCATACCTTGCTCTTGAAAGCATATCTGCAACTGGATTATCTTTCCCTGCAATATGCTAAAAGTCTGGGTTCAAGGACTTTATGTAGGCAATCCATCTCAACATAGCAATGTCGGGAGTTGAGCAACTTGTTATCATTCCAAGAAGGGGTAGACAATAAGTCTCCACTATTACATTGCTCCTATCAAATACTCTTTGTCACATTTCAAAGCTGTGAATACTCCCCATAACTCTCTTTTTACCTCTAGATAGTTACGTTGACGAGCACTTAGGTCTTTTGTCTGCCATCATTATCATCCTACCCAATCGCCCATCCAATTCCTGTGGGGCTAGTATCCACTGTCACAATTACATATCTTCCACATTCATAGTTTGCTTTCCTCAAAGTTGGAGACATAAGTAGCAACTTCTTTAATTTCCTCATGGCATGTGTATACACTTCTTCCCATTGAAACTTTTGGTTCTTTCTCAAAATTTGATACAAAGGCTCTGCTACATGTGCATAATGCGAAATCCAGATAACATAAAACACTCATGCACCCAAGAATCTTCGAACCTCAGTGACATTTATACATTTCTCTTTCATTCTCTGGATTACATCAATCTTTGCAGGACAAGGCCTTCTACCATATGGCCCGCACATATGTCCCATAAAAAGAACTTCATTCACACCAAACACTGACTTTTGGCCAGACAAAGTAAGGTTAACCTCTTCCAACCTTGACAAGATATTATCACAATCATTGATATGGGTTTCCACATACTTTTGGCACCCCCTCGAGTCTAGAACCACATCTTTATTACTTACATCACATCCTTTGATTGGCACATCATCAAGGAAAGGAATTGTAGTTTGTGATATGAAGTCATGTAGGACTTTGTTCATACCATTCATCATGTGTGCAACTGAATTCGTTGCCCCCTGAGGTAAGGTGCACATCCTTACTAAACCCAAGGGTGTCTTCATGGTAATCAGGTCCCTGCTTTCCATTGCTAGTTGGAACTTATCATACCCTGAGTACAAATCTCCATAGAATATATTGCCCTTCCTGCAAATGCCTCTGCAAACTCATCGACAATTGGCCTTATACCTACATTTCTGATTGTCACCTTATTTATAGGTTGCATATCCTGAATAAAGCGTAAAGAACCATTTTTCTTCGAAATTGTGAACCACATCTTTGAATACGGAGCACAAGAAGGCTCCAAGCTACCCATCTTGATCTTTTCATTAAGCAACTCAATGAGTTTTGGCAAATGAGCCTTTGGAACGGGAATAGGTCTCAAGTTCCAAGGTACATGAGGGATAGTGAAGATCACCATAGGAGCAAAAATGGATGGATCAACACACCCTATCTCATAAGGCTCAAATGCAAAAGCTTTTCCATGTTTGGCAGGAATGTCTTCAAAGAATATCTTTTCAGCTTTTGTCAAACTGTCCTCGCAGCCAACCTTTAAATCTTTCAAAGAATCCTTTGTCAACTTGTGTCCAATCTTGCTTGGGTCACGAAGGTTAGGTTGCAAAGCAGCTTGTTCCATCTTATTTGTGCAATCTTTTGGTAGAGGTAATGCCACTGGTTTCACTTTCTTTGCCATGGACTTATACTTAGTCTCCACTCGTACATCAACACTTTGAGCATTTTTGAAATCCTCAATGACTTTGTACATTTCTATTGAACATACTTTCATGGCCCTACTTCCCATATGCAAATTGCAATCCACTAAAGACTCCAAATCTTGCATAGTATCGACAAAAGAACACTCATCAAACACACCTACAATGCATTCATCATCTTCTAGAAAACCATTCATCTTCAAACCTCTTTGTACACTATTTACATGTTGTCATTCACCCCACTTTAATTCCTCACACTCTATAAATGCAATAGATCCATAGTCTGATAATCCTATAAAACCTGTAGAAAATGTATCCTTTGCATATACATCATGTGAGAACCTTTCTCTTCTTGTACCACTGCAATCCTGCTCTACAATGGTACATTGCCAAAACCCCTCATATCCGTGTAGTCCTTGAATTCTTTGTTCATCTTTGGCAAGGGTTGCTTGTTGGAATTAGGGTTGTAGAGAAACACACACAGCTTGGAGAGGAGGAAGGAAGCTCAAGCCACACAATAGACAGTGTGTTACTTAGTGTGCAATGGAAAAGATAGATAGCCCTAAAGTGATGGGCGTATATACAAGGCACGGGGGAAAAAATGCCCCTGCGGTCCTAGTGTGTTCACACACATCCCTACCACATGTATATGGTAACCAATCCCCTCTGGAGTGATGCGGTGAACGAGAGCTGGCACATGAGTAAAGGGAAGTGCCATGCCCTGAGGATAGGATCACTCCACAATGGGGAGTAAGCCCAAAGCTTTGCGGAAAGCTTCAAGCTTCTCATGAGACAATGCCTTTGTGAAAAGATCTGCAAGGTTGTCCTGTGTTGGCACATAAGCCAAGATGATCTCTCCTAGTGAGAGCCTCTCCCTGACATAGTGGTAATGCACCTCAATGTGCTTTGTGCAAGCATGAAAAAATGGGTTCCTTGCAACTGCCAATGCGCTCTGACTGTCAATGTAGATAGTGCTGGCAATGTCCTGTCCAACACCCAAATCAGCCATAAGGCATCTGAGCCATACACACTCAACTGTAGCTGTGAAGACTGCCCTGTACTCAGCCTCACAACTCGAAGTGGCCACAGTAGGTTGCTTCTTACTCAACCATGATATACATGAACTTCCAAGCATGAAACAAAAACCACTTGTGGACACTCTCGTGTCAAAACAACCAGCCCAATCTGAGTCTGAAAAAGCATGTAAGTCTGGTGGCAATGATCCCCCCTTGGGATAAAACAAGCCAAGATGTAAAGTGCCACTAAGGTAGCGGAAAATCCTCTTGACAGCCTGCCAATGCTTAGACCCTGGGCTATGCATAAATTTGCTGACCTGTGAGACTGCAAACTGAATATTCGGCCTCATGTTGCATACATAAATGAGGCAGCCAATAGCAGTTTGGTAAAGAGTGACATCAGGAGGATCGCCAACATCATGTAGACTCAACTTCAAACCTGTTTCCATGGGAGTGGCAATAGGTTTGCAATCCTCAAGTCCAAATTTACATAGCAATGTCTCTATGTAACTTTATTGACACAAGGAAATACCACCATCACACTGCTTAAACTATATACCCAAGTAATGATGAAACAACCCCAAATCTTTCATCTTGAAAGTAGCATTCAAGTCAGCTTTAAATTCAGCAATGTGTCTCTCATTTGGTCCAGTGATCAGCAAATCATCAACATAAAGAACCACAATGAGAAGTACATCACCCTCACGCTTTACATACAATGTGCTTTCTGTTGGACTGTTACGAAAGCCTTGTTTGACCAAATGAGTGTCAGCTTTCTCATACCAAGCACGAGGAGATTGCTTCAACCCATACAAAGCCTTGTTACATTTGCACACTTTGTCCTCTTGTCCTTTTATGACAAATCCGCGAAGCTGCATTACATAAACTTCCTCAAATATTTCACCATTCAAGAAAGCAGTAACAATGTCTGATTGATGAACATCCAACCAAAATGAGCTGCCAATGCACATAGAAAATGCACAGTAGTCATATGACAAGTGGGAGCAAAAGTCTCTTCATAATCTATGCCTTTTTGCTATGCATAACCCTTTTCAACAAGTCGAGCCTTATGGCGATCGATCTCACCATCCGGCTTGCGTTTCAACTAGTAAACCCACTTCGTACCAATGGCCTTTTTGCCAGGAGGCAAATCACATAAAGTCCATGTGTCATTTTCTATAAGTGAATCATATTCTGATTGCATGGTAGCCATCCAATTTTCTGAATTTTGTGCTTCATCAAAAGACAGAGGCTCCTCAACATCATGTAAACTAAACACAGCCAAAGCATAACAATGTGATGCATAAGATGCATAGCGAGAGCCTAAACGAGTACGACTAGACAAAGGTGCATCAAATTTACTGTCACGCAAAGTGTGCACCAACCATTTTGGCATACCTCTAGCCTGCTCATTTTCAGCCCTTTCCTCATCAAGTACATCATGTACATCTGCATCAGTAATACACTAATCTAAAACAATTTCAGAAACCCCCATAGGCTGTACATTTTCCTCATTGGAACTTACATTCGTATTTCCACCACTGAAAAGAGGCAACAAAGTGTCATAAATGTCCTGTGAGCTTACATTGCTGTCTCTAGTACATGACAGCAAGGGATGAATAGAATCTTCCACAAACACTACATCCCGTGAAACCAGAATACATTTTGTTTGCGGATGATACAACCTGTATCCTTTGCTTTTAGCACTATAACCAACAAAAATACATTTGACAGCCTTATCATCCAATTTTCTGCGCTGCACTTGTGGCACCAAAGCATATGCCAAACAACCAAAAACACGCATGTGCTCAATAGAAGGATTTCTATCATGCCATGCTTCATATGGAGTAATAGACTGCAAAGATTTCGTAGGACACCTGTTAAGTACATAAGTGGCACACATGATGGCCTAAAGCCAAAAAGAATGCGGCAAAGCTTGACTTTTGACCATACATCGTGCCATTTCCGTCAGTGACCTATTTTTCCTCTCAGCAACACCATTTTTCTGAGGTGTATAAGGCACTATACATTGGTGCTTTATCCCACGACTAGCTAGAAATGCATTAAATTCATGAGACATATACTCCCCCCCTCGATCGGAACGGAGGGTGCCCATAGTACATTTCGAGACATTTTCAGCCATAGCAAGAAATTGTTTGAAGCACATAAAAACTTCGGACTTCACTTTAAGCGGAAATACCCATGCATGCCTGGAGTAATCATCAATGAAAATCACGAAGTACAGGTAATTGCCCAAGGACGGAGTTTGCATGGGCCCACAAACATCACTATGCACAAGCTGCAACTTGCATGTGGCCTGAACTGAACCATCCTTTGAAAATTTAGAACGCTGCATCTTACCCAAAATACAACCTTCACAAACATGTTTGACAGGTGCTTCAAGAGGCGGCAAAGAAGCAAGCATATCAGATTTCTGCAAACACAACAAAATGGCAAAATTCATATGACCAAAACGTGCATGCCAAAGTTTTGCATATGAAATAGCGCTTGAATCTGCAACAGCATTTGCAAAATTTTGTCCACACTTGTCATACAAAGTGAGCTTATACAGCCCATGGCACAAAAGCCTAGATGCAACAATTTCATCACCAAAATTGAGATCATGAACTGTACATCTGTCATCCACAAATTTGACTACAAGTCCAAGTCTAGCAAGTGCAGATACAGACAAGAGATTCTTCTTGATCCCAAGTACATAAAGTGCATCAACAAGTGTGAAGGAACTGCCATTAGCAGCAGTGAGCACAATCTTTCCAACTCCCTGAACTGAATAAGAGGCGTTGTTGGCACAAGTGACTGAATTCCCATGAGGGATAAACTCAAGAGAGGTAAACGATTCATGATGTGACGTAATGTTCTTTGTAGCACCACTGTCGAAATACCACACATGTGAATCTGCAGCAACTGACAAGCATGCATCATGGATAGCAGGATTGTAAGTGCACTCTGCGCTAAAAGCCCATTCTACATCAACATCAGTAACACAGTCTCCTTTCACAGAAGACTCAACAATGGCTGCATTTGTAGTGGAACCACCCTCTTTCTTCTTAGCCTCTTTCGCCTTCAACTTAGGACACGACTTGATCAAGTGATCATTTGCTTTATAATAATGGCAACCGATCTTCTTTTTGCCCTTATCACCAGAATTTCCAGACGAATTGCTACCAACAGAAGCATTAGGAACATAATTTTTTCCACTCGCAGCAGAACCATAAGAAGTGCCTGCATTGCTGTTACCACCCTTTCTTTGAGAAGAAATAAAAGCCTGTTCAACTGCACGCTATCTAGTCCTATTTTTCTGGATAGTGACTCTTGCAACAACAATGTGCATAATGCATCAAACTTGATAACTTCTGGAAAAGTTTGGTAAGAATCTGGTAAGGCATCAAGAACAGTCTGCACAAGGGAACTGTCTGAAATAACTTCACCTGCAGAAATAAGTTGCTCATTGATATCCTTGACACTAGCAAGGAAAGTGTCCATATCATCTTCCTCATGCATAATCTTCAACTCCACCTCTTTACACAGCAAATAAATTTTAGCCTCATTGCGGCTTGCATAAAGAACTGCTAGAATATCCCAAGCCTGTTTCGCAGATTTTGTTGAACGGATGTGAGGAACAATGGTGCGCTTCACAGACAACGCAATCAATGCATGAGCCTGCGCATCCTTAACATCCCAACGAGCTTGTTTTGCCGTAGGCAAAACAACTCTAACAGTTGCAATCCTTGCAGCAAGACCTGCAACATCCTCAACATCGCCTACATCCTCAGAACCAGGACGTATATCAATGCCCTGCACAATGTTCCAGACACCCTTTGACACAAGAACATGTTGCATCATATAAGCCCACATAGGGTAGTTTTCCCCATCCAACCTGTCCTCAGCAGCAAACATCTTGAACACATCTGTGTTGTTCTTGTCAGCCATGGTAAATGTTGCACCTGATGTGAAAACTGCCCGAAAATAGGAGAAATGGAGCGGAAACAACCTGTGCTATATAGCACAAATCGTAGAAGACTATAAGGCACCTGTTATGCAAAAAACGGCACTGACAAAAATTTTGCACAAAATGACGAAATAGTCTGTGCAGTACTGCCTGTAGTGGAAACGGAGGCCGAAATGAGCCCAAATCAAAATTCTGAGCCCAAAATTTTTGTCGACCTGCAAAGGCTCGCCAAAGATCACTGAAATCGGAGAAAGTGAGCAGGCTTGTGCTGGAGCAGCTATCGACTAAGCCCGGGAGGACGTGACCTGCTCTGATACCAATTGTTGGAATTAGGGTTACGGAGAAACACACACACAACTTGGAGAAGACGAAGGAATCTCAAGGCACACAATAGAGAGTGTGTTACTTAGTGTGCAATGAAAAAGATAGATAGCCCTAGAGTGATGGGCGTATATACAATGCACGGGGGAAAAAACCTCCTAAAGAGGGAAAAAATGCCCCGACGGTCCTAGTGTGTTCGCATGCCCCGGCGGTCCATGTGGTAGTGATGTGTTCACACACATCACTACCACATGTATATGGTAACATTGCTCTCTAAGACTTTCACGGTTCCTTTCATGGTCTACACAAATAGTAAGGAACTGTAATGCACGCTTTCCATCCCTGCTCCTTATTCTTGCATAAGCTGACCCATCATCCATCACCTTGGTTTCCATGTGAGTAGCAGTGATGTATGGCTGCACAAGGATAAGAGGATATGTAGACATCTCCTATACAAGTAAATTTTGGTCATCTTTCACATCCCCAATAGTCACCTTTACATTTGGACAAGCTCCGTACAGCTCCCCTAATGAGTTGCACGAATCATCCATCCATGATTTATATCAATTGGCCATTTTCCTTTTTGATAAAGAATCTTTGACATGAGGTTAATTTCCGACCCATGATCTATCAACGCAATGTATGGCTCTTCTAAGTCTCCCACTTTTACCAGCGTCTCAGTAGTTGCTCTTGCCCAGTGACTATTCAAGTAGTAGCTCTTGTGAGTGGTCTCCACTTCATCTTCATCATCCAAGAAGCAAACGTGTTTTACTCCTCCCCTAGACTTGTAGCATCCAACAATAGTTTCATCACCTTGTTTGCCATAGATCTGTACACCTTGTGCATTTATAGTATCTTCTTCACCCCGTACATGGATAGATTCAGTAAGAGACTTCCGCTTCCTCTTTATGATATCAATTATTTCTTTGTGGAATTCTCGCTTTGCTATACCAAGGACCTCACCCAAAGTAAATTCCACCTTACTGTTTAGAATCCTCTCTTCCAAAACCTTTTTGAGATCCGTTGCTGCGTCTATATCGGATTGGAGTTTGTAGGCCGGACCCTTTTCTTTCGATTTTGTTGCGTCCTTCTTCTTTTCTTTAGAGGCTTCTTGCATAGGCACTTCGCAAATAGGCATATGTTGTGGGGAAGGTGATCTAGGAGGCACTGTGTCATTTCTACCTCCACTCCTTGTTGCCCGCTTTGAAGGCCCTTCATCCCCATTCTCGTGCCTACGTTTCTCTTCAACAACGGGCTCATTTTCTTGACATTTGGCAATATATGCATACATTGACAAAGAGTCCACAGGGTCATTCCACCCTGTTTCAAGCCGAATGCAATCTCTAGCTTCATGTAAAACCTATGTAGTCACCCTTCATAGCAGACTCTACAACACATGGCCATAGCTCTCCAATACCATTAGATTCCTCTTCTCGAACCTTGATTGATCCTTTTCTTTTAATAGGATCCACCTTCAACCCATAGGAGGCTGCTTCAACCATTGAGATGACATGTCTAGTAGCCATGTCCTCAACTAGTTTCTTCATCCCGCCTTTGCCAAAGTTTGTTCCCAAGAGCTTACCTGTTTCACTCAAGTGATTTTTTCCATCTTTAAAGAAAACGAGCTCCTTTGTCAAATCATCTTTAAAACTTTCACAATCCCTCCTTCCATGGTCAGTACTATCACACCATATGCATCTATTGACAAAGCCTTCTATGGTTTGCGGTCGTTGCCCTGTAGATTGACCTGATGGTTGCCCCTTTTCTTCTAGCCTTGTAAGCTTTAACTTGAGCTCTTGCATTCCTTTGAAAATATCATCTAGGATGGATTTGTCACTCTTTGGAACCACAATCACAGGCTTTAGAGGACTCTCAGAAACACTTGGGGACTAAGTAGGGTTCACTATCATCTTGTCTCTTCGTCATTGTCGCTTAGCCAGTGATAGCCGTTTTTCGGCTCTTTGTAATTGCCACAATGAGTTACCTCACCCTACCAAAATCACACAAACACTGTGGCTATCCCTACCATTTCACTGTACATAGGCGTGCGTGAGTCACGGGACTTTTCCCATATCTTCTTCAAAAACCCTCAATTAGCTAGTCATTGGGCTAGTTGAGCCAAAAAAATAAAAAAATAAAAGTATATTATGGCCTCTTTGTGTGTAAATATTTCATTGTATATATGGCCTAAATATAGGGATTTTTTATAATTATTTTGGTATTTTATTTAAATATTTCTACTTAGGTGTGTGTTTTATTAAACCTATGTACACCTTCTTTCATCCTCTTACACCATAATTATATTTTTTGCCAATATGTACATACTCTAACCTCATATTTTTCCTTTATACAAATCACTCCCACATTTTCACCCTCACCCTCGTGAAAACAAAAAATTGATTTCTACTCATTGGTTACTTTTATTATATTATTTACTTGCATACCTTTTCCTCTTTCACCCAAAATAATTCAAGGAGGGACCATATCATATGATTCCAATATCTTTCCATATCCATAACTCCTCCATATTTTTATTATTATTTTTACTCATTATTCTAACACCATGTGCTCATTGAGCTAAAGTCCATGAATAGTCCATACACTAGTCCCACCATGTATATATTTCTTATTTCACCAATAATCCTCCTCCATGCATGGGTCAAGGGCAACTTGAATGCCTTGTATTATAATATGACAAAGGAGGGGCTCACTCTTGGATGCATTGTACAAATTCAACAAAGGAGGGGTCCACTAAAAGACTTTTGCAGGCATAAAAAACAGGCTTTTTGGTGAGAATTTTGGCACCTACCTCCACTCCGAATTTGGAGCGGTAGTCAAAAGAGAAAATGTAGCCCACGCTCTGAATAATCACCTCAAATTTTTTCATGATTTTTGGAGCTACCAGCGGTGAGCTATGATTTTTTGAGTGGATCCCAGCTTGCCCACTTTTCTCACAAGTAGCCTTAGTCTTCTCTCACCCTTCCACACACCTACTCACTCTTACACATCCCTCCCTCTCCTTCCCTCACTCAAACCTGCAATTTCCATGGCTTCTCCCACCCTCTTCACCATTACCCTTCTCTCTCATCCCTATACTTCTTTTATGAACCTCTACATACATACACCCTCTCCATGTCTCTCTCTATTGCTTCTATGTTACAATTTCATTTACCTCTCCTAAAATATCTAAAATTCAGCATCTTAACCATAATAACTTCTGCAAATTGAGGATTTTTCATCAACAAATCCTCTTTTCATCGTGGTGGTCAACCGTGGCGGCGGCGTAAAGAAGCGAAGAAGAAGAAGAAGACCAACGGTCATTTTTTCCACAATCTACACAAGGGTGAGTTCAAGCTTCTTAAAAGCTTCACCATCTCAATGATTCTCTTTTAATTCACCCCTCTTCCTTCATCAAATCAACTCACTCTACCCATTGTAAATGTAACATTAACTTTCTAGTGATTACTAACGACTAACATACTAACACAAAATAGCATTGACCTAACCATAAAGACACCTCACCTCAAGACATGTATAGTAACTCTCTCTCTCTCTCTCTCCCCTTCCTTAAAACTTACTTTCACCTTATCTACCATCAATAATGCTCTCTTTTGAGCCCACCCCCATGACTCAAGCAGACAAAGAAGGCCCGCAATGTTTTGATATTCAAAAAATCATAATCCTGATTTGTTAGCTTGTAAATTAGGATTTTCAATAATCTTAATGAGGGGTCTCCAACCTATAAATAGGCCCCTCTCCTTCTTGTAAAACAACCTCCAACATCTCACATAGCACCCCAACACTCTAAGCGTGAGGAGAGACTTAGGTGTAGCAACCACTTGTGAGCTTCACTCTTGGTGTGAGAGAAGCCTTCGAGCTACACATTGCAAGTGAGAGAGCGTGAGTTCCACAAATCTCAAAACCACTATTGTATATGCTCCTTCATCATCAATAAATTGAGGTTTGGTGCATCAAAGGCGTGATTCGACGTTCAAATCTTCATCTTTCCATTTGTGCAATACGGTTCGGTGAATTCAAGGTGACTTGTGTATTTTGAGTTTTTATCAGTTGATCTTGATTTTAGAAAGTGTTTTAGTGTGTTTTTCATTGCCAGTTTTGTGTCCATTGTAAGAGGGTATTGTGGTGAGAGGTCTCCCACACCCTAAGACAGTGTGTGTGTGTGTTTTGGCAATGTTTAGCAATCACTAAGCATTGAGTGAGTTTTATACAAGTTCTACGATAGCATCATAACGAACCATCTCCATTTGCAAGTCACAAATAAGGTATTACGCAAGATCCTTTTCTCTCTCTCTTCCCTCTGCTCTAGCTCTCTCTGGTCCAGTTTGTGTGCGTCTTGGTGTGAGGTTGTTTGTGTGTGTTGTGTGGTGCATCTTCTTGGTTGTGCCAAAATCTCTCTTGCGTCCTAGTTCGCATACCATAACTAGGTGGTGCCCCTATCTTGTTTGGGTTTGGCTGTGGGTTTGTTGTTGTGTTGTGCTTGTGGTTGCCCCAGCCCCAATTGAGCAGCACGGGAGCCTTGAGGGGTGTTTAGAGGTCGCCTCTCTTGTTGCCCGCCCCGGACCGCCTCAATTTTGGTGCCCCCACTGAGGAAGGCTTGTGTATTTTTGTGTAGAATCGACCTTTAGCATAGTCAAGTAGTTTGCATGAATTACGAAAATTTGTATGATCCCTTCATTCCCATTGCAAGGCAAAAGGTGCACATAATTGTTAGTACTAAGTTGCAATTTCAACGTGTCATTCGTAGAATTTTAGGTCCTCTTAGGTTGGCCGAGATAAACGCTTCAGTAAATCCTTTTATTTTGCCTCTCATTAGGTACGACCTTAGTTTGGACGTCTATATTTTTGTTTTGTTTTAAGCATTAGGTCATGCATAGACCATGGATAATGGCCCAGGAATAGAGGTTTTCCCCTTCCATTTCACTCCACACATTAGAATAAACATTGCAATTAGTAGGAAAATCCATTTTCAACAACGTATGGTATTCATGTTTGGTGCCCAAAGAGTAGGAGAAATTCTTGCATCACCAAACCCTGTTATTCTACCTCTTATTGATTATCATAGGTCATTTGATGTGAATATTTTTATTTTGTTGTAGAATAGATTGCAATTTAGAAAATATTATTGTGTAAATCTTTTAAAGAAAGAAAAAACAAAAACGCGTCACTTTGAAATCAATTCAATGGAGAGCCAACGCCAAATGTCTGGATATCCTCTTTTCTTTGGAGAGCCTGGAGAGGATGCAGAATTATTTCTAGCGAATTTCAAGATGTCTTGTCGTATCAAGAGGATAGTAACTGATCAAGAACGTGTAGAAATGTTTGAGGTGGTCCTTAGGAAAGATGCTAGCACTTGGTTTGACTCTTTGCCTGAGGAATTTAAAGGGAATTACACGGAAGTTTTGAATCGTTTCAAGAAATACTTCTTTGATCCCCAAAACACTCAGAAATTATGGCAAGACATTGTTTCTCATAAGCAAAAAGACTTAGATGACTACTACTTGTACAAGCAAGAGTTCCTACGTCTTTGGGCTCTATGGATACGAAATGTTGCTAACCCTGGTGATGGTGCAGAATTTCTAAAGAAGGAGAGGTTCATAGCCGGACTCTTTCCTGACCTTAAGGTAAAAGTTGAGGCGGGTGCACCTGCTACCTTTGATGCAGCTGAAACTAGGGCTGCTGAGAAATATAGGAAACTCAAGTGCTTAAGGGGGGAGGTTCCAATAGAAGGTCTTAGACCCAAAGGTAAGTCACAAGCATCAACATGTAAGGAGCTTCCTGAGGTAACGGCGGAAGTGATTGAGAAGTTAAATGAATCCTTAAGTAGCCTGTCAATTCACCTTGCACAAGCCGTAGGTCCAAAGGGACAAGCAAAGAAGTCTGAAGAGCGAGACCCACGACCTAGGAGAGTCTTGCAATGTTGGAATTGCGGAGAGTCTGGACATGGGATGTATAATTGTCCTTGGCCCCGTGGAGAGCCAGGGAGACCTAACTTGAATTACCCAGCGATGAATGCAGGAGAAGGAGCTGGTCAACAACCAAGGCTTCTACAAAGGCCAAATGGACCAAGACCACCTCCACAAGGGGTAGAAGGAGTTCCACCTTTGCCAGATCCAAATGTGCATGTGGTAGAGGTGACAAATTCAAATGAGGTTGACATGGAAGCCAATGGCATTAAGCGTGGCCGACGAAAAGGTAAAGAGAAAGAAGGAGTCACATCACAGAGTGACCATGGACAAGGCAAGAAGGCAAAGGAAACCAAGGAAACCAAGAGGACTCGACGTCGTATCAACCTCCAAGACTTCCCTCTTGGACTTGGTATGGCTCCGTACAACTTGTTGGAAGACATGAGAGGTAAGGGTCCTGATATTTCATGGCCTCAATTTCTTGCATTATGTCCACAAGTTAGGAGGGATTTAACAAGGGCAGTTAGCACTAGGAGAAAGGTAAAAGAGAGTGTGCCTGTTGTAAAAATTGCACAAGCTGAAATGAATGAGGACATTACACCGGTGCTAGACTGCTACATCAAAGGAAGATTGGTTAGGAAAGGTCTAGTGGATGGGGGTGCACAAATTTGCATCATGACAGAGGGACTCATGCAAAGACTAGGCATGCACATCCATGAGACACCTGAAATCAAAGTGAAAATGGCAAACAATAGCAAGGCTAGGTGCGTAGGAATTTGTAAAAACGTTTTTGTGGAGGCCTTTGGCATTAAGAAGGCAGTGGATTTTTATGTTATGTCGACCAAGGGAAGTGGTTATCCATTTATCCTAGGAAGACCATGGCTAATGAAAATGCGAGCTTTGCAGGATTGGGAGAGTGGGAAATTAATTTGCAGGAATGACAATCATAAGAAGGTTGTCTTTGACATGAAGGAGCAACGCCAAGAGGAGCTCCATGAAGAATCATCTCAAAGTGGGACGGAAGAAGGTTGGACCGATATCACTTCAGAAGAAGAAAGTAGCAGAAGCATTACTGAAGAGGAGTCTTCCATCGAAGTCATGGGGGTAAGGTTTAAGCCAAGCAACCAAGAGACCTCTTGTCAAGGCTTGGAGGAGGTAGGTCCTCAAGAGAACGAAGGTGTTCAAGATGAAGGGATGCTGGAAGGTATGCTATCAACAACACTTACAAAGGATGAAAGAGAGGAGTTCAAATGTGTGCTAAGGAAGTTTCCTAGGCTTTTCGCTAAAGACTACACCGACGTGCGTGGGGTAGATGTTGTTCAACACAAGATTGAGTTAAAGCCTGAGGCCACACCTAAAGCTCAGAAGCTACGAAGGCTAGGAGTTATAAAGGAGCAGGATCTACTCAAGGAGGTAAGAAAGCTTCTAGCAGCAGGTTTCATTTATCCAGTGGAGAATTCAGAGTGGGTCTCTCCTGTTGTTGTCACTCCTAAGAAAAACGGAAAGTGGAGGGTGTGTGTGGATTACCGTCCACTCAATGAGGCAACAAAAAGAGATCACTTTCCCCTCCCATTTCAGGATGAGATACTAAATGAGGTAGCTGGTCATGAGAAGTACACTGTGTGTGATGGCTACTCAGGCTACTTTCAAATAGGTATCGCATTGGAAGATCAATTGAAAACAACCTTTATCACTCCTTGGGGTTGTTATGCTTTTAGAGTCATGCCATTTGGTCTGACAAATGCTCCTGCAACATTCCAACGTTTCATGAACATGGTGTTTCAAGCATTCTTTGGAAAGTCAATTAGGGTGTTCATTGATGATTTCTGCATTTATAGCTCAAAATCATTGCATCTACAAAGGGTAGAAGAAGGTTTAAAGAAGCTCTATGACATGGGAGGTCAACTCAACCCCGACAAGTGTCACATAGGTGAGGATGAAGTGATATTGCTCGGTCACAAGGTTTCCTATAAAGGCATTGAGGTGGATCCTTCAAAGGCAAAGGCTCTTATTGAGCTCCCATCACCGAAGAGTCTTAAGGAGGTCATCTCTTTCATTCAGAAGGTGAAGTATATGTCACGCTTCATTCACTTAGCCTCGGAGTTGCTTCATCCTTTGCAAAAGTTGACACAACAAGTAGAATTTGCATGGTCTGATGAGCTTGAAGAGTATTTTTGTAACATTAAAGTCATTTTGTCAGAGCTACCAACACTCATGCCTCCTTGTTGGGAGTACACATTCTTTGTTAGCTCTAGTGTTGGAAGGGAAACAATTGGTGCTGTGTTGCTACAACAAGATCCCCACAGTACCAGGATGCGACCCATCTACTTTTCTAGTAGGGTCATGAATGCTTTGGAGAGAGGCTACAAGGAGGCAGAACTCATGATGCTTTCTCTCATGTTTGCGGTGAGAAAGTTTAGATCCTACCTGCTACCAAAACCTTTTGTAATTCTCACTGCAGAGAATTTGTTCCCTTGGGTGTCATCTCAAATGAATCTTAGTACTAGGATCTCAAAGTGGATTATGGAGTTGCAAGAGTTTCAATACTCCTTCAAGGTAGAAGATAGTGTGCGTGCACAATTGGCAGGGATTCTCACTTATAGGGTGCATGAAAAGGAGATTAAGGTGCCTGAAGTAAAGACCCTACCATTACCACCACCAAAAAGTATTCCTAATGCTTTTACCTTGTTCTTTGATGGAGCTTTTCGACGAGCCACAGGGAAAGCAGGGGGAGGGCTAGTGTTGCTCAACCCAAGTGGAGAGGTGGTCACGAAAGAGAAGGTCAATCTACCAAGTTCAACTAGCAACAATGAAGCAGAATACGACACACTACTTCATGGTTTGAAGATGTGCATTGGCCAAGGGATAAAACGTCTCATGGTAAAAGGAGATGCACTTCTCATTGTTAAACAGATTTTAGGCATTTGGGCATGTAAGAATGAAAGCTTAAGGACAAAAGTTCATGCCATTCGTAGGATGTTTAATCAGTTTGAAGAAGTGCAACTATATCATATTCCGAGGAAACAAAATGAAGATGCCGATTTACTTGCACAACAAGCAGTTACATGTGTTGAGAGAGAAGTGCAGGTCATCATGGTGGCAGCAGCTGTCAAGCAACCGAGATACCAGGGATTGGAGTCATTGGCTCCCATCATTGGCTACATTTTGGAGGGTGAGTTTCCACTAGACTTCACAAAAGCTCAGAAGAGGAGACTCATGAAGAAGGCAAGCATGTATCTCTTCCTAGAAGGCTCCCTCTATCAAAGAGGGAAGGATCAAGTGTGCAGAAGAGTACCAACTATTGAGGAAATTCCAGCCATTCTAAAAGGTTTGCATGAAGAGGCATGTGGTGGTCATTTTGCCCAAGAATCAACTGTGAAGAAGATTTTGCTTGCGGGGTATGTTTGGCCAAGCTTGCATGTGGATGTTCAACATTGGTGTAAAAGCTGTCACAATTGTCAGATAAATGGAGATAGAAGGTTGGTGCATGGCCCGAGGCAAATAGTGCTTGCAAATGGACCCTTTGAAAAGTGGGGCATTGATGCTATGGGTCCTCTGCCTAGGACAAAAAATGGTAAACTCTACATTCTAGTGGCTGTAGACTATATGACTAGGTGGGTGGAAGCTCAAAGTGTGGCAAGAGTGAATGAGAGGACAGTTAGCAAGTTTGTGTACACTCACATTTGTTGTAGATTTGGCACACCTTTGGAGATTGTTTCTGATAATGGTCCAGGGTTTAGGAAGGGCTTGCTCACAGAAGTTTGTGAAGAGCTTCACATTCTACATCGTCATAGCACACCATACTACCCACAGTCAAATGGTTTGGTGGAGAAGGCTAATGGTGTCATTGCAGGAATCATTAGAAAGATGGTGCAAAACAAGACAAAATTATGGGATGACTTCTTGGATGGTGCCTTGTGGGCATATCGAACCACATATAGGGAAGCCACGGAGTTCACACCATTTCACTTGGTCTATGGTCAAGAGGCTTTGCAGCCTATCGAGCTCAAAATTCCAACAATGCGACTTCATGGCAAAGGAGCACAAGATGATCAAGAGGTATGGATGGATCGACTTCTTACGTTAGTGGAGCTTGAGTGGAAGAGAGAAGCAGCAGACGAGTGCTACAAGAGGAAAGCCACACAAGCGAAAGAAATGCACGACAAGAAACTGAAGGACAAAGGCATCAATGAAGGAGACCTTGTGCTAAGGTATGACAATCGACTCGATAATCGTTTTGATGCCAAGTTTGAAACTAGATGGCAAGGGCCATACATAGTCAAGAAGGCTTTCAATTCAAGTTACTATCAGCTTATGGACTTAAATGGTAAAGAGCACTCCAGGAAAGTAAACGGGTATCGCTTGAAGCCCTATTTGAGTCGCCTTCTACCAAAGGATCTACCAAAGATCTGTCCAAAGGCCGCTGTCTCATGTAAGTATTGCTACATGAAGCATGAGTGTAACTCCAGCCAAAATTCTGAGGGGCCAAACAATAAAGATCTCGTTAAGGACTCTGAAGCACTCTCTTTGGAAAAGATGCTCTATGATGGTACATGAATATACCATCATCCAGGGGGAGGGCTAATGATAGCCGTTTTTCGGCTCTTTGTAATTGCCACAATGAGTTACCTCACCCTACCAAAATCACACAAACACTGTGGCTATCCCTACCATTTCACTGTACATAGGCGTGCGTGAGTCACGGGACTTTTCCCATATCTTCTTCAAAAACCCTCAATTAGCTAGTCATTGGGCTAGTTGAGCCAAAAAAATAAAAAAATAAAAGTATATTATGGCCTCTTTGTGTGTAAATATTTCATTGTATATATGGCCTAAATATAGGGATTTTTTATAATTATTTTGGTATTTTATTTAAATATTTCTACTTAGGTGTGTGTTTTATTAAACCTATGTACACCTTCTTTCATCCTCTTACACCATAATTATATTTTCTGCCAATATGTACATACTCTAACCTCATATTTTTCCTTTATACAAATCACTCCCACATTTTCACCCTCACCCTCGTGAAAACAAAAAATTGATTTCTACTCATTGGTTACTTTTATTATATTATTTACTTGCATACCTTTTCCTCTTTCACCCAAAATAATTCAAGGAGGGACCATATCATATGATTCCAATATCTTTCCATATCCATAACTCCTCCATATTTTTATTATTATTTTTACTCATTATTCTAACACCATGTGCTCATTGAGCTAAAGTCCATGAATAGTCCATACACTAGTCCCACCATGTATATATTTCTTATTTCACCAATAATCCTCCTCCATGCATGGGTCAAGGGCAACTTGAATGCCTTGTATTATAATATGACAAAGGAGGGGCTCACTCTTGGATGCATTGTACAAATTCAACAAAGGAGGGGTCCACTAAAAGACTTTTGCAGGCATAAAAAACAGGCTTTTTGGTGAGAATTTTGGCACCTACCTCCACTCCGAATTTGGAGCGGTAGTCAAAAGAGAAAATGTAGCCCACGCTCTGAATAATCACCTCAAATTTTTTCATGATTTTTGGAGCTACCAGCGGTGAGCTATGATTTTTTGAGTGGATCCCAGCTTGCCCACTTTTCTCACAAGTAGCCTTAGTCTTCTCTCACCCTTCCACACACCTACTCACTCTTACACATCCCTCCCTCTCCTTCCCTCACTCAAACCTGCAATTTCCATGGCTTCTCCCACCCTCTTCACCATTACCCTTCTCTCTCATCCCTATACTTCTTTTATGAACCTCTACATACATACACCCTCTCCATGTCTCTCTCTATTGCTTCTATGTTACAATTTCATTTACCTCTCCTAAAATATCTAAAATTCAGCATCTTAACCATAATAACTTCTGCAAATTGAGGATTTTTCATCAACAAATCCTCTTTTCATCGTGGTGGTCAACCGTGGCGGCGGCGTAAAGAAGCGAAGAAGAAGAAGAAGACCAACGGTCATTTTTTCCACAATCTACACAAGGGTGAGTTCAAGCTTCTTAAAAGCTTCACCATCTCAATGATTCTCTTTTAATTCACCCCTCTTCCTTCATCAAATCAACTCACTCTACCCATTGTAAATGTAACATTAACTTTCTAGTGATTACTAACGACTAACATACTAACACAAAATAGCATTGACCTAACCATAAAGACACCTCACCTCAAGACATGTATAGTAACTCTCTCTCTCTCTCTCTCCCCTTCCTTAAAACTTACTTTCACCTTATCTACCATCAATAATGCTCTCTTTTGAGCCCACCCCCATGACTCAAGCAGACAAAGAAGGCCCGCAATGTTTTGATATTCAAAAAATCATAATCCTGATTTGTTAGCTTGTAAATTAGGATTTTCAATAATCTTAATGAGGGGTCTCCAACCTATAAATAGGCCCCTCTCCTTCTTGTAAAACAACCTCCAACATCTCACATAGCACCCCAACACTCTAAGCGTGAGGAGAGACTTAGGTGTAGCAACCACTTGTGAGCTTCACTCTTGGTGTGAGAGAAGCCTTCGAGCTACACATTGCAAGTGAGAGAGCGTGAGTTCCACAAATCTCAAAACCACTATTGTATATGCTCCTTCATCATCAATAAATTGAGGTTTGGTGCATCAAAGGCGTGATTCGACGTTCAAATCTTCATCTTTCCATTTGTGCAATACGGTTCGGTGAATTCAAGGTGACTTGTGTATTTTGAGTTTTTATCAGTTGATCTTGATTTTAGAAAGTGTTTTAGTGTGTTTTTCATTGCCAGTTTTGTGTCCATTGTAAGAGGGTATTGTGGTGAAAGGTCTCCCACACCCTAAGACAGTGTGTGTGTGTTTTGGCAATGTTTAGCAATCACTAAGCATTGAGTGAGTTTTATACAAGTTCTACGATAGCATCATAACGAACCATCTCCATTTGCAAGTCACAAATAAGGTATTACGCAAGATCCTTTTCTCTCTCTCTTCCCTCTGCTCTAGCTCTCTCTGGTCCAGTTTGTGTGCGTCTTGGTGTGAGGTTGTTTGTGTGTGTTGTGTGGTGCATCTTCTTGGTTGTGCCAAAATCTCTCTTGCGTCCTAGTTCGCATACCATAACTAGGTGGTGCCCCTATCTTGTTTGGGTTTGGTTGTGGGTTTGTTGTTGTGTTGTGCTTGTGGTTGCCCCAGCCCCAATTGAGCAGCACGGGAGCCTTGAGGGGTGTTTAGAGGTCGCCTCTCTTGTTGCCCGCCCCGGACCGCCTCACCAGCAGTGAAATGGCATCTTCGACCTCATTCCAATCATCCTTCAAACCCTGTTCCGCATCCTTATCCTCAAGTAGTAGCTCTAACTTCTCTTGAATCTCTTTACCTGTAGCTTGAAAAAAGAGCTCTGTCTTCTCCGAGTTTAGCGTATCCTTTTCAGTTCTTGAAAGTTGATCATAACGGCGTTCGAATTTCCTTAGCAGTTCGGTAGGCGAGAGCCCCTCTTTGTTGGGGTATAAAGCCCAATGTGGTCGCCCAGGTAAGTGGGCGGGCCGCAAAGGTATGTACACATATTCTTTTGTAAAAACCTAATAAGAACTCACTATGCTCTACACATTACAGTAGAGCAAGTTCACCATATCGTCGTGCTCTTCTTCTCGCACTCTCTCTCGCATCGCACTTCCGCTCGTACTCCTTCAATTAGTATCAGAGCTCAAACCGAAGCTCGGGGCAGCACTGCAGGAGGCTAGAGTCACCAGCTCAAATTCGAGTGAAATTCGACAGGCGAAGACACGGCCCCAAATCTTGTGGGTGAGCGTGAAGGGCTTGGTGTTCTCAGAATTTCATTCTGAGGTTATCTCGGCCACCGTTCGGCTTCGACAAAGGTCTGCGCAGGCCATTTTTCGACTACGTGGTCTCAGCGGGTGCACATCAGACTCTGAAAATTTGGGCTTTTCGGCCTACGATTGCAGGTGCTGAGGATATCGACACTCCCAGAGTGTTTATTTGTGGTTGTCTACACATCGAAGGACGGCTCACAGTTCTTGGAGGCATGTCACATACGACACGGGCGCATCTACACACAGACTGTAGGCGACATCCACTAGTTCATCAGGTAGCTTGTGTTTGCTGCTTGATATTCTAGATTTCATCCTGATATTGCAGGTACTTCCACATGGGATGTATTGTCAGAGATGATGTATTTTTGTTGAGGGTTTGCTTGTTGTGAGTCACGCAGCAAACAACCGCCGCAGCGGTTACAGCATACAGTGGGAAATTTGTGGATGTATGACTTTGTGGGAAGTCTATGTACTGTCAGATTTACTGCAGCCTTTGTTGAGGGTCGAGTGAGGTTTTATTGAGCTGGGGTATTCTCGAATGTTGAGATCCTTTCGGTGATACAGGTCCTGGAGCGATCCCTCGAGCACCCTTAGATAGGCAGCTAGGATGTCTTGACTGTGAGTTAGACAGTTGGGATTGCATCTCTACTTTACTGCCGTTGAGGCATTGTCACAGTCTATGCTTATAGGACAGTGACAAGACAGTGAGAGACAGTATAGGTGCAGGACAGGTTTACCCACAGCTTACAGTGTCGGAGAGACAGTGTTTTTTGAGCAGTTTTTTGGTCTGTTTTTTAGTACACCAGAGCCATTTTACAAAGGAGACTCTGTCGAAATTTATGCAGAATCTGAAGCTTTCTTGGTTCATTTGACAGGTTGATATTGGTTCAGAGGTCAGTTTACAGGGGAAACTCTGCCGAAGTTTTCCCAGGAAAGTAAACCACTGTGAAGCGTAGCCATGGCTGGATCACAGGACACTGCTCTTTACAATATCAAGAAGCTGGATGGAACCAATTTCCCATTGTGGAACAAGCAGATTTGGCACGTGTTGGTACAAAAGAAGAAGATATGGACGAAGGTGAATGGAGAGAAATGGATGAATTGGCACTTTCTACCATTATGCTGACTTTGGCAGAAAGAGTTTACTTCAATGTAGCAGACGAGATGTCGGCTTATCAAGCATGGTTAAAGCTCAGTGATCTTTACGAGAAGCAGAGTGCAGCTTCACAGGTATACTGGCTGAAGAAGCTTGCTGACTTGAAGATGAAAGAAGGGACACCTATGTCCAATCATCTGAATGAATTCAACACAATCTACAGTCAGTTGTCAGCTCAAGGTGTCAAGTTTGATGAACCTGTTAGAGCTATGTTCCTGTTGATCACATTGCCGGAAAGTTGGGACACTTTTCGCACAGCTTTGAGTAATTCTGCACCTCCAGATGGTTTGAACATAGCACGTGTAGAAGGAAGTCTGCTTACTGAAGAAACCAATAGAAAGACAATGGACAAAGGCAAAGGAACAGCCTTAGTTGTCAGGGGAAGGACCAAAGAAAAGTACAAAGGTGGAAAGAGGAATCATTCTCGTAGCAAGTCCCGCAGTGCTAAAGGCAAGAGTGACATAGAATGCTACCATTGTGGCAAGAAGGGTCACATGAAAAGAGACTGCAGAGAATGGAAAGCAGAAAAAGGCAAAGAGAAATCTGAAGACCATGGTGAGAAGAACAAGTCCTCAGTGAAGATTCAAGAAATAAATGTGACAAACATTGTTGCAGTGGATGACAGTCTAGTGTTAGGAGACATCTACTTCTTGAAGAATACAATGGACTCAACTCTTCTTACAACATCTGATGGAAATGCACTGAGTGACTGGATTATAGACTTAGGGGCATCACTTCATGTGTCTCCAAACAAGGAGTGGTTTACCTCTTATGTGCCCACTAAAGATCATGTTCGGCTAGGCAATGGGCAGACATGTGAGATCTTAGGTGTTGGAGATGTTCAATTGAAGTTTCAGAATGGCTCTTCTTTCGCGCTGAAGAATGTGAGACATGTTCCCGCAATTACAAAGAGCTTGATCAGCACAGGTTTACTTGATGATGCTGGCTAGGTCACCACTTTTGGACAAAACATGTGGAAGATATCCAAGGGTTCTATGACAGTAGCACATGGAGTAAAGTCTGGAGGACTCTACATGATTTATGTATCAAATGTCTCTAAAAATGTAATCAATGTAACCGAGCAGCCGAACGTTTCTTTGTGGCATAGCCGGTTAGGACATATGTCCAAGAAGGGAATGGAAATCTTGTCTCGTTCTGGTTATTTGCCTAGCTTTTCATTTAATGATTTTGAATTCTGTGAACATTGTCTGTATGGTAAGCAAACACAGCAGCCACATAAGCATAGAAGCAGTAGAAGAGATACACAGTTGGCACTTGTTCATAGTGATTTGTGTGGACCTATGCCTAACCTATCTCTAGGGGGAGCTTCTGACTTTATGACATTTATAAATGATTACTCGAGGAAAGTATGGGTTTACTTTCTCAAGCACAAGGATGAAGCGTTTAGTGTTTTCAAAACGTTTGTGACACTTGTGGAGAATCAGAGTGGCAAGAAGCTTAAATGCTTACGCACTGACAATGGTGGAGACTATGTTTCAAAGGCCTTTCAGGACTTTTGTGAGTCAAAAGGTATAAAACGTGAACTTACTGCTCCCTACAATCCTCCTCAAAATGGTGTTGCTGAGAGGATGAATAGGACCATACAAGAGAAGGTCAGAAGTATGTTGTCTAATGCACAGATGCCAAATGGGTTTTGGGATGAAGTTGTATCAACAGTTCTTCATCTTGTAAATAGATCTCCTAGCAAGGTTTTGCAGAAGGATTCAGTGCCAGAGATGGTATGGTCAGGCAAGGTGCCCTCATACAAGCATCTCAGAGTCTTTGGCTATGAGGCATATACTCACGTTCCAAAGGAATTTAGGAACAAACTTGAGCCAAAGAGTAGAAAGTGCATCTTTCTAGGCTATGGTAATTCTGGTGAGATGGGGTACAGACTTTGGGATCCCGAATCCAGAAAGGTTGTCCCCAGCAATGATGTTCACTTTAATGAATCCAAATATCATTCTAAACCAGAGAGGGTTGAGGAGATTAGAAGAGTTGTCTTCCAAGAAGATGGACCTGCATGTGCAAGACAAAATGTCAGGGCTCAAGAGGAGCAAGGACAGGATAGAGTGGAACCACAGGTTGTGGCTGAGCCTAAGCCACCTATTGTGCGTAGATCTAGACGTGCACACGACCTCCTGATAGGTTTGTAACATGATGTTCACTTTAATGAATCCAAATATCATTCTAAACCAGAGAGGGTTGAGGAGATTAGAAGAGTTGTCTTCTAAGAAGATGGACCTGCACGTGCAAGACAAAATGTCAGGGCTCAAGAGGAGCAAGGACAGGATAGATTGGAACCACAGGTTGTGGTTGAGCCTGAGCCACCTATTGTGCATAGATTTGGACGTGTCACGCGACCTCCTGATAGGTTTGTTCCATCTATGAACTATGTCATGTTGACTGATTGCAATGAGCCTTCATGTTACAAGGAAGCAGTGCAAATGAAGGACTCCGGGAATTGGCAATTGGCCATGCAGTCAGAGATGACAGCTCTGCATAAAAACCAGACATGGAATCTAGTTAAATTACCACGGGGGCAAAAGGCTCTACCTTGTAAATGGGTTTACAGGTATAAGACCACCGCTCATGATAGTCAGCCAAAGTACAAAGCAAGGCTTGTTGCCAAGGGCTTTAAGCAAGAACAAGGCATTGACTTTGATGAAGTCTTCTCTCCGGTGGTCAAGATGACTACATTGAGATGCTTTCTTGCATTGGTTGCCATATTAGATTTGGTGTTGCACCAAATGGATGTCAAGACAACGTTCTTGCATGGTGATTTAGATGTGGAAATTTACATGCAGCAGCCAGAAGGGTTTGTTGAGAAAGGCAAGGAAGATTGGGTATGCCAGTTGTTAAAGAGTCTTTATGGCTTAAAACAATCACCGAGGGCATGGTACCATAAATTCCACAAGTTTATGCTTTCTCAAGGCTACAAACATAGTGAGTTCGATCACTGTCTATATACAAAGAAGGCTAAGGATGGTAGTTGGTTGATCCTTATTTTGTATGTGGATGACATGTTGATTGCTGGCAAGCACTTGGAAGAAATTTCAGCTTTGAAGTCAAAGATGGCAAAATCGTTTGACATGAAAGACATGGGTGAGGCAAGTCATATACTTGGTATGCGCATTGAGAGAGACAGATCAAGGAAGTTGATTTGGTTATCTCAAACAGAGTATATTGACAAGGTTTTGCAACGTTTCAATATGGAGAAGGGAAAGGCATTGAGTGTTCCATTGCCACCATATGTGAAACTTAGCAAACAAGATTGTCCTGTGTCTGAGGAAGAACAGGCTGAAATGGATACGATTCCATATGCGTATGCAGTGGGTAGTTTGATGTATGCAATGATTTCTACTCGCCCAGACATTGCATTTGCAGTGGGAGTAGTAAGTCGATACATGTCAAACCCAGGCAAGAAACATTGGGAGGCAGTGAAAGGAATATTGAGATACCTGAAAGCTACAAAGAGTATGCGTATATGCTATGGGAGTTAGGAGCTAAGTGTAAAGGGTTTTACAGACTCAGATTATGCAGGTGACTTAGACAACCTAAGGTCTACGTCAAGGTATGTCTTTACATTGGCTGGTGGAGCAGTATCATGGCGTTCTAGATTACAAGATTGTGTTACTCAATCTACCACAGAGGCTGAATATGTTGCAGCATCAGAGGCATGCAAAGAATCAATTTGACTTAATCGACTAGTAACAGATTTGGGAATCAAAGAAGAGATGCCTGTGTTATATTGTGATAGTCAAAGTGCTATACAATTGGCTCGCAGTCCAGTTTATCACTCAAAGACAAAGCATGTGGATGTGAAGTATCATTTCATCAGGGAAATGCTCGAGGATAAGCAACTTCAGCTTGTCAAAGTTCACACCACAGAAAATCCTGCTGATCTACTTACAAAAGGACTTCCCTCAGAGAGCTTTGCGCATTTTCGCAAGCAGTTAGGTGTAGGGTAGTACATCACTTCTCTACATCTCTTGTATATTAGCTTGTATAGTAGCTTCTCTCACACTTAAAGTACCACATTGGACTTTAAGTGGGAGGTTGTTGGGGTATAAAGCCCAATGTGGTCGCCCAGGTAAGTGGGCGGGACGCCAGGTATGTACACATATTCTTTTGTAAAAACCTAATAAGAACTCACTATGCTCTACACATTACAGTAGAGCGAGTTCACCATATCGTCGTGCTCTTCTTCTTGCACTCTCTCTCACGTCGCACTTCCGCTTGTACCCCTTCACTCTTTTGGCCGAACTACCCACTCTGAGAAAGTCCTCTTTGTTACCCTTTAAAAGTCCTCCATGAAATACTCTTCCTTCAAGGCTAATTTGAATGCTTCCCAAGTTTCCCCATGCTCATTTCTAATTCCCCTTACATGCTCTCTGATCTCGGGAACCACAGCAAGCTCAAAATTTTGCATCATCTCTGTTTCGGGCACTCGATGAAGCTCCATCTCCTTTACATATCTTTGTTACATCTTTACCTTTAAATTGGTCCAATTTCTTCACCACAGATTGAAGCGCTTTGGTTGAGGAGAGCTCTCTCCTTTCTGCAGCTTGTTGCTGCTGCATAAACACTGCAAAATCTTGAAACATTTGCATTCTGACTGGATCAAACCGAACCCCTGTTGCTCTTGTTGATCCATAGCTTTAAAAGTTTCTTTTGAGACCTTCAATGAAGCTTTTGAACCCTCACCCTAGCCTACTTCACGTCGGGTTCACCAAAACCGTGTCAAGAAGTACAAAGTGTGACTAGGAGAGCGTCGGGCCTCTGACTGTGAGGATTCGTAGCAAAATCAAGCAAGGCATAGACGATTTGAAGCCAAAAACACACTAAAAAAGAACAAAACTCTAGCCATGAAAACTCCACTTTGAAAAAGAACCAATACTAACTCGAAACTCTTGTGTGTGTGAAGATTAGGTGTAGCCTCTCTCCCAATTGCACAGATACAGTGCTCGTTCGACCTATAAAAAACCCTAAATTTACACTTCGATTCTTCGTCGTAACCATTTCATGGAAGCTTCATTACTTCATTGGAGAAGCCCAAGTAGTTATTTGAGGATGGGAAACCCTAATTGGAGGCCTCACAGCCTCAACCATGTAGTGGAAGCAGCACGGGACTGCACTAGCACCCTGTAAAGGAATGGTTGTATCTCCTTGCGCATGTGCCCAAATGAGCTCATTCTTGGATTTAAAATTCCCACACAACTTGAGCAACAACTCCAGAGTCGTGGATGTGGAATTTTGAGCTATTTTGAGCATTTTTCAGGCTATTTGTGACCATTTTTAGCCCAAAAATGTCACTTTTAGTCCGTAAAAAGCCCAAACGAGCTGGGAAAAATCCCTAGAATTGTGGAAAAATCCCATTGGGCTCAAATTTCATGTTGAACCTCATTTTACCACTTGGTAAGCACTTTGGATACGTCTTTCACGCCAGCGCACGAAACCTGCTATTTTTGGTCGAGATTGCCTGCATTGAACTTTCTAGGCAAAACGAGCGTGCCGCTTCGAAACACTTGACATTTTTACATTCCTAAAGAAAACTAGGCATATATTTATGTGAAAAAGAATTCCATGGCGCCACGTGTAAGGCCTCGCCCGCCCGGCAAGGTATGTGCACGGCTGCAACCGTGGCATTCATTTTCGCATATATCACACTATGTACATTATAGCATTTGGTCCCATACATCATAAATATTAAGAGTGAGGTAGATAATTTAATTTCACATCATGAACGTGCCATTGCATGACACTGGTCACCCTCAACGGCATTGGATGGGGGAGTTTCAGAGGAGGCGCCGACAGGTAAACCGATGAACTATTCATTTCGCACAAGTGTTTGGATGCAAGGCTTTCATGCACATAGAAGACTAAGGTAAAAGATAGATGCAAAGTCCAAAAAGTGTTTGTTCATCTACTATGGAGAAGGTGACTTTGTGTATCACCTATGGAATCCTGAAGATGGTAAAATCTTTAGGAATAGGGATGTAATTTTTAACTAGCAAGATATGTACAAAGATTAATTGTAAAGAAAACAAACAAAAGAAATAGTTGATGAGTACATGGATCTTGAGGATGGTGAAGACTCAAGGAGTGAAAACAGTAACAACATACAACAACGTCAACCAAATGAGGAGCCTCGACCTATTCCCCAAAGATCTACAAGAGCAAGTAGACCTCTAGAAAGGTTTATTCATTCCTTCAACCATCTCTTGATCTCAGATGCTATGTAATTTACCCAATATTTTTCAATAAAGTATTTCATTTACTTTGCAAATATTTGAGGTTTACATTTTATTAAGTGAAAGAGAATACTAATAGAACGGTCGGATTAAAAATCGGACTTTAGACTATTAATTATGAGCCTTATTCACTTGAAACAATAAGATTGATGGGAAACTTAAGCCTCAAGATTGTATCTAAAGATAAGAGTTGAATCGAAAGAGAGAGTAATTTTAGGAAAGGAGGAGTAATTTTAGAGGAGAAGGAGTAGGAGGAGTACTTTTACGAAAGAAAGAGAGGAGGAGCTTAGTTTAGAGCTCTTTTCTTGGAAGCCAAGTTTCATCTAAGAGGTTCAAAATCACACATTGAAATCCGTGTCCCAAAAAAAAACCCGTGAACATGCGCGAGCTTATCTCTCCTTGCTTCTCTCTATTCTTAGTTGACCTTGAGAGACTATATAAAGATCCCTATCCCTCCACTTTGACACAAACACACTTTACGAAGCGGAAGCTCTCTTTCCTTGACGTCGAAGTTACATTCTCTCCCCCAACCTCTCTACCTTGAGCTCTTACCTTCAAGCCATCTCCATCTCCAATTCTTTCTCTACCATCGTCGTATTGCCTTTGGAATTCTTGAGTTCTCGTTCTCTCTTTCCCTCTTCTCTACATCAATACGATGGCTCCGAAGCGAGTGACTTGAAGCTTGAAGGACGCTCATGTTGCTCTACCTCCGAGAAAGGTATAGAGGAAGGCATCAACTACTCCAAAGGTTGCTCAAGGGGAGGTATTGGTTGCCGAAAAAGTTGAAGCCGTCCAACCTCAACCACGAGAGGTAGTCAAACGTGTTGCTAATCCGGTAAGATGAATTTTTAATTCTGCATTGTTATCGATAAGTCAAGTCTAAGAATTCCCTTAAACTGTCCAAAAAACATGATTATATCACAAGAAACAAGCATATGATTTCATAGAGTAGAGAAGGAATTGTTTGATTTATGATTATTGTTTGATAAACGATCTTTGTTTGATATTAGAAGTTAGTTAATCTTGTTTGAGAAATCACATAAAGAAAACAATTTCTAAAAGAATATCTTGTTTCCAGATGAAACTAGCGGTTAGCGAGGTGATTCCGCGATTAGCGAAGATTAAGTTGAGATTATTAGCTCTCTTTCTATCTCTTACGGTTAGCAAGATACCTTGTGGTTAGTAGGATGCCTTGCGGTTAGCGAGATGCCCCCTTGCAGTTAGCAATTGGAAAAGTATGCGTATTTTGCAGTTAGCAAACAAGTAAATCCTGTGCAAACGCTATGTTGGCTAGACAGAGAAAGTCCACAGGTAGCGGCAAACTCTTAAGAACAATTAAAAAATTCATTTTTGTTGAAATATAGGATTGTCTTCAGTAGACCATGTTTGAAAAAGAAATGTTTTGGTGATGTTTGAAGGGCTGGATGAAAGAACCTGTGCCTGGAATTAAGAAAAGAATATTGTTTGTGTATGTGGAACAATGTGGTAGTAATTAGAGGACAAGCTAAAAAGTGTGAGTGTGGGGTGGAAAGTGGGGGGGGGCTGGCTCAGGTTTCCATTCAAGGATGGGTGGTCTCGATTAGTCCAAAAACTCTCTACTCCCTCTTAGTAAGAGAAGTGAAATTAGAGACTCATTGTGCGAAGAGTGGAGATGGCCCAAATCTACGTCACACAAGATTACTATTTCATTTAGACTAAGTCTCATATCATATTTATGGTTTATAGATGGTGTCCATGCCTCATAAACGTGAGGAAAAAGGCATTGTTTATGGATTCTAAATATGTCAATGGGATTTCATCTTTATGTTAGGAAACAAATTCATTAGAATCCTAGAGTTATCGACCTGGCTTGTGGTGTATGACCCTTATAACCACATAAACGATGGATAAAGGACTTCCTCTCTTCTGTTGCTAGTATCTCTACTTTGTGGAAACGTAGTAGGGTGTCGTCAATGAAAGAGGAGAATAAAGAAAGGCCATCTATCAAGTCGCCCCAATCTTCTCGGGGTTGGGGACCTCACAATTGGTATCAGAGCCTTAGGTTAAAAGGCTTTAGTAGCTACATCGGGATTCATTGTGTGTATGGTTGTTTATATCCATTACAAAACTCACGGAGACATTGCGATATTTCAGTTGATGTGTATCATAGTTATGATTGAAACCTCTATTATATATTCTCATGGAGAGATCTTTTGTAGACCCTTTTTATGGATTTTTGATGAGTTATAAATAGTAATGTTTTGCTTCAAAAGATTTTTGACTGGTTAAGTCATTTGATTGAGTTGTTTTTCTTCAAATAAATTGTATGACTGGTTAAGTCGTTTGAGAAGAGTCATGACTAGTTAAGTCATGTGACCAAGTTCTGATGGGATGGGTAAGTCATGACTGCTTAAGTCATGTCACTGAGTTTTGATGGACTGAATAAGTCAGAATTGGTTGTCATATGGTTAAGTTTTAATAGACTGGGTAAGTCAAAATTGGTAAACTTATGTGGTTGAACCTTTAGTGGATTGAATAAGTCTTAGTCTAGAAAATACCCTAATGTTTGGGTTGTTATGAATATTAACGTTAATATATGCATACACTCAAGAGAATCCTCAAATCACTTCTATAATGGAAAACTCTCCGAACGATGCTATCTATACGGATATTTAGGGGAAGAATTTATTGTTGAAGCAAATGCAACCACCTTCTTTTAAAGGAGAGGGTGTTGATATTGAGAAGGATGTAGAAGTATGGATTGAAGCTATGGATGATTACTTCTTGGCTGCAAAGACTGCACCTGCAAATAAAACAATGCTAGGGATGTTTCGCCTCTCTGGTGAAGCAAGATTATGGTGGAAACAACATTGTCGTGACATGGGAGTACTGGAGAACTCCCAGAGTTGGAGGGAAATTAAGCAGACAGTGAAGGAAAGATACTTACCTCCTGCACACAAAGCATTGAAGATGAATGAGTTCTTTAGCTTGAAGAAATACAGTTTAACGTTAGAAGAGTACTACTCAAAGTTTGTAAGGCTTAGGCGTTATGCTTCGCCAGTGACCATAGAGCAGCAGGTAGCCCGTTTTTGTCAAGGTTTAAGAGAATCAATCAGCTCCCAATTAGAAGCCATGAAACCTACTACTGTGCAAGATGCTTTACTACGAGCTAAGCCCTTAATGAAGGAGCAAGGGATTATAAGAAGAGTTGAAAAAATTTAAAGTTTTAATGGATCAAGACGTCCAATAAGGCTTCCCAATAATAATGGACAACCACAAAGATCTTATGCTGCTAATGCTCAACATTCTTCACACTTGGATGTTTGATTCTTTGAATGTGGAGAGTTGGGACATTATTGGAAGAGACATCCACGTCTGACTAATAGAGTAGTAGCAACAAGTGAAGTATATCAAAGACACCATCCTTCTAGACTTAACAATGGACAAGGTGGTGGATGAGGTAGAGGACGAGGAAGAGCATCCAGAGCCTTTGGAAGAGGTCAAGGTAGGAATGCACATGCACATGTAGTCATAGGAGAGCCTACCCTTGGTGAAGAAGAAGAGAGAGCAAGAATTTATGCAGCAACCTTGGAGTCCAAAGACAATTTGTTGTTATTCAAACACCAGCAACCCATCAAGGTTAACCTTTTAACCTCCTCATCGATTGTGGCAGTACTCATTTTTTTTAATCCCCGAAATTATTATGAAAGTTGAACTTGAATAAAAAACAAGCTAAAACTATGACAATAGAATTGGCTAATGGAAAAACCATGGTATCATGATATTATGTGGGAACCCTTGACTTTGAACTAGGAGGATATGCTACTTAAGACTTCTTTAGAACCTTACCAGTTGGAATGTATGATGGAATTCTTAGGATAGATTGGTTATTTAAGAATCACGCTAGCATCCACTGTGGCCTAGGTAGTGTGAGCTCTAGAGATAGACAAGCAAAGCAAGTCGAAGTACAGGGACACAATGGGCATTAGGCAAAATTTGGACTCAAAAAGGGACCCTTTAAGGAGTTTGACTTTACCTCTCTCTACCAAAACAGGTGCATGGATAAATTTTTGCAAACAGACTCCAAAGTTGGCGGAGGTTTGACAATTAGAATGTCCCTTCAAGCTCTATCTATTGATATATAGCACGCCATGAGATTCCTCATATTTTAGAAGATTCTTTTTTTTATTCACCTATGATGTGACAACTCTGTCGGAATCTAAGTGAATCAAAAAAATAATCTTCTAAAATATGAGGAATCTTATGGCATGCTATATATCAGTAGATAGAGCTTGAACAGGGCATTCTAACTGTCAAACCTCTGCCAACTTTGGAGTTTTTTTGCAAAAAAGTATCCATGCACCCGTTTTGGTAGAGAGAGGTAAAGTCAAACTCCTTAAAGGGCCCCTTTGTGAGTCCAAATTTTGCCTAATGATTTCAAAGATTCAATTAGTTAAAGCCAACCGTCTACTCAAAGGTATGAAGACCGGACAACATATATTTTTGGCCAAGTTGAACAAGATGGATTTAAAATCAAGTGCTGCGAAACCCTCTTGGCTTCATGAATATTCAGATGTCTTCCCTGAAGATCTCACCTCTTTTCCTCCAAATGGAGAGATTGATCATGAGATAGAGATTCTTCCAGGAAGTGAGCCAGTGTCAAAGAGACCTTATAAAATGGTGCTACTAGAGGCCATTGAATTGAAGGAGAAACTTCATCAACTTAAAGAACAGGAATTTATTAGACCAAGTAAATCAAGTTGGAGAGCACCAGTACTTTTTCAAAAGAAGAAAGATGGGACTTTACGACTCTGCATTGATTACAGAGGACTAAACCGTGTAAAAATTAAAAACAACTATTCTATCTCACGAATCGATGAAATGATGGACAGACTACATTGTTCCAAGGTCTTCTCAAAGATAGATCTAAGATCTGGTTATTATCAAATCAGAATAAAGGAATCAGATATTCCAAAGACAACTTTCTACACCCGATATGGACATTTTGAGTTTATAGTAATGTCATTTGGTCTGACTAATGCTCTAGCTGCATTCAATAGATTGATGGATGATATTTTTAGTCCTTACCTAGATGATTTTGTTCTTGTCTTCTTTGATGATATTCTAATCTACTCAAAGGGTGAAGAAGAACATGAAGACCACCTGAGAAAGGTGTTGGATATTCTTCGAGAAAACAAGCTATATGCAAAGATGAGCAAGTGTTCATTTTTCACTCCAAGGATTGAGTATTTGGGATTTATTTTTTCGCATGAAGGAATCTCAGTGGACCGTGCAAAAGTTCAAGACATTGTTGAATGGCCTCAACCATCAAATGTGAGTGAGCTTAGAGGATTCTTAGGAATCACATGATGGTATAGAATCTTTATAAAGGATTATGCAGTGATTGCTTCACCCTTGACCGATCTTTTGAAGAAAGGAGTGAAGATAAGCTGGGGACCATTACACCAAGAAAGATTTGACCAACTTAAGCAGTGTGTGACTATGGCACCGTGCCTAAAGCTACCAAATTTTAACGAGGCCTTTGAAGTCGTCACTGATGCTAGTGGAATAGCAATTGGAGGAGTATTAACTCAAGAAGGTAGACCGATAGATTTCACCTCACGTAACCTTAAGAATCATGAAAAGAACTACCCTACCCATGGCCTCGAACTATTGACAGTCGTTCACACTCTGAAGCCGTGGAGACACTACTTATTGGGACAAAAGTTTCAACTTATAACCGACCATAAGAGGTTAAAGTGGATTTTCACCCAAGAAACCTTGAATTTGCAACAAAGGTGATGGGTAGAACTTTTTCAATAATTTGACTTTAATATTATCTATCATCGTGGAAAAGAAAACTCGGTAGCAGATTCACTCAATCAGAAACCCTTTTTGAGCCTCATATCTATACCCAACAACCCAATCATTGAAAAGATTAAGGAAGTTATATCATCTAACCTAGAGTATCAAAGACAGTTTAACCTTGTTCGATCTCGGGATTCAAAGAATATACCTTCAATGTTACACTTCTCACATGATGGATCTTGTCTCTACTATAGCGATAGGTTATGTGTACAAAAGGACCCTAACTTAAAGAAGGCTATCTTATTTGAGGCCCATGATATCCCTACTTCAAGACACCCAAGATATGCGAAGACTCTCAATTCCATACAAAAAAGTTTCTATTGGACTAGGCAAAAGGGAGATGTTGTACGTTATGTTTGTCAATGCTTGACATGCCAAAGGATTAAAGCTGAGAGAGTTAAACTTCCCGGTAAACTTCAACCATTGACATTTCCCAAATGAAGTGGGAGTTTATAAGTATGGACTTTGTCATTGGATTACCTACAGTACAAGGAGGTTATAATTCACTTATGGTAGTTGTTGATCTACTCACAAAGGTTGCGCACCTCACACCGGTCAAGAAACTTTTACAGCCTCTGATATTGCACGATTATTTGTTAAAGAGATTTTCAGATTGCATGGATTGCCCAAACGGATTGTAAGTGATCAAGATGTGAAGTTCACTTCAAATTTTCGGACCTCACTCTTCAAGGAAATTGGAACGGGGAGATTGTAATGTACCCAATATTTTTCACTAAAAGTATTTCATTTACTTTGCAAATATTTGAGGTTTGCATTTTATTAAGTCAAAGAGCATTCTAATGGAACGATCGGATCAAAAATCAAACTCTAGAAATACCAACTATGAACCTTATTCACTTGAAAACAATAAGGTTGATAGGAAACTTAAGCCTCAAGATTGTATCTACAGATAAGAGTTGACTCTTTTGGAAAGAGAGATTAATTTTAGGAAAGGAGAATTAATTTTAGAGGAGAAGGAGTAGGAGGAGTACTTTTAGGAAAGAAAGAGAGAAGGAGCTTAGTTTAGAGCTCTTTTCTTGGAAGCCAAGTTTCACCTAAGAGGTTCGAAATCGCGCATTGAAATTCGTGTCTCAAAAAAGAACGCGAACTTGCACGAGCTTATCTCTCCTTGCTTCCCTCTATTCTTAGATGACCTTGAGAGCCTATATAAAGACCCCTCTCTTTCACTTTGAAACAGACACACTCTCAGAAGAGGAAGCTCTCTTGCCTTACGTCGGAGTTACCTTCTCTCCCTGAACCTCTCTCCCTCGAGCTCTTACCTTCAAGCCATGTCCATCTCCAAGTCTTTATCTACCATCATTGTGTTGCCTTTGGAATTCTTGAGTTCTCGTTCTCTCTTTTCCTCTTCTCTACACCAATATGATGGCCCCGAATCAAGTGACTCGAAGCTCGAGGGATGCTCATGTCGCTCCACCTCCAAGAAAGGTGCAAAGGAAGGAATCAACTACTCCAAACGTTGCTAAGGAAGAGGTATTGGTTGCACAAGAAGTCAAAGCCGTCCAGCCTTACCACGAGAGGTAGTCGAATGTGTTGCTAATTTGGTAAGATGAATTTATAATTCTACATCGTTATACATGATGACTGGTAAGTCAAGCCTAAGAATTCTCTCAAAATATTGAGAAAATGTGATTATACCATAAGAAACAAGCATATGATTTCATAGAGTAGAGAAGGAATTATTTGATTTATGATTTTTATTTGATAAACTATCTCTATTTGATATTAGAAGTTAGTTAATCTTGTTTGAGAAATCACATAAACAGAACAATTGCTGAAAGAATATTTTGTTTCCAGATGGAACTCGTGGTTAGCGAGGTGATTCCATGGTTAGCGGAGATTAAGCTGAGGTTATGAGCTCTCTTTTTGTCTCTTAAGGTTAGCAAGATGCCTAGCAGTTAGCAGGATGCCTTGTGGTTAGCGAGATGTTCCCTTGCGTTTAGCAACTAGGAAAGTATGCGCATTCCACAGCTAGAAAATAAGTCAATCCTTTGCAAAGGCTCTGTTGGTTAGACAGAGAAAGTCCGTGGGTAGCGGCAAACTCTTAAGAACAATAAAGATTCATTTTTGTTAATATAGGATTGTCTTCAGTAGAACACGTTTGAGAAATAAATGTTTTGGTGATGTTTGAAGGGATGAATGAAAGAACGTGTGCCTAGAATTAAGAAAAGAATATTGTTTGTGTATGTGGAGCAGTGTGGTAGTAATTAGAGAACAAGCTAAAAAGTGTGAGTGTGGGGTGGAATGTGGGGGGGGGGGCTGGGGGGGGTTGCCAGTCAAGGATGGGTGGTCTCGATTAGTGGAGAAAATCTCTACTCCCTATCAGTAAGAGAAGTAAAATTAGAGACTCATTGTACCAAGAGTTGAGATGGCCCAAATCTACGCGACACAAGATTACTATTTAGTTTAGACTAAGTCTCATATCATATTTATGGTTTATGGATGGAGGCCCTGCCTCTTAAATGTAAGGAAAAAGGCGTTGTTTATGGATTCTAAATATGTCAAGGGGATTTCATCTTTATGTTAGGAAACAACTTCATTAGAATCCTAGAGTTATCGACCTGGCTTGTGGTGTATGACCCTTATAACCACATAAACAATGGATAGAGGACTTTCTCTCTTCTGTTGCTCGTATTTCTACTTTGTGGAAACAAAGTAGGGTGTCGTCAATGGAGAAGGAGAATAAAGGAAGGGCATCTATCAAGTTGCCCCAATCTTCTCGGGGTTGGGGACCTCACATTCTAGAGAGCTGGAATCATGCAAGAAATCTATGTAACACGAATCCAAAGAAGAATGGATAAAGAGCATGCAGGTGGAGATGGACTCATTACATTGCATCCAAACATGGGAGTTGGTTGAGTTGCCTAAAGGTAAGAGGGCACTTTAGAACAAATGGGTGTACAAGTTGAAGGAAGAAGAAGGTGGGAAGAAAAGCTACAAGTCTAGGCTTGTGGTAGAAGGGTTTTCTCAAAAGAAAGGTATTGACTTCAATAAAATATTCTCTCATGTTGTAAAAATGAACAATTAGTCTTGTCTTAAGCCCTATGGCTGCTCGGGATTTAAATCTTGAGAAAATGGATGTAAATACAGCATTCCCTCACGGTGACTTAGAGAAGAAAATTTGCATGATTCAACCAAAGGGGTATGAAGTAAAAGGTAAGGAGAAAATGGTTTGCACATTAAAGAAAAGCTTGTATGGTTTAAAACAAGCATCAAGACAGTGGTACTTGAAGTTGGATCATGGACTCACAAGATGCAACTTAGATCACTGGGTCTACACAAAGAATTTGGGAGATGGGAAGTTCATTATCCTAATGTTGTATGTTGATGACATGTTGATTGCAAGTGCTAACATGGAGGACATTAAAGACCTAAAAGAGGATTTATCTAAATCCTTTTCAATAAAAGATTTAGATGTTGCAAAGAGGATACTTGGCATGAAGATATCAAGGGACGAGACGAAGAAGATGATAAAGCTATCTCAAGAGGATTACATCAAGAAGGTACGAGAAAGGTTTGCAATGCAAAAATGATTTCTACACCTTTGGTTGGTCACTTTAAACTAACCAAGGAGATGTGTCCAAAGACAGAAGAGGAAATAGCCTATATGTCTAAAGTTCCATATGTTGTAGTGGTAGGTTCTCTTATGTATGCTATGGTTGTAAGTAGGTTCATGGAAAACCCAAGTAAAGAGCATTGGCAAAAGTTTCCGAGCATAAGAAAAAACACAAAGACTTCACGCTTTACAAGTTGGGTCAAAGCATATATACATGGTACCACTTTTGGTGTCTTGGACACTATTTCAATTAGTACTTTGGGACCCCCATTCTCACACTTCATACAAAATATCACCTATCATATTATATATCAATAGATAGCTCTTCTTAAGGAGAATCTAAAAGTATAAGGAGCACCAATTTTTAAGTAAATTGTGAAAATTTTATCGATCCCCATTTTTTGCAAGTTGTAACACCAAAAGGTGCAAAAAGTGGTACCACCTAAACATGCTTTGAGCCAGGTACAAGTTGACATTTTTTCACTCTCTACATTAGCTTGTGTTTACCATGGCCAGTGAGGATATCCCATCTACGTACACTTTTGATTTTGAGCACGCACATCAAAATCCAGGCACCATGGGTGCTGCCGACAGTAATATGCATGATAATGATGATCTAGGAGATCATGGCCTTGTAGATATGGTTGCTTTCAAGACTTTGGAAAACCACCAAAGTGTACTTGAACTCAATCTCTCTGCACTAAATTCCTATGTTACAAATCTTACTGAGCTACTTGTGAAATTTATGAATTCACAGACGACACAAGGAGCCCCAGCTGGCACGGTTCAACGAACCCAAGCTTGCAGGTTTCAAGAAGTCCAAGAGGCAACTGCTTCAGAAGATGTATAAGGTCTCAATGAATTACTTGAGAATATCACCATTCTTGAGTTTCACGATGAAGAGTGTGATCACAACAAGGATGCCGTCAATAAATTCTTACACAAATGGAGTGATATTCATAGCCTCAGACACACCCCATAAATTAAGACAGATGTGGAAACATGTCTATCTCTTAAAGGAAAGCCCTATAAGTGGTGGATGACATTTCCAATAGATGCTCGTCCTTTGTCTAGGGCTACGTTCCAAGTGAAGGGGATCGGGGAGCACCACAGACGGAGAGTGTGTGAGAGAGAGAGAGAGAAGGAGACACACACAATGTGGGTGGGGAGACTCAAAGAGTGAGCAGCCCCCTATACACTTATGCTATGTATAAGGTATACAAGTCAGTGGGCGCCCAGACTCTAGGCGGCCGGGCAAGGCACAGGTGCCTATACCCCAACAACCTCCCACTTAAAGGCGACTGTGCCTTTAAGCAAGGGAACCTAGTCTAAAGACTACAAAAGGTGAGAGAAAACCGCTCTCAACCGATGCCCACTGGCTGGCTGTGATCGTGTGCATCCGGCTGTCCTGCTCCCGTGTAAGTCCATACACCACCAGACGTACCACACACGTACTGCAAGTATGTACGCAATACCTGCATATCTCCCTCGTGCACTATGCCATCATCAGTCAACAAACGGCTTACAACCCCAACTACAAATGCTCCCACTGCAGCTGCGATATCCGGTCTCAAGATCAACATCTCATACATGAGACCACCGAATGCCGATGCAATGCTAGCGGGCCCTGCTAGCTCTACGGAGCATGCATCAACATATATATCACTGGAAATAGGCATATCTGATTGACAAGGCGTGTCAGCCACATGCATCTCCTGACTGTCCACAAAACACGCATCAACCTGTCGTGCAACCTCAGAGCAAACCAGCTGCTCTAGGTGTCTGCTGGAAGACATATCCTGCACAACTATATCCCCATGCTCACTGTCGAGCATAGAAAGGAATGACTGTATAATCGCTGACATCTCAGCCTCCTCTGCAATCATCCACTGTAAACATGACCACTCAATTTGCTGTGACTCACTAGAGCTCTCATGCTCTAACTCCGTATGCATAGACTCTTGCACAACGTCCTCCTGTCGTGACTCACTAGAGCAAGACCGCTCTACCTGTCTATCCTGCATAGAAGTATCTCGCACAATTGACTCTCTGCTTTGCTCAGTCACTAGCAAGGCATGCATGTCTAACTCTGTCACCTCTCTGTGTGACTGCTCAAGTCGTGCCCCAATTGTGTGCACAACGAGCTCACTACTCTGCACTCCATGCAAAGCATCCTGCAACCCACAAGAAAAAGAGACTCGCCTGCTCTCTTGCTCTCTACCTGGCTGCGTGATCACAGAGACAACACCGTCTCTCTCATGATCCACATGCAATGGGTAACCTGTACCACTCCTGGCACCTCTCGCAATCACTAGCGAACCCAAATGCATCACAAAATCTCTCTCTCGTAGTGAAATCTGACATCCACAATCTCTAACCTGACCAATCGAGATCAAACTCACTGTCAAATCTGGTACATAGCGCACATGTCGTAACAAGTAAGATGCACCACTCGGTAATGTCAGTCTCACATCTCCTGCACCTGCTATCGCATGCACCGATCCATCGGTCAAACATACACTGCCAAGCATCCCGCTAGAATAGCTACAAAACCATGCACGATGCGGCGTGACATGAAACATAGCATCTGCGTCTAGCAACCACTTCGAAGGGAGTGCACTATCCACATGTATAGCATCTCGTGCATAGCTCGAGGTAAAAGTGACATCCCCATCACTAGTATACTCCGACACTACATCTGCCTCAACTGTCAAAGCAATTGAGTCCATGGCATCACTACATACATCTTTGAGACTGCCATGTCTCCTACGATGTCGCATACAACAAAAACAGCGCCGTCTAACGTGTCCAGAATGACCACAATACCAACATATCACCTGTCGGCGTACTCGTGAATGTACATGTCTCACACAAGTCCTTGATGACTCAGATCTATCATACATATCATGTAATCTGCGCCAAAGTGCTCTCGAAGTAGTCTCATACATAACAAGAGCATATACAGATTCCACAAGGTGCAAAGAGAGCGTAGATAGTGCCATGTCCTCTAGCTCCTGCCACTGATCATCAGACATGTTTGAAGGTCTACCTACATCACCACTCAATGGTCGATGCAACCCTCGTTGTGTCAATGCATCAAGCATACACTCTCTCCATGCCGCAAAGTCTGACCCATCAAACACGCGCATCTGTGAGAGGTCACAATCTCATCGATCACCTGTCTCTGCCATGAGCACAATGTAGCAAACTAGAAAGAAAAACCACCTCACCAACAACACCTGGAAACTGTCTACAAATATGGCCAGAAACACAATGTAAAACCTATGAGACACACTCCAAAATAGAGCTCCCACAATGTCAATACGAGCCTCGCATGCTCTAGTATCACACTGCAATCTGTGAGCTAATCACCAAGCCCACACTGTGCCGTATCGACGCATATACACGCACAAATCTCCCACCTGCAGAGAACACCGCACACAAATGCTGAGTGCAACCCGCAATCTCTACCTAGATCGCATAAATGATACGCATAAAACTCCTGGGAAAATTTCGCCAGAGTTTCGACGCACAATGGTTATCAACACAAAATAACCATTGTCCTGCAAGCTCAATACAATGAGCAATCAATGCACATCAAACTACACTCAACATACATGCATAAGCTCTGCAAAACTATGGCAAACAATGCTCCAGATCACAAGACTCTCCCACCCGAGAGCAAACCACTGTCTCAAGCAAAGAAAGATACACAACTCCTCACTCTTGCGAGAGTGGATACAAAACACAAAACTGTGTCCAAACTGACAAAACCTGTCAAAGTGAGAGTAAACACTGGATCACAAACTATGGCGAGAATCTGGGAAAAATCGGACAGAATTTCCCTTGAAAACTGAGCAAAAACTCAAGTACAATCTCTACCATAAACCATAACACTACTCAATGCCAATGAGGAGAAATGCTAAAATGGCTCCACATTTTCACATACAATGGCAATTCGCACTCAACGTACATCAACGGAGTGACCGCGCATAAGCAAGCGCCAAAAGATTTGCAATCCGGAAACTTGATCAATGCGAAAACAATGCTCTCAAGAGAGCTCACCGGCACTTGAAAGTGCTCGCCAAAATGCATGTATAATGGGCATCAACCATGCGCCATAACCATATGCAAACCATCCGCAAAGACCATGAATCCAAGCACAAAATCACTTTCAAAGTATCCTGTGAAAACCAGTGAAAGAAGCTCCACCTGTGTGCTCCAAAAACTTGCGTCTCTCAAGAGACCGCTTCGGTGGTGTGTAAACGCCTCCGTACTTCGTTGCCCAAGTCTACCAAAAACCCCTCAAACCACAAGCTTAACACAAGCTGCAATTGCATCATCAGCTCAGAATTTATGCACTCAATTTCAAGCATCTCCTGTGCTTCCAAAAGTGCATCAAACTCGAACATAATGCAACAACAGAAAATCTGGAATTTTTGTATACAGTCAGTCTGAGCTGAATATCAGCAAAACGGTGAGGAATTTGCGAAACGTTTCTTCTGCAAAGTTGTAGACCACGTCGAATCGGATGGGCTAGATGGACAGAATTCTCAGATCTACATTCTACAAGGAGAAAAACGAATCTGAAAACAGTGCTACTGCGCACACAGTTTTAGGGCAGCACCTTCACTTACACACAGTCTTCCACACTCCTTTTTGAGCTTCCACAAGAGCATACATCACGCTCAACTGAGCTCACAAGCTCCCATTGCATTCTCACAGCAAGTCTTCTAAGCTTTCTTAATCTCTCTACCGTCGAGAGCGAGCGAGCTATCGCCTCGAAGCTCTCAAAGCCGTCGTGCTCTCCGCGGTCACCATAGCTCTAATACCAATTGAAGGGGATCGGGGAGCACCACAGACGGAGAGTGAGAGAGAGAGAGAGAAGGAGACACACACGATGTGGGTGGGGAGACTCAAAGAGTGAGCAGCTCCCTATACACTTATGCTATGTATAAGGTATACAAGTTAGTGGGCGCCCAGACTCTGGGCGGCCGGGCAAGGCACAGGCGCCTATACCCCAACACCAAGCTTCTTTCTCCAAAGACTTTTTGAACTCCAATGGAAAAAATAAGAATTGTTTAGCATGGGATGCATGCCACATGTCTGGCCTCTCTCTCACTCAGTATCTTTCCAAGTATGCGGAAATCATATTAAAACTAGAAGGTCTAGATGAATTCCAAAAGATACGGGGTTTTAATAGGGGTCTTGACAAAGAATATTGTCTTCATGTTGTCAAGACCCAACATCCAAAAACTTTGGAAGAAGCCGTCGTTCATGCCCAGAGATATGACGATGACCAAGAGAGGAAGGGAAATGTTCCCTTGTCTAAGGATACTTTTGCTAAGAGCAATGTGGCTAAGAGAAATGTGGTTAAGAGCCAAGAGCGAGGTAGATCTCCCACATGTTCCTAGAGGAATAAGAGAGAGCCTACCTCTCCATGCCCACAAGAGGCTAAGAAGCATAAGCAATCATGAGATACTCCACGTAGGTCTCTCAGTATTATTGATTTCAAGTGTGCAAAGAAACACAATTTATGTTTCAAATGTCATTCGAACCAACATAACAAGAAGGATTGTCCTCTTTTTCAAGGCAAATAAAAGGCCATGCACACAATACAACACCTCAAATTAGATTCATCTGCTAAATATTGTGTTGTAGAGGTTCTTCATATGCAAAGAAAAGTACAAGTGTTGTGTGCCTGCTTCACTGTGCCAGCCCACCATTGGCCCCCATGAGTTGATATGAATGCATGAGACTATTAACGGACAACGTTGTTGTGCTGCTCCTCTCCCATGCTAAGAAAGATGCACATCAAGATTAATTGAAGCATACCTAATCAATGGTCAGTGTTTAGTGATTGCTAACAAGCTAGTTTACAATTAATGTATGTCAGATGGGGCTTAAAGGTCTAACAAATGCCTTATGATGCTAAAAAAGATTATGATTAAAGTGAGCACAAATGGGAGTTAATGATCTAGAACTATAGTGCTTGAAGTGCTCTATCGGCCTGTATTTACGCTCAGCGATTGGAGCTACAATGAGGAAGTTGCGACAATTTGAAGTTTGAGTGAATTGCAAATCCGTATCGGATCAGGCAAGTGCAGCTCAGAGATCATAGATGAAGAGAATGGATGGTCTTGAACTTATCACTTTAAGGAGCACTTTGGTCTTTTTAGATCATCGATCGGAGTTACAGTTACCAAGATATTGCCAAAGTTAAATTTCACTAGGGGACTTGTTTCATACCAATCTGGTCGGCTCGGCCGGTGTGCCATCTGGGAATTTTAGCACTTCAACTAGGGAATGCCGGAAAACAATGTCATGCTTGGTAGTGCTTTAGTTGAGTTGTATGCCAGATGGCTAATGGAGACACAAATGCTTTGGAAGTTAAATATGTTAAATGTGGTGCCCGTACGGAGGCACATAAGGTTTTTGACGAGCTTCAATTCAAAAATTTTGTCTCTTGGAGATCATTGGTTGCAAGGAATTCCCAACATGTATATGTCTTAAGTAGATGCCAAGTCAAGGGTCTCTCTCAAAATGCAATCACCTATACTAGCATCTTGAAGGCTGTGGCAAATCCACGACACATAAATGCCAGCAAAATTCACGATGATATTGTTAGTCAAGGACTATTGAAGGAAGATTCTGTGCTTGGCAGTACCTTTATTGGATGTAAAATACAAGAGGGCTCTTGGTAAAACATTTCGTGCTCAACAATGTCTTGGTCGATAATGCATAACAAATGTGGTGCCCTACAAGGGCCAAAAGCCGCCCATAAACTAAAGCCCGCCCAAAACCTAAAGAGGAGGGGGCCACCCAAAGGGGTGGGAAAAGAAAGGAAAAATAGGAAAGAGATGGCGTGAAGGAGCAAGAAGGCAGTGCTGAGGAGGATTGGGAGATTGTGGCGGGCAAGAGAAGGCTCAGATGAGCACAATGCAGAAACAAAAAGTGTTGAGGATGCCATGGCGCTGCGATTCGATTGCATCACTGTGCGACTTGGTGCAACTTGCCAAGCCAGCCTGCCACGTCAGTATAAGGCTTGTCACACTACCATGAGAAGCAAATGAAGTTTTTTTAAAAAAGGCTATTTTGGAAGATAATTGAACGAGGAGAGGAGAATAGGGTATTGAGAAAAAGAAAACGAAGGGAAGAGAGGGGATTATTAGGGCATGAACAACAAGCAGGAGGGGGGGGGGGGAGCTTGTGAAGAAAGGAAGCAAGAATCATCTCTCTCTCATTCTCAAAGCAAGAAGCATCTCTCTCTCATTCTCAAAGCAAGAAGCAACTCTCTTTCTCACTCTCTCTCAACGAAGGCTTGAAGGCCTCAACGAGAGCAAGAAGGGAAAGGTGGGCATAAGAAAAGGCACTAACGAGGGCAAGGGAGGAGGATTATTGCATGATTGGAAAGGGAAAGAGAAAAAAATTCATCAAAGGGTTCTCTCTCTCTATCATAATAATCAATATCTAATTCTCCTAAATGATTTTCTCATGTTAAACTGATCATTTAATATGGGAAAGTGCCAGGGAAGAAAAAGCTAGAATATTGGTTAAGCTAGAAGACCAGCCACAGTAGGGATCCGAAGGAGGGAAAATAGGGATCCAAAGGGGGGGCCATCTGCAAAAGAGCCATGTGCAAAAATGGGCTGAAAAGACTCTAAGGTTCAGCCCATTAAGACTTCCAAACTGCTAGGGTTCCAAAATTCAAAGGTTGTCTCCAAAGGTCAAGCATGGGGGGAATTGGATGCTTTGTGTGTGTCCCAAAAGTCTTTATCAATCCCTACATAGGAGGGGGCAAGCCTTGGGAGTAGGGGATGAGAGAGAAACTGACACACACACACACAAGCTCCCTTTACACAAAGGGAATGAGGGACACATGTTGGCTCCCTAGCCCAGATGCCCACAAGGTGTACCCAATTCCTATTGGATGGCCTTGGAGGTGGACTAGGCTAGAGTAAATCTAGTTTAATTAATTTAAAAACACTTAATAAAAGAACCAATGAGAATTAAGCTCTCTAGAAGACTATTGGACAGTTTCCCAAGGGGTCCAATGAGCATTCAACAGCCCAATGGATTGCCTGATTCCTATTGGCCAGGAGGCAAAGGGGTCCAATGAGAGTTTAGTTACATTTATTAATTAAATAAAGATCTCACAAAAGGGGAAATGGGGACACATGTCAGAAGGCTATCACTTATACTGCTTAATTATCATTGGCTAGCCTTAGGGAGGTCCAATGAGACTCTAGCATGAGCAAATAACAAGAGGGGTCGACCAAGAGAGAAAGGGGGGCTGATTCTTGCAGGGCATTATCACACACACACTCACACAATTTCAGGTGTGAAGTAAAGAAGACTCTCTATCCTTATCAAGCTTTAATGGAAAGCTTACCACCTACTCCAAGCTTGGGAGAAGGGAGGCCTACACCAACAACTCTTGGCTTTCTGATGAAAATCCAACCAAGAGCCAAGCTTCAATGCATGCTCATCTCCTCTACCATGCTAATTACTAAGCTAAGCTATGCTAATTTGAGCGATTATGTGACGAGATGTATATCTTTCTCGTAAGAATACTCCTTCTTCCTCTCAATCTACTCTCATACCCCGCTAGCTCTCACCATCTTCAAAGGTGTGTGAGGTCTCGAGTCTGAGACCGGAGAGAATTGATGTTGTGTTTGATAAGTGTTTTGCTTAGTGCATGAAGCTTTCATATTCATTGCACTAGCTATTCTTGAAGGAACACAACGAATTGTATTGTACAATGTCTCTCTTGATGGGAGAAACCATAATACAAAGCCTTTTGGAGGGGGGACCGGCTCCATGTAAATCCGGTCCTCAAATGTTGTCAATATCTTAATTTTTATCTCTTTTGAAAGTATTGTTCATGCTATCTAACTAGGTGTTATGCTTTTTGTTGCTCTCTCCACCGAAGCACTCTTGTAATTCTCATTAGGAATCTATTCTAATAAAATGCCCACCATGTTCATATTAATTTCCGCTACACACAAGTTACTAGGCCATTAAATGCTACATTGGTATCAAAGAACAAGATTTCTCTTTTCTTACTCAAGAAGGGAGGTCCTCAAGCTAGCTATAAATGGTTGGTATTATTAATTTCCTCTTAGTAAATAGAATAGGGATTTTTCAGCCTTGCAGTGCACGTGCCTTCGTGCAGTTAATGGGGCATCACCATTGAGAGCTATGGTCTTAATAGTGGAGTCCTACGGGGCTTGCCTACGGCTTAACCACTATTGAGCTATTAGAAGCTTGACAGAAGCCAGTGTTGTTTTGGTGTTGAATGACTCTCTCTTCTATTCTTTGCAATGAATGGTATTCGAGCCACATGTACAATATCTTGAGTGCTTTTTCTAAAGGGGTAAAGAGGAGTAGAAACTAGGGATTGAAGTGCCAAAGTACACCTAAAAGTTGTTAGAATGGATGAGAATAGTAAAGAGAGTGAAATTAATGTTGATAACTTTGATTTTGCTAATGAGCAAGTTACTAATGATGCCCCGATGCTTGTTAACTATCTTGTTTCTAGGATTCAACAAACCATGGGCAATCCATCTCTCCAAAGTGAAGTGCAACGGCAGCTCCGTGCTCATGGGATTCTCCAAGCTCCCCACCATGACAAGAGAATACCTAGGAAGCCTCCTTGTGAGACTTCCAAAAGAGGTCTCTCTCCGATTCGGGAAGAAGAAGAGAATCAAGAATTTACTTCTTGATGATGCATCTCGTTCTCAAAGGAGAACTCAAGAGCCTCCATCGAAAGAACAAGAAAGAAGTGAGTCTCCCGCCACCTTGGCGGAGATGGATCCATGAAGACAGCGGACTAAACGCTCTCCATCACCTCCAAAATGGAGAAGACCATCACGCCCTTCTCCACACCATAAGTCAAAGAGGGATGACAAAAAGCAAGAGAAGAAAAAGGTGAGAAAGAAGACACCCTCTTCTCCATCTTCTTCATCCTCTTCCTCTTAGAAAGTGATGGTAAAGACAATGAAGATCAAGACAAGAAAAAGGCGAGAAAGAGGTTAACCTCTTCTCCACTTCCTCAATTTCTTCACCTTCTGAAGAAAGTGATGGTGCAACCTTTGAACCATAAAAAATAAGAGGCCATAGGAAATCCTATGCCGCAAAGAGGGAGGGAAGAGCATCTCTTTCCTTACCTATGATGGCACCTTTGGTGCTACGGACAAAGTCTCGGCCTTTATCCAACAATTTGATGCGGCGTTCGGAGATGAGGGCTTCACGGAGTCCTCTAAGCTATGCCATGTACCTATGCACTTTCAAAAGTCCTCCAGGCAATGGTGGTCTAGCCTACGAGCCAACGGTGAAGCTCCACAAACCTGGAAAGCTTTAAGAGCTTCCATTATGAAGAAGTTTTTGGCCACCGATGCCAAAGACAAAGTATTCACCGAACGGCTAAGCTTAAAGATCTCTCCCTATGTATCCATCCACAAATATGGGACCTACAACTCATAGCCACTATCTTCAAAAAGTTGGATTTTGGAGAGAAAAAGCAACAATTTTGTGCGGTCTTAACCGAAGAAATGGTGGAGTATGTCAACTCCCAAAGGCCACGTACCATATCGGCAGTAATACACCATACTATGGTGGCCTCTCGAATCAATTTCCAAATGGGGGCTAAAAGAAATAATAAGCCCACAAAAAACAAGGGTTCCAATAAGCCTAAGGGGAAGGACAATGTCCAAAAGTCTCCTAAGGGCAACTCCAACAAAGCTAAAGAGAAGGGAGTTTACAAAGGTAAAAACAAACTCTCTCCTGAAGAGCTTGAGCGTTATTGCAAGGATAACCGGTGTTTCAAGTGCGGAAAACAAGGGCATGTGTACCACACTTGTCCCAAAAATAACACCCGCCATGATCCTCCTAGAGTTACCTTGGTTGAAATCCAAGAGGAGGAGACTCACCAAACTCACCACAAAGGATCTCCTCTATACCATGCGTGGGGAAAGGTAAGAGAACATGATGATTTTATTCTCTTGAGTCTTTGACCCTGGTTCTACTCACAATTTTATATCTTTAGAGTTGGCCACCAAGCTAGGCATACAAGCCTACGAGATGGGAGATGTTCTACCCACATACAGTACTTTCAAGGGGCAAGAAGCTTCAGTCACTCCCTTAATCGGGAAATTGAGGCTCCATGTCCAAATCTATGTAGACAAAGAGGACTTCTTTATCTATCCTCTCAAGCATGAGTGTGTAATCCTAGGGGCACCATGGTTTGATCGCCTGGCTACGAATGTTAAATTCCCTCAAAGGAGACTCTCCTTTAAGTTCAGGGAAAAAGATATGTATATAGATGCTAAGGAAATGGGTAACACTATCCCCATTGTACAAACACCAGATTTCGACAAGTCAATAAAGAGCTCTATTTCCGTGTACATGATTTTTGTTAAAGATTCTCAAAATGAACCTAATGCTTTAGCAAAAGAAAATAAAAGCAACCAAAAGGAATTAGAGTTATCCATTTTTCTCAAGGGGTTTCAAGATGTTTTTATTGATGACATCCCTTGTGAGATACCTCCTAAACGAGGTAATCATGACCATGCAATTAAACCTTTTCCAGGAATCTCTCCGCCTAACAAACCTCCTTATAGAGTTTCTCAAGCTCAACAAGAGGAGATTATGCGGCAAGTGCATGGTTAGGCCTATCTCATCTCCATTTTTATCACCTGTGCTATTAGTGCAAAAGAAAGACGGCACATATCGTATGTGTGTCGACTATAGAGCACTAAATAGGATCACTATCAAGAATAGGTTTCCCGTTCCACGGGTAGAATACCTATTTGATAAGCTACAAGGATTGACCTACTTCATTAGGATTGACCTAAAAAGTGGCTATCATCCAATAAGGATAGTTGATCAATACATCGTAAAGACCGCATTTTGCACCAGATTTGGTCTTTATGAATACATTGTCATGCCTTTTGGCTTGACCAATGCACCAGCCACATTCAACCGCTTGATGGAAAGCTATTCAGGCCTCATCGAACCTTCACTGGAGTGTTCTTTGATGATATTATCATCTAATCTAATTCATTAGACAAACACAAGCAACACCTCCAATTAATATTTCAAGTTTTAAGAGAGAATAAAATTTATGTTAATCGTAAGAAAATTGAATTTTTCTTGCAAGAGATTCACTTTTAGGTCACATTATCTCTCAAGATGGCATCCAAATGGATTCATCAAAGCTAGAGGTAATAAAAGGATGGCGTAAACCAAAGAATCTTCATGAACTAAGAAGATTTATAGGTATGTGTGCATACTATAGACGCTTCATAGAAAAGTTCTCACAAATTACGGGACCATTACATGACCTAACAAAGAAAAGTTTTAGGTATACATGGTCTGCTAAGGAGAACAATGCTTTCAAAAAGCTTATCTCTCAACCTGTGCTTACACTACCGGATCTCTCAAAACCATTTGAGGTCCAATGTGATGCTTTTGGTGATTGCCTTGGAGCTGTTTTGCTTCAAGAAGGGCACGTCATAGGCTATGAAAGTTGAAGGCTCGACCTTGTTGAGCAAGCTCTATGCATATATGAAAAGGAACTCCTTGCAGTTCTACATGCCTTAGATTCATGGAAGCACTATTTATTGGAGACTCCTTTCATTCTGCGAACGGATCACCAAAGTCTTAAGTACTTCATGACGCAGACCAAGCTCTCCAACAAACAAATGAGGAGGGAAAATTCCATTCGCAATTTCATTTTCATATTGCTCACATTGCTGGCAAGCATAGTCAAGTAGCTGATGCACTCTCAAGTTGGCCGAGAGTGAATGCGGCTTCCATAGCAACTCACAATGATCTATCTTCAATAAGAGATGAGTATGCTATTGATCCCGATTTTAGAGATGTGATTTCCACCCTTGCGTTAGGGAAGAAAGAAGAACCATTTACTTTACAAGATGGTTATCTTCTCTATGGCAATAGACTATGCGTTACTAACTCACTACGTGAGAAAGTAATGTATGAATCTCATGCTCCTCCTTATGCGGGGCATTGAGGGATTCAGTCTACTTAAAAGGGAATTGAAACATATTTCTATTGGCCTACCATGAAAGTGAACATACAAGAGTATATTTCTAAATGTGTGGTATGCCAAAAGACAAAATTTGATAGAGGGAAGTAACCTGGATTTCTTCAACCCTTGCCAATCCCTAATTCACCATGGGAGAGCATCCATGAATTTTATCTTTGGATTGCCTAAGTCTATCCATGGGAATACTGGAATATGGACGATAGTTGACAGGTTCAGTAAACAAGCTCATTTTATACGTGTCAAAAAGACTATCAAAGCCCATCAAATGGCAACCCTCTTCATTTCACAAATTTTCAAGTACCATGGCTTGCCAATGTCCATAGTGTCGGATAGAGATCCTAGAATGACCAGTAATTTCTGGAAGGGTCTCTTTGAGAATTTAGGGACAAGGCTAAACTTCTCTTTGGCCTATCATCCACAAATGGATGGTCAAAGTGAAGTAGCTAACCTAACAATTCTCGATCTACTAAAAGCCTATGTAACGGAAGTAGATCAAGGATCTCAATGGGAGAAGTACTTACCCTTAGTGGAGTATGCTTACAATAACACTGTACATACTTCCACAGGAAAATCACCTTTCCAGGTAATTGAGGGAATATCAAAAATTCCCTTGCTACTTAAGGTACATGGGAATATCTTCGCTGCAGATGAGTATAGCCGAGACCTACAAGAATATTTTCAAAAGATTAAGGATGCTATCTCTATCTCACAACAAAGGCAAAAGGCTGCTTCTGACAAGCACAGAAGAGCCGAAGCCTTTAAAGAAAACGATTGGGCCTTATTAAAATTTCCCAAGGCTCGATTAAGGCACACGACGGGCAAGAATCCTATGGGACACCAAAAGTACTATGCTAAACTAGCAAAAAGGTACTATGGTCCCTTCCAGATTCTTAGGCCAATCAACGAGATGGCCTATCAACTCAAGTTTCCCAATCATTGGCTCATACACAATGCTTTCCATGTGAGCCTATTAAAGCCTTACAAAGGAGAGCCACCTCTAGAACCAACTACTGAAGACCCACCGGAGATCGAGGACCAAGAAGAGGTGCTGCAGCCCGAGTCCCATTCTCCGGCATGAAGACAAGGTACTAAGAGGTGGTAAGACTATCCAACAATATCTTATTAAGTTTAACACTATAAGAGGTACTTAATAGTAGCGACGCTCGTAGTGCGACGCTCAAACATGAAAAACTACTGCGTCACTATAGGCATCGCTATGAGCGTCGCTATGTTACTTGTAACATAGCGACACTCATAGCGACGCTCATAGCGACGCCTATAGCGATGCCGCCAGGGTTAAAGAAAATAACCAAGAGAGTCGGAAAAATCAAATCTCAGATCTGAGTTTTCGGCGCGCGCTCAAGCAAGCAAGGTAACGCTCTTCCTCTCTCTCTCTTTCCTCTCCACACACACACACACACACACACACACACACGAGGAGAGGAAGGAGAGCCAAGTATTCTCCTTCTTTCTTCTCACTCCCATGTTCCCTTCCCCTCTTTCTCTCTCCCTCTCTCTCTCTCTCTCTCTCTCTCTCTCTCTCTCACACACACACACACACACACAAACATTGAGAGAGGAAAAGAGAGAGAGAGAGAGCATGCATAAACAAAGAATGCACACACACATTGAGAGAGGAAAAGAGAGAGATGTATAAATATATATATATAAAACAAAGAGAGAGAGAGAGGGAGAGGGAGAGGGAGAGAGAGAGAGAGAAGAAGAAGAAGAAGAAGAGAGTCTTAACATCGTAGGAAACTATCCCAAGAGACCTTAAAGATCTAGTCGACAGGAGTTGAACTCAAGACTTGTTATTCATGACGGAAATGTCATAACCAATCCATCACACTTAGGTGATAGAAAAGTTATACCATTTTTCTCCTTTTTTTATTGGCGTGCACACACACACACACACACACCTGAGAAGAAGAGAGTTTAATTTAACGTCGTAGGAAACTAATTAAAGAGATCTAAAGATCTAGCCGACGAGGAGTTGAACTCAAGACCTATTATTCAAGATGAAAATGGCATAACCAATCTACCACTATTGGGTAATAGAAAGGTTATACCATTTTTCTCTTTTTATTGACACACACACACCCACACACACACACACACACACGTTAAAGATTAGGCTAGATGTAGACTTACGTTAAATTAGATTTAGGTTTATTTTTAGTTAGATTTACGTTAGATTTAGATTTATGTTATATTAGATTAGATTTAAGTTTATTAATTTAGGTTTATTTACGTTATATTAGATTAGATTTAGGTTTATTTACGTTATTTACCTGTTATTGAAGAGGGAATTGGCATAACCAATCTACCACACTTGGGTGAAAGAAAGGTTATACCATTTTCTTCTTTTTATCGTTTAAGATAAGGTTAGATTTAGATTTTTGTGTAGGTGCAACTCAGAGAGCCGTCGACGCTTTTCAAAAATGGCGAGAAAATTTCCTGCGCTCACAGCCTTGACAGTCCATGCGGACCAGCAATTCCACGTGCATGTTCAAGTGCTGCTACCATACAATAAGCCATCATGTTCAGCTAATGGAAGAGCAAATTGAGCCTACACAAGAATTACTGATGCAAGATGACGATTCCAAGGGTCACACACACACACACACACCACATCCCATCAAATCTAGAGTAAAAGTTAAGTGCCTTGAGAAGACATCAGCTACATTGCAAGAATGGCGTACCTGCATGCTACAAACAAAGATCTACTATGAAAAGATGTTAAGATGCTGTGAAATGCTATAGCTAGAGAAGAGGCAAAGAGGTTTTGTCCACTACATGCAGTATCATGTAGACGTGGGTGTGTAGATTTCTTGTACCCACAAATATAGGCATTGACCAATAAATACGAGATTATAACCCGGTGGTTCTGATCTTCGTGCACCTCTAGACCAAGGTGTGCGGGGATTGGACATGACTAGTGAATGTGAGATAGTTTACAGTGTAAACAAAGAGAGAGAGAGAGAGAGAGAGAGAGAGAGAGAGAGAGAGAGAGAGAGAGAGAGAGAGAGAGAGAGATGAAAGATGAAGAATGCCAATAGAAGATTAAATTTTTTTTCCAAGCTATAAGATTTTTACCCTCATTAGGAGTAGTGACGAGGATGTGGGGCCGTCCAACCAAAACACCTATCTCTCAACAAGGATCTTATGTCCTTGTAATCATTGCAAGCATGCAGTGTGACGAACAAGACGCGTTTATTTGTAGCACGTTCGTGAATTGGGTGAGTTCGATCCATCTATTATAGATCGAGTTGTTGCCAATTATAAATCGTCGGACTCTGACTCTGGCCAACATGCAACAATCTTGCAACCCAATAGACGTGTTCACAGGAGCTTTAGTCAAGCAGCATATGTGAGGCCACAAGATATAGCCTTTGACAGCTCGGGGGATGATCATGCAGACCACATTCCCAACGAGGCAATGTTTGAGCCCGAGATTGATGAAATGATCGAGACGATCATGGATTCAGAAAGGCTTTTCTATGATGATATGAAAACTGAAGCCCATACGCCATTGTATAATGGAGAACGTGTGTCTAGATTGAAAGTGCTCCTGGTTCTTCTCAACATGTAGACAAAGTTTGGATGGAGTGACACTAGCGTCACAACACTTTTCAGGTGATCTATTACAATTAGTTTATTTTAATGAAACTCCAAATGTATAATGATCTGATAGATTTTTACACAATTGTACCGTATTTTTATGTTCTGTAGATTTCTCAAAGAGCACATACTACCAGCTGATAATGTGATGCCAGATTCCCAAGAGGAAGCAGGAAAGATTTTGCAAAACTTGGTGATGGATTATAATTCGATCCACGCTTGTCCTAATGACTACATTCTTTTCAGAGGGGAATACATAGACATGGAGAAGTGTCCGAAATGAGATTCCGAAAGATATCGAGTAGATCTCCATGGAACAAAAATTCCACAAAAGGTTTTGCGACATTTTCCTCTACTTCCTCGCATCAAGAATTTCTTCGAATGTAAGTCCATGGCCGCCCTAGCATCATGGCATGAGGAGAATAAATCTTTGGATGGTGTGCTACGGATTCCTGCAGATTGTGCAGCCTGGAAACATATAGATGGAACATGGTCGGATTTTGCCAAGGAAGCTCGAAATTTGCGCTTAGGCCTGGCTATGGATGGCGTAAATCCATTTGGTCAAAGATCAACATCTTACAGTGTATGGCCCGTTGTCATCGTCAACTACAACATTCCCCCGTGGTTGACTACGAAGAAGGGGCACCTATGGCTAAGCTTGATTGTGTCGGGGCGATATAAAGTAAAGAATATGGATGTGTATCTTTGTCCACTATTGGAAGAGCTACAACAATTGTGGATTGCATAGAAGTGGTGGATATGATCCGACACACAGGTCGACGGAATGCTTTGATCAGAGGCATTCTAATGTGGACCATGCATGACTATCCTGGACTAACAGAATGCTCAGGTGATCTATTTACACTCCTCACTCAGACACTGTAAATCTTGGTTTTTCTCAAGCTGATCTATTATCATGTGTATACATGCAGGGCTTCAAACAAGCGGATATACAGCATGTGTCAGATGTGGACCTAGACTAAATGCACATAGGGCGCCCTTATTGAAGAAGCAAATCTATGAAGATCATCAAGCGTATCTTTGGGAAAAGAGCCACCGAGGATGTCTGCACAAGCATGGTTAGAGTAGAAGGAGATGTGTGATGACGGATTGCCCCCAGGGATGAAGAGACTATCTCTATCAGGGATTTCAAAATGACGTGATCACACTATAATTTCAGGTCAATAACAATAGAAATGCAAAATAACAAATATTATGTTAATTGACATTCATCTTTTTTGACCTGCAAGGAGACTTGGAGACTGGCTCGAGGCCCGCCGGGTATATCAACTTTCCCGCGGGGCCCGCCGAGGCTATATAAAGACGACGCCAATGCTTGTCTTTTTCACAAGAGAGGTACATTGAAAAGTCTTCTTCACCAAACTTTTTGGTAGCTTTCCGCATTCTCAAAGCAGTGTAGCAGTAATTTTTTAATCCCTTCCTTATTTTATTGATGTTTTTTTGAGTTTTTTGTGTTAAAACTTAAAGGTATAAAATTTCTTTTATCAAATCATCGTACGTGGATGCACTGGCATATGGTTGCAATTGTGTCTAGGTGTGTCATTGCAAAAGTGTACGATGATTATGTTCTATATTGCTCCCAATCATTCATGCTTTGACACATGGTTGCAACTGCGACTAGGTGTGTTGCTGGTAGAATGACAGGAGCATCTGTTTGAAAGAAGTCACCGTGCGTGGATGCACTGGCACATGGTTGCAATTGCGGCTAGGTGTGTCCTTGAAAAAGTGTAGGGTGACTATGTGTCACGGCTAGGGACTTGCTACGCACCGTGTGCGAGCCACAAAGGCTCCTAGCACACAGTCATACAACAGACAAGCTCACAAGGAAGAATGGTGTGTCACTCACCTTCCTGCGTAGTTGCGAATGAAGGATTCCCGCGCCGCGAAGAAGAGGGAGACGCCGCTACGCCGTGCTCAACCGCCTCGCCGCCGTCGTGCCGCCGCAACGCTCGATCACACACACACTCTCACACTCTCTCTCACACGTACACACACACACACACACACACACACAAGGAGATGGTGAAGGAGAAGGTGGAGATGGAGCAAGAGCGGCTTCTATTGCACAATGAGAGAATGAGTAAAAATTAGGTTTAGTGGCTTTTATATGAGCTCACCCCATTCACACTTGGGCGCCCATACTTAGCCAACTAACTCCTTGAATATTCCAGTTAGAGTGCGCCTGTCATCGGCGATCACCCTTACCCTGTTCCTATTGGTCCGACAAGCCCGGTACCTGACTCTAAACAATACAACGTTTATAGATCATAGGGTGTCCGTGTGCCGTGAGGGTTAACATACCCCCCTTCCTGATGTAGGTTCCGTCCTCGGAAGCTATCCAGTTGAAGCCCGTTCATCGAGATGGAAGAGCAGTCGACATGCATGTGCGTAGCCTTCTTTAATCACTGCAAAATCAAACAACATTGCCACAGTAATTGCATTCTCATATACAATTAAAAATCATATGCAATAGACAGAAAAATTGATTGGTTAGATATTCAGACAATTTGTCAGCAATAAACATTAAATTGCAATATAATCAAATGCATAAACAGATGTAAAGGTAAAAAATTAAACAAGTCCGGGGTCGCTAATGTAACGGTCAATTTTTTGAATATTGCATATGATTTAACCAATCAATTTTTCTGTGGTCAATTAAGTTGTTTAATCGCGAGAGCCAAGTATTTGATGTTTGAGGGCTGACTAGAGGCTATACCTAGAAGACCTTGTAGTTAAGCTACGATAAAAGGAATTTCTCATGAAATCATCGCCTGACTGATTATCTTTTCTTTGCCCCCCCAAAGTCTTTTCACATTGATTCAATTTTGATGTGTGTGCTTATTTTGTATGCCTTGGGTTTTTTGCTTTTCAAGGAAAAGCGCCCACACTGGGAACCTCTAGGGCACTAGTACCATAGGCGATACATGTGAGTGAAGTACCAATTTAAGCAGGGATTTCTCTTCCAGCTTAAAATTTTACATTGTGGCACTTTGATTTTTTGTTTGTTCATTTTCAGCATTTTAATTTTGTAACTTTGGGGGGTCATATAACACTGTTACCCTCCCCAGGCTCATCACATTAGTAAACTCCCTTTATAATACTTGAGCTAAAGGTCGATAGGGTTAAGCCCACTAGAAAGCCCTAGTACATTTCACACAATGCTGCCTAAATTGGATTAAGAACCTAAGTAACCATTGCGTATTAGGAAGGCATTCCCCATGGTATTAAGAGAAGATTTCTAATACCTAGCTTGGTCAAACTAGCTTAGTCGGACTGCTTGATTTTTAAACCTAGACAAGTGATTATGACAAAACATTACATTGAATTAAATGTTTGATACTAAGAAAATGCGTTGAATATTATGCTACCAATCACAATCAAAGCAGACAAACATGGATGAAAAAAAATAAGGGCAATGTTAATGGACATAAAACACCTGTTTGTGTTGATGGTCGCGCTTGATTTGAAGTGTGAACGAGAGAAAGGTTCCATGAAGGTCCAAATCCTATCAATAGCAACACGCTCCTGTACACACTAGGAAACAAAAGGAATACCTCCAGGGGGCACATTAGTGGGAAAAGGTACCAACACTTATTGAACACAACAAAAAACATAAGGAACCCTAACCTAATTATTTGCACTCCCCCTAAAGAGTCAAGGGAATAGGATATTTTAGAGGTTGGGGAGAAACCCTAAGGCTAAACCCCTATCCTCGTCGTCGAGATAAACAAAGTTATCATCCATGAGACCATATGTGCCATCCGTGTAGTCATGTAAATTTTCTTCTTCATCATAGGTGCCCATGTTTACTAAGAAGGTCACTAGACGCCTATAGTCATCTTGGTCAAAAGGGTAGGCTTGTGCAATGGGAGAAACGCTCTCTACTAAGTATGGATCAGACGTGGTCAAGAGACGTATCAGCCATTCTAACTCCTCAAAATTCCTCTCACATGCTAGCATACCTATCAAATTTCATTCACATGCAAGCACTGGAAAGACCATGTGAAACATTTGTGAAAAGTTACGAGGGTACCTCTCACCCATGGCAGGAGTGGATGACTCTAGCGTACTAGCGATATCTGTACACGCAAATAGATGATGGTTAGAGTGCAAATATTACAAGGGTCGTGTTCTTGTGCATAATTTGTTTTTATTATTTTGCGTTATGGCTCTTGCTCTTTTACTTTTTTATCTTGTTTTTGTGAGTATAAGGCTTTATATATATATTCCCTAAGATTGGAGATTGAGAGGTCAGGGAGGAAGGTTGAGAGGGAAGCAAGTGAATGACGGATGTCAACAAACACTCCCCCCTTCCTTGGGTAGATCATACTTTTGGAATGATGTCGTCACCTTTTGAAACCAATTGTTCCAAGTTGTTATGGGTAAAGGCTTAAACCAATAGTTTTCAATCACCCTATGTGTTTCATCTAGTTGCAAGGGTGGTAAGGTACTCTCCCATGATTTTATTTGCAACATTGTTGGAGGTGGTGAATCTACAACGGGAGGTGCAAACTCTTTCTTGGTTGTAGGGATATGTACAATGGTAGGTGGAGGTTGTGTCGAAGCTTCTATTTCCGTATAGGAACTACATGAAGAGCAAGAAGCTTCATTTGCTTTTCCTGTTCCTGAGCTAGGTGGAACAAATTGTTCTTTCTTTGGTACCCAAACTAGCTCTAGAGCAGGTGTGTCGCATTCCGTGATTTTTTCCTTTCCACGATTTTCAATTTGTTTTGGAGCCACAGGATTTGGTTTACATGGGCCAGGTGACAGGTAAGAGTACAATTTACGTTTGGGCACCCAGATTTGATCATTTCCTTTATAGTATCCTTGGGCTTTTAATAGTCGTTTAGGAATCCAGCGCCACGTTTTCTTACGTTTCTTGGAGCGAGTGGGACATTTCTTACGAGGCTTCCGTTTTTTAGCATCAGACATGGTTACTAAAGAAGCTTTAGGGACCCACTTGTATGCTTTCTTCGTTATATTAGGATGGTTCTTGTGTGTCTCAAGCTTTCTTTCAACTACATCAGTTGAAGATCTAGAGAGTTGGGCTATGGGGATGTATGGTTCAACCTTCTGGACATGCAATGTCTTGGGTTTTATTTCCTTAGGCAATATCTCAGGGACTATGGCTTGAGTGGTAGGGATAAGAGTTGGTTTTTGCGTTGTGACACCCCCAGTCCCCCAATCAATAGTGCATTTGGTGGATATCATCCACGTGCGTCCTAGGTTTATATTACCCTCCATAGTTCCAGTAGGCATGACCAAAAAGTCTTCTAGCTACAATTCCATTGTCATAACTGACAGAAGTGTGCGAGATTCCAAAAACCGTAGTTTTTTTCTTGTTGACACCCTTGACTTGGATAATACTCTCAGATAGAGGTGGCTTCCCTAACTGACACCACACCCCATAGGATAGCAGATTATATTTAGCACCCGTGTCCAATAAGGCGTTATATAGCACTTTTCCATAGGCACTATTTAACTCAATAGGGTATCGTAGAGGTGTGTCAGAGTCCAACCAATCCTCTTCGATTTCCATGTGGAATGCATTTGTGACTCCAAGGTTAGCCTCTCGTTTTTGTCTTATACGTTGTTGTCGCTCCTTAGCTTCAGCTTGAGCTTGTATCTTTTTTAACTCGGTTTGTGCTTTGGCGGCCTTCTTTTGATGAATGGCCCGTAGTTCTTCTTGGCTTAAAGGATCATAATATCTTTTGAATTTACTCCCATTGAGGAATCCAATGGTTTCAACTCCATCAAGAGTTTCCACACGAAGGGTACCTTGTGGGGTAATTTCACATACTCTATATGGTCCTTTACCAGCATATTTCAACTTTTTCTTCTCTTTACGTACTCCATACATAAGGACTTTATCACCAACTTTGATGTCCTTGTCCTTCACATGGCAATCAAACCACTTCTTTCTCCTATCCTTTTCCACAAGAGCATTTTGCACAGCCAACTATCTCTCTTCGTCCAGTTTTTCTAAGATATAAAAACGCTCGGTTAAGGGGTTACCATTCCATCCTTCTTGCGAAGCTACCCTAAGACTAGGAATGACAAACTCCCAAGGCATAACCGCTTCTTGGCCGTATACCATTTTGAATGGCGTACAATTAATAGCCACTTTATAAGCAGTACGATAAGCCCATAGAGCAGATGTCAACTTCAAATCCCAATCAGTGCGATGAGCTTCTATCGTCTTGGTTAAAATAGAGATTAGAGTCTTGTTGGTGCTCTCGGCTTGTCCATTAGCTTGCGGGTAATAAGGTGTAGACTTATGGTGGGATATCATAAAGGTCGTGGTAAGCTCTCTTATTACCTCATTTATAAAATGGGTACCATTATCACTAACAATTTCAAAAGGGCAACCAAATCTTGTGATAATGTTCTCAAAAAGAAACTTAGATGTTGTCCTCGCGTCAGCTTTTTGTGAAGCCTTAGCTTCAGCCCACTTTGTTACATAGTCCGTAGCAACTAGAATATATCGAGATTGAGTGTTTCAAGCTACGGGACTAATTGGACCTACAAAGTCTAAGCCCCATTTTTCAAATGGTTGGGTTACTTTAATAGGATGTAAGGGCATTCTGTCTTTGCGTTGTGTGGTCTTGTAACGTTGGCACTCATCACACCCTTTTGTAAAAAGTGATGCATCCTTAAATAAAGTTTGCCACCAATAGCCTGATTGCAGCACCTTTCTAGCAGTCAGGTCTCCTGAAAAATGTCCTCCTGCTATGCCCATATGTGCTTCTTGCAAGATATACAAATATTCATCCTCGCGGGCACAACGCCTAGGAATATCGTCCTTGCCTAGTCTATACAGAGTTCCGGCAATCAAACAATAGGGTTCACATTCTTTTACTAGCCTTCGAGCGATATCCTTACGAAGTTCCTTGGGTGGAAAACCATTAACTAAAAAGTTAACAATGTTCTCACTCCATTCAGGCATAGTCTCAACTATGAATAGGGAAGTATCGGGTAATTCATCATCAACTCATGTAGGGGCTTCACCATTGGGTATGCGAAACAAATGATCAGCTATGACGTGCCTTTTACCGGGTCTCACTACAATCGTGAAATCAAACTCCAGAAGAATTAACAACCATCGTGTGATTCTTCCTGTGGAGCATAGCTTGTTTACCAGATACAGCAACGCTTGATGATCCACATAAAATACAAACTTGTTTGCCAGAAGGTAGTAGCAAAATTTCTTTACTACATCAACCATTGCTAAACCTTCTCGCTCTGTAGTGGTGTAGTTCCTTTCAGCATCGTTCAATTGACGGCTTGCAAAGCTAATGGGATAGTCCAATTTATGTTCTCCTGGTTGAGTGAGAACACACCCAATAGCAAAGTTTGATGCATCAATATGCACATGGAAAATGACATCCCAATTAGGTGTCCTTAAAATCGGAGCACTTGCTAGTGTTTTCTGCAATTGTTCATAGGCCTGGTCACACTCTTCAGTCCATTTAAATTCAATGAGAAGCTTGTACAAAGGACGTGCTATCTCAGCAAAAAATAAAATAAACCGTCGATAATAACCCATGTGTCCCATGAACCTTTGAACTCCCTTGTAATTGGTTGGTGGTGGTAACTCTAGAATCACTTTAATTTTGCTCTCATCAGTTGAGATACCATTCTTAGATACTATATGCCCTAAAATAACTCCATGCTTGACCCAAAATTGGCATTTGAACGGGTTCAATGAGATACGATATAACCTACACTTTTCAAACACCTTCCGCAAACATGATAGATGTTCTTTCCAAGAAGAGTAAACACAAAGGTCGTCTAAGAAAGCTTCACAAAACTCTCTCAAATATTCTTTAAAAGTAGTGTTTATTAATCGTTGGAATGTAGCAGGGGCATTTGTTAAGCCAAAAGCCATCACACGAAATGCAAACACGCCAAATTCTGTGATGAAGGCAGTTTTAGCTTGGTCCTCTAGCGCTATCGTGATTTGGTTGTAGCCTGAGTACCCATCTAGAAAGCTATAAGCTTCCTTGCCTGCAACTCTTTCGAGTACATGTTCGGAATATGGTAGGGGGTAATGGTCTCTTCTAGTAGCTGCATTAACTTTTTTGAGGTCCACGCACACCCTGAGTTTCCCATTCTTTTTTGGCACGATAACTATTGGAGACACGCATTCAGAGTGTTTAATAGGATATATGAACCCACATTTGATAAGCTTTTCTAGTTCTTCTTGAATGATCTTTGCGTACTTAGGATTCATCGGGTAGGGTCTTTTTTGTACGGGCTTCGCAGTGCTAATCATAGGGATTGTATGTTGGACCATAGAAGGGGGAATACCTTTCATAACATGGTATGTCCAAGCGCATACATCCTTGAATTCCTTGAGAAGCTCTTTGAGGACCGTCTCTTCAACTTCTGTGAGGTCTTGGGCAATAAAAACAGGTTTTGATTCTTCACCGGGGTCGGCTAATTCTATTTCTTTAACTATTTCCGGACCATCATAGATTCCATTATTCCCATCGATAGGTATTCTTTGGGCTTTTGTGTACACAACCTTTGCTTCCCCTGTGGTGTAAGATTTGAAATGTTCTGGTGCAGGATGCAAGTCTGTGGATTCTGGTTGTGCTTTGATATGTGCTTCTATTTCTTCTTTCTTGTGTTGTCGAGGTAACTCTTGGTTTTGACGCCTCCTTGCAGTGCGGCTCAACTTTGGCTTGTCTATGATCTCTAATTGGGCTATGTCATGGGGTCGCAGTCTACACCACATAACATTTTGGAGATATTCACCCCAATCGTCTACCAATTTTGGATGAGCATCACATGCTCCTATATAACTGAGCCATTCTGCTGAGGATCTCTTCTTTTTTATCCTAGTACGTAAGTTGGCTCGATATCGACGCCTCTTAAAGTTTTTCTTTTTCTTATTTGAGACCTGCTTTTGATTTGCATTTAGACCTGGCTCACTAAAGGAGTCCTCGTTGGTGTCCTCTTCACTCTCTGAGGAGCTATCATCGGTTGATGTGCTCAGTCCTTCCGAATGTTTTGACTCTGAACTTGCTCCACTCTCTAATTCATGAGATTCAGAATCCGTTTCACTGTGGGAGTCCGTGTCTGAGTCGTGTTGGTCAAAGTCTTCTATTGAGCTATCGGTGTCACTGTCAGATTGGTCTACAATTGCCTTGCCCTTAGAAGATGCATGTATGGCACTTATCATGTTCAGAGGTGCAATTTGTGTACCTCTTCCCCCTCTCGTGTGACCCAAGTGGTTCCTCTATTTCCCCAGGTATCTATGGTTGCAGCTAGGTGTACCCAGTCTACGTTGTCTGATTCCGTCATACCCGGTAACACATCCATGTAAGGAGAATCTTGGCCAATGTCTGTATCCTTCTTACAAGTGTAACAATATTGTAGTGGGGCCGAGTGAACTGTGGTGTAAGAGCGATGATCAATAATGGTTTTACTCCCTAAGGGGTGTACCTTACCAGTCACCAAATCCACTCTAAGGACAGAGTCTTGGAATTGCAAATAGACATGAATTTTTAGACCAATCATGAACCACTTGTGCTTCCCTCATGAATGGTCGTCCTAAAATCATTTCATATGACATAAGGTGTTTAGAGAAATCCATTACAATGAACGTATGTCGTACCATGTGTCCTAGAACATTAGGAGAAATATGAACCTTGCATGGGCCTTGTAAGGAATCCTAATTTTTAGGGATTAAGGCTAATGGTGTGTAGGGTTAAGGGGACAAGGGCATTCAAGAAGCTAGTTTTGAGTAGGCTTTTCTAGCCTTTTTTTTAGACACATGTAGGATGTGGACCTAAGAGGTCACCTTCTCTCTCTAGCTTTTTGAAAGTGAAGGGAGTAAAGAGGTGTGGCCACATCATCAAAAACGTGGATCACTAAGAGCCAAAAATTGACTTTTTTTAAAAAAAATTATTTTTACTTATTTTTTACTTAAAACTCCCCCCCAACATATATCCATATCAAAAAAGTATTTTTTGACATTTTTCTAAACTTACAAGCACTAAAAGTCCAATTTTTCAAAAAAAAAACTCCCCCCAAAAAAAAAAAACCTTTCTTCTCTCTTCCTCCTCCCTCCTTTCTCCCTCTCCTCTCCCTCCCTGCCCCTTCTCTCCTCCTCCTCCCCTCTCTCTCTCTCTCCCACTGTCCCCTTCTCTCCTCCCATGTTCCTCCCTCTCCCTCCCTGCCCCCTTCTTTCCTCCTTCTCCACTCTCTCTCTCTCTCTCCCCCACTACCCCCTTGTCTTCTCCCATGTTCCTCTCTCTCCCTCCCCCCTCTCTCTTTTCATCCTTTGCTTCCTCATGCAACAACTACCATGGTGCTCAAGGACATCACAAATCGTATGCATACATATTTGCTTGTTCGCGACGTTTGCATCGAAGGCCGCACGTGAGGGTGAGCAGAGGTCATCCCAGGAACGTCGTAGCATCGGTGAGATGAATGTTGACGATTCTTCAATATCTTGCCAATACCATCACATATTTGAATAAAACACCCCTTTATGCAAGGTAACAATATACTTCTTACTTTTGATTGTGTTCTTCTTATCATAAACTTTGAAGTCTAAGGTGTTGCCTCTACTTGTTTTGTAGTGCTTGGCACAAAGGTTGCTTTTATGCACAAATAGTGAAAGGCTGCAGGTTAGAGAGGCCAAGTGTCACCACTTTTCCTCTAAAACAATCTTCTTTGTTACATCTTGCAGGTAGGTGCTTCAAATCCATGCTTATTAGAGGTGGTAGTCTCATCCTAATGTATATTTTTATATTGTTTATTCCCAGCTAGATAGAAATACTTGCAAATTTGTACAACATATACTTAACAAGTGTCTTCATTATATAGCTTGCAAATGTTGAATTCATACATGTTTTTGTTACAAGGTGACCTCTTGCTATGCTAGTTGAGTGGCGTTGTTTGCAAGAACGGCTCAAGGAACTGGCATAACATGAAGCTTTTACGGTGGCACAAAGCTCTCCTCAGCGGCAATGTGGCTCCCACTACACCAAAAATCATTATGCTGACATGAAGAGATCCCTAGTAGGACAATGCAAAAACTTTTCATCAGCAGCAACACACTCTTTCCTAACATGAGGGAACTCCTACCAAAGATATTTTTATGTGATAGGTCACCCTAGGAGCATACCATGTCATGGAATGGATGTAAGAACTATGACCACACTACTCCTTGTAAAGTGTTCACAGATGTATGTTTATCAAAGTTAATGAGAAGAAATTTGGACTTTTTTGTTTGTTGATGTGTAAGAGCACTCTAGGTCTACAATATTTTAGATTGTTTGATAAGTTAAATAAAATTTGTAGTCATTTAAAGTGTAAGTTTGTTTTTGTTTGGTAAGATTGTACATGAGAAGAGATAATAAAGTATAAGAGATCTTGACGGAATAAGCCTCGATTAGATTCCTACCATGCGCTTGTGACACCAGACCTCTCCTTGAACCTTTTGATTTCTATCATTGTGGGAAGTCTAAGGGTGGTCTATTTTCAAATTTTTTGCAATAACTTTCTTTTAACGGAAATTTTGGTTATTTTAAAGTTTGTACACAGTCTAGGAGTTCATTCTGATTGTTTTCCTTCAGTTTCAATTTTTGATCATGCATAAAAATAAAGCCTGTACTTGTCATTTTAGGGCCCTAGGGACCCTCAACATGAGGGCCACAAGGGCGCGCAAATCAGCCATCCAAAAATTTTGGATGGCTGATTTGCGCGCCCTTGTGGCCCCTCATGTTGAGGGTCCCTGGGGCCCTAAAATGACAAGTACAGGCTTTTTTTGATGCATAGCCATGAGATAGAATTGGGCAAATTGATGTATTCATAGCAAACTCCCCCCCCCACAATGGCAAATAGCTAAACATTGTATCATGCCATGCATAAAAATAAATCTTGTACTTGTCAATTTAGGGCCCCAGGGACCCTCAACATGAGGGGCCCTAAGGGCGCGCAAATCAGCCATCCAAAAAATTTTGGATGGCTGATTTGCGCGCCCTTATGGCCGCTCATGTTGAGGGTCCTTGGGGCCCTAAAATGACAAGTACATGCTTTTTTTGATGCATAGCCATGAGATAGAATTGGGCAAATTGATGTATTCGTAGCAAACTCCCCCCCCCCCCCCCCCCCCCCCCCCCCACAAACAATGGCAAATAGCTAAACATTGTATCATGCCATGCATAAAAATAAATCTTGTACTTGTCATTTTAGGGCCCCAGGGACCCTCAACATGAGGGGCCACAAGGGCGCGCAAATCAGCCATCCAAAAATTCAAACTCAATGTATTCATAGCAAACTCCCCCCCCCCCACAAACAATGGCAAATATCTAAACATTGTATCATGCCATGCATAAAAATAAATCTTGTACTTGTCATTTTAGGGCCCGAGGGACCCTCAACATGAGGGGCCACAAGGGCGCGCAAATATGCCATCCAAAAATTTTGGATGGCTGATTTGCGCGCCCTTGTGGCCCCTCATGTTGAGGGTCCCTGGGGCCCTAAAATGACAAGTACATGCTTTTTTTTATGCATAGCCATGAGATAGAATTGGGCAAATTGATGTATTCATAGCAAACTCCCCCCCCCCCCCCCCCCCCCCCCCCCCCTCCCCCCCCCCACAAACAATGGCAAATACCTAAACATTGTATCATGCCATGCATAAAAATAAATCTTGTACTTGTCATTTTAGGGCCCCAGGGACCCTCAACATGAGGGCCACAAGGGCGCGCAAATCAGCCATCCAAAATTTTTGGATCGCTGATTTGCGCGCCCTTGTGGCCCCTCATGTTGAGGGTCCCTGGGGCCCTAAAATTTCAGATGGCTGATTTGTGCGCCCTTGTGGCCCCTCATGTTGAGGGTCCCTGGGGCCCTAAAATGACAAGTACAGGCTGGTTTTTATGAATAGCCATGAGATAGAATTGGGCAAATTGATGTATTCATAGCAAACTCCCCCCCCCCCCCCCCCCCCGCCCCAATGGAAAATAGCTAAACATTGTATCATGCCATGCATAAAAATAAATCTTGTACTTGTCATTTTAGGACCCCAGGGACCCTCAACATGAGGGGCCACAAGGGCGCGCAAATCAGCCATCCAAAAATTTTGGATGGCTGATTTGCGCGCCCTTGTGGCCCCTCATGTTGAGGGTCCTTGGGGTCCTAAAATGACAAGTACAGGCTTTTTTTGATGCATGGCCATGACATAGAATTGGGCAAATTGATGTATTCATAGCAAACTCTCCCCCCCCCCCACAAACAATGGCAAATAGCTAGACATTGTATCATGCCATGCATAAAAATAAATCTTTTACGTGTCATTTTAGGGCCCCAGGGACCCTCAACATGAGGGGACACAAGGGCGCACAAATCAGCCATCCAAAATTTGGCCACAAGGGCGCGCAACTCAGCCATCCAAAAATTTTGATGCATAGCCATGAGATAGAGTTGGGCAAATTGATGTATTCATAGCAAACTCCCCCCCCCCCCCCCCCCCCCCCTCCCCACAATGGCAAATAGCTAAACATTGTATCATGCCATGCATTAAAAAAAGCTTGTACTTGTCATTTTAGGGGCCAAGGACCCTCAACAAGAGGGGCCACAAGGGCGCGCAATTTGGCCATCCAAAATGCTTGTACTTGTCATTTTAGGGGCCCAGGGACTCTCAACAAGAGGGGCCACAAGGGCGCGCAAACTGGCCATTTAAAATGCTTGTACTTGTCATTTTAGGGGCCCAGGGACCCTCAACAAGAGGGGCCACAAGGGCGCGCAAACTGGCCAAAATTTTTGGATGGCCAGTTTGCACGCCCTTGTGGCCCCTCTTGTTGAGGGTCCCTGGCCCCTAAAATGACAAGTACAAGCTTTTTTTAATGCATGTCCATGAGATAGAACTAGGCAGTTTAATGTGTTCATAGCAACCCCTCCCCCCCCCAAATGGCAGATACCTAAACCTTGTATCATGCTTATCAACCATTTTTTACTTCCTTGTGTCCATCCCCATTTCTTGGAAATATCTTGGTCCATATTTGTGCCTAGATGGGCATTCTACGCGCCGTTGTGGTCCCTCTTGTTGAGGGTCTCTGAGGCTTCAAAATGACAAATGGGAGCTTTGTTTTAACGTATGGCCATGAGATAGAGTTGTAGTGTTTGATGTCCGGAGTATTCACTATGTCAAATTTTCCTATATCATGTCCGTTCACCACAATGGATTGAAAGTAGCCCTTATAGGCCTTACCTACACATGTTTCTGTAACGTTACAAGAATATAAATTCCCTTCTGTTGAACACATGTGCTATGTTACATATACTTTAGTGAACTCGCAAGGTCAAAGGCCTCACAAATTTTGTGCACTCAGAACATTTAGCACTAGAAATCAACCAAACAAGGAGCCAATTTTTACTTCCTTGTGTTCACCTCGTGTTCTTGGAAATATTTTGGTTAAGACATTTCTTTGGTATTTAAAACCACATGTGACCCCTATTGTTATAGTATCCGACTAAAGGTTTCTTGATTAGCAGTTATATAGGTTCGAGTGATACATATCTTCTATGTTAACAATGCATGTATCTATAATTTATGTTTACACTTTCTCTATCCAAATGAGCTACATAGTAAAAATCAAATCCGCAATTCAACAATTAAGTTCACAAGGTGATAGATATTGGTATGATCTTTAACAATACCAAATAAATAGCTACCAATAGCGAATGAATAGGGATATTTAAGAAGGTTTGATACCAAAAACTTGTCAACACTACTCAAAAAGGTGGAAACTCAAAGGCTTTATAATATATATGATGAAACAAGAATCAATAATAATTCACCCCTATATATCTACACCTCCATCTCAAGTTGTCATTTCTCTAAGTCAAGCTTGGCATAGGAATAGTATGGAAACAATAACATTTTGGAAAGCAAGAATTTAGCTTTCTCAACTTTTGAAATGTTGCTATTGATATATATTCAACATCCCCAAATGAGGACATCTTGACAAAGGTTATGATCCACTTAATAAGAATAACCATTAGTGATTAAACTGAAATCAAAATATTGTACGAATTTCTTCATGGTGGAATGATTAACACTTGAAACTTCAAACATCTTACAGATAAATCAGAATATCCAAAAAAGTCAACAATATTTCTCAAATCTGTATGAAACTCCAGTAATCTAAATAAAATACTCTCACTCAGTGCGACACCATTTAACAAAAAGAAATATTTATATTTCATTTATAGAGGAATCCAGCCTCATAAAAATAATTACAAATGGAGACAATGTTGTTGTTGTTAGGCTTCTCTTACAAGTATTTGTCTTTCTCATCTAGAGATTCATATACACGAGTATTTGTGTGTCTATGACACTAGGGAAGATAGTAGTACTATAGGGATGGCTTTTCTAAGAGCTCCTAGAGAGTACCTATTGGTTCAAGATTCTACAAAAATCCTACTATTCTTATCAAAATCTTTTAACACGGTAGTGAAAGGTTCCTCACGGAACAAAAATAGGGTGATTTCCATCTCTGCACATGGTTGCTTGCTCATGTCCTCTCAAAACAAGTTGACTCTGTAAGTAAACAACAGATTATGTGAGCACAAAGTTATAAAGTACAAAATGATATCATTTTAATAATCTAATGACAACTATACAAAGAATAAATTATAAGAAAAATCTTTGATGACTCTCCATAGATAACACAACTTACTTACATTGTGAGACTCAATCACATGCTACAAAACTATAGATGGCGCACCAAAGCCATCAACAAAATAGCACCACCCAATGTTATGAGGTGTGAAGCCTAAACATTGAAAGCCATAAAGAGGTTAATTCCCTCCAGCATGATAAACTTAAAGATGGAGATGATCTTAAGCTTTGAATGTAAGCTACAAGCATAGTTTTCTCACCATTCTATCTTTATGTTGGAGATGAATCCTTGCAATGCCCATGCACTATTCACACCTCCTGTTCTTGTGGTATGCAAGTCATGTGAGTTGATGCTTTTTCCACCTTCGAGAGTAGAGGTTTCCATGTAGTGCGAGTGAATGAAAGTAGAAGGAGAAGAATCTTGTTTCATGCTGTAATGGAGGTGAGACAAGGGAGAGGAGCTAGCTTGGTGTGGAACTATGTGGTGGGCAAGGGGAAGAGATGGGGAAGAAGCTTGCTTGGTGCTACAATGGAGATGCGAGAAAGCTAGTAGAGAGATAATGTTGGACTATAGGGGGTGCATGTGGTTGTTGCAGCCATGGAGATCTTGGAAAAGGGTTTGTAGAGAGAGAAAATCACTTTTAGCTATAGAATAGGTTTGGAAAGACTTTGGAGGGTGGAAAATGATGTTTTGAAATTTTTTGAGAAAATTTAATTTTTTAGAATTTTTTAGTGCACGTTTTTTACTTTTGGAGGTCAAAAATACATTTTTGACCATGAAATAGGTTAGGGGACCTTTTAAGGAGGGAAAACTTGAAATTTGAAATTTTTAGTGTATTTTTAAATCCGGGCCAAAAAGTGGGGGAAAAAGGTCAAAGTGGTCCCCCCTTCCCCCCCCCCCACCCCTCCCTTTCCCCTAGCCACCTCCCTTACCTTCTCACTAGGTAAGAGGCCATTAAGAGGTGTAAGGCTACCTTGTCCCCCTACTTTTTTGAGGGTATAGAGTGTGTCCACCACCCTCTTCCTATTGGCTGGCCTCTAATTAACCTTAATCCCAAAGGGCCCCTAGAGGGTTCATATTTTTCCTAATGACTTTGATCTTAAGATCCTTGAGCATCCCCATAGGTTTGGCTATGGTGCCATTTGCCATCTTTACCACAATGTTAGTAACACTGAGGCGGGGTTTTCCCATGGATTCCCAACAATCTTTTGTAACGATGCTAACTCCCGCACCACCATCAAGAATTCCCTTTATAGTTAATCCCTTGGTAGTGATGGGTAGGGTCGCATTAGACTCATCGCCTTCAAAATATTGCCCTAATTCGTTAATGGGTACCACGATCATAGACTCGTGTCCATCTAAGTCAAGTGATTGCACATGATTTTCCTCATCAATCATAATCGAGTCAGGCCTATTTGGTTGCGCAAACTGCGGTAATCCCGTTTGTAGCTCTCCGTTAAGGAATGCTCGAAGTGCAAAGAATAACTCAGGATCTCCATACAGCTTTGCTATGATCGTGGTTCGGATCTCAGAAGACATGAAGTCCACTAGTTTGGCAACATTCATTGGCATTTTGCAGGGTGTAGGTCCTTGACTAGGAACTGGTGAGGATGGAATCTCATATTCCTCAATGGGATCAGGTATTCCTTCGTTAAACATCCTTTCCAACAAGAAAGGTGTATGCTCACTTTCTGATGTCCCATCCTCACTCCCTTCTTGGATGATACTAGATATGGCTAACGGTCTATGGTTCATGTGGGGTGGATGAACTTACGTGGGAAACACTGTGTCGTGAATTTTGACATGCATGGGTTCTGGTTCTAGTTTCCTTTGAGTCTCCTCCACTAAACCTCTTAGATGTTTCACCTGCTCAATCTCGTCTACTGGGTTTGGGTACATCCCAATCTTCTTTTTACTATTCTTCCCTTTTTGCCCCTGCGGTTTATCTTGGGGGTCTTGGATTGGATTTAAAAACACTTGTGGTGTTTTCAGAGGCTCTTTATGGTTTTCTCTTATTCGGTTTTCATTTGGTTCCATGTTACGGTTTTCTTTGTCGGTCTTTCCCTTTGTGGTATTGGTTCTAGTCTCCATTGTCTCGATTGAATCTGAATCATCCTCGAGGTCATTCATATACACGGGGTCATCTCCTGTTCCTATGTTTGTTTTGGAACTTGGCTTTGAATTTCCAGTATTCTGCGACCTCTTCCTTCGTGTCTTCTTTTTCTTTGCTTGGATAATTGACGCAGTATCTCTCTCTTCGAGGATATGGCCTGGCCCTTGAAGCATGGACCGTGTAATTGCATAAGCGGGTGCGACGGGTGGTATTGGCGATGTCACACTAGCAATTTCGACCAAATTTAGGGGTGTGATTTTAGGCGCATTTGGGTTATAGGGGCATTGGGCAATCAAGTGATCTATGCCACAACGATTACATGTGAGTATTGGCATTGCAGACGTGCTCCCTTGATTCATGTGCATCTGTGCAGCATTCTTTTGCAGCCTAATAGGGCACTCCGCTGCCCGATGTGGTCCACCACACTCGTAGCATTGAAGAGGTGGCCTCCTAGCCTGGGTGTTGATATTTTGACCTCTGGATGCGAGAGCAGCATCTTGATAAACCGGCTTGACTTGCCCCCAACAATCTTCCATGTAGTATATAGGACACTCTTCCAATGTATCAAGTCCGTAGGCAATACTAGTGTCTATTTCCTCCTCACAGCCATCTACATAATCATTAGATGGCTCGCAACCCACTTGGTTCATAGGGGCGACTCTTGGATGCGGGGGCTGCGGTCCTAGCACAGGAGGTGGTAGCGGTGTAGCTTGTACAACATTTTGAGATCTTTGGACCATGTGTTGAGGTAGTTTCTCAAGAGGTGGAGCAGGCATCAATACAGGAGCTCGAGGTGCATCCGTCCAGGCTATAGGTGGTCTATTTGCCATCATACGTTTGATCATTAAACAATCCTTAGCTTGGTGACCATACCTACCACATGCGTTGCAAGTTCCATTAAATTTTACTCTAAACGTAGGGCACTCACTCACTAGTGCTATGTGGACCTAAGCAAATGGAACACCATTGTTGCTCCCTTCTTGGATACATGTGACTATTTTGAGGGGGTCGATTATCCTTAAGAGACTCTTGGATTGCCTTGGTGAGGTCTGTCAAGAATGTCTCAAATACCTTTGGCTCATTGGCAATGGGCTTTGCAGTCATGGGTTCATACTCAATGGCTTGTGAGCTAGTGGATCTCGTGTCAGTAGACACCCTCATGCCTGCTATCATCAAGTTGTCCTCTAATTGGATTGCATTGGCAGTGACATCTTTCGAGGTTGTGATACCTCTAATCACTAGTCCATTATAGATTCCTTCATTCCTCAACCCTCGAATGAATCGATCAAGCAGTTGGTTATTGTTGAAGCGCTCATTTATAGGACAACGAGAGTTTAAGTGCTTTAGACGACTAATGAAGTCCCTTAATGACTCTCCTTCCTTATGTTTGGCCTTCTGTAGCTGAGATGCTACACCCCAAAGCACACCTTCTCGTATGTACTCCTTTAGAAACAACCTTTGAAGGGTAGGGTAGATTGTTTTCTCGTCCACCCTTAGGGTTCTATACCAATCTCCAGCCTTCCCACTTAATGTCAAGATTAAGGCATTGCACTTATGTAGTTCGTTGCGTTCCCCTAAGGAATCACATACTTGTTCAAACACTTCAATGTTTTTTCTAGCATCTTCGTCCCCATTGAGTTTTTGCGTGAGTTTGGCAATTTGTACTGCCTTACTTCTAGGATCTCTATCAGATGCATGACGCATATTTTCCGCGATAGATCGACCTATGGTTTGAGAAAACGCTGCCAAGTCACCTATGTGAGGAGGCAGGGCCGGTGGAGGTACTCTTGGAATCATATGTGGGAGAGGGACGGGTATCGGTCTTGGCATATGTGTGGATGATGCAGGATATGGAACATAACCGGGCATAGGTCCACTCGGATAAGGGCTAGGGAGCGGCACTCGAGGAGCATAAACAAGTGGTACAATTGGAGGTGTGGGGGCCATGTGTGCATAAGGGGCTAGAGGCACATACGGTCGAGGCCCCATATTAGGTACTACGACACTAGGTAGTGGCACTGCGCTAACCGTAGATGTCATCGGTACATTCTCTGTCAGGCCTATCCCTGGAGTGAGCACTGTGTTTTCCTTAATAGAGGGTTGAGCCAAGTTAGGGAAGCTAAAGTTGTCGCTCGGAGGCTCAGATTGCATAGAGACCCCAGGTGAAATGACGTAAGATGGGTCCATGGGACTCATTAGAGGAGTCTCCATTTGTGATAGAGTAGGCTGTTGAGCCTTGCTCGTATCCAGAAATCTCATGGGGCCAGTTGAGAGTATATTTACCCCTCGGTTTTGCCTTTCTGATTGAATAATGCCATGGATAACATTACAGATCATTTTCTGTTGATCTTCGATGCTCGTGGCACTAGAGGTGGATTGTACAATCTCTATCCAACCTACATGGTAGGCATGGCCAGAGTGTAGATCCGTCAACACCTCAGTGTGGAGGTCGTATGTCCAATGATCATTAATGAACAATCCTTCTAGAGTCAACGTGTTAACGGTTTCTTGTGAGGTAGAAGCAATGTTGCTCCCCGTGGTTTTACTTGTCACCAATGGTACTCTAGAGGGAACTTCTGAACGAGGCAGCTCAACAGGGCCTTCTTGGTAAGAAGTTGGCAGGATATCCACATGGACACTCTTTGGGGGTGTGGGGTCCACGTGCGATGTGAAAGGAGACTCCACTTCCCCACCCCCTTCGTGTGCTTCATTTGCATCAGGTTCCGAGCAAGTAGCTCTACCTAATGTTTCCATGAAACGGCTAAACATACTACTACTAGGCTGTGGAGCTTCGGGAGGTGCATGGCCTTCTCTCTCAATGTTTTGGGTAGGGTATGCTTCCATGATTTCTGAGTCGGAGGAGGAATCACTAACGGCTATTTTAGGGTCTTGGGTGGTGCTACCTTGTGTCCCCGCTGAGGGTCTAGAGCCTATCGTGGATGGGTAATGGGTGTCCCTATGAACAGAGGAACCTCAATATGCTCGTGTTTTAGCACCCGCCCAGAGCGTAAGTACATGTGATTTTGATACCCTCAGGTGTCAAAAAGCTGCTCTAGGAGGCCTTGTGACTAGTTTTTTGCGTGTTTTTTGTTTGTTTTTTTGCTATATTTTGTAGAGCGTGTCGTGGAATGGGCCGTGTGATAGCTCAAAATGAGCGTATCGCTAGGAGGGACGTGTTGTGCTTTACAACCCACCGTTTGGTTCTATTTTGCTCCAGAAAAGCCCGAAACAGTCTTTTCCTAGCTGGGGAACTAGGCTCCAAATAGCAAGTCTAAGGGTGCAAGTGGGAAGAGAAGGGAGGAGAGTGGAGGACTTGCCCCACATGCTCTCATTCCCTCTTGAGGGGGTAGGGTATATATATAAGAGTGAGTCCAGTATATATATCATAAGACTGAGGACTGAGGCTTGGGCTTGGGCTTGGGCTTGGGCTTGGGCTTGGGCTTGGGCTTGGGGAAATGATCCCAATCCCGATCAAAATTTTAGTGATCCCCCCAGTCACTCACGCTTAAATATTTTTGATTTTTTTTAAAAAAAAATTTGGATATTATTTGGCGCGCGTTGACATCACCTAACTATTTATTATCCCACCTACCTACTGACCTGCGACCTGCTAATCAGTGGTTCACCTAATTACTAACCTACTTAATTAACTAACTGTGCACCTAAGTGTGCACAAACCAGAAAACACAGAAAATGCAAAAAATTGAAACTTGACAGAACTGTGCAGTGCAAACCAGAAAATGCAGAAAACGCAGAAACGCAAGAAATGCTAACTGTGTAAGCTGAAATCTGAGCTTAATAGAACTAGCAAAACAGAGCTTAACAGAACACAGAAAACTTGAATGCAGTCAACAACATTGTGTATTTCTCTACTGTTTTTGCATAACAACAATAATCAAACTTAAGCCGCGCCTTTCCTACATAAAAAATAGCTTCAATACAATTTACAGGTCGCCATTGCAGCTTCATGCGCAGCAGCTCCCCGGCAACGGCGCCAAAAATGTCACGGCTAGGGACTTGCTACGCGCCGTGTGCGAGCCACAAAGGCTCCTAGCACACAGTCATACAACAGACAAGCTCACAAGGAAGAATGGTGTGTCACTCACCTTCCTGCGTAGTTGCGAATGAAGGATTTCCGCGCCGCGAAGAAGAGGGAGACGCCGCTACGCCGCGCTCAACCGCCTCGCCGCCGTCGTGCTGCCGCAACGCTCGATCAGACACACACTCTCACACTCTCTCTCACACGTACACACACACACACAAGGAGATGGTGAAGGAGAAGGTGGAGATGGAGCAAGAGCGGCTTCTATTGCACAATGAGAGAATGAGTAAAAATTAGGTTTAGTGGCTTTTATATGAGCTCACCCCATTCACACTTGGGCGCCCATACTTAGCCAACTAACTCCTTGAATATTCCAGTTAGAGTGCGCCTGCCATCGGCGATCACCCTTACCCTGTTCCGATTTGTCCGACAAGCCCGGTACTTGACTCTAAACAATACAACGTTTATAGATCATAGGGTGTCCATGTGCCGTGAGGGTTAACACTATGTTTTATGTTTCTCCCAGTCATTCATGCTTCGGCACATGGTTGCAATTGCGACTAGGTGTGTTGCTACTAGAATGACGGGAGCATCTCTTTGAAAGAAGTCACCGTGTGTGGATGCACTGGCACATGGTTGCAATTGCGGCTAGGTGTGTCATTGCAAAAATGCAAGATGACTATTTTTTATGTTGCTTCCCGTCATTCATGCTTCGGCACATGGTTGCAATTGCAACTAGGTGTGTTGCTGCTAGATTGACGGTAGCATCTAATGTATGAATGTGTGCTCCAATAATTTCATAATGTTTCATATGCTTGAATCTTGAAAGAAGACATAGTGCGTGGATGCACTGGCACATGGTTGCAATTGCGACTAGGTGTGTCATTGCAAAAGCATAGGATGACTATGTTTTATGTTGCTTGTCACTGCAAAAGCGTAGAGTGACTATGTTTTATGTTTCTCCCAGTCATTCATGCTTCGGCACATGGTTGCAATTGCGACTATGTGTGTTGCTACTAGAATGACAAGAGCATCTGTTTGTAAGTTGTTGTACGGTGAGGCATTGGCAAATGGTTGCATCCAAAGTTGACGGACCAGTGCATTTTCATCAAAACAATCATTTCTTACGTTTTGTTGCATAAAAATAAGATTAGGGATTTTTGTAGGACTTGAGATAAATTCCCTAGTTAACTTCAATGGGTTGGTGATCAGAACATATGATTGCTTCTCACTCACTATTTTTTGTTTTGCCAAAATAAATAGGTACAAAAAAGTTGAATTTTTACCATTCTGCAAACCTATCATCAAAGTTTCTATAGCCATGCTCAATACAAATAATATATGCATATTTTCTTAATTCCCTATTGTTCTTCATGTTCATAAGGAGCCATGGAGCATGTCAAAAGAATAATACATCTCTTACCAGGGGAATCTTGGGGACAAACATGAAGTGCTAAATACAGCAAACATGAAAAAACTGGGTTCAACATTATGAGTTGTAGAATCCCATAGAAACTATTCAATATCTAGCCAAATTTGATCCTTATGACTAGATATGGTTACTACCAACAAAATGGATGTAGTTGTCACAAGAAACTAACAATATTGAAAAAGATATACTTGATATACTAGAATGTTTCGTTTTCTTCTATAATTGAAAAAATCAACCATCGTTGTGTACTATGCAAAATAGGATATTAGGTGCCCCAAAACTCAAGGAATATTAGCTTTATGTTACAATATGTGATATAGATATCATGAAATCCACCATGAAATCATAGAAGAGCTAAAATTGGCTAAAAAACAGGATTTGACAATTTTTGTAATTTGGTCATAACTTACAATTTTAATATTTATTTCTCCCTAGAAGCATCAGGACATGTTGAGGACTACTAGAGATAGTTCTCTAGCATTATAGACCTCACAAAAATGAATTCTAGAGTGGTATAGTTGCAAAAAGTTGAAAAAAGACAAAAACAGGACCCGTTTTTTCACACAGTTTAGGTTGTGAAACGTTGTGCAAGGACAAGATTAAAGATGGAATTGATATTCCAAAAAAATGTCGAGTTTTTTTCAACTCATGAGACAACTTTCTAGATAGATATCACCTCAAAATCCATTTTGAAACTCTTGACATAATTCAAGGAAAATGGTCGCTTCACAGGACATAAAAGTGTCCCATTACCAACCTAGTGTTAATGCATACATACGAGACACTGGAGAGAACATATATCTCGATGTTATGGGTCATCCTATGCATCATATGGATTGTCCATTGTGGTTTGCCAAGATGTTATACATGCATTATGTCTTGGGTGAAGCAGTGGACTTTAGCTCAAGGACACCTCACATGGCGGTTGAGGACATTCGCAGTACTGCAATCACCGTCACACGGCAAGAGATTTCATTGGCACTAGAAGGTACATTAATGGAAGTGCACCAAGTTAAGGAGGAGCTTCAAACTCAACTCAGGAAAGCATCACAAGCTACACAAGGCTCTCATGCAGAAGAAACCCTAAATAGAGACTTGCAAAGGGAGTTGAAGGTGCTATCTCTCCACGTAAAAGAGTTAGAGGCGACTATAAAAAAACAAAATGCTGCCACATTGATTGAGCACCCAACATCTATTGAGGCCCCTCCAGCTTCTGGTAAGCACGGTGGTCCTTGCCCCATATGTAGATCATTCTTTCATGAGTGGTGTGGTCACTTCAACTTGCCATGCAGACATATGTATCATATATCATGCTTGATGCAAAGCATGATGAATAACTTTCATTGTGCTATATGTGAGTTTGAGATATCCAAAAAGCTATATTCCATGTTCAAAATGTCTGAAGACTATAATAAGCTTAAAGGTCAGTGTGAACAGGAGAATGAAGATATTCTCACAAATATTTCACTATCACTTGGATAGTTTTTATAACATTTGAAAACATTTGCTCATTGTCTTGCGAGAATTTATTAGTGAATTGTGAATTGTCTTCACTTGAGCTTCAATTATGATATGTGATAATGCAACGATTTGTTAGGGCTTTGTATATTATGAAGCTTTAATAGTGATTTGTGGCCTTGTAAAGGTTTTTAAGGTCTTCGTTTATTATTAAGAAAATGTCTAAACCTTAAACTAAATATAAAAACAAGCTTATAAGATAAACAGTTTTTGAACTTAACCAGAATTCACTCAATGGATTCGATAATCTATTAATTAAACCACCGTCGCTTGCTGCGACAGGTCAAAGTTGGTTCAATTTCCAAATTCTCTTCAATCTCTTCTAAAGTACATGTAGTTTCTACTTCATGAGATTCCCCTTGCAGCTCACTGTCTTCGTCCACCTCATCATTGGTTACATCATAAGTCCAGTGCGGCATCTCCTCTTTGTAGTTCTCAGCTTGCACTCTTGCCAATAACCGATGGTTGCAGTACATATACACCAATTTTTCAGCTCTTGCATTTAGAAGGCGGTTTCTGATGGTGAATTGTACATATTTATATGTACTCCAGTTTCTCTCAGAACTTGAATTGGATGCACATTGGGCTAGGATTCTAACAGCTAGGCGTTTAAGGGTGGGTGCACTACCACCATTCATCATCCACCACTTCCACGCTGGTTGCTCCGTGGCAAGTTTCTGCAAAAATTCTGTACCAAACTTACCCTCTTTGAGTTTAAACTTCGTAAGATCAGTAACAGCTGATGCATTCTCATTAGGATCATCATAAAACCTGCCTATCACATCATAAAAGTCTTCCAGCACCTCCTCATGAAGTTTGTCTATTTCCATTGCCCAATACTCTGGATCCAATAAGAAAGCTACGTTGTGTAGTGGACTATGTGCTCCAACCCATCGACCATTCACATACTTTCTCAAAATTTCTCTCCTCTTTTGAGTGAATGGTGTCTTCCAAGGCTTCACAATTGGCTCCTGGGGCTCCTCAGGATTTGCAAGGCCTTCTTGAACAGTCCACCAAGCCATCCACACCTTACCTACGTTAAGCAAGGCAGAATCCAGTTGGCGTAATACGAGCATAATTGGCATCATGACATTGTGCACATCCACCACATCATCCCAGAAGTGGCGATCAGCTAGTAGATCTCTGATTACCCCTATTTTTCTTTTTATCTTCTCCCTTTGACCGGCCTCCCATTCTAAAAAAGTGGCACAAAAAAATGTCTCCATCACAGCATTCTTATTTTTTATTAGTGATTCTACCGCATAGTAGTTGGTGCAAAATCTAGTTTCGCATGGCAATTTTAACATAGTAGACATCCTTTGACGGTACATGTCAAGAACCCTCTGACGCTTCAAAACAAACTTGACTATCCATTTGAACCACTCTGTGTTCTCCCTCTTGTAGCAATTTTGCAATACCAAGTTTAAGCTGTGTGTACTGCAACCAGCACTATATAGGTGAGAGAAGCGACTTTCAAGTATTCTACCTGCAGCCCTGCAATTTTTGGCATTGTCCATGATTACTTGGACAACATTTTCTTTTCCAAGTTCCTCAACTGCGTCGCCAATGATGTCAGCTATAAAACTTCCAAACTTTCTTTGACCAGAGCTATCCACAGCTTTAATAAAAAATTCACCACGAGGACATACAAGCATGATGTTGATCAATGGCCGCCTTTGAACGTTGGACCAACCATCACTAACTATGGTGTATCCAGATTGTTCTGTTGTATTTAATATTACCCTTTGAATATCCTGTTGTGTTGTAGGAGTTGATGGTGATCTGACAGATGCATATCTCTTCAACATGGAAATGGTTCCAAGATGGAGCGAGGATGTAATTCCTTTGTTGACTATTGGGTTATTGAACTCGAAAAGACAACCATCTACCATTGCAGCATCTAGATCATTGGTAATGCTGGCTAGAAGGCTATACAAACAGGGAGCGGATCAAATCCTTAGGCTTTGTGTTGAATCAAGTGAACAGGACTTGTATCTACACCAGGCTCATGTACAAACAACGGGGATTCACAATGGGCATGAACAGACGTATCAAAGATTGATGAGAATGGGTGTATATTGGCCGAAAGTGCAACAAAGTGTTCATATGCATATCAAATCGTGTATTGTCTGCACTTTTCAAAAGACAATAGAACACGCGACATTATTCAAATTATCTGTAGCACCCAGATGGAGTAACTACGTTGTAGAATATCTCACCACCGGAATACTGCCTGAAGGGATGAGTAGATCACGTATCAAAACGATCACGAAAGAGGTAGAAAACTATGTATTGATTGAGGACAATCTTTACAAGAGGGGAAAAGACAATCAATTGAGAATGTGTGCGACGGAAGAGGAATACGTTCCTATTTTAGAGCAAGCACATGGCAGACAAGTTGGAGGACATTTCTCAGCTGACAAAACGGCCAAAGTATTTCTTATTGCTGGCATATGGTGGCCTACACTATTCATGGACGCCGAAGAGTTTGTGAAACGATGTGACGACTGCCAGAGGACAAAGATTCCGAGAGCACGAGATGACACGCCCTTGAGCCAATGATGGGGGCAAGAGCGTTTGCGAAATGGGGAATAGATTTTGTAGGACCAATTGCGCCTCCTGGATATAAAACGCATGCTCAATACATTATTGTGGCAACAAATTCTCTAACAAAGTGGGTTGAAGTGAAAGCAACAAACCAAAAATGATGCAAAAACGACAGCACAGTTTTTGTATGAGAACATTTTCACCAGGTATGGCTTACCAATAGAGATAGTGAGCGATCGAGGGACTCATTTTGTCAATGAAGTGATTGAATTCCTATTGGATGAATTCATGGTAATTCACAGGAAGTCAGCTCCCTATCACCCACAAGCTAACGGCCAGGCAGAAAGTACGAACAAGATTTTGGTGACAATTCTCACGAAAATTGTTAGCGAATCGAGAGCCGACTGGGATCAGAAGCTGCATTCAGCTTTATGGGCATATAGAGTAGCATACAAAACCTCGATCAGAACGACTCCTTTCAGCATGGTTTATGGAATTCAAGCGATTTTGCCACTTGAATTTCTTATCCCCACACTTAGGATAGCTAAAGAATTAGAATGGACGGGCCATGAATTATCCAATCAAATAGATAACCTGGAAAAACTGGATGAAACTAGATTGAGAGCAGTTGCATCAATCTACGCGTAAAAATGAAACATTAAATCATTCTTTGACCAACATGTTATCAACAAGGAATTTGCTACGAGGGATTACGTCTTAATGTATACCGTGAAACAACATTCCCAAAAACTCAAAAAGCGAGGCAATGGACCCTATGTGATTCATGACATATCATCTAGCGGTGCCATTAAGCTTGCGACATTAGAGGGAGAGGAGATGCCTAATTGGATTAGTGGCTACAGATTAAAGAAGTACAACCTACCACTAACCTCAGAGATGCTTGCCAAAATCCACGCTGCGAAGGAGCGCAAGAACAAAGAAGATGAGACAAAGGCTCAAGGAAAGGAGGAGGCCAGAATCAAGTTTTTAAAACGGAAACAAAAATTACAACAACAAAGACTTCCTCAACTTGCACATACGGCTCAAATTCCTCTATCTATAATTCACACTGACGAGCAATGGGAGATAGGAATCCATGTTCGCATCAATGTCAGACTTTCGAATGGCAGATATCAACGAGCACTAATTGACACAGGGGTAAGAGTCAATGTGGTAAACTTCTCCACTTACAAGATGCTTACCGATGAACCCCTAGTGCAATCCACACGAGATTTACAAGCTGCAAACGGGGCAACAATGCCGACATTGGGGATAGTAAACTTACCAATCCATATTGATGGAAATAGTTGTCCTCATCAATTTTTCATAATGAAAGACGGAGATATCAAAGAATCACTATGTTTGGGAGTTCCATGGATCAGAACGTACAATGCAGTTACTGAATGGTCAGAACATGCACTGATGTACACACACAACTCCAACACGTACATGACTCGATTCGCCAAAACAGATCATTCGTGGCCGATTATCTCCATCGACAAAAAGCAATCAGCTCATCAGCCAGAAACACCGAAAACGGTTTTTCGGAAAGTATGGATAAAGAAAACCATCGTGCAGAATAAACAGAGACAGATATGGCTGCCCAAGGCACAAATCTTGATGACAGCAACACCATATCAAAGACCTTCAGGAGATAATCCAGAGAGGAAATGGCAACCAAAGCTGGAGACAACCAACAATTCGGCAACCAAGATCGAAGGGAGACCAAAAAGTCAACACAGGAAGTCTGAACTAACAAAATGGCAATGAAAACCTAAGAAAATTCAGGAACCTGCATTAAAATCTGCAACTATCAAAAACACTGAATACAAATGGGCTCCAAAAATATTGCCATCAAAACACCAACAATCAAGGAGAGAGCAATTAAACTGCAAGCTCTATTGTTCCATAAATAGCTAGCCTCGCCATCAAAAGCCACTGAAAATTACATTCAGTCCCCGCATCTTGCACAGCACTTTGTTACCCAATGCATTGTCTCAAACATGAGGATAGGGCCACATTACACGGCTATGCATAGACACAGATTTCAAAACCCATGCACATGCACACAACCTTCGTCCGGGACGAATCAGTCTAGGAAGGGGGGAGTAACTGCTGAATCTAGCAGCAGTCAAAACCATTGAGGGGTCCGTGTATATATGTACATAATGCGTGTGTTTGTTTTTTTTTTCATTTTTAGAGTTCAATTTCAAACAAATTTGATCAAAATCTGGTATTTTTTAGCGTTTTTATCATCCAACCAGCATAATGATGAGCTGTAATGACAAAATCTGGAGCATTGGGGTGCTTGTAGTGAAAATATATGCTTAGGGGTGAGTATAATAATTTTTGGCTAATTTTCGTCAGTTAATAAGTATTTTCAATTTATTTTGTTTGATTTTCGTTAATAATCTTCCAAAAGATAACAAATATTGCCCACAGTGTCGGAATCAAGTTCTGGAAGCAAACGCGAAAGTATCATGATAGGGTTATCAAGCATGGAAGATATGAAGCTAATCTGAAGATGTCGATTTTCAGGCTTAATGATCATGACCACATTTCGCCAGAATTGCATCAAATGGTCATACGACGCCAGAATGACGAATGGTTCGACCCACAGATGGTATGCAGATTATATCAGAATCAAAGGTAAGAAAAATCAGCCCTATGTCACGAAAACCTCGGAAGGATATAGGTTCATGCACCATTCTAGATAAATGATCAGCTCTTTGGTGTGTAGTTCCTTTTTTGACTACAACCGTGAAGTCAAACTCAAGCAGTATGATAAACCATCGTACAATCCACCCCGTACTACAAGGTTTGTTTACCAAGTATAGCAGTGCTTGGTGATCAACGAAGAATACAAATTTGTTGGAAAGTAGGTAATGTCTAAACTTTTTCACAGCATAGATCATACCCAAGCCCTCCCTTTCAGTTGTTGTGAAATTCTTCTCTGCACTGTTTAGTTGCCTACTGGAGTAACTGATTGGAAAATCCATGTTGTTTTCTCTAGGTTGTGCAAGTATGCATCCTATAGCATATGCTGATGCATCTACGTGGACGTGGAATATGTTTTCCCAATCTGGAGCCTTCAAGATTGGAGCAGATATCAATCTTTGCTTCAAAGTTTGAAAAGCTTTCTCGCACTCATCTGTCCACTCAAATTTAGTTATCAACGCGTAAAGTGGTTTTTCAATTATAGCGTATGAGTAGATAAATCTGCGATAATATCCATAATGGCCCATAAAGGCGTGTACCTCCTTTACCCTCACTGGTCATGGTAGATCAACAATTACGCCGATCTTCTCCATGTCTGTCGAAATACCATTGTTGGACACTATATGTCCCAATATTTTGCCTTGTCTTACCATGAAGACACATTTCTCCGGATTCAGGAAAATCCGATACAGTCTGCATTTTTTGAACACTTTGGCTAAGTGCTCTACGTGCTCCAATCTTACGAGAGAGTGTATGCACAAGTCATCCATGTAAATTTCTAAGAACTATCTTAAATATTCTTTAAAAGCATGACCCATCAGCCTCTGAAATGTGGCTGGTGCATTCATTAAACCAAAAGCCATTACCCTAAACACAAAAATGCCTCATTTAGTTGCAAAAGTCGTCTTGTGCTAATCCTCTTGCTTTCATTAGGAAAAAGATGGACTCTCCATGGGCCTTGTAAGAATCCCTAATTTAAAGGAAGCCTGCCAAGATTAAGGGAGACAAAGGCTTTGAATGGGGCTATTTTGGTAGGGTCTCCTCCACCTTTGACCCCTAAAAAGGTAGGGGGAAGGGGGGGGGGGGGGGGGGGGGGGGGGGGGGGGGGGGAGGTAACCATTTAAAAAGTAGGGAAGGGGGGGGTAAACCATTTGAAAAGTAGGGGGGTAGGGGGTCTTCTCTCTCTAACTTTTTGGCCAACTTGTAAGTGGTCTCTTAACTCTCCCATGCCACCTAAGCAAATCCGTGGGTCAAAGAGGTCAAAAAAATGACTTTTTTCAAAAACTTTCAAAAAAACTCTATTCCCCCCTAAAAAGTACCCCCAACATATACACATAATAAAAAAAAGATTTTTAAGTTAAATTACTCAAAATTCAACATTTTTTGACTCCCTCCAAACTTTTAGGAAATTCCCCCCAAAATTAAAAACTTTCCCTCCTAATCTAAGCTCCTCTCCTACACCCATCCCCCTTGCACCTGCACCTGCTAATGCACCTACACACCCATCTCTCCATCCTTCAAGCTCCATCTCTTCATCCTACAAGCTCTATCTCTCCATCCTTCAAGCTCCATCTCTCCATCCTACAATGCCTCTTGACGACGTGACCAATGTCCCAGCAAGCTCTTCACGCGGTAGGTCTCCAGGGCTTTTCCTACGCCTACCTCAAGAGTATGTTACGACAAAGAAAACATGCTTGGGTACATTACCTTCAGCCAACGAACGCCGCGCTCAAGGGGAGAAGAATGTGGATCTCTGGACAGACGGATGCTTGTATCCAAAGGATCCTTCTCTCAATGTTCATCTGTCTTTTACAAACATTCCATCACTGTTGCAATACGTTGGAAATGGAGAGCAAGGTTTGTTGTGCTACTGCAAGAGACTCAACAAACACGAGACTGTGCGGTCCGAGATCTACTTGCGTCATTGGCAGTTTCTCAATGGGAGTTTCCACAATCTTCAAGATCAGCTGCAAACAGCTACTAGTGTGCTTGAGGAGGCAAAGAGCACCATCACAACCAAGGAAAATGTAATTAAAAATCTTGAGGATACTCTTTCACACATGAAGAGTACTGCCATGGGAGGTAGGGTGAGGAAATGAGAGCTGTCCAAAATTCAGACTCTTGCACCACATGGAGGTGCAAGAAAACGAAGGGTGACAGCTATGAGGTAACATGTTCTGTCCCTCATGTTGTTTAAGTCTAATACGGCTCATCATTGTTGTTTTGGGCAATAGGAACTTCGTCCAAGAAACGTGCGGCGGCGAGAATGTGGAAGCTAGGGCTACTTTACTTCGTTCTTGTTTCAACAAAGAGGATTTTTTGGGGATGCTTGATGCTCCAGAGGCAAAACACTTGAAAGACGCAATCACTAAGAGAGTTCTTAGTGATTTTTCTAATATTGTCACTAATCTAGATGTTCAGGATAGTTGTGATGCTGTTTGGATTAGTACCAAGGGCTATCAAGCAATACATCAAGTGTTAAAAGATGCATAAAGAAGTCGAGGAGTCACGGAATACCTATTCCCACTTCCTCACAGAGTGCAGATTTCCAAGAAGGTGTCAAATGAAGATGTTGTTCACCGATTAGGGGACTACTTGTATATTGAAGACACGATGCCTCTTCAGCCGCTCCGTAGCAAATCACAAGGAAGGAAGGGCCGCGGGAAGGGAAGCGGTGCTGTTTCTAACAGTGTGTTGCGGACCGAAGGGTTTGTTTACACCAAATTCAACAATATCTTTGTGGACTTGATACGATTGCAGCAGTTCATGGCTGTTTTCTACAATTTGAGTGATGCAGGTTAGTTTAGAGTTGCCTACATGTTCTATGATGTGTCATAACAAGCATTCTGAGGCTTTATGTTGTTGGCAAATCTTGAAGGCAAGCTTGTGTTCGTGTTGAAGTTGGATGAGTGTGTAATTGTTAAAGGGAGGAGTTGGAGAGAATGAGCGTCACGCTTATGAATGAAGCCCTAGCTTATGCCAAGCAATCTTGCAGTTCGAGTGAAGCGACAAAGCCCTCTTTTAGTGTGCAATCAGAGAAGGATATATGGTGGCTTAGTGCAATTGAAGTTCCGAAAGAGACACATGAAGTCCTTGCATGGATTTTCAGTAGAATCCCATGGGTCACAGAGGTCATTAAAGCTCAAATAAACGGTCAGAAGCTCATGGTTCCAGGACGTGGGGAGTTTGATGTTGAATGGCATTTAGGTGGTGATCTAAAGACCATAAAGTGCATGCTTGGATGCAAACAAGGTGCAAATTCTTTACTTCCCTGTCCATTCTGTACGAAAGGGCACAAGACAAGTCGAGCAACTCAAGTGGAAGGTCAGGACGAAGATAATGATGACCATATAAATAGGGAGTGGCAAACTTCAGTTCTTTCATGTGATATGCTGCAGGTACCCCATAGGGATAACAAAGATCCTGGGTGGAACCCCATAATTCCCTTCTCCCTCAACAATGTTCACTTTTGTACATTGCATGCGTTTATGCAAATATTTGATAGGATCCTAAAGCATCACATTGATTATGCTTTCACAATAAAGCCCCTTCAACGGTCAAAAGACTCCTTGTAGGGGGTGGAGACGCTCCTTAATGAGATTGGATTTCACCTATCAAGGGTGAACATTGTAGCAGAGACTTGTAGGGAGAAGACATATGAGGTGGCACAGAAGGTTTCCATGAATGGAGCCAAGGCACGTCGATTTTTCAAGAAGATGTCAAAGTCTCCAATGCAGGTATCCAAGGCAAGTATCGATCTAGCAAGTGAGAAGTGGGGGGAGTTGTGGAAAGATTTGTGTTCATGCACGACGGACAAAGATCCCAATGTGGAGGTTGCTAACCAATGCAAGCTAGTATGGTCATCCTTTCGAAAGGTTGTGCAATTGATGAATCTTTCAAGCACCACCGTTGAGCAGCGAGAGGAGTTCAAGAAGGTGCTTTATGAATTCACAAAGGCCGCTAAGGATGGATGGTCGGAAAGCAAGATTACACACTACATGGTTTGTTTTAACGGACTTAATACATATGCAATGTTTGAAAATGCAACTTTTCTATTCGCTTATCTCCTTTTTGGTTGTTTTAGCACATTATCTATGTGCATGGTGCATACTTCATGGACCGCTATGGTTCGCTAATATATGGAGTACACAAGGCATGGAGAAGTCCCACTATCGAGCAAAAGGAGTCTACTTCAAGAATACTCGGCATGGTGGTGGTAGTTCACACTCCAACTACCTCCAAGAGATGTTTAATTGGTTTTTTAGGCACACCTTTGGGAGAACTCGTACTATTGAGAAAGAAAGAGAATCGATGTTAGCAAAGCAGTTACGCAACGCTTCCCGTACTGCAGCATCCGAGAAGTGGAAACGCTCGCGAGCGTCCCTGGGCCATGAAGCTTGGTGTGCAACTAAATATCGAAAAGGCAGCATTTGGGCGTCGTGTCAGCCATCTGCATGATCCAGGTTTAGTTGTTAAATTCAATTGCTTTATTTGAGTTTCACTCAATTGGCCGCATAGTGTGAAAGGGCCGAAATCTCAAAAAAACCTATTTAAAGGTTGAAGGGGCTCATTTTGTCATTTTCCCTACTAGGTGCTACCACGGAAAGAACAAATCAAACGGCTAGGATTGCATATCCAGAGGGGCCGGATGGCCAACGACTCAAAGGTACAGCAACAGAAGCTGGAACTTCACAAGCTCAAGGTGAAGTCCACACAGAAGAAGCTGGAGCTTCAAATCAGCATGGCTAGTCCTTTACAGCAGCAAAAGAGAGACGGAAGCATCGCCTTGTTGTCTATTCATCGGACTCCAACGATTTTGATGGGAACAGAGAGGATGAGAGAGACCAGGGAAAAGAAACAAACAGCCAAAAGCAACCATCAAAAGGCTCCGAAGAGACGTAAACGGATGAAGATCCCCCATGGGTTGGCATCCAAATACAAACTTATCAGGCTCACATGTCTATTGGGGGTAAGACACTTCCTAAAGGGAGTGGACCTACACCATCACATCCGGTCAATAGTGAAGAGCACGAATTAGATGGAGAGTGGGTGGAATCAGATTATGAGGTATTGGAAGTGCCTGTGCAGAAAAAAAAGAGAAAGAGCATTGTCTACAAGAAGAGGAAGCAAGCTGCCCCGACTTGTGCCAAAAATGCACCTCCACGTCGACCTCAGAAGGTACGAAAGCGCAGCCGTGCTTTTGCAGAGATTCGACACTATCAAAAGAGCACCGAGATCTTGATTCGCAGGGCCCCTTTTGCAAGGCTATGCAGGGAGGTTTTGCAATTGTACAACACTCAGTTTCGGATGGGCGCCGTGGCCATAGAGGCAGTCCAAGAGGTAGCAGAGCAATATTTAACTGGCATATTCGAGGATTCTAACCTCTGTGCCATCCATGCAAAGCGTGTAACCATTATGCCTAAGGATATGCACCTTGCTCGCCGTTTGCGCCATGAGGAGTAGCTTGTAATTAGGCATCAACCTTTTTGTATTTACGGAACTCCAAGATTGGGAAGAATTTGAATACAAGCGTCTTTTGATTGTATATCCCACTCTGTGCATTGTAATGGGAAGAATTTGAATATAATCGTATTTTATTGTATACCCCACTGCGCATTGTATTGTTTTAATTATGTACCATGCTATGTAGCACTGGTTCAAGTTTTGTCTACCTTCTATTGTATGTATGTAGCTATTAGCTTGTTATTGTGAAAAATTGCCTACATTTAGCACCTTGGCTAAGTGGGACATGCACTTCCTGATGTATCCATGCTATGTGACTGACTATTGCATGGCAAAAACATCTACAAAGTGTTGAAAATGGCTTGGAATGCCCCCAAATTGGCTGCCACAAGGGCGCGCATTTAGGGGCTTCCAGAGGCCTATGGATGGACATAATGCGCGCCCTTGTGGCAACCTTTCCTAGCGCTTTCCAGACACTTTCCAGTGGTTTCCATACAATTTTGACAAGGAATAAGTATGTTTTGTTTGCTTCAATGCTTCAATTAGCATAGATGCTGCTGGCAATCATCCCCCCTTAGTCCATGTCAGTCCTATACTCCAAAAAGGGCTTAGATATTGCCACAAAGTTTACTCTTGTGGTTTGTTAATACAAATTTAGGTACCTGGGGCAAGATGGTCTTAAGGTTACCTCGTCACTCTGTTTTGTAACTGGGTATTCTCCTATACTCAAAAAAGGGCTTAGATATTGCCACAGTTTACTCTTGTGGTTTGTTGATACAACTTTAGGTATCTGGGGCAAGATGGGCTTAAGGTTACCTGGGTATCCATGTCTTTCTCTTTTGCAACTGGGTATTAATGTCTTGTCACTCTGTTTTGTACCTGGGTATGCTCTTAGATGTGTCCAATTTCATCTGCCACAAGGGCGCGCATTTGCACAGTTCATCAGCTGATGGAAAGCCCCAATGCGCACCCTTGTGGCAGCATATTTTAGGGACTTCCAAGCCCTTTACTAGGCACATACATAACTTTGGAAGCCTAGATATAACAAAGTATGCATTTTTAAAATTTTAATGCCTGCCAGACTCTTTAGTAGTCATAGGAGAAATTATGGTGCTTCTCATACACAATGGAAGCCCAACATATAAGAAATTCAAAACCTTGCAAGAAAGAGAGTCATAGACAGCAAAAAGTAGTTTCATTAAAGAAATCAATGCTTTACATGATATCCGGATTTTGCTTTAGGATCTTTCTAATTACAATTTTCTGGCGCTTGGCCTTTTGGGGTGGCTCCCTGTTAAGTAAAGTGGTTGTGATTTCTTGGGTGTCATTAACCCCTACAGCTTGGTTCATGCCGACATGCGCAATAAGGTGCCCACGAAAGTTTACACCGAAAGTGGATATTGCAAAATCTTTCTTTACAAGCACTACAAGGTTGGCTGTTTGGGCAAGTGTTGTTAAACACAACGCCTTGGAGAGTGAACGGAGAGCAAAAATGTTGTAGCGACCATTGGGAGAGTAGTCGGCATGGAAAAACACCACGACACCAGTGGGAAGTGTTGAGATGTAGAGAGAAAGAGAGAGAGACCAGACAAGAGACACACCATATACGCTCCCAAAGACTGATTCATATTGAGGACAAGATACAAATATATAGGTGAGACCAAGTTGAGTAGAGTGAGCCATATATAGCTCCAACACCCCCACTCAAACAAAGGTCTCTAGCTTTGGATGAAAAAACCCTTGGGGAGTTCAAGGGAAAAACCCAAGCCCCTATACAATGTGAAAATATGAACCAGCGATGATGATGTGAAAGTGAATTGTGCATCTATGTACAAATATTCAAGTGACTTAGAGATCACAATGTGCAAATGTGGAGTGTGCATAGTGCATGGTACCTAAAAGATTACAATGTCATATGTACAAAGCTATTACAATAGCAAAGAAGCTAATCTAGAAAGAGTGAGGTCGAAGCAACTCCAAGCTCCGAGCGCAAGAGGATGAAACGTGACTCGTTGAGGCCTTTGGTCAAAATGTCTGCAATCATCTGGTCACTTGGACAGTGTTCAACCATAATGGTTCCTTTGCGTACTTCATACCTGACATAATGATAATGGACAGCAATGTGCTTTGACTTATTATGTTGAACATAGTCTTTTGCAAGACTAATAGCACTTTGGTTGTCACACCGCAAGGGTGTGCTAGAAAGAGGAGAGTGACCAATATCAACCAGCATTTGTCGAAGCCAAATCAACTCACGAGCTGCAAGTGATGCCGCAACATATTCTGACTCAGTCGTAGAAACTGCAACACAACGTTGTTTCTTGCTAGTCCAAGAAACAAGACAACCATTTATAAAGAAGCAATTTCCACTAGTAGATCGCATAGATAAATGTGAGCTTGCCCAGTCTGCATCTGTGTAACCCAAAAGAGAAAGAGATTGCATAGAATCCGATGTGATTTATCGTCGATAAACTAAACCAAAATCTGTAGTGCCTTTCAAGTATTTCAACACACGCTTTGCAGCACACCAATGCTTAAGAGAAGGACATGCAAGATGTTGTCCAAGATAATTAGCAGCAAACAGAATATCAGGACGAGTGTTCATGCCAACAAACTGAATACATCCAATCAAGTTAGCATAAGGTTGATTTGTGACAAGTTGACTGCCATTGTCAGAAGTGTTCTTCGTAGAGCTTGCAAGACAAGGTGTGTTGGCTGAATGTGCAGATTCCATACCAAATTTTTGAATAGTATCTGCAATAAACTTTGACTGTCGAAGGAATAAAATACCTTTTGTACGGTTTCGTTGGATTTGAATGCCAAGACACGAGTGAATCTCTCCAAGATCCACCATATCAAATGCAGAAGACAATAACTTTTTCACTTGCTGAAGAAATCCCAAATCATTGGAAACAAGGATGGTATCATCCACATAAAGAGCAAGAATCACAAAACTGCTACCTTGGCGTTTTATGTATAAGTTGGGGTCAGACGAGCAAGAGATGAATCCTTTAGAGGTGAGAAAAAGATCAAATTTTGTATACCACGCTCGCGAAGCTTGTTTGAGACTATATAGTGCCTTATGGAGTTGAGCAACAAGGTCTTCTTTACCTGGAATAACAAACCCTTCTGGTTGTTCCATATAAATTTCCTCTTCCAAGTCACCATTAAGAAAAGAAGTTCGCACATCCATTTGATGAGCTTCTAAATCAAATTGAACAGCAAATGCCAATAAAACTCGAACACTTGTAATGCGAACAACTGGTGAAAAAGTCTATTGATAATCAACACAAGCTACTTGGGAACAACCTTTTGCAACTAAACGTGCCTTGAACTTGTCAAAAGATCCATCTGCTTTTACTTTTGTCTTATACACCCACTTACATTTAATAGCTGTACGACCAGGAGGTAATTCAGTTGGTATCCATGTACCTTTAGAGATAAGAGAATCGTACTCTGCTTCCATAGCCTCTTGCCATTGATCCTTTTGTGGTGAAGAGATAGCTTCATCATAAGTAACTGGATCTTCGGAAGTAGAAAAAGCATTATCAGCAATATCGTCATCATAAACATGACATGAGCCATGTTCAAAATCAATAGGCAGATCAACAAAAATATCAATATCATCATTGGCGACATTCGGAATGGATGGTTGTGAAGAGGAAAGTTTCTCTATAGGAAGAGTTTCATCTTCTGAAAGAAATGGAAAAGCTTGAAGCAATGATTTAGTATCATCAGAATCATCCATGGACCATGAGCCTCCCATAAGCTGTTCGTTAAAAGTAGCATCACGATTCACAATTACTTTCTTGGAGGAAGGGTCATAGAATTTGTAGCCTTTGGAAGTGTCAGAATATCCAATAAAAATAACTTTAAGACCAGGAGCATCAAGCTTTGTTCGTGTTTCTTTGGGAACATGAATATAAGCAATACATCCAAAGGTTCGAAAATGAGATACAGAAGGAATGTCAAATGTCCATGCTGTGATGGGTATCTTACCAGAGGGTGCAATAGTAGGAAGATGATTCTGAATAAATACTGCTGTCAAAGTAGCTTCAGCCCAAAAAACACGAGATAAGCCAGAATGAATCATCATACATCTTACAGCATTGAGAATAGTGCGATTCTTTCGTTCAGCAACACCGTTCTGTTGAGGCGAATATGGAATAGTGTGTTCATGATGAATTCCAATGTCAGCACAGTAACTCATAAACTCTCGAGAAACATATTCGCCTCCATTGTCACTACGAAGCTTCTTAAGGCGATGACCAGTTTGAAGTTCCGCAGCCTTGTGGAATTGTTTGAAAACAGATAAGGCTTCAGATTTTTGTCTAAGTAGAAATACAGTCGTATACTTTGAGAAATCATCAATGAAAGTAATGAAGTAGCGATATTGTGATCTCGAAGAAGGTAGAGGTCCACATATATCAGTATGAACAAGATCCAATATGTCATGAGAATGAGTTGTATTTGAAAGAGGAAAGGGTTTGCGATTGTGTTTCCCAAGAGCACAAAATTCACAAATTCCCATATGAGGATGAGCTTTAAGATCCATGCCATGAACAAGATCACGACGTTGAAGATCAAGGAGTTTTGAGAAATCAGCATGAACAAAACGGTGATGCCATACTTTGCAATCATGATCACCTGGAGCAGTGACAACATTTGCTACAGCATCGTTGAGAGAGAGTTCAAACAAATTACCATTTCGAGGAGCAGTGGCTATAGTCTGTCCATCTTTCTCAATTCGGCATTTGGTATGATCAAACCCAACAAACAGACCAAGATCAACAAGTCTAGCAACTGAAAGAAGATTACGTTGAAGATCTGGTACATGTAATACTCCTCGAAAAATTCGAGTGGAAGAAGATAAGGTACCAAGATATAAGTCTCCAATACCCTTTACTTGACAAGTAGTATCATCAGCAAGATAAACAACACGTTAAACTGGCAGTGGATGATAGTTATGGAGCCACTTAGACTGATATGTCATATCTCCTGTAGCACCAGAATCGACAATAAAAAGTGATCCATCGCGTACATGAAGTATTCTATCTGGAGCAAATGAACATAGGACGCAGCTTGTTTCTGGTACAATGTTGTTTCGATGTTCAGTAGCATATGCTCTATTCCGATCTGTGTCGAATCGACGCTTATAGCACATATGAGTGGGATGATCAGATCGTCCACAATATTCACAAGAAGAAGAAGAAGAGTCTCTAGATAAACGTGGTTGTTTTGTGGTAATATTGTGTTCTTCATCATATTGACGTGCCCAACAATCATCTTCAGTATGGCCATTTCTGTTGCAGTAAGAACATTGCTTATTAGGAAATTTGAGACGAGAGAAAATATTACCGCGACGGCCACCTCTGCGGTTTCCTCGTTGAAATGGACGCTTTCGAGCATAAAAAGCTCGTTCCATCTGTTGTGACACAGTCTCCTCATGTGAAATCATAGCTGTTTCATGACTAGCATTACGACGTTCTTGACGTTGAGAGTATTCAATTAAAGACATGCAGGCTTGGTCAAAATCAAGACCATCTTTATTAGAGAGAATAGTAACAATGTTATCATAAGAAGAGTCCTTCACCGTATCAAGGAGAAGTGTAATCAGTTGCTTTTGTGGAACAGGATCACCGGCAGCAGCAAGTTGATTAATAATAGATTTGAAAGATTCAATATGTCCCGTCATGGCAGTACCAACTTCATATTGTAACTTGTTAAGCAACCCTCTCAAATAAAGTATTTCTGTGACAGATTTCTTCTGAAAGTTTGCAATAAGGTACTTCCATACATCATGGAAAGTAGGCAGTTCGTACATATCAAGCAAAAGGGAATCAGTAAGAGCAGAAAGAATATACCGACGAGCTGCTTTATCACGTCGTTTCCAATCCGTATAAGCAACATTCCAATCTTCAAATATAGGTCCTTCAGTGATAAGCATGTTATCATTATCCGTATCAACAGGCTGAGGCATACAAACACGATTTCCAAGAACAACATCGGAGAGTTCATCGCCTTCAAGAATTAACAACATCTTTGCTTTCCAGCCTGGAAAACCTTGACCTTGGAAAGGAGGAACAAAACGCTGGCCAGAAGGAAAGCCGTTGACGAGAATATTCATAGCCATATCTTGTTGCGAGAAGACGTATAAGATAAGATCGCAAAATTTGCACACCATATATGGTGAAGGCCGCAATTGAGAATGAGAGAGATGTGAGGACTGCGTTCTGTCAACGATAAACGTAAGAAGGATGCTCAAGGAACTTCCAAAGATATGAGAGACGTCACCCAAAAACGGCAGGGTAAAGGAGACGTTAATAATAAAAGAGTCCTCAAAATAGAGTGGCGTGAGATGCAAGATTGACGGCCACAATATGAATAGCAAAAAGCTAAATCTTCTCGAAAAATTTAACGCCAAAATAAGGAAAACGATCGCGGACGCTTCACGAAGAAGTAGGACGAAGAAAGCTGCGTCAAGCTCAATTGCAGTAAAAACATCATAACTTTCTGCTGCGAACTCCGATTGACGCAAACCTAGAACTCAAATCGAAGAGCTCGAGGAGACGAACAAGTTTTGGATGAAAAGTGCCATTGCGCTTTTTCCGTTTCTCCAAATTTTGAGCAGAACAGCAAGAAAAATTGAGATGAAGTTCAGGGTGTCATCAATAAGAAAACGTAATCAACGATTAGATTGATTAGCAATAAACGTCACACAAAACACTAATCATATTCTTCTTAATACAAAACAACCACAATTAACAAGAATCAATGCTCAAAAATAAAATTTGTAGCAATTTTTGAATCTTACATGCAAATCGCATACACATACTGTTTTGTCACCATGAATTGAATTGGCGCATGATCGTTACTGCTCTGATACCATGTTGAGATGTAGAGAGAAAGAGAGAGAGACCAGACAAGAGACACACCATATACGCTCCCAAAGACTGATTCATATTGAGGACAAGATACAAATATATAGGTGAGACCAAGTTGAGTAGAGTGAGCCATATATAGCTCCAACAGGAAGTGTGCCAAGGTAGTGAGCAAGTGCCGCTTGAGGTCCGAACGGCGTCCTCCTCCCCCCTGACCGTTGCGCCCAGGCGTCAACCTCCAGAACATCCTGCAGAATATAGGTTTCTGAGATATGGCACAGAATTATCATATAACATTAACAAAATCATTTGTAACAATCAAATGTAAGTGAGCATCTATACCTCTTGTCTACGATCCTCCTCATCGGCATCCGGGTGCAAGTAAAGATTCACGCTTGACTTCCCCTTTGGATCAAGAAAAACAGGTGTAACATCAGGTGTTGGTGAATCCACTCTTGCGTGTTTAGCCAAACACATGGCTTGCACGACCACAAACTCCTCCTCAGAGACCTTGGCCTGCTTGGCCGCTACCACCTCAGCTTGTGCGATCGCCGCTGTGTCCGCCAAAGTATTCCCCATGGGCAGTAGGAGACCATCGTCATGGGAGGTGGTGGTATCAAGATCAAACTTTCCATGGGCATCGAGGATGGCAAAACACTCATCCATGCGAAGCTCAAAGGATTTCTCTAGATCGTGTATAAACACAAACTCCTCCCCACCCACCACAATGGAGGAGAAGCGGGTAATCTCTACCTCAGGGATGGCATCCCGAGTGGTGGTTCCTTCTGGCGGTCCAGAGGATGAACCGACTGATGGAGAGGCCTCCAAGAGGCCTTGAATCCCTACAGGGTAGGTCAAGGCAAGCATCCTCTCCTCTGCGGATGAGTCAATGGCCGCGGGCTTGGGGTCCTTCACATCAGCCAATACCCCGCCGATCTGCAAGTGAGGTAGCACTACGTCAGGGCTTGCTGGGCACTCGTGAAGGAGGAAGATCATTATGGCCTGAACAGAGAAAAAAGTGTTTCCGATCCTTCCCTTACACATTGCTCGCACATCATCAGCTTCAAGCCGCACATATTGTCCGGCGGGTTGTGCTATGGTGGCAAAGCGTGCAAGCCGCTGATGAAATGGATTGTCCCCTTTGTAGATGTGGTGGAGAAGGCCTTCAGGGACCCATTGCCCTGGCCGGTTTGGTAACTCAACAATGAATCTCCCCATGCACGTGGAAATGTATGAAGTAATGTGCTTAAGAGATTGAGAGTGGAGGGTCAAGGTGGTTTCCAAATCGGTTTGGGTTGTGAAAAATGCTTGAAGCTCAGGGCGATTTGCATGTCCAACCTCAGTAAGGAATGCATCTAAAGCACTAGTAGCAGCCATTTCTTCTCTTTGCGTGATTGGGTATGCTAGGTCTCTCTGCAATGCTGGGATGAAAATGGTGAAATGAGGAGGTGGTCCTCCTTATATAGACATATTCCATCTCGAAAAAAATAAAAAATATGCATTTAAAAAATAAATTTACACCACCTTAAAATTCAAGTACAACACCTCAAAACTTTTCAAAATCTTTAATAAAATATCAAATATATAAACGATTAAAGTTACAAGCCAATTCACTTAGACAAGATGATTTCGTCTGAAGCCCAATCTTTGTAAACAAGCATAGTGGCCTCCATCCGCCTTCCAATCTATACAACCAAAAATGGCCAATCAAAATACAAAACCCACAAAAAATAAGAAAAGGTAGCTAAGAAAGCACAAAGCAGACCTTGCGTTGTTCTAGTTTGAAACTTGCATTACCGACATCCTCGAATCCCATTATGACAAAGTGTTCCCGAAGATTGGCAAGAGTCCAATGCGGATTCACTGCAACCACCTCCACCTCGTTATTGGGCATGCGGAAACGAATTTCAAAGGATTGAATCTCTTCTGCTGTCAGCTGCAAGGGTATCCATTTGCCACGTTTGTGCATCCACCTCTCATAGCTAAACCGTGCATACAAGGTGCACCTTGCTTTCAAATACCGAAGGCAAAGCTGTGTGGGGGACACATTGCACTTATAATGGTCACCATCATGCAAACCGTCAACATAGCTCCAATTGACACATAGAATGGTGTCCATTGCATCTATGTCAACTTCTTTGCAAACAAACATTGTTGGTGTTTCTACAATCGGCAGAGAGTGGAATGCATGCACAAACAAATGAATGGGACAATGCCAACTGAGACCCACCGATCTGGTTGCCTTACCAAACTTTAGGGACCCTTGGAAATATTGCAGCACCTTGCGCTTGAAAGAAAGAAAAGCCCAATGGTCTGGAGTTGGCCATTTTGCACTCTGCAATGAGGGTGTCTCCACGGCTTCTAACCTACCATAGCTTTGGCTTGACTTCGTCACCACGTACTTGTGGGAGTACATGATTATTCGCTGCTCGGTAAGTTTTTTCGATGAAACATTAGGAAACATAAGATCCCCAATGTGAGCATGCACAACCATGAACATTCCTGAGAGGCACTCAAGCGGCTGCTCCTCAACTAAGCTGGATGGAAAAACATCTTTACAAATGCCCTTAGTTAAACATAATGATCACATAAACGTAAACATGACATATGCATGGGATAGCTAAACCATGAAAACTTACAATGAGGTGCAAATTGAGTTGAAGCTCTCTTGAGGTGGAGCTCAGCTGCACTGTAGACGTGTTGCACGATGGCCACCATTCCGGACTTTGTTTCTTTAATGCCAATAGCCGGCCCTTCCAATGACGTTCCAATACGCCTCGACACCGTACACGATGAGGTCCAGCACGTGACGGTTGCATGTAGATCCATGCACCCTTCTTGAATACTTGTGGGATCCATACCCCCTCTGAGTCTTTTGTGTTGTGCAACACAATCTCTTCTATCTCTGGTTTGGGCCGTCTATGCGTGGACATGCTTGGGAAGTTGGGCTTAGGAAGGGATTTGAAAGAGTTGAGTATTGAGGGGAGGGTGAGGTGAGCTTCCTATGGTGGCTATGGTGGCTTTGACAGTGGAGATAGAGAAAGAGAGGAGGAGTGAGAGGTAGAGAGGATAGTGGAGTTGTGGGCTATGGAGTGTGGGACTGTAGAGGGTTGATGGAGGTGTGAGAGAAGGGGGAGCTATGGAGAGAGAGGAAGAGAGTGGTGGAAAGCTTTTGGCTATGGTTGTCTTGACTGTAGAGAGAGAATGGGAGGAGGGAGAAGAGGGAGAGTGTGGGAGAGAGAGAAAAGTGGATTTTGAGGGGAAAAATTGACTTTTTAAAGTTAGTTTATGTTTTGGGGCAGTTTTGGAGGCAAATGGGTCAACTTTGAAACTTTTAAAAAAAATTAATTTTTAGGGTTTTTAAGCATGCGCGTTTTTTTTTGGGGGGTCCCTCCCTCTTTTATGACACCTCTCTCCTCCTATTTACACCCCCCCCAGCCTACCTCCCACCTCTCTCTAAGAACCAAGCATTGAAAAGGGAGACAATTAGGCTGCACCCCTACCATTCCTCCCCCTCTAGGTGATATCCCAAGAGCCTTCTCATTGGTTCTCCCTTAAGCCTTCACTAATCAAAAAGGCCCAAGGAGAGTCCATATTTTCCCTAATGTATTGCGAGTTGGTTGTAGCCTGAAAAGCCATCTAAGAAACTATAAGCTTCTTTTCCTGCCACTCTTTCTATTACATGATCAGTAATGGGGAGGGGATAGTTGTCCCGAATTGTAACAGCGTTTACTTTCTTGAGATTGACGCACACTCTCAACTTTTCATTTTTCTTAGGGATCACCACAATCGGTGAAACCCAGTCAGTGTGCTCAATTTCATAGATAAACTCTGCCTCTCTCAGCTTATTTATCTCGTCCTTGATCTTCCTTGCAAACGTCTCATTGTATGTATAAGGACGTTGTCTGCTTGGTTTAGCGTCATTCTAAAGGGGTATTGTGTGTTGACAGATACTTGGATCCACCCCCTTAAGATCTTTGTATGACCATGCAAACACATCTCTATACTGTTTTAGAGTAGCTATCAAAAGCTTTTCCTCTTCTTTAGTGAGATCCATGGCAATATACACAGATTTTGGATCTTCTCCTGGCTCCGCTAGATCTATTCGTTTGGCTTTTTCAGGACCGTCGTATGATGTACCAGGTTCCTTTAATTCCCTCATCGGTTGTTGCACTATGATTTTTCTATCTTGTATGGTATACTTCTTATAATGGGACGGCACATCCATCTCGTCAGAATTCGTGTCCGCATGTGTTTCCATAGTTGTCCATATGTCTTTGAGGGTCCGTTTGAGCTTATTGTACTTTGTTTTCCTCTCTGTTTTGGTCATTCTGGACCTTGTTTCCCCCTCCTTATGTGTCTTAATCGTTTGCTTTTCGTGCTTGTTCTTCTTATTGTTTTTCCATGGTTTAGTTTTGATAAACCGGCTCGTGACCTTGTCTTTGACACAATCATCAGCTTTTACAAGCCTTAGATATCTCGTTTTTTCATTGACAAGAGGCATGGGTTTATGCTTATTCTCTCTTGATTTCCTTGTTCTCTTTGATCTATACCGCTCTTGTCGAGTAGGTTTTTGGTTAGGAAACTCGTAAAACCTGTCCGATCTCGACATATACTTCCTATTCGTCTCCGATCCACTTGATCTTTCGTCATCAGCATCTATCATTTGAATTTCATCACCTAGTGATGGAAGGTCATCGCTTAGTGAGTCTGTGAATTCCTCCTCTGTTCCATTCCTATCATCCACTACAGATATCTCATCAACTATTCTTTTACACTCAGTCTTATGTAGTGGTTCTTCTTGTTCCTCACTCTCTGATCCTAACTCGAGGATGACGCTAGCCATTTGCAACGTTACTAGGTCGTTTCCCTCATCGTCACAAAATTTTGTAGGCGTGCATTCGTTAACACATACATCCAAGGTCGACAATATTTGAGTCCACCCAAATGGCTCAAATAAATGTTCAGGCAAAGGTTCTGGGAGATAAGCCTCGTCTTCTACGGACCTTTCCAACACACATTCCTCTTTGATTAAGTCTCCACAATCAGATGCTCCACACATCCAGACATGTGCTTTCGTTTGTAACCACGCAGGTATTTCTTTTTCCATCACTGTGGTTGAATCCAATTCTTGCACTGGTGTTTTTGCAACGTCTCTATAGCTGTGATCCTTTATGTTGATTTTCGTATTTAGCTCCTCATGCCTCAAGTAAATTTGGTCGTACCCCAATCTTGTATCATTTTGAGTTGACGCATTAAAGGTCGTCGCAAAATAATGTCAAAGTTGTTCCTTTTTCCGAAGTCTACCACGGAAAAGTTGTGCTCATAGTTAATTACACACGAAGCTACAACTATTTGGTCCAGGATTCCCAATGGTCTCTCTACATACCCATCTGTGAGTTGCAGTTTCATTCTCGTCTTTCTGAGATCTGGACCGCCCCATTTCTCCCAGATTTGCTTTGTAGCAATCGCAACTCCCGCTCCACTGTCTAGGATAGCTATCATCTTTATATCCTAATATTCGACAGGTAAAGTTGTATTACCTTCCTCACCTTCATAGTAATCTCCGACCTTGTTTATGGGCACAGGTTGGGCTTTTGGTTGAAATTCTCGTTTGTTTTCTTCTATCGTAGGGTTTGTCTGAAGAGGAATCTTTATTCCTTTGTTCTCCAAATGTTTCCCCATGTCTTCCCATAAGTGTGGTCTGAATCTCAAGAGTTTTGACCGTGTGATTGTGCATGTTACAGGTGTCGACAACATCTCTTGAAGACTTTTTGAGTCAATCATTTGCGGAATAGCTCTCATCTGGGATGGAACTAATATTATCTCCGATTTTTCCTCGTGTTCACCTATACTATGAAGGCACAATTTTCAGGGGTTGAGCTTTGCTTTCCATCAAAACCTTCGTTCCTGCATCTCCATACAGCGATTGTATATCTCCCGGATAAAATTCGTTGTCCATGTTAACCTCAGGAATTGGTAGAGACTGTAACGTCGCGCTTCCGTTCTTTCTATTTCTAATGGTTTCCCATAAGTGTTGTGGCCATGGTTCTTCCACTTCTGGAATTGGCATTATAGTCATTCACTTAGCATCATTAGTGGTGTTCGGCATCACTTGGTGACCCAATGGAAATATCGTTTCAGGCCAGGGTCCGTTTACATGTTCTGTTTCATCGATCTTCAGTTTTTTGCGCTCTTTGTGAATCAACACTTCTTGTTCTGTGGTTCTAATTGCATTAGGTTCCATCAATGCCTGGGATGTCTTCATGAGGTGTTTACACATTTCCAAACGCTTCGTTTCCACTTCTGGTTGAGGATAAGTCAACCATCTCTGCTCGAAGGTTTAGTTTGTTTTTAGCCTTGCTTCATACGCTTGTAATAGGGCATCTAAAGGCTCTAACACTTTCTCGACCAATACTGATCCCCCTGAGGATGCTTTCCTCGGCTTGTTGTTGCCCTCAGCAGTTTTACTATCTCTCTCTTGTTTCAGTTGCTCTTTCATTTCATGTGATTCATTTTGCATAGAATTTTGGGTTTTAATCCTTCTTGATTTCATTATGTCTCGTTTCGCCTTCCACGATTTCCTCTATGTTCTCATAGATAAACTCGCGTTTTCTGTGGGTATTGGCAACTCGACCTTTTCTTCCAATGGCTTGTTTTTCTCTAAGTCCTTGGCTTGTGCTCTAGTTACCGCATTGATCTGGATCATGGGTTCGGTTTCTGATCCACTGCTTGCACTTGGTAACACCCCCACAATATTCATAGTTGCTTTTCCCTTGTTGTCCGGATTCCTTGGGCAATGTGGCAGTATGTGATTCACACCACAACCGTCACAAAACCCAAAAATTTTCACTCTTTCGCCCTTGAAAGGAAAACTACGCTCCCAATGATCTGAACTTTCACAGTTATAGCAAGGTCCAATTGGTGGTTGATTTTGAGGAGGTGGTCCCATAGGCTGTCCCGCCCTATTAGGGTATCCTCTTGGTTTGTAGTTCTGGTTTGCAATGAACATTAGCGTTCTTTTGTCCACCAAATATTGATCCCCCAAAGGTTATGCTACATACGTTGGTGGTGTCATACCCTCGTTATCTCCCCATGGTTGATAGGCTTCGTCTACGTACGTCTGTGATTCAACATCAGTTACGTAAGGCTCATTCGGTTCCTCGTAATATGAAATTTGAGGTATATTATTTGTTCCTGGTGATGCTTCATCAGGTTGAGAAAAACCTAATCATGGCCCTATTTTCCTGTGGTAATGGAGGTTGTAGACCCAACACAGGTTGAGGTCTGTCTACTCCTGCTACCATATTCACATTTGGTCCAACTTGATATCTTGGAGGAGGTGGCTGGGGTGGTCCTGCTGGAGGTCCATATGGCCTTTCCCTCACATATTTTTTGTTGTAAAAACACTCATCCGTGCCATGGTTCGTCCATTTTTTCTCTATGGCGCACCATTTCACTACTCATCCATTCGCAACTGGTGCTTTTAGTTGTTGTGTGCACCACGGGGTTGGGTGATCCCCCCCACATATGTCACATTTTCGAGTCTCAGACTGTCTCATCACCAGATTTGATCTCATATGTTGCTGCATTCTCTTCGTTACTTCCTCTATCATTTGGTCAGCTGTCGGCATCAAAGAAGCCTGAGCATCTTTCTTGGCAGAGGGTTCACTCTTAATAGATGAAGAGCCATTGGTTACCGAATCAGTATCCTCTGACACTTTCCCATATGCTTTGTAGTTATCAACAAGATATAACTCTTTCCTTATAACCTGTTCAAATGTGCTACAGGCTTTCAAGTGAAGGTCCTTTTTCAAAGTTTTGTTTCTAAGTCCTTCAATGAAGAGCACAGACAATCTCTTGTCCTGCGGTAATTCTCTCCCTGGGCACCTCTCGATGTATTGCTTGAATCTCAAGGATGCTTCCTTCACTTTTTCGTTCTTCTTTTGTTTAAAATCATATATCTGTGATACAGTATTATGCTTTATACCCCGTTTTGAGAATTCTTCCGCGAACTCCCACAATACATGTTCAATATTTGGACAAGTTTCAGGGTTCAAGGGTTGAAACCATGTTAAGACCGTCCCTTCCAAGGTCAGCCCGAATACCTCATGTTGAGTATGGAAATCAGTGATCTGCTCTGCTCTTAAGACTTGCTTGAAGAGCGACACATGGGCATATGGATCCCCTAATCTGCTATACTTCTTCGGCATGCACTTCACTACCTAGGATGGCCTCATCCGTCTTTGGTTTGCGACCAATCTCAATGCTCCCGCGTCTTGACTTAATCGTTCTCGTACATCATGGATATCGTGGGTTGCTCTCGGTGGCTCCCCCACCACGCATCTACTACTAGGAGGCAAACGTGATGGTACGGCTGCAAATGTCGGACCTACTGTGGTATGTGTAGAGATAGGAACCACACTACCCCGATTTGTAGCCATTGATTCTCTAGAATGTAATGTTCCCATGGGGCTTGGCATAGAATACTGAGCTCGACTGAAAGAATTAGCTACATGAGTCTTCTCTCCACCTATTGCCATCGGGTCTGGCATGACAGTCATAGGTGCTGGTCTTAGTGGGCTTGGAGTGAAATAATAATGGTGGAGTGGTCCCCCAAAGTACGTATATCCTTCCAACTCCTTTTTATCAATTGCTGCATATCGTCTTCCATATTTGTCGTATGCCACAATTTTCGTTTCTGATCCCTCTGTGTAGGTGAAGACATAAAGTCTTTTCCGCTCTGTCAACTCATCGACATAGGGTTCCTCGCATCTATAATAGAGATCTTCCTCTCCATTATTATACTTGTATAACCCCATGTAGACGTTCTCTGTGTTGACTCTCAAAGTTTTGTTTTCTCGCCTTAACCTCGCATTAGGGAAGCTCATTGTTGGTGCTTTCTCCGCAGGTTCCACATCTACTTTGGCTTTCGTGCCCATCAATCCCCACTAGTCCACAATGTTAGGATTCAGGACTACCAAGTACATGATACCTTCGTCATATAGGTACCTATCTTCGCTATAGCTCACAAGCACTAAGTCCTTGAACTCACTTGGTCTATCTTCTATTTTCACACAGTAGCGGTCCATACCATCTTTGTAGATCTTGGCACCCGTCTTGTTGTCATACTGATACTTGATGAACAATAGCTTCATTGTGGCCGAAGGCTTTAATGGTCCTGCTGCCATGTTTTCTCTTTCGTTTAGGTTTAAATGTCCCAAATGTTCCATGAAATACTCGTAAGATCTCTCTGAAGAAGTATCGGAAATACTTTCTTCACGGATCGGCTCTAACGGTCGTACTACCCCTTGGTTTACACTCTCCTCCGTTGATAAAACACTTGCTTGATCCGCTAAATTTCGGTGTTGGTTGTTGAATTGTTTTCCCAATCTCAAAAAAATGAAGAAAGTGGAATCTACTAACTGAATCCAACCCTCTTACCTGGAGATGGAGTGATCTTCCAACTCACACGACTGGATGGATTGTTACTTGATCGGTCTCTGCAAATGAATACGCTTGATGGCTATGATATCACTGTATCATTCCAACTATCAATAGATTCAACAATTTCACAATGACTTCAACGCAATTTTGCTTGCAGATTATTGACAGTATGTCCAATTTGGATTTTGACAACTCCTGATATCTTAAATAGTCTAGGTCTATGAAAAGGCCAAAAATGAGTCAAATCTAGCACATAGGTACACCGATCGTGATCGTACTTCTAAGTCCAAGCTTGATGAAACTTCACCAGCTTGTTAACTAGGCTATTTTAAAGCTACTCACCAATTACTTTTGTATTCAGACCCCAAATAGTCAAGCTTTTACCAGTTCTTGGTTGGAAGTGTCCGTTTTCCTGAATCTGTCAGTTTGACTTTATTTTGGTGTTTGTTTTGGGATTTGAGAGATACCTAGGCTTGTCCTATGCACAGGCTATCCCCTTGCATGGTTTTTTCCCAGTTTTGATGTGTTTTGGTCTACTGAAAGTCAATTTCTATGCCAATTTAGCAGTTTTTGACTTGGGTTTGTATTCAGATGGTTTGACAGGTATTTTGAAGTTTCTGGCTCTACGTCCTTCAGGATTTTATGTTTGTATACACCTGAGGATCTCACATATGAAATCTGGTCAAAATCTGGCACTTAGGTACACCGATCGCGATCGTAGTTCTGAGCCCAAATTTGACCAAATTTGCATGTTGGTAGACACTGATGTTTTAAGGCTATCCCCCAAGTCTTTTTTCATTTGGATCACCAAAAGTCAAGATTTTCCAGTTTCTGGGTCTGTCAGGCTAGTTTTACCCCATTGGCCTGATTTCCTTGATTTTTGATGTTTTTGGATGTGGTTGCTTTACACAAACTTGTTTAGAATCTTATCAGGAATGCACATGTCAAATCTTATACAATTCTGGCACTGAGGTACACCAATCGCGATCGTAGTACTTGGGCCAAATCTGATGAAATTTGGTATGCTCCCTCTGTCAAATGTTTTACAGTGTTTTGTGCTACCGCTTTGTGATTTGAACCAATATCAACCCTGTTTGGTCAAATTTTCTAAATTTCAGAGTCTTATGGTCTTTTTGCCCAAGTTATGGTTTCTTGGTTTCTCGACTCTAACTTTTGCCCCAAATCTGACTAGAATGTGAATTACTTATCCTACTCCTAAGTACATAAATGAAAGAACATAAAGAAATGAATCAAACAAAACAAACAAGACCGATTTCGGGTGAGATTTCAGTACTCAATCGAATTAGAGAAATTGAAGAGAAAAAATGCTTTGAACACTCTCACTCACAGCTCCCTAAATCTCTTAAGAGAGGATCTAGCCGGTCCACTGACTCTAGACTCCACTAAGCTCTAAACCCCTATCTAGCAGCCTAACTGAGGTGTAAAATGGATTTGTGGATTGATCTTCTTTTAAGGAAGCTAACTGCGCACTCGGTCACTCATCACCTAAGATGCATTCCCTGGCAGCGGCGTCAATGTTTGTGGGTCGCCGCGAGGGACGTCCATAGCATAGCTCTCACGCATCAACATAAAATATCAATACAAGCGAAGTGACCAGGATGAGGCATGGAAACTCACTAGGGTGTCATTCCTAATGAAATGAACTGGATGAGATGCAACTACTAACTCTGCAAGCAAATCATACGCACTAAAGCCAAGTAATCTGCCTATGTCCTTCTACACAGCTCTTTAGTCATCACGCCCGTTTACCATCATGCAAATCATATCGAATTCGCATGAAACTTGAAGGGAAGCTACAGGGGACTATATGAAACATATCATACCACTGTCATAGCATTCTGGAGAGGTACAAAGATCGTGATCCTTCATCCCAAAGTCAATAAAAACAGCGAACAGGTGATCCTAAAGGGTCGTTTTAGGGTCCCTAAAGCCTCTGCTAGGGTCAAAACACATGAAATACGCGTTTAAACACTCAAAACAGTGATTTAAGGTCTCAAACTCGTAGTTAAAAACCTACACCTAATCTTGAATGATTACACTTGAATGGAAGAGCAAAGTAAGAGGAACACAATGCAATAAAGGAATCTGAATTTGGATTACTGTAGCCACAGTAGCGAAGATTACAAGTTGGAACAAGAAGAAGCTCTCAAACGTACGTTGTCTTCTCAGTTTCTCATAAAAAAGATGATGTTCAAACTTACAAAATTGACCTTTCTAGTTTAGGTCTTTACAAATGGCTTGTCCGACCAAAAGCTCCTTAACTTCTAACTATCTCTCTAATACACAATTGCTCCCAGAAAAATAATCATAAATTTCTTTACAAGTTATCGGCTTAGAGAAAATCTTTTACAAAAGTAAATTCCGTAAAAATGTAGATTCCCTGGAAAAAACTGTGACTCTTTCTCTGGAAACTGTCACTTCGTCCGCCACACAAACAGTCCTTTTTTCATATTTGTCATCATGACAATGATAGCCACATGGTTGACAGCCATGTACATTAGACCATGCTCAACCTAGAGTTTGGGTCTAATGTTGTGTATTGAAATAATGGCGATCTCCTCATGCTTGAGGATAAAGGTTCAAGAGAAGTCATTTTTGAACAAGTTTGTAGTTTTGAGGCTCTAAAGCTTAGTGATACATGTGATTTTACTAGTCCACAAAAACCACTAAAAAGTGCATGCAAAAATAGTGTGCATCCTAGAACATTGTTCACCTCTTCTCAAGAAATACTATAGAGAATGAGAATAATTGTCCCATTTCTGTGTATTTTTCCCATAATTCCTAAATATGTGTTCGAAGCTAAGCAAGGAGGAACTATCTCACTTTCTCTCTTGCAGAGAGGAAGCCTGATCCGATCAAGAGTATAAGCAGTAAGAGGCAGATTTGGCAACACAGGGAAAACTTTTGTGGGCAAATCATCATGATTAGCCTTATGTTCATCAACACCGACCACCAATGTTGAACATTTTGAATCAGTGCATGGTAAACTAATTTGGCCTAGCTTTTGTAAACGGAAGCTTAAACTCCTTAATCTACAATCAATCAACTTTACGATGTTGTTAACGGCACCACCTAGCAATTGTCTGCGACTTTTTCCAACATTATTTAAATTTTGTTTATTTTTTATTGTACTCCCATTTTGGAGAAGATATGAGGCACTTGTGCAGTATGGTACATCTCTCCTCTCTCTCTTCTCCCACAGCTAGCAGCCCGGTGTTGATCCGACTCACGTTTTCCACACATATCTCCCGACACTTGGTGAACCGGACATGAAAGGGATCCGGGGTGGGAGATTTATATTCATGGATCTATCTACATCATAGGAGGAAGCCATGCAACAAATGATGCAACAATTTGTAGCGTACATGCAACAACAGCAGAGTGCCCAACAGAAGTATAGTTTACAAGCGAGGATTCATAAAGCTTGACAGGTGTTTATAGATAAATTGGAGTGGTTTGAAGGTCGAGATATTTCAAAATTCTATAACCTCTATGAGCGATCTATGGAAGATAACGGAATTAATAACCAAAATGCAATAAATGGGTTTCATTTGATAGCGGTACTGAACTGAGGGCCAAGATTAAAGACCTTTAGACGGCTCACACACCGGATTGGCAGGAGTTCAAGAAGGCATTGCGAGAGGAGTATTTCCTTGAAGTTTCTCAAAGGGTGACTAGACAAATCTATGTGAGGTGGGTGCAGAAAAAGAATAAGGACTTGTCTGCACAGGAGCTGTTACGATATTTTGAAAAGAAATTTGACCAACTATCTACAACGGAGCAGCATTAGATGAAGGACCAAAAGTTGGAATTGTTTATTCAAGCTGCTCATCAACGACTTCTTAAAGGTTTGGTACAATTGCTGGAGATTTGACAGGTGAACTGGGATTAATGCCTGATTGAAAGATAGTCACTGAAGCACACATGATAGTGAAAACGGAAGAAGAGAGTTGATAAGCTGATTGTGGCAGAAGTCATGGATGTTGTGGAAGGAGAAACTAAGGAGAAGCTATCCTCTACAATAACCAAGGTGGAGAATCCAGTTCTCGATGAACTGGTGAAAGGTATACAAGAGCTAAATTTGAATTCAAAGGCTATTAAACTAGAAGGATGAGCTACAAAGGGGTCTACTTCAGAGCCTAAGCAGCAACCACCACACAAAGGTTGGGATAATTGATGCATGTGGTGCGATAGTGAAGACCATAGGTATCTGAAGGAGTGTGATGAATTTGATGAAGCTTACAAGAGAAATACTTTCTGGAAAGACAGGAAGATTCATCTCAAGGTAGCAGGTGAGATGCTCCGCTTAAACTTTGTCAAGGGTAGCATGAAAAGTTAGTGGAAGAGATTCAACATAATGTTGCTCTTCTGAAAGCTGCTACGTATGGACTACAGGTCTACGAGAAGGGAGATGATGAAGGTGCAAGTGCAAAGGGTCATTCATGGCCTTGTGCTTTGAAGATAGCAAAAGCAAGTAGCGTAACTTATGGAAAACTATGCGAACTAGGAAATTCTATTCGAGAAACCACAGGGTGGATAGATCTAATAGATTCTCTCTCATTATATTCATTTATTGCTAAGTCCCAAGCAAATGAGACTATGGTGAAAGAGAAGCGGAAAAGGGACGAAGATGTTGCTGGGACATCAAAAAGGGCAACGAGATCAAACAGCAAGAAAGAGGAAGGGCTCCCTCCTAAGCCCGCTCCCGAAGTGGTTATGGAGGAGGCACCACATGACAAAAAGCAAGGTAAGCCCAAGGGACCCTTGTACTAGCTTAAATCTCATATTGAATTGGCTACATATATGAAGAAGGTTTTTGAAGAGCGTATCTTGAATAGTAAAGTGGAGCTCACATTGGGTGATATTTTAGGAATTTCCAAATGCGAGTTCCATGAGGAGATCATTGATATTATTAAAAGAAAGCGGTAGATATCGAGTGAGCAAGAGAAGAACTGGAGATATATGAGGCACTTATGCACATTGAGGATGACTTAGGTAAAGCAGTTGAAGCACATGTAGAGACAAAGTACACGACTGTTGCAAAGAAAGTGAGACCAGTTCCTACATCTCTACTAGAAGGAAGTGATGGGTTGTGAAATAATCTTCTCGATACCCTATGCTTAGGAATCTAAAGAACATTGGGCATAAATTCACTAAGGAGACATTGGAGTAGCTGAATATTGGAGAAGATGGTTTTCTCAACAAAGAGGAAATCAAGTGTTTTCAAGGTATGCTCAAAAAACATGGTAAAGCTTTTTCTTTTGAGCCAAGTGAGATTGGGTGTGTGGATCCAAGTGTTGTCTCACCTATGGTTATATTCATTGTTCCTCACATGCCATGGAGCTTACATCCCATTCCAGTTTCTAAAGCTCACTTGCCAAAAGCTTATTAATTTGTTTAATGAGAAGATAGAATAGAAATTTTGGAGCCATCATGTGCACCATACTCCAATTGATGGGTTCAATGTTCCAAAGAAAAATGTTACTTTAAGGTTCATACAGGACATGCAGCCGGTTAATAAGGTAACAATCCGCAATGTGGGTACTATCCCAATCGTGGATGGATTTGCTAAGGCCTTTGCAGGTAGATCAATCTACTCTATGGGTGATCTTTACTCTGAATATGATCAATTTCAGATAGCTTTAGAGAGTAGGCATCTTACTACGATGCTTACACCTCTTGGGTTGGTAAGGATGTGCACTCTCCCACAGGATGCTACTAATTCTATAGCTCATATGATGAACAACATGAATAAGCTATTAAGGGACTTTATCCCTCATGTTACTATGCCTTTCATTGATAATCTACCAATTAAAGGATGTGAAGAAGGATCCAAAGACAAGGTAAAAGATTAGAGGGGGTACCGGCGATTTGTTGCTCAACATATTGCTGATTGTGATGCTATTTTATCGAGGCTTGAAGAAGTTAACACTTTCAGGGAATAAATCAACTTTTGGTGCTAAAGAGGTTTTATTGTGGGGCATATGTGTAGTCCAGAAGGTAAAAAGCTGAGTCCAACTAAAGTTGAAGCTATCCAAAAGATAAAAGGAAACGTGCTCTACAGTTACTAAAGTTCGTCAGTTTCTAGGTGCATGTGTATTCTACCTTATTTGGTTGCCACATTTTTCTCATGAATGTTAGATAGAAATGTTACATAGAAATAGAGAGAGAGAGAGAGAGAGAGAGAGAGAGAGAGAGAGAGAGAGAGAGTTGAAGAGAGAGATCAATGGAGGGGGGAAAAGAAATAGATAGATAGAGAGAGAGAGAGAGAGAGAGATAGAGAGAGAGGGAGATAAAGAGAAAGAGGGAAAGAGAGAGAGAGAGAGAGAGAGAGAGAGAGAGATAGAGAGAGAGGGAGATAAAGAGAAAGAGGGAAAGAGAGAGAGAGAGAGAGAGAGAGAGAGAGAGAGAGAGAGAGAGAGAGAGAAAGATGGATAGAGAGAGAGAGTGAGAGAGTGAGAGAGAGAGAGAGAGTGAGAGAGAGAGAGAGAGAGGGATAGATAGAGAGGGAGAGAATATATATATAGAGAGAGAGAGAGAGAGAAAGTAAAGAGAGATATATATAGAGAGAGAAATAGATATATATATATATATAGAGAGAGAGAGAGAGAGAGAGAGAGAGAGAGAGAGAGAGAGAGAGAGAGAATGAGAGATAGATGTAGAGGGAGAGATAGAGAGAGAGAGAGAGAGAGAGAGGGATAGATAGAGGTAGAGAAAGAGGGAAAGGGAGAGAGATAGAGATATAGGGAAAGAGAGAGAGAAAGAGAGAGAAAGACAGAGTTATAGAGAAGGAGGGGAAATAGGCAGAGAGAGAGAGAGAGAGAGAGAGAGAGAGAGAGAGAGAGAGAGAGAGAGATAGAGATAGAGAGAGAGAGAGAGAGAGAGAGAGAGAGACAGAGAGGATAGATAGAGATATAGAAAGAGGGAAAGGGAGAGAGATAGAGATATAGGGAAAGAGAGAGAGAAAGATAGAGAAAGAGAGAGTTATAGAGAAAGAGGGGAAAGAGGCAGAGAGAGAGAGAGAGAGAGGGAAAGAGGGAAAGCGAGAATTAGAGATATTCCTCGGTAGAAAGAGATAGGTAGAGAGAGAAAGATAAAGAAATAGGGAGATAAAGAGCAATGGTTGTAGGTGGAGCAACCATTTTGTGGTGTGCACAGTGCGGGTATGCTCTTGCTTCTGTAGAGTGCTATGAAAAAGACCTTCTTTACGTTGTCGTGTTGTGGCATGTATATAGTGGGAACGGGCATTAAACGATTTATCTTGTGACTTTTTGATGCAGAAGTATACTTCATATAATACTCATATGCATAAATAAAAGCTTTCTACCATACCTTAGTATTACCTTTGAAGTAATATTAATGTACATTACTATTAGAAAGTACTGCAAGAGAAGTATCAATGATTGTGCCTCTTTTTGTCTGGGGGAAAAGCATTTGTATATTTCTTCTAATATCTCAGCTATACCCTACCATATATAAATTATTTTCTTCTTTTCACATTTATCTAATAATATAACCCTTCAATAATGCATACTTTCTTGGATACATACAAGAGGGAAGGGCCTACTAGAAGACTTTATGAAAAGGAAGATCCAAAGCTTCTTGGACCATCCCAATTTGAAAATCCCGACCTAAGGGCGTGTAGAAAAGGCCAAAACCAAGTCCTTTTGAAGCATGTCAATCCGAGTTACAGGTCAAAAGTTACAGGGAAACCACTGAAAAGCCCTCACACAACTACACTGCAAGAAGAGATGGTAAACAGATGAATCAAGTGAAAAGAGGTAATCTTGGTCTTTTTCCATAAAATAAGATATTTGGAGGATAAAAGACATAAGCATGAGAATGTGACACTTCACAGATGCCTTGAAGGACAAGACACACAAGTTGGGACCCCCTGCTGGAGCCACACAGAAGATGCTTAGGTGGGGCCCACATACATCATGCACCCACATGGAGCCTCAACGACCAAAAATGCTGAATTTCATGATATTTTGAGTCCTTATATTTCCCATTTGATGAAATATCCAAAGAACATTTGATTTGGGCTAACTCTTTACCCTAATCAAGTGATTATGTAAAACATGGCTCCCTCACCTATAAAAAGGGCAACCTTCTCTTCATTGAGGCAAGTTATGAGTGAGTGAGAATATCTTAATTCCATAGTGTCACACTCATCTTAGTGCCACGCTTTCTCTTGAAGAAAGGCTGAAGTCTTGCCTCATCTTCTCTCTCCATTAAGGTGGTGGCGATTGCTCTCATGTAAGATATATGTTGCTAGTTTTTCTTTCATTTGCATATCTAGTCCAATACTTGTCTTTAACTCCTTCTCTATCTCTCATTATTTATCTTTAATACCACCACCACACTTAGATCTATCTCTAATTCTATCTTTACTCCTCCTTTCATCTCTCTTGTTGTGTCCTAATTGTTTCATTGGAAGGTATTCAAGCAGCCATCTTGTCAATGTAACGGGCACAGCCTTCTTGCGGGAAACAATTATGTGCACAAGGTTAGTAACCATATCTTCATCTTTCACAAGCACCTCTCTCTCTTAAGGTTCTCATTCTCTTCCACAAACTCTAGAATCTCCTTGCTACAGGTACTTCTCTCCCCGCAGTATCCTTATTGCCTAAGGGCAACAATAGGGCTTGGGAGAGAAACTCTCTTCTTCTTCTCCTTTCACTTATTTCACACCTTTATCTTTGAACATACTAAGTATATCATCTATGAATAACCATAATCCACATAGAGGCAATTTTTTTCATTTCCATTCTGTGCAATCTATTAGGGTCAACATTTGGATTAGTCGAAAGATTCACTTTCAGCAACACATAGTGTTTCTATTTGGTCTTGAAAGGCTCAACGAAATAATTCTCTCACCAGATCCCATCATACTACCTATTATTGACTATAACTTTGTGGTTATTTTATTATGAATCAACTGGATTTGTACACACAACTAATCCCCATCGCTAGACAAAACATATACATTATAGTAAGCACAAAGCTACAGTTCCAAAGAGAAATCCGTAGCTTATTTGGACAACAAAGTTTAAATATCATTAACTCATCCATTAACCCTTTTATCCTACCCATGATACGATATGATCGTAATCTCGATGTTTTCATTTGTGTTTTGTCCTGACTATCTTCCATGAGTTCTCTCCATCACGTGTGTGTTTGCAAGGAAAAGTGAGCGGCTTCTTTGGCTACATTTCTTCGTTAGCTCTAGAAGCTATGTTATCTACATCTTAGCTCTTTCTCATAACCCTTGAGCTTCCTCACAAACTCTCACAGCAAGAGGCCCGGTGCCTTCCTGGCAAGACTGCCTACTTCTTGAAATATTTTTGGTGAACTTGATGCGAAACTGCCAGGGTGAGAGTTTGTGCACGCGTAACCATGGGTGATCATGTTGAGCAACAAGGTATGCATTTTGACCCAACAACAATGCAAATGTTTCAAGCATTTACAATGTTCATGCAACAAAAATATGCCACTGAAAGAAGGGAGATTTCAGCAACGAAGGCCATATAAGCGGTCGTCAATAGAATGGATCAATTCAATGGCAAAGATGTAACCAAGTACTTACGCAAGTATGTGAAGGAGATGGAGCTGCATCGCGTGTCAGAAGGTGAGATGATTCAAAGCTTTGAGCTAGTTGTTGCTCTAGAAATTAGGGAGAATGTTAGGGCAATTAAATATGGGCATGGGAGAAATTGGGAAGAACTCAAAGTAGCTTTAAAGAAGGAATATTTCATGGAGGAATCTGAGAGAGTAACCAAAAGGACATTCTTAGAATGGGTAGTCAAGCCAAAGCAAGGACTATCAATAACAGAGCTACTTAGGGAATTTGAGCGGTGCTATGCACAACTCACAAGGACGCAAAGGGCCACACTAGATGCAGAAAAGACAGATCTTTTCTTACAAACTGCAGGTAAAGAGTTTCAAGAAAATTTGGAGCTTCTTCTTGAAGATAAAGATGCTGAGCAAGGACTAAAGACCGACTGGAATGAAGTTGAAGGTGATGTCTCGTTGCTTGCCAAACGACAAAGAAGAAGGGACAAGATGGTAGTAAACACTACAAGTCCTTCAACCTCAACTTATGACAAAATGGTAAAGCCTACTTTTATCGCTCCTAAGTTTGATGAGTCCATGCTAGATGAGCTTGTGAAGGGAATGTGTGACTTGAAGGTGAAGCTTAAAAATCTTGAAGAAAAAGGCCAACCATCAGGGCCACTTCCTAGGCAAAGACAACAACCCAAAGAAGGGTTTGTTAATAGATGTATTTGGTGTCATAGTACAGACCATGTAAGAAGGGATTGTGATGATTTTAGTGATGCTTTGTCAAAAGATGTTGTCTTTTTTAAGGATGTAAAATCCACTTAAGAGAGACAGGTCTACCCTTGAGAACTAACTTTGGGAAGGGGGGAATGCAAACCTTAGTTGAAGATATGGCAACTAACCGTGCCAGCTCTTCAATTGAGGCAGCTACTTATGGAGTAAAAATTGAGCATTTTTGTGATGAAGAGGTGATTGACCATCATGGTTAAATTTCGCCAAATGTCCTACAATTAGCTAGAAAGGGAAAGCTTACAAAAGAGATTCTACATGAAGTAGGTGATTGCATATGTCTAGAAACAGGATGGAATGATCCAGTGGACTCATTGTCAGTGCATGCCTACATTACAAAATGTCAACAAAATGAGGCAATTGTAGAAGAGAAGCGCAGACGTGAGAATGTTGATGAAGGACCATCAAAAAGAGCTTCTAGAAGTGGGGGAAGAAGCAACTCAATGCCTTCTCAAACACCCTCAACAAAAGGAGCATCTCCACCTGAAGTACTCATGGAGGAGTCTACAATAGGAAAGAAGAAAGAGCCAACAAAAGGTAAGACAAAAGAGCCAACAAAAGCCCAACTTATAAACTACAATCTGATATTGAGGTTGCTACAGATTTTAAGAAAGTCTTGGAGGAAAGGATCTTGAATAGCAAGATTGAGTTTACTCTGGGAGAAGTTCTTGGCATTGCAAAGCGTGAATTCCATGAGGAGATCATTGACATCATCAAGAGGAAGAGGCAAACCCTTGCTGAAGTTTCTCAGCCATAGGTTGAAGGGGAAACCTAGAAGACACAAGGGATGCAGCTGCAAAATAAGGAGGATGATGGAGCTGTGGTAGGATGCTACCAATCTAGTGGGAGAGTGAAGCAAGTGCATTTCTCAAATGATGATGAAGAAGTTGAAGATATTCGTAGGAGCTACTATTCACGAAGTCACTGGGCAAGGGCTACTACAGAAACTTTGGTCAAGGTAGGTGATGTTGAAGAGCCATTTGTTGCCTTGATTGACCATGGTTCAGAAATAAACATAATGTCAAAGAGTCTCTACAACAAGTGCAAATGGCCAATGGACACAGATCATGGCTGGATGGTAAAAGTGGCAAACAATTCATCTGGTGAATTGTATGCAGCATGTCCAGGTGTGAAGGTGAAAATAGGTGATGTAAAGATTGACCAAAACTTCTTTGTATAGGATACATCTTCATATCATCTCATCCTTGGACAACCCTACATTGTGGGAGTTCGAATGGAAACAAAGGTAATGGATGATGGTTCAGCATATGCTAGGACACGTAGCAAAGATGGTAAACGAGTTGTCCAATTTCTCACAGTTTGTGTGAACCATGAAAGAAATCGTGACAACCTCAGAGAACATCCTCTACCAAAGGTAAGCAAAGAGTTTCATGATCATAGAGAAATGATGGGTTTTGGCCAAGTACCATTGTAAAGCGGGATTGCAGTGGTACAAAAAGAAAAAGGGTCTCGCCTGATCCAAAAATAGGTGAAACTTTCTCAATGAGCTTCTTGGTAACAAGGAATGGATCAGTATGTTTTACAAAACTTAAAGATTTGAAGAGATGCTAGAGGCAATATGTGCATAATGTACAAATAGGCATGAAAAAGAGTGGGTTGCTAAAGCCTACTGAAAATGTTTTGGGTTTGTGTGAACAAGTTTCTTTTGTAGATACTATGGGTGAGCTTGATGCTATAATGAGTTCTAGTTTGCATCTTGAAAATGAAGTTGTGAAAGTTTTCTCTATGGAAATGTATCAAGTAATAGAAGCCTTTAAAGAAAGCCAAACAGTTGGCCTAGAAGTCCATGTTGAAACTAAATACAAGAGTGTAGCAAAGAAGGTGAAACCAATAGCTTCACCCTTACCACCTAACAACAGGGAAAAGATTGAGCAGGCTTCTTTACAACCAAGTTTGAGGAATCCTAAAAATATCGGGCATACCTTCACAAATGAGTCTTTTCAAGAGTTGCAGATTGGTTGCGAGGAGTTTCTAACACAGGAGGAGACAAAGTGCTTCAAAGAAATGCTTTCAAAGCATGGTAAGGCTTTTGCATTTGAGCCACATGAGATAGGATGTGTTAATCCTTCTATTGTAGCTCCTATGGTAATTTTCATAATACCTCATGTGCCTTGGAATCTGCGGCCTATTCCAATTCCAAAGGCTCATTTGACAAAGTTAGTAGAGCTACTGAATGAGAAAATCAAAATGGGCATCTTGGAGCCTTCTTGTGCTCCATACTCAAACAGGTGGTTCACAATTCCAAAGAAGAATGGTTCTCTACGCTTCATCCAAGATATGCAACCAGTAAACAAGGTGACAATTAGAAATGTAGGTACAGGTCCAATTGTGGATGAGTTTGCAGAGGCGTTTGTAGGGAGGGCAATCTACTCAATGGGGGATCTCTACTCAGGGTATGATCAATTTCAGCTTGCAATCGAAAGCAGAGGCTTGACAACTATGAGGACACCTTTGGGTTTGGTAAGGATGTGTACCTTGCCACAGGGAGCAACCAACTTAGTTGCACATATGATGAATGGGATGAATAAGGTCTTACGTGACTTTATTCCTCAAATCACAATGCCTTTCATTGATGATTTGCCTATCAAAGGATGTGAATAAAGTGACAAAGATGAAGCTTTGGATCTCAAGGGATGTCGCAGGTTTGTGGTCAATCACATAAATGATTGTGATAAAATTTTGTCTAGGTTGGAAGAAGTGAATCTTACATTGTCAGGGAAAAATTCTATGTTTGGTGTCAATGAAGTGCTCATTGTGGGGCACATGTGCGGGCCATATGGTAGGAAACCTTGTCCAACAAAGGTAGATGCCATCCAAAGAATGAAAGAAACGTGCACTAGCATCACTGAGGTTAGAAGGTTTCTGGGAGCATGTGTCTTCTATGTTATTTGGATTCCACATTATGCACATGTAGCTGATCCTCTTTATCAGCTGCTTAGAAAGAATCATAAGTTTAAATGGACAGAAGAACATGTAAAATCCATGAAAAAGCTAAAGGAGTTGCTCTTGTCACCAACAACTTTGAGAAAGGTAGACTATGAGTGTCAAAGGCCAGTAATTGTGACAGTAGACACCAATCCTACAGGGATTGGATGGGCAATAAGGCAGGATGACAAAGAAGGACACAGGTATGTGGTAAGATTTGGAGCAAAGGTACTAAGTGCTCGCCAAAGAAACTATCCACAGATAAAGAGAGAGTTATGGGGTATGGTTACAACCTTGAAAAGTGGGAAAGAGTAACTAATTGGTGCATGTGTGGTTGTAGAAACAAATTTTCTACCACTTCTTGGGATGATTACAAGCTGCTCAACGCTAGACATTGCTATGTTGCGGTAAATTGCCTAAATTGTCCTTAAATCCTGAGTTTAAGCACATTGCAGGTAAAGACAATACAGTGGCAGATATGCTATCAAGGGCAACGTATGAAGATGAATCACAAATGATTGACGAGGGAGATGATGTAGGCACAAAGTTCTATTCTATCTCTCATGTCAAAGGTAACAATGTCTGCATGACTAATCTACTTGAATCATTCTTGAAAGAGCTTTATGAAGGTGATTGGCTTCTTATTGGAAGCTACTTGAGTACTCCAACAAAACAGGATGATTGGTCTGAACAAGAATTCAAGAGGATACGCAGGAAAGCATATGGGTACTTTTTGAGGGATGGTTACTTGTGGAAGCATCCTAAACAAAAGGGTGCTACACCACAGCGGGTTATATGTAAAAAAGAGACTCACATGCAAGAGTTTCATGAGAGTCTATGGGCTGGACACAGGGGTGTGTGGGCAACCTTCTCCAAGTTGAAAGAAAAATATTGGTGGAAGGGTATGTATAAAGATGTATTTCAATTTGTAGAGTCATGTGTAACTTGTCAAATGTATTCAAATGTCCGACATCGTGATGGATTTCATCCTACATATCCACTAGCCATGCACTGTAAATGTGTTGTGGATCTAGTCACAATGCCTTTAGGACTCTGGCAGATGAGATAATTGGTTCTTGCACGAGAAGACCTAACTAATCAAGTTGAAGGAAGATCATTAAGAGCTAAAACCATAGAAGTTGTGTGCAAATTCCTTCTTGATGAGGTGATTTTCCGTTATGGTTGTGTGGGAAAAATCACTGCATATAGAGGTGAACTGGATGCCGAAGAAGCAAGGGAGTTCTTTTCTAGATTAGGAATCAAGCTTTCTCTTACTACAGCTTACAACCCTGAAGGCAATGGAAAGAGTGAAAGAGGGCATCCTCCTATCATCAAAGCTTTGGCCAAGGCTTGTGAAGGAAGAGTTGGTGAGTGGCCAAAACTGTTACCATATGCTTTATGGGCTGATCGTACAACACATAGCTCAGTAACTGGCTACATGCCTGCGGAGCTAATGTATGGTCAAAAGCCAGTGATGCCGATTGAAGATACAATTCCCACATGGAATGTACTACCTTGGCAAGAGGGGCTTAGCAGGGAAGATCTCCTTGCACTACGTATAAGGAAACTAGAGAGAAGACCTGGAGACATTGAAGCTGCAAAATAACGACTCAAAAATGCAAGGTTGAAAAACAAGGACTACTTTAATAAGCGACATCGTCTCAGGAGCAAAGAAATTGACAAAGGTAACTGGGTTTTAGTGTATGATAGTAGCCTTGATAACCAGCACACAGTCATGCGCAAGTTCTCAAAAAGATGGTTTGGACCGTATATTGTAAAGCATGTGCATGAAAATGCTACTTACAGCTTGTCTGAACTAGATGCTACAGAAGTAAAGATTCCCATTGCAGGAAACAGGATTAAAATGTTTAAGAGAAGAGGAGACAATGATCTAGAAGATGTTGATGAGGAAGAAGAGCAAAACACAGGTGAAAATCAAAGTGAACATGAAGCTCTGGAATCATCCAGTGAAGAGGAAAGCAAGGAAGATGTACAAGAGGTCTAATCTTACAAAGAGACAATGTGGCACATACCGAAGGATGTGCAGGTTAAGAGGGAATGGATGTCGTGTTGTGGCATGTATATAGTGGGAACGGGCATTAAACAATTTATCTTGTGACTTTTTGATGCATAAGTATACTTCATATAATACTCATATGCATAAATAAAAGCTTTCTACCATACCTTAGTATTACTTTTGAAGTAATATTAATGTACATTACTATTAGAAAGTACTCCAAGAGAAGTATCAATGATTGTGCCTCTTTTTGTCTGGGGGAAAAGCATTTGTATATTTATTCTAATATCTCAGCTATACCCTACCATATATAAATTATTTTCTTCTTTTCATATTTATCTAATAATATAACCCTTCAATAATGCATACTTTCTTGGATACATACAAGAGGGAAGGGCCTACTAGAAGACTTTATGAAAAGGAAGATCCGAAGCTTCTTGGACCATCCCAATTTTAAAATCCCAACCTAAGGGCGTGAAGAAAAGGCCAAAACCAATTCAAGCTCTTTTAGTAGGCCAATTTTGCCTTTTGAAGCATGTCAATCCGAGTTATAGGTCAAAAATTACAGGGAAACCAGTGAAAAACCCTCTCACAACTACACTGCAAGAAGAGATGGTAAACAGGTGAATCAAGTGAAAAGAGGTAATCTTGGTCTTTTTCCATAAAATAAGATATTTGGAGGATAAAAGACATAAGCATGAGAATGTGACACCTCAAAGATGCCTTGAAGGACAAGACACACAAGTTGGGACCCCTGCTGGAGCCACATAGAAGATGCCTAGGTGGGGCCCACATACATCATGCACCCACATGGAGCCTCAACGACCAAAAATGATGAATTTCATAATATTTTGAGTCTTAATATTTTCCATTTTATGAAATATCCAAAGAACATTTGATTTGGGCTAACTCTTTACCCTAATCAAGTGATTATGTAAAACATGGCTCCCTCACCTATAAAAAGGGCAACCTTCTCTTCATTGAGGCAAGTTATGAGTGAGTGAGAATAGCTCAATTCCATAGTGTCAGACTCATCTTAGTGCCACACTTTCTCTTGAAGAAAGGTTGAAGTCTTGCCTCATCTTCTCTCTCCATTAAGGCGGTGGCGATTGCTCTCATGTAAGATATATGTTGCTAGTTTTTCTTTCATTTGCATATCTAGTCCAATACTTGTCTTTAACTCCTTCTCTATCTCTCATTATTTATCTTTAATACCACCACCACACTTAGATCTATCTCTAATTCTATCTTTACTCCTCCTTTCATCTCTCTTGTTGTGTCCTAATTGTTTCATTGGAAGGTATTCAAGAAGCCATCTTTTCAATGTAACGGGCACAACCTTCTTGCGGGAAACAATTATGTGCACAAGGTTAGTAACCATATCTTCATCTTTCACAAGCACCTCTCTCTCTTAAGGTTCTCATTCTCTTCCACAAACTCTAGAATCTCCTTGCTACAGGTGCTTCTCTCCCCGCAGTATCCTTATTGCCTAAGGGCAACAATAGGGCTTGGGAGAGAAACTCTCTTCTTCTTCTCCTTTCACTTCTTTCACACCTTTATCTTTGAACATACTAAGTATATCATTGATGAATAACCATAATCCACATAGAGGTGATTTTTTCCATTTCCATTCTGTGCAATCTATTAGGGTCAACATTTGGATTAGTCGAAAGATTCACTTTCAGCAACGCATAGTGTTTCTATTTGGTCTTGAAAGGCTCAACGAAATACTTCTCTTACCAGATCCCATCATACTACCTATTATTGAATATAACTTCTCTTTTGATGTGAGTGTGGTTATTTTATTATGAATCAAGAGGATTTGTACACACAACTAATCCCCATCGCTAGAGGAAACATATACATTATAGTAAGCACAAAGCTACAGTTCCAAAGAGCAATCCGTAGCTTATTTGGACAACAAAGATTAAATATCATTAACTCATCCATTAACCCTTTTATCCTATCCCATGATACGATATGATCGTAATCTCGATGTTTTCATTTTTGTTTTGTTCTGACTATCTTCCATGGGTTCTCTCCATCATGTGTGTGTTTGTAAGGAAAAGTGAGCGGCTTCTTTGGATACATTTCTTCTTTAGCTCTAGAAGCTATGTTATCTACATCTTAGCTCTTTCTCATAACCCTTGAGCTTCCTCACAAACTCTCACAGCAAGAGGCCCGGTGCCTTCGTGGCAAGACCGCCTACTTCTTGACATGTTTTGGTTGACAGACCCTCAAAAATTACTTTCTACTCTCTTGTCTTTAACCTCTCTATATTTCTCTCTATCTCTCTTCCTATCATTTTCTCCCCACCGAATAGGCATCAAGTTGGACAACTTTTAATGATACCCTACCTCATAATGGAGGCAGACATGTGTGCACAATGGAGGCAAAGTAATTCCTCAAACAAGGAGTAGAGATGCTGTGCAAGAAGCAGAATAAAGAATCTCTTCTTCATAGCACCCTACAGAAGCAGTGAGCACTCTCACACTGCGCACAACACAAAACGATGGCTACATTTACAATCATAACTCTTTTTCTCTACTCAAAACGATGGCTACATTACATATCTGTATATATATTTGTGTGTACATATATATTTGTTTATGCATGTATGTAGGCACTAAGACAGGAGCATCTCACGTGAGGGTTAGACGCTTCCTCTTGGATATAGTTCCTTTTTAATCGTGGCGTTGCGATCATTGGTTTACTCTTGCATTGATTATCGCAACGTACCTTTGGTTTTACCATGGTTGAGACTGTGATGATATCTAAAGAGGTGCCACTTGACGTTTGGCACTACTAGCCTCTACTTACGTCTACTAGTATGTATATGTATCTATGTGTTTGTGTGCTAATATACTTGTGTACATATTTATAGATGAGTGAGTAAGGGGGAAAGATAAATCTTATATTTCTCTTTGCAATGTAGATGTCAGATTGGTGGGGAGCAGCCACCTGGCTCTTCTTTTTGGTTGGTTCACATCCCAGGTGGGCTCCCACCCGGGGTGGATATCGCCTCCTGTGGACCTGAGTCTTGAGTCAGTGAGAACAAGAAAACCAATAAAGAATTTTTTTGGCTATTTAACCCTAGACCATGAGTGTCATAGGTTTATTCTTTTTATTTGCAGGCCATGGCCATCCTACAGCTACCCTTCTCAATTTCCTCCACCGGTCATAGATCCAAACCTACAACGGGATCTCTCTTTACGAGAACAGTATCTCTGAGAGACAGAGAATTTGTTTGGTTTCTACACTCTGTAACAGCTTGCGACCTATGGTATTTCTCCGAAGACTGCACCATGAGGGAGTCGGGGAGGGACTCCTTACCTACAGATGCTCGCATCAATGTCACCTCAGTCTACAACCCCTTCTTATCGTCCTACCTCCCTTCGATTGCACGGTCCTACTCCCCTTCCATTGCAGGGTCCCACTCCCATCATATCACAGGTCCTACGCCACTCCATTCCACTCTTGCTTTGCCAGAACACCGTCGCCAAACTTCCTCTAGCAACAACATCGACGCTAGTCTCGGGGCAGCGAGCGCCATGAGAGACGAAGCGGCGATGGATCTTATGGTTTCGCCTATTTTGGTAGTGGCGGGGGAATGGAGTCCCCACTTTCAGAGCATGTCGCCCTTGATGCAGAGGATGAGGATACTGACACACCTGTGCCAGACACGCATGGGTGCTACTACAAGGTTAAATATGGTAGGGAGGTGGACTTTGGCACAACACAGGGCATGGCATTTTGACGCCATCTACAAATTCTTATACATTCAACATATAAGAATTGGTTTACAAAGTTCAAAGACCAACTGCCCAATCATGCACGGTACATTGAGGATGCGCTGTTAGCTAGATTTCCAAATGCCCCCGATCAATGTTTTACACAACAGTGGTTGGAGGGTTACATAAAGACATTTCTGAAAAACAAGCAGTCCAGTGTGCGGTGCATAGTAGCCAACTAGGTCATTGATCCAGACAGGAGCTACCGTGGTGGCAACATGGTAGACGCGGAGTGGGAGTGGGCAATTCAAGAAAAGAGCGATCAAGCTGCAACGGGCTCATCATACAAACAAACTGCAAGACAAACTCCCACGCACTATGGCTCAGGAGGCATGGGAGCTTGGAAGGACAAATATGTAAGATTGATTCAATTATAACGTCGATCGGTGATTATTAAGATTGTATTTGATGATTTGTTATTGTTATTGCTGACATACAAAATTTGATAGGTGATGGTTGTTCCAAAAGAACCACATCCCTCGCGAGCAGTTTGACGCAGCAGTTGGATATTCACTACAAGTGGTAAGTTTAAACAAGTCATTTTGTATCAATTGTTTTAAATTGTTGATAATTGTTTAATTTGGTTTAGGTTTATGTAGAGTCAAGGTGATCAAATGTACGTGCCTGTGGACGATGACGAGATAGAGGAAGATTAGATAGAATAATATTTTGTCCAAACTTTCGTAAAGTCCCAATTGACACAATGTATATACAACTATTTACTTTTTATTGTAACTTTTTTAAATAGTTGATCTTTTGCATATTAAATTCTCAAGGAAAAGTAAATTCAATTTCAATTCTTTAGTTTGTTTTATACTCTTCCGAAAAACAATTATTGTTTCATTGTTTTATGTAAGTAAAAAATAAAGGCGCTCATTTGGGCCACTCAATTTTGGGTGGTCCGAATCCCAGGGGGTTCACTATATTTAAGATCATATATCACGTGCGTTCATGCTCTTTTTCTAAAATCCCTATTCTATGAATTTTCTAGGAAATATTATAATGAACCCTTTTCTTTTCAATTCTGTAAATTTTTTTGAGATTTGTAAAAAACATATCCTTATGTAAATTTATTTTTGTAAGTTTTAAGGGATTTAAATACCCTTCTGTTGAACTCACGTGATAGGTCACATACTATGTAAGGTGAACCCCCCGGGGCTCAAATGAGCACCTTTATTTTTGAATGGGTATATAGTGGCAATAAGTGCGGTAATAGGAGTGGCAACTGTCCTAATAATAGCAGCGGGTATATTTCCACGATTATTACCGCACTTATTGTTGAGAAACCACAACCGCATCCATAGCCGTGGTTATTGCCGCTCCTGCAATTTTTTCTCTCTTCTTTTTCCTTTGTTTTTCCACGGCAATGCTAGCGGTTATAGACAACTCCTCTTATAGTGATCCAAGGTAGTGATCCATCTAATGGCGGTTTCATCGATGAGGTGGGGATGAAGTTGTCTCCATTCTACAACTCTCACATCCCTTGGCCAGCTCGCTTGGCTTCACACGGTAGAACACCGGCAGAATGATTGTGCGAGTCTCCTGGAAGGCACTGAGTTCTTGCATGGGACACCAACGACAAAGAAAGCTCTTGGAGATGAGCACCACCACTATGTGGGATCTTTTGATGATGTTGTTGGTGTTTGGGGGGAAGTCTTGGACTACAGGCAGACTGTAGGCAGACTGTTGGGTTTTTTATCCAGGAAATTGTTGAATCTGAACTTCCATGATCTGTGTAGATTGCAGAGATGGATGTCGAGCTCAATGACAAAGTCTTTCTGTTTGGCATTGTGAGACCATAACATGTCGAACTCGAACGCATACTCACCCCTTAAAGCTAAATCATTGTGAGTCACTGAGCTAGATAATTATGCAGGTTAATCAATACTTGCCTATTGGCCATTCACAATAGAACGCACAGCTAGTCGGATCAACGGTCTTATCCCCTTGTCTGAATGCTCTGTTGTACTACTACAACAGTTGTGGTGCGAGAGTGTGTGTATGTGTGTGTGTGTGTGTGTGTGTGTGTGCGTGAGAGAGAGAGAGACTCTTGGGAGTGATTGGAGAGATATACTAGATTCGATATAGCCGTGGAACTGTTCATCTGATATGACTAGGTCGCACACGGCAAGTGGGTCCTTGTGCCAGGTTCCGACTGCCATAACCACGGCTCAAATTTCAAACCTTGTAAGCCTCACGCTAACAACAAAAAGCTGCAGCTACATCACGTGCATTAAAAATAGAAGACTCAACCACGGCCACCCTCGTCACTATATGGCACGGCTCTAGCCAGGGCAGATCTATGGTGGGAAAGGGAAGCAAAAATCACAATGCAATCTCAGCCATCCTTCAACTATAGTTTATCCGCCCCTAGTTGACCCTTAGTTCACCCCAGTTCACTGCATGATCAAATGGCTGAGATTAAAGCTGCCTTGCATCCCAACATTTGGGCCCTAAATCCCCTTTGAGCCAGAGCCGTGCCATATAATGACAAGGCATAACCATACAAGGGGGGGGGGGGGAAAAAGAAGAAGAAAACAAGTAGAGTCGTAGGAAACTATACAACTAGAGACCTTAAACATCTATCAAACGAGCAAAGTTTAGAGACAGAGAGAGAGAGAGAGATAATTCTTGACAGGTTCTTTGACAAGTCCATGTGCAATATTAATGTTTCCTGCACAAAGTTCTATCATGAGGTTCTCCTTTAGTTTGAGAATACTATGTAGCCCTCCACAGCTTTTTGAATCCTTCGGAGCTTTCAAACGTTTGCTGCACGTTTGGAGTTTTTATCGATTTCCAAAAAAGAAGCTGGTGTGCCTTCCATTTGTTCAAAGACTTCCTTATTATGAATGCCTTTATGTCCATTAGCAAAGAACAAGTGACAAATTTGAAAGTTTTGTGGAAGAGGTCTCAAGTATTTTTTTGTTGAGAAATTGGAAAACATTTTTGGTATGCTCACCCACGCGAATACAGTGCCGAATGTCAACGTACTCTTGGTTGTTTTGTCGCATCACCAACATCAATTCGAAGCTTCACACATGAGAATGCCAATATGATAGTTTTAGCACTTCAAGTATTTCTTTTTCCCTTGGAAAAATGCATCTCTCATAAACAAGGCTGGCTTGACAAAAATCGCCACATAGTATTACATCAATACCATCGAACAGTCCCTCATGCATTTGTTTTATTGCATGTAGATGTGCATCGACTATCTCAAAGATATATGGACCTACGAGCAAATTTTCATCTATGACTATGAGCCGCAAGTCACTCTATAGCAAAGACAGTTCGTCTAATTTCTCAGCACTCAAGGAGGTTGTAGTTTGAGAGATCGATGAAATGTGTAAATCAAAGTGAAGAGTGGTGCCACCTATGTTGAATGCTGCTTTCCCAGTGTATGTTGTTGTTGGAGCTATATATGGCTCACTCTACTCAACTTGGTCTCACGTATATATTTGTATCTTATCCTTAATATGAACAAGTCTTTGGGAGCGTACATGGTGTGGCTCTTCTCTCTCTCTCTCTCTCTCTCTCTCTATATATATATATATATATATATATATATATATCACCATGGTATCAGAGCAGTAACGATCACACAACGATTTAGTTCATGGTGACAAAAGAGTGTATGTGTATGCAATTTACATGTAAGATTCAAAATTGCTATAATATCTTTTTTGAGTATTGATTCTTATTATATGTGGTTGTTTTATGTTAAGAAGAATATGATTCAATTTAAGATTCAAAATTGCTATAATATCTTTTTTGAGTATTGATTCTTATTATATGTGGTTGTTTTATGTTAAGAAGAATATGATTCAATTCTTTTGTGGCCTTTATTGCTAATTGATATGATGAATTGTTGATTATGTTTTTTGTTGATTTGTCTTTTGAGACCCTCAACTTCGTCTCAATTTTTGGGGATCATTTGCTCAAAATTTGGAGAAATGAAAAAATTTCCATAGAGAATAACACAATGGTACTTTTTATCCAAAACTCGTTCGTCTCCTCGCGCTCTTCGATTTGAGTCCGGGGTTGGCATCAATCGAAGTTCGCAGCAAAAAGTTATGTTGTTTTCACTACAATCGAGCTTGATGCAAGTTTCGTCCTCGTGGGTCTTCGTGAAGTGTTCGCAATCGTTTTTCTAATTTTGGTGTCAACTTTTACGAGAAAATTTAGCTTTTTGCTATTCATATTGCGGCCGTCAATCTTGAGTCGCATGTCGCGTCTAACGTCACTCTATTTTGAGGATTCTTTTATTATTAATGTCTCCTATTCCCTGCTATTTTGGCTAACGTCCCTCACATCTTTGGATGTTAATTGAGCATCCTTCTTCGGTTTATCATTGGAAGAGACCAATCGTCATACTTCTCTCCTTCTTAATTGAAAACTTCACTATATATGGTGTGTATATTTTGCAATCTTATTTTATACGTTGTGAGCGGGATGAAAACACACACAGCACCTCTATAACAACCCGACACACACTCTTGGGAAGATACACACACACACTATGGGGCACCACTCAGCTTACACAACACACCTGGCCGAGACAGGGAACACACCTCTAGAGTGAGAGGAGAGAGACTATCCACTTGCCCACTCCACACAGAGACACACACACACACACACACACACACACACACACACACACACAAAAACTCAGCTCAAAAGAGGAGAACTTCTGATGTTTAGATACAAATGAGCTTGGGCCAACACCAATGGGGCAAACAGCTCACACAATATGGGTAAAAGATACCAGATACAATCACAAATTGGAGAAGAAGCTTCACTCACCGGAGAAGATTACACAGAAAAATAGCAGAAAAATAGTGAGGAATTTGGCAACATGGACAACTCCATCGCGTTCGGAACGGCCCAAAACCCCAGTCTACAATGTCAAAGTGCTCAAATCCGACCTCGGATGAGCAGTTTACGGCCAAAACAAGCTCCAAAATGAGCAAAAACACACCTGCGGCTGTTCCTTCTCTCTTCTCCACGTTTTTTCTGGTCTTCTCTCGGTTTTTTCAGCTCCCACACTTAGCTTTCTTATTTGGGCACCCTTGGCCTTTTAGATGACCTCAAACGGACCCCGAACAGGCCAAACACTGACCTCGCAGTGCATAGTTGTCACCTTTTTGCATCATTCGCACACCTGGCACTCAGCTTTTTTCCAATAATGCATCTCGCCACCACGTGAAGTGGCCCCAAAAAGTGGTCCTAATGATGACCTTTCTGCATAACTCTCACAAGAAAACACCCACGTTGTGTCCGTCCTCATCCGCGTGCAAATATTGACCTCATTCGCCCTCCTGACGCCACTAGATGCCATCTGACGCACCTGCTGACCTCACATCGTCGGCCCGCGGATAGCTTCCTCGAGAAGTTTTACGCGCTATAAAATCCTCATTATTGTAGAAAAACACAGTGGTACTGGTAATAGTGAAAATCGATGCACTATGTACATGCTGTCCTACCTGTACACATGTGGGCCCCACATAACCACCTGGCTCTAGAAAATGGGCAATCCTTTATTCTATGCACCATGCATGTATATGTACATATGCACAATCCCTTGCTCCAAAAAACTCATGACAATGTTAAGGCGGTCCGGGGTGGGCAATAAGAGAGGCGACCTCTAAACACCCCTCAAGGATCTCGTGCTACTCAATTGGGGTTGGGCCAACCACAAGCAAGAAAAAAAAACAACAAACCCATAGCCAAACAAGTGAAGGGGCACTACCTAGTTATAGAGAGAACTAGAACGCAAAAGAGTAGAATCCTTCAGCAATACAAGAGAGAAGAAAGGATACACTATCACTAATATCAATGCTACAAATACACACACCAAACACCCCGAGAGAGATAGAGAGAGAGAGAGTTTTGTGCCCAATATTTAGCTTCAGTTTTAATGATTGACGTGAGTGTATAAACAACTTGGAGGAGATTCAAGAGACACAATTAAGTTTGATGATGTTGCCATCTACACATTATCTTACGGTTATGGGAACCCTCTCACCATACAACCCTCTTATAATGTTTTTGCAAGCAAAAACACAAACACAAGAGCTCTTGATCAGTCACGTACAAGAAAATATTACAAAAGAATTTCAAAATGAGAATGCGTCACCTTAAACCAAACGAGATAAAGTTTCCAAGCATGAATTGAAGAGACTCAAGAGAGTTTTGAACCGCCTTTACACCCAAATTATTGATTCAATTGATGTGCAAGAGTGGGTACAACTTTGATTGGAAGTTATGAATCACTCACTCCCTTGCAATGCTACAACTAGCTCAAGAAGCTTTCATATACACTACAAGTAATTATAATGTATAGAGATCTCACTCTCTCTACCTACAACTAAGATGGTGAATGCTATACTCAAAGTAGTGAGAAATAGTATAGAGATGATGCCATTTACAAAGGGAAAAGGGCTCTATTTATAGGAGAAGAGAGTCCTTATTAGAATTATCTCCTGATCAACATTTACATAGAAAACCTTGTTTATGAAAAAATTTATATATGCTTATAAGCGCAAGGCTCTCTTGTCTCTTGAGTCACATGGATGTGGGCTCAAGAGGAGAGAATTATTGAGGTGAAATAGATAAGATTTTAGAGAGGTGAGTGATTTTTGTGTGAGGTTGCCTACTACTCCAAGGTAGAGTAGAGTGGGTGCAATTTAGAAGAAAGGGTTAGCAGTTAGTGTTAGCAATCACTAAAAAAAACTAGTAATATATTTACTATGGGTAGAATGACTTGAATGGTGAGAAAAGAGGAGTAAATGAGATGGATGTACCCTTGAGATGGTGAATCCTTGATGAATCTTGGACTCACCTATCCGTAGATTGTTGAAAGTGACCGCCATTCTTCTTCTTCTTTTCACGCTGCCGCCATAGTTTATATCACCACAAAGAGAGTGAGGGTTTTGTTGATAAAAATTTCCAATTTTGTAGAGATTAAGTATGATTAGGTTGCTTATTTTTATGCATTCTTGAAAGGGTAGAATAAAATTATAATATGGGGGTGATAGAGAGGGATATGAAGATGGTGGATGTAGGTAAAGTTGCAAAAGAGAACTATGGATATGAGAGGGGAGGGTAATGATGAGAAGGGTGAAAGAAAGCATGGAACTTGCAGGTTTGAGTGAGGGATTGAGAGGAATGAGTGTTTGTGTGTGTGGAAGTGTGAAAAAAAGTGAGAGAAGACTAGGAGTGACTTGTGAGAAAAAGTGGGGCGACTAGGGTCCACCATAAAATTCATATTTCACCAATGGTAGCTTCAAAATCTATGCAAATATTCAAGGTGATTATTGAGCTTGTCGGCTACATTTTTTTTGTAGGTCACTTCTTCAAATGTTGAGCGGAGATAGGCGGCAAAAATCTCACCAAAAAGCCAGCTTTTATACATGCAAAAGTCTTTTAGTGGCCCCCTCCTTTGTTGAATTTTCACAATGCATCCAAGAGTGAACCCCTCCTTTGTCATATCATGACACAAAGCATCAAAGTTATCTTTACACATGCATGGAGGAGGAAATTACTGAATAAAGAAATGTATACATGGTAGGACTAATGTATGGACTATTCATGGATTTTAGCTCAATGAGCACATGGTGTTAGAATAATGAGTTAGAAATGGAAGAATTATGGATATGAAAAAAGGTATTGGAATCATATGATATGGTTCCACTTTTGTATTATTTTGGGTGAAAGATAAAAAGTATACAAGTAAATGAGAATTATATAATAAAAGTGACTAAGAGAGTAGGAGCCGGTTTTTTTGTTTTCATCACAAGGGTGAGGATAAAAATGTGGAGGTGATTTTGTATAAAAGAAAAAAACATTATGAGATTAGGGAAAGTACACATTGGTAAAAAAATATAATAATGGTGCAAGAGGATAAAAGAAGGCATACATAGCCTAATAAAACACACACCTATGTATAAATATTTAAATAAATTACCAAAATAATTATAAAAAATCTCTATATTTAGGACCTATATACAATGAAATATTTACACAAAAAAAGGACCATAATATATTTTCCTCTTTTATTTTATTTATCTTTTTGGCTCAACTAACCCAGTGACTAGCTAACTGAGGGTTTTTAAGGAGATATGGAGAAAGTCCCCTAACTCACACATGTCTATGTACAGTGAAAGGGTGATGATAACCACAGTGTTTGAGTGGTTTGATAGGGTGCGATAGCTCACTATGTTAATTTTGAATAGCCAAAAAATGGCTATCATTATCCCTCCCCTCGGATGATGGCATATTCATGTGCCATCATAAAGAATCTTTTCCAAAGAGAGTGCTCCCGAGTCCTTGACAAGATTTTCATTGTTTGGCCCCTTGGAATTTTGGCTCAAGTTACACTCATGCTTCATGCAACAAAACTTACATGAGATAGTTACCTTTTGACAGATCTTTGGTAGATCCTCAGGTAGAAGACGACTCAAGTAAGGATTTAGCCGATACCCATTTACCTTCTTGGAGTGTTCTTTACCATTCAAGTCCATGAGTTGGTAGTAACTCGAATTGAAAGCTTTCTTAACTACGTACTGTCCCTGCCATCTAGTTTCAAACTTGGCATCAAAACGATTTTCAAGTTGATTGTCATACCTTAGCACAAGCTCTCCTTCTTTAATGCCTTTGTCCTTGAGTTTCTTGTCAAGATTCTCCTTTGCTTGTGTAGCTTTCCTCTTGTAGTACTCGTAAGTTGCTTCTATTTTCTACTCAAGCTCAGCTAAGGTAAGAAGTCGATCCATCCATGCTTCTTGATTATCTTGTGCTGCTTTGCCATGAAGTTGCATTGTTGGAATTTTGAGCTCAATTGGTTGTATATCCTCTTAACCATAGACCAAGTGAAATGGTGTGAACTCTGTGGCTTCCCTATATGTGGTTTAATCTGCCTACAAGGCACCATCCAAGAAGTCATTCCACAATTTTGTATTGTTTTCCACCATCTTTTTAATGAGGCCTGCAATAACACCATTAGCCTTTTCCACCAAACCATTTGACTATGGTTAGTAGGGTGTGCTATGACGATGTAGAATGTGAAGCTCTTCACAAACTTCCGTAAGGGAACCCTTCTTCACCCTTGGATCAATATCGAAAACAATCTCCAAAGGTGTGCCAAATCTACAACAAATATTTAGTGTAGACAAATCTACGCACTGTTTTTCCATTTACCCTTGCCACACTTTGAGCCTCTACCCACCTAGTCATGTAATCAATAGCCACTAGATGTAGAGTTTACCATTTTTTGTTCTAGGCAAAGGACCCCTATCATCAATGCCTCACTTTTTGAAGGGTCCATTTGCAAGCACTATTTTCCTTGAACCATGTACCAATCTTCTATTTCCATTTAGTTGATAGTTGTAATAGCTTTTACACCAATTTTGGACATCCACATGCAGGCTTGGCCAAACATACCCCACAAGAAAAATCTTTTTCACAATTAACTCTCGGGCAAAATGACCACCACATGCTTCTTCATGCAAATCTTTTAGAATTTTTGAAATTTCCTCAATAGTTGGTACTCTTCTTCACACTTGATCCTTCTCTCTTTCATAGAGGGAGCCTTCTAGAAAGAGATAGACACTTGCCTTCTTCATGAGTCTCCTCTTCTGAGATTTTGTGAAATCTTGTGGAAACTCGCCCTCCAAAATGTAGCCAATAATGGGAGCCAATGAATCCAATCCCTAATATCTCGGTTTCTTGACAGCTACTACCACCATGATGACCTGCACTTCTTTCTCAACACATGTAACTGCTTGTTATACAAGTAAATCTACATCTTCATTTTGTTTCTAGGAATATGATATAGTCGCACTTATTCAAATTGATAAAACAACCTATGAATGCAATGAACTTTTGTGCTTAGGCTTTCATTCTTGCATGCCCAAATGCCTAAAATCTGCTTCACAATGAGAAGTGCATTCCCCTTTGGGTAATAGCATGAAAAGGTGATGCAAAAAGTAGTGTCCTTGACACTTCTTTGTGAGACATTTATGGATGGTGCTTTAGCACACTTTTGAAGGTGTCACTTGTGAGACTACACTTTATGCTTATTTTTTTGAAACGTTGGCTCCAACCACTTTAATAACGATTTCTTGAAATGTATGTCCGTCTACCTTTTATGCATGCTCTCTCTCTCTCTCTCTCTCTCTCTCTCTCTCTCTCTCTCTCTACTTGCATGACGTACAACAATCTACCCTCATCTCTCCTTCTCTTGAAACAAGGAAGCATGGCTTGCACATCCATCTGCCTCAATGATGTCTACGTCTTGGCTTGATGTGAATGCAAATTGCAACCAACATGATCCAACCTTTAAAAGGGCAAGGCTCTTGTCTACTTTGCCCCATGTTGGTGTGGCTCAGATGTGGCAGCAGGACATTCAACAACAGAAACCTTCCCACTACACTCAAGGTGGATGGCTACCCGTGGATGGAAGCATCAGTAGATTGGGAGAGGAAATTCAACAGCAACATTGAGAGCACCTTCTTGGAAGAGGGGGTTGTGCTACACCAGCAGCATTGGTAGATTCTCTAACTTGGATTGCAGCCCACATCTGTGGAAGCAGCAATTGGACACCAACAAAATCCTTCAAATGATCGCCACATTATCGGGTAGCCAATAATTGCAGACAATAGTTTTGGTTACCATCAGCAAGCTTCAAATCCAATGGGGTGGTCTCACTCATATGAGGATCATGTGGAGGACAATCCAAGAAATAATGGGATGTCCCCTCATGGCTGCATTGATTACTCAACCACAATTCGCTAGGAAGCCACACATAGGATGCGACAATATTGGGCCATGATGAAACGAGAGAGTCGTCAAAGAAAAAGAGAATGGGATGCATCATTCTTGTCAACGCCTCAAGATATCAGTATAGTTTGCAAAACAACGGTGCTTTGCTAGCAAGAATCTACAAAAGGCATGAATTGTGAAGCTAAGAAAGCCACCTTTCGATTGCTTCTAGAGAATCCAGCTTTTCAACGGCTACACAGTAGATTAGAGAAGTCTATACTCTCCAACATACAAGGCATAGTCACCAAAGTCAAAGCATCCTTGTCTAAGCAGGAGCTGAAGCTAAAATGAGCTCTATGCATGATGTTGGTGAATAGCGAAGGGGATCCATCAAGGTCTATAAGCAATTCGAAGATGGAGAGGCTCACATGGCTGCATCAATGAAATTTTGCAGCAGCAAATTCATGATTACAGCAGGCTGAAGCAGGAGCATATCCATTGAAATTATGTCGACATAAAGAGCCTCAAAGTCATTGCATCACGTAGGAGATAAGAGACATTGTGTTTGCGTTTTGGTAGGCAGAGATCCGAGTGTCCCCAAACAAAAAGGATGTGTGTCAGAAGCGTCTGGGGAAAAAATACTACATAAATCATCCAATACATTTTCTCACGAGTCCCACGTATGCTTTAAAAGTGCTTAAACTATTTTTTTTTCTTGCATGCTTTAGTATAGGTACCATGCATGTAGGTAGTAACTGCATTTAGGTAGTATTACATCATTTATAGTGTTGTTTGTGAAGGCCCAGAGGTGTGTATTCTCCAAAAGGAAATCTTTTGGTACTCTTGGAGCACCAATATAAACTCAAATATATTTTACTATCACCATAGCAAGCACCATAGGTATTGTGTATACAAACTCTTTAACCACCAATATATACTCACGGATCTCCTAAAATACTTAGAACCATGAAGAATACCTTCACCCTGGGTAGAAGCTAGCATGAGGTCAAACAAGTACTTCAAGTATACATAAAGGCGAAAAAAAGCTTTTTGGGCCAAAGTGCATAGACTAGGTACTTCAACACTACCAGTTTTGCTACATGTACCTTGAGAAATATATTACACTGGTGTTGGTGCTCAAAAGCACCAATATAGACTCATAAGCACTACTAGGGTCCTCTTGGACAATGAATGTACATTTAATGATAGTTTAAAACCACCTTTGTAAACTCATAGGTCCTTTACAACTATGAAAGTACATACCCGTAGGCTCTCTTGGGCTACTTGGAAGCATCGAAAGTACCTTGAGATTAGGTAGAATCTATCATGCAACCACCAGTATGTACTTTTGGAATACAAACTCTAGGTATATAAATACTTTCAATGTACTCTCTATGGTACTTATTAAATTATCAATTTCAATTACTTAGGTACTTTGCAAAAACTAGCACTTCATAAAGTACCATTTACATTGGCTTATGTACTTTAGTACCTAGCAAAAGGTTTAAAAAGTACCATGTTAGGTAGCATGTTCAAGTTGCAATGACTTTAACCTTCTCTTCACAGACTCAAAAGTTTGATGAGATTTTCTTTTCAGTGGACATGTGGAATTTTATAGGAGATTCCAAATGGAATATTCACACATCAAGATCTCTCTTAGGTGTTTTGAGGGATTGAAGCCTTGGTTTATTTGCAAGTTGAAGGATGGGTACACCTGTGGTTGCATTGCTCACATACAGATGATATACCTCAAGGATGCATTCAACCAGATGAGACAAAGCAAGACAGGAGTGCACAATGAAGGGTGTGGTTTCAAGTGTCAAGTATGCTTCATAGAAGAGGATCTAGGAAAGTGTGGAGCTATTGAGTACACACACAATAGCATCAAAAAATTGGAGGAGATGGTATTATATATGAAGCGAGACGAGTCTACGTTTCATAAGCTCTCTTGTTTGAAGGGAGAATGTGATCACTGTGGATCGCAGCGGCTAGTACTCTGTCCAAAAGAAGAATCTGAAAATGCATTCGAGATTTTATTAAAGGTGTTTGAAAACATTGCATCAGTCCATCAAGAAGGCAAGAAGAGCAAGGATCTATTGGTTAAGGAAATGGGATGTGCAGATTTTACATCCTTACTTAAAAAGCATTTAACCACCTACATCAGACACAACTTTATTCCCAGGTGGCAATCTCAACAATTCAAAGACTACATTCAAAGGTTTCCTAGAGACGTGGTAGTCTGTGTTCTAGACTTTGCTAAGAATTACTCTTTCAAGGAGCAAAATAAAATCCAGTCAATGCATTGGTACTCTTCATGAGTCACAATCTTGGTGCACATCACCTATGTTCGAGACGAGGCTGACAGGGTGTTGAAGTATATACATTTTTACATCTTTGATGACAAAGAGCATGAGACATTGTTTGTCAAGCATTGCATGCAGTTGCATAGTGTGTGGCTACAAGAGCAAGGATTCAACCCCTTGAAGTGGAACTGGGTCTGGTCAGTCAGGTGTGCTGCTCCATTCAAGGCATCCATACCATTTTTCTTCATGTCAAGATATTCTAGATTCTTTGATCTCTTGAACATGATATCCAGTTTCTTGTTTTCTCCTAGCCTTTGAGACGTGTCATTGATTTAGGTACTACTCTTTGACTGGCATTGAGATGCTATGGAGTTTCTTTGCATCGGGCCATGGAAAAGGAGAGCATGATGTAGCTAGTGCAATTGTAAAAAAGGCTCCAACACATGAGCAATTGAAACCTGATGCATGGCACATGAAGTGTGCCAAGGATGTGGTTAGTTTCTTGAAACATAAATTTCATAATGAAAACACCCGGTCAGAGGTGGCTCGAATTTTTTGGGATGTCGAAGCGGTAGATGTGACGAGGGAGAGGAAATGGAATTGCAAGATAGTGAAAGGGTCATGCACTTTGCATTCTGTGAATGGACACTCTAGGACTGACAAGTGTGCGCTTCGCTACAGAGCTCTCTCGTGTTTTTGTAAGTTTTGTATGTCACAATGTTCGAGGTGATGCCTTAACAACACACATGTCAAAAATTGGTAGTATATTTCCATCAAATCCTTGGACAACAGTGACAAAGAAAGTGATCAGTCAAGTGATGATGAAGGATCAGATTTTCCTATGTATTGTGGACATCATGATGACATTAGTGATGCTCTGCGTGTAGGTGACAACTTTGCCATGAATACAAACAAATATGCAGAAGACTTCTGCCTCTGGAGGTGCTCTAAGGATAAATACAAAACAACACGAGCTCTAAGAGATTCTTGGAAAAACTGCATTTTTTCGAATTCCTATTTGGTTGAGGGCTACTACTATGATCTAGTTGATGGTACCAAGGGTGTTTATTACATACCTCCTGAGCAACCAAAAGTGTTTTTGGCATCGCACTTGGTTCAATCCATCAAGATACCTTTGGAATCCTTTCATGGAGAGCCACATAAGTTCATATTATCTCCAGAGGTTTATAAAAAATTTTACAACAGCATGCCAATGATTTTGTAGGTCTTTGTATAGTTGACTCTAATGTTTTGCTGCAATTATTGTTTGTTCTACCTAAGTCCCCCCAGAACACCTAATCACAAATGTAGTCTCCTGATTCTCTTTTCTCTTGCTACAGTCCATGTGTGGTGTGTTTATCTCTCCCACCGCCACTTCTCACATGATATCAGAGTGCTGACAAAAAACTGTCTACCTCCCATTTACTGTATCAACATGTGTACTTCAAAAGAGTTTATAACTTACTACAGTTCAGGTTCCAAGCATCTGATGGCTTGTTCAGGTACTTAAAGGGGGTATCCAGGTAGTCCCAAAGTACCAATGACAGTTTTTTAGTGCATGTTCTCCAATATAGAAGTGTGCAAATTAGGTACTTAAAGTAACATGCATGGAACATATTTGTAAATTAGCTACTTTAAGTACCATTGTTGTTAGTCTCTCAACATTCTTCACATGTATCTATCTACAGATAGGGTACCCTAAACTACCACTGTGAGTGTTTTGAAAGTTCCCTTTTAAAATACATGCCTGCACATCAGGTACACCAAGTACCTTGGTTGGTACCTATATTGTTACTTTTTAGTGCTAGAATGCTAAAACACATGATTGTAAGGACAAGGGGCCTCTAATGACTACACAACATGGCCTCAAAAACACTTAACTTACGTGTCTGGCACCATCCACAGCCACAACCAAACACACACACTACCCACAACATAAATTGAGTCCAAACCACAAAAACTAGAGTCCAAATCATGTTAAACGGACATAATGGAATAACTATAAATTCGAATTTCGTGTTGCCGATAAGTGACATGTTAATCACTCAGTATAGAGGTATCCAAAATGTTATCCAAAAAACCATCCATCATGGGAAGTAGGCATATACATGGGTTAGTAAAGAGCGTTGAGCTGTAATGACAAAACATGGTAGTACAAGGGTTTTCTACAAAGCTTGGCTTCCTAAAATTACATGATCTTTTTAAGGATGAGATACTAAGACTAAAATTTCATTGGCATCAAAAGTGGCCCCGTCAAATCGTTTGTCCACCTCGCTTGAGTGCAACTTTAAAATAGTTGTCCTCCGATGTAGGCTTCACATTGAAGGTGAAAGCTGCGACTGACCAATCCATAGCATCATGCCACTTGGCAAGAACCTCTTGAAAATCCCTGGACAAGAATTCAATACTTCGATCCTCTAGGCCATTGGTAGAAGATCATCAAATTGAAGCAAATAGGTAGTCACCTCAATCTCGGGCATAATTGGTACTGAATTGACATCACCCCCTCTAGCATAGGAGGTATTAGTATGCAACAAGAAACCATCACTATCCATATCATCCGTATGTACCCGAAAAACCGTAGGTATGTCATCTTTGGTAAACATGGATTCCTCTAGAGCTTCATCAAGTATCTTTACGAGTTTGCTATCATCTCCTTCTTTTTGTTGCTCTAAGCTGCCTATGAAATGCAAGCCTCGAACATCCTTCCCATGTGGAGCAGAAACTCTCTTAAAGCATCATCCAAAGAGCAATAAGCTCTAGATCTTTCTCAATCGGCAAAGAATCTTGTAAAGCTTGTATATCTTGGTCCATATAAACTTATAAACTCCCTCTACCTTGATGTAAATAAGTACTAGCATGCATAGAGATCTTCGGTTTGGTAAAACACTCTGCATCCTTTTTACTCTCCATCAAATATCGTTCAACTACATCATCACAAGATCTCGCAGACATCTCAAAGATGTCATCAAGCTTCCTAGTAGGAGCATCATCATAATGGCTTGGGTTAACAAGACCATTGTATGACTGCACAACACCTTTCTGCACCCCCTCTGAACTGATACTAAGCATTGAGTGATCTGTATACTTGGGTGCTTCAAGTTCACTTACCATCGGTTGAAATTCAAGATCACAAAATATGTATGCATCAAGTGGTGAATCTATCCCGTCATCCATATGCACATGTATATGATTGTAATTATGTACTTGTATGCGTTCCTCTGTAGATTCACCCAGATCATCTAGTAGCAGATCTAGACTGCTCCATTTATATTCCTGTGCATGTGGAGCTTCATCTAGTGTAGATAAGCCATGAAATTCTTCAATTCATTAGATACCTCCTTTTGCACAACCAAACCATGTACATCAGCTTCAATACATATCTACTTTAGCACATCCAAGCCATCTGAATCCTCATGTATCTGTAGATCCTGGATATTGTCATTCTTATCCAATGGCCTAAGTCGACTTGCAGAATATGGAATACCAAGATTTACATGAACCATCTCTGCAATCCCTTGATCATCTGCAATCTGCAATAACTTGTCATTTTCAAGCAGACACTCGTTCACAATAGCTTCAAGCTTGGCTCGGATTTCTTTACAAACATTTGCATAGGTAGGCACGTCAGTATTATCTCTATCTTCATCTAAATCCGCTCAATGATGAAATAGCTTCTAGACGAGTAGGCTTTGAAAAAATTTTAGTAATGGTTTTAAAATGGAAATCATTATTTATCCATGTTAGGTTACCTAAAGCCGGGGTTAAATTTGATACCTGCAAAGCTGCATCTGCTTTAGCTTTATTTCTTGCATGAATCTGCCCCCAAAATTCATGATAGCTGATTGTCAGCAGTTGATCTCCATCACCTTTACTGAAAGTAACCTGCTTCTATTGAGTCATCTGCTCTATTTCCAAGGCTATATGCCGATCATCCACTTGTACAACTGCTTCTTCAAATTTTACCCAGCTATATCTACATACATACCAATAAGCTCTTGTATTTGATCACGTAATTTTGGAGCTACTAACCGGTCAAATGCCTTGATCATATGCTTAGTTGGAATACCCATAAGGTCCATCTCTGACCTGTAGCATACAAGATATCCATCACTATCATAACCGTCGAATGTACCTTATCCAATGCTTCTTCCACTTTGCTTGCTTCATCTCGGCTTCATTTAATCAAGAAAATCCTCGCAATAAATCTTCTTGGTTTGAACCAAATTGCTCATATGTAACCTCATACTGCTGCTGCTGTAGCCTGCAAGAAAGCATCAAATAGATGCATCATCTGCTGCATTATCTCTACTTGAGATGTCCTTGTCATCCTCTCTGCCAAAATTTTCCGTCCCAGCTCGCTTCACGTCGAGTTCACCCCCAAAGATGACGGGGAAACATAAGTGCGATTAGTGAGCAGGGTTAGCACAGGGCTGTTGGCTATAGGAAAAGTGTTAGAGAAAGATGCATAACACCAAACAATGGGCTTATCATTCACTTTGAAAGCGTACAATTGATATATGGAGGACTTCAATTGGATAAATATACATGACCAAGATGGAAAAAATTGGGCTGTGAATAGCCCTTAGAACCTACACAAACTGCTTCTTGGCTGTAGATGACTCTATTTTCCCAACGGCCCCTGCCTTGTCCTCAACTCGTCAGCACTTGCTTCTCACAATCTATCGCTTCTTAGCATAAGAACCACCCCTTTTTCTTTTAAATGATAAACTTTCTCTTTAATTTAAAAGAAAAAAAAAACACTGCTTGATGATCCCTGCAGGCAACGACAACTTCACTGCTTGTGCTCGTCTTGGCCACTTTCTGTCTCGTATACGACTTTCCGTCCCCTGCAGACCGCCTCTCCAAGAGCCCTCCTACGATTCTTGCCCTGTCGGCTTCTACTAGGCTCTGCAATTGTACTATTTCATGAACCCTTTGCTCCAACTATAGTTGGGTCTTCGTGACGTCTTGATGCAGTCACTTTCTTGTACAGAAAACAAAACTTTTGATAAACCTCGTGGCCGTAAAATAATATACTGCTGGCTTGCCAAAAACTATCAAGTAGTCAGCCAAAGCCTCCGCTCGTCTCGGTTGACGGCGCCTCTCCTCCTGCTTTCGCTTGCCAACCTACGAACTGTCGTCCTCGTCAAGCCCTACCACAAATCGCCAGTTGTTCTCTCTCTCTCGCTGTTGCTCGACGATGACCTCTCAACCTCTTGCAGTTGCCCAGGCCTGGGGATACCTCGTCAACTCTGGCCGCGTTTTCCTTGCTGCTCGCCGACCTTGTGATTTTCTCGGCCGCCCTGTAACTCTCCTCACTAATACTCCCAGTCGAATTTCCGCCACCGACCTCAAGATCCGCCCTGTACTACATCTTCTGCTTTATTGATCTTGCACTCAGTACGCTCCCCACCCAAAAGCTTGTTGGACGGCGTTTTTCTCCCTGCTTGACGGCACAACCTCCTCGCTTCTCTGACGCCACGCTCCTGCCCGCTTTTTCAGTTCCTGCCCTTTATTCGATTCTTAGCTTCTTATTAATAGCCTGCTTTTCCCCAAGCGTCCTCGTTCTCGGCTCTCAGCAAGTCATCTAACTGTTTTCGGGTGGCCTCTCCCTAATCTGCTTTTCTGACAGCGCTCTTCATCTTCTTTAGCTGCTATACGGCACTCTATCATGTTCGCTCGACAACGCTCTTCTGACGGCGCTCCTAGTGCTTATGGGTGGGACCCCCTGAACTTCGACAGCGTCAACCTCCTACTCCTGCTCATGCGCGGCCCCCCCTCCCGTCAACCTCTTATTTTCTCCTTGCGCTGTCTCCCTGCTCCCCCCCGTTTCTAACAGCGCTCCCTTCTCCTGATTGCTCGACGGCGCTCCCGTCTTCTCTACGCGCTCACAGACCTCTCTCGCCTCGTCGGCTCCTGCCAACCTCGGTCGTCTTGTCTGACGGTGCTCCTTTAACTGACGCGCCACCTTTTTAAGCTGTTCGGCTTTTTTATTTCTTGCTTAACTTCTTATTAATAGCCTGCTTTTCCCAACTGGCCATTCACACACACCTCATGGCCTTGCCTTCAAACTTCTCACCATATTTGGCACACACTGAAACCAAGGCAATGTTGAACACATTCTTATCGACCAAGGCAATTCCAAGTAGCATACATGTTTACCAAAGAATCGGTAAACACAGATAGTCCAAACAAAAAAGTATTTATGTCACCACCATAGCCTTGATCTAGCTTCGCTCTTTAAGCACACGTCATTCGGCACAAATATCGACCAAAGTTTCAGCAAGCACAATCGTCAAGGTGGAAGCATAGATAACTATAATGGAGCAATGCCTTCAGGATCCGTATTTGGTCTTCCTTGCCCTAACGGTCGCAATACGCTCTCCAAACATTTTGTTCGTGAAAAAAAAACTCATTGCATGGCTCTCACTTGTCATACATTATGACCCAAAGTACTTTGAAACTTGATTTGCTTCTCAAAGTATACCACCTTTCACAACCAATGTGAAAGACAGCCAATTTACCTTGTTTTTCCCCAAGTTCAAATTGGGAAATTATAAGGAAATATATTTCCACAAGAGAATGAAGAGGAAAAAAGAACCCCACGAGGTACTGTTGAATAATATCATTACCCTTAAAGGGATTTTCATCGTCCATGTGAGAATATTTTCTTCCAAGTGGAATTGGTATTCCCTCTTTCTAATGTGGAAATGTTTTCTCCCACGTGGATATGTTATTCCCTAATTTTGAAGGAACTCCCTTGTGGTAGAAACTATTCTTTAAGCATTTAGTTTCCCTTTTGAAGACCATCTCCCTTTGTTCACGTGGAATATTTTCTAATGTTTTTTAGAAAAAAATTCAATCAACAAACATTCCTTGTTCATTAACCATATTATAGTTTTACAAATAAACTAGCTTGTTGAATCCTATATCTTCTCCATACACTCCTTTCCATTGATTAATAAAAACATTCTTTCATTTCAAAGTGTAATAAATGTAGTCTACTTGCTTATCCACACTTTTAGTATCCTTTCAATTTAAGAAGCATTTGCAACTAAACTCTATGCCAAAACGCCTTATGGTAACTTTTGAAAGTGTAAAAGTTGCATTGTTAAAAAGATCATAAATTTTTTTTTAGCATAAAATAATAAATGCTTTATTTTAAAGTATTGCAACAACAAGCTGACCCTAAAAAAATGCTTGATTTCTTTGCTTAATTTAATACAAGGAAAAAAAGAGAGGAAAATTTTAGAGATTGTATAAGAATGCAAGTTAATATATGTGGTAAGTATAAAGCATAACTCAGATGATTGGCTTAGGATGACCCTCGCCCTCCGGTCAAGCTCTGCTTTGTAAAGGATTGGGTTGTTTGGAATATACGCTCAAGGCTCAGTCTGAGTTTGAAGCTGATTTGTATTTTTCTTGGTGACATTATAATACAATCACTCAAAATTGTGAGTTTTGCAAAAAAAATAAAATTGTCTTAAGCAATGTTCGTGCAAGAATGTATTATTATCACCATTTACATATCCTATTGTGCTTAACTTGTTGTCTCTTGTTACCTCCATTCAATCAATTTATGCCTTTCTTACAAGTCATAAACATATTAGACTTAGCAAGAATCAATTCAACATATCTCTATACATTGATGGGCAATTTGACTATATCAATATAAAGAGACACCCAAATTTAAGCATCTATGAAACTTCAAGGTCACAAATGAGTATTTCTTGTATTGCATAGACTAATTATGCAAGAATAATACAAGGTTAGACTTTACATAACACGTCTATCAAGAGCAAGTCCATATCTCTATATAAGTTTCTTCATGACTTTAATGAGTACTAGCAATCTGGACTTCCTTTTACCTTGATATACAATAACTACATTCGTGAAAAACCCTATCTAGCACCATGAATTAAATCCCAAGCATTATTACTTGCACATTTCACACTCAATCAATATTTATTCAAATAAAATCGTGTAGCAAATGAGTATACTTACATATGCAACTACTACATCCCCACATTTGGCACAAATTAGCATGAATAATTGAGACTATATAAGGATCAAAAGGAATAAAAAACTCTTGAACGAGAAGTAAGATGACTAGTTCCAACGTCTATATTGAGTTAAGGATCCAACTCGTTAGCATATAGTGTCATCAACATAGTTATAACAATTTCTCACATATTGGCATTCCTTCATGATATGGTTTTGGGATTTATGACACCAGATGTCATAGCCCAAGAAACATAGCATTCAAGAAGAAATGACGGTTCAGAATTCTTGGAACAACTTTGAAAGTACTCTTGGTTCTTATTCTTCAAAGATTTGATGCAATTGTGTAATTGTCCGTACATGATATCAACATCATGTATGTCCATGGCCTCCATTGCAAGAGATTCAAGAGTCTCCCTCTCTAAGCATGAAACCTCAAAGATAAGAAAAAAAATATTTTGTCAAATGATGACCACCAAATCTCGTGTATATATAAAAGGCCTTAGAAAATTCACACAACTAGATCCTTACCATTTGTTGAGGCATGCTCAATTTCTTGTTGTGGCAAGATTCATCCATGTTCTTTGAATATTTCTCCTTACATTTTTTAATGTCACCTCTTCTAGTGGATCTTACAGAATTTTCCTAAATATAGAAAAACCACATGTCATCTAGCTCATGCTTAATTTATGCTTACAATAAATTAAGAGAGTAGTTGCATAGATAAGGCACGCTAGCTTCCTTGATCTCCCAAGAAATCATTGAATCTAGATGGCTTTCTCTTTAAGCGTGATAACTTTGACATTATCTCACCCTACACAAACAAAGATAAAATGAAATTGGTACATTTGAGATATCATGTAAGAAGATATCATGGATTTTTTTAAAAGCGTGATGACTTTGACATTATCTCACCCTACACAAACAAAGATAAAATGAAATTGGTACATTCGATATATCATGTAAAAAGAATCTTTGAGAGAGACTCCGAGAGAGAGAGAGAGAGAGAGAGAGAGAGAGAGAGACTCGGAGAGAGAGAGAGAGAGAGGGGGGCATCTTTGAGGACATTGTAGAAAGTTGAAGAAGTAACTCTACTAAATTTCACCTTGAATGTGGTCTCACTTGAGTTCTTGTTTGTTAGCTCACACAAAACCTACAAATAAAATCTCACAAGTGAAGTTAATTTCGCGATCCAATCATTTATCAATTACAAAAAGACAAATCAAAAGAAAGACATACCTTCTTTTCTTTAGTATGTGCACTTCTTCTCCTAGGTTCTTGAGCCCTTTGACTATTTATACCCTACCGTTTGTGTACACAAAGAAAAATTACATTTACATATTGCCTCAAGATGAAGTTCATAAGAAATATGGCTTACCATCATTGAATTTATACTTCCAAATTTCTTCTCTTTCATTGGATTTTCTTTCTCCTCAAGTTCCTAAAAGGAGAAGGAAAGAAACATAAATAAGCTTGAAGTCCGATATTTATGCTTACAAATTAACCATAAGAACACATATCATATTGTTATTATTATGCTCTTAAGGGCACTTACCAAAGCATAGTCAGTCTCAATATCCACCTGAAGCACATCAATTTTGGCCTTAGATTCCTTACCGCAATTTGCAAGTTGAGTAGAAAGTGAAGAACAAATCTGCATGTATGTGAAGCTATACATTGTGATAGAGGTAGATGGAGGCCTATGAATGCTACTACTTCTTCCAAATAATAGACAAGGAGCATACAACTTGTTGACCCCTTTGAGTTTGATCTTGTTTTGATTCATTGCCCATGTGACATGTGCTTACTCCTTGTGTAGGTTGTATCTCATTCATTGCCGTATCAATCTGGATATGAACAAAAATCAAAGTAGAGATGAGATATAATTGATATCGTCAAACATGGCTTGCTCAATTTTTTGCAAAGAAATATAAATTCACAAATTTGTTCATGATACTTAAACATGCATCTTGATTGATGTGTACATAACGTGTATCCTAAAACAAATATAGCATGAAAAGAGAGAGATAGGATACATTAAATATGTGCTATCATCCCTATTTATGAACCCATCAGACCTAAGGGAAGTGAACCACCAATAGAGACCTTTTGGATATTGCTAGACTTGGAGTAAGATAGCATGATACACATATCAAATATAATTTAAACCAATACACATCACACTTTCCACTCACATTTTTAGCAATGAGGTCACCATTGTCCATATCATCCTCATATCCAACATTCTTATGTGCGATGGGTTGAGCCTTGGATGTGGGGTTATCTATAACATGCTGAAACTTGTGGAAGTGAAAAGTTAGATTTAAATTTTTCAAAAGTAGACACAACATAGAAAAACAAATAAACATTGCATATATATTTATATAAAATCAATCAATTACTACGAAGATCTTGGTTGTACACCCCATAAAGCTTTGGTTGTTGTGTCCTATGAACAATTATTTTTGGATTGATCTCAAATATTTAAATCAAAGAAGGTAAACTAGCAAGAAGTTTAGCTACCAAGAGAGAGTTTCACTTAAGTATAATACAATTACTTTATCAAACTTATATGGGAACTACTCATACTAAGCTTGAACCATGCACTATCTTTTGGATTAAAATTATGAAGACTAAATCCTTCACTTTAAAGTAGCATCTATCAACAATAACCTCCCCTGATAATTGTGAATTTGGTCAAAACAAAAAAGTAACATTTTTCAAATGTGGACAAAAAATTATACAAACTAGGTATAGTTTGTACTTACTTGTGTAGAACAAAGTATACCAACATGGTGGTCATTCTCATATCCATCACCCTTAGGTAGTATGGTCTCAACATTGGATGTTGGTACATGAATCTGAACATGTTGAGCAAGTGGCATGGAAACCTTAGACACAAGGAAAAAAACTAGATCACCTTACTATACAATGAAACATTTTTTTTTAATACTCATGCACATGTATTCTAGTCAATGGGCCATGGTGATTGTGATAAACGGAGCTTATGTGATAAAATTTCAATGCATCATTTAATTTTGGATATTGTGACATCTATGTCTTTCTTCTAGCAATTGTTTTGGTTAAGCAAGAATCCATTCGATTTAAAAAAATCATGAACTATAAAATATAAACTACTTAAAAAGAGTTTTGCTTAGAGATTTTTTTCTCTCTATAGCAAATTATAAAAAAAAAGGAATGCACAATGTCTTACACGAGCATTAAACCAACTTATGAAGAAAGAGACATTGAATGAAATAGCCTCCTTATCAATTTGTTAGTTTAAAATTTCATCCTTATTAAAGGAAATGCCAACTATACATTTGAAAAAAGTCAAATCCTAATAGTCCACTTACATTGGTTGAGAAAAGGACATTAGTGTTGTCATTCCCATGATATTCATCACTTTTGGGTAGCACGGTAGACTCAAAATTTGATGTTGGTGCATGAGGAACGTACTAAAACAATGTTAATCATAGCGTTAGAGATGAAGAAACTTGCATAAATAGAAATTAAAACACTATCTAACAAAACATGGTTAGTGAATCTTACACATGAGTCTATGTGGAGGTCCACAATTGGTGATGATGAAGGTTGAAAATGATGTGTTTGAGATGTACAACCATCAATGCAAGTTTACCTTTTGTTGACAAACTATACGACAAAAAAGAAGCATATTCTTAGGAGGCTACATGGTGAGACATTCACATAATGCATAAGTTTGCATTTTCTACTTAAAATTTATAAACATATCCATTTTTCATGTACCTTGGTTGTTGCACCTCTAAAACTAGTATCATGGAATCCTTTTGGGGAATATTTGGTCCCGTATATATCGTAGATTGGCTCAAAACACTAAAAAATATTGAAGCTTTGTTAAAGTCTCAAGAAATTATGATAAGGTAAGATTATCAACAAATTTATTACCTCAAAAGAGTCATCGATATTTATAGCTTCATCCAAGATTTGTCGGAAACTTTTGGAGCCCATTCCAAGATCATTGCTAGGGATGGAATCTTGTGTCTCTCCTTCCATTGAGTCAAATCTCATTGTTTTGCATTCCTTAGAGATAAAGACATGCATTTATTTTAAAACAATATCTTCCTTGTTATACCATGGAGATAAATGGAGAGTGCTACCTACCACATCATCAACTTGTACCCTACAACTCTCTCGTTTGGCAAAGATTGATGGTATAAGAACTCTCTCACCCTACATGAAAGACAATTGCTTATTTCAATGGATATTGAACCAACAATATGAGTCAAAAGAGATGAAAGGAAGTGGCACTTACTATTTTTAAGTCATTGATAACTTTTCCATCTTCACCGGGGATGAAAATTGCCCCAAAAGCATTTAGGGTACTCTTGAAATTTGTTACTTCCACCTCCCATGTTTCGTAATGACTTGTACTTAGCAATTTGACAAACAATCCCACTCCCCACATGACAATATCATTGTCCAAAGTAGAGAAAGACATATACTCTACACTTTGAGTTCGTTGCATATGAAATCTCCATGCTATAACTTGCAATGGCAGTGTCGTGACACTACCATACAATATAATATGTTGACCAATGTTCTCTCTCCCACAAGCCCAGCATGGTTTAGGTGTGGCATAGCATCTACGACGTCGTGCATCTTGTAGAAAACCCTCATGATTTGTAGGCAAGGGTATTGGGGGTACAAGAGGTTGTGATGGAGCATTTTGAATGCTCTTTATATCCTTAGTTGCTTGCACAATGTTGGTATCATTTATATTAGTTATAGGGAAAATAGTTATTTTTTTATGGCTAGTCTTCTTCTTATAATGTCTCCATTCCAAGATTTTGGAGTACACATCATCAACTTGCCACCTAAAGGAGGTGTCTCCAAAGTGTAAGCAATCTAACTTGTGAATATTCCTTTCAATGAAGCTACTAATGTTATGTGCCTCATTTCTATTTGCTCTCAAGTTAATGCTTGCAAACTCCCTTATACATTCCTCATCAAAAATGGTAGAAAGCCATCCCCTTATGGTCCTCATGCCCCTATTGTAAGAAGCATGTTGTGTTTTGTAGAACTTTTCTAGAAATGCTTTACCTCTAAGAGGATATAAATGTGCCACCAATTTTGGATGAAAGATACGCTCATATGTCACTGGTATTGCCTCCGGATGAATCAAGCCAAGGTTTGGAAGGGGAGCATGCAACCTCCTCTCGATACGTGAAGCAAGGACGCTACTTTGGGATTGTGATTCATGCCTTCCTTCTCTCCACCATCCTAGCTCTTGAGGGTTTTGCATTTCTTGCAACCTACAAGGAAACATATAATTCAATTTAATCCAACCAACTCACGCATGCTCTCTCTCTCTTTCTCTCTCTCTCTCTCTCTCTCTCTCTCTCTCTCTCTCTCTCTCTCTCTCTCTCTCTCTCTCTCTCTCTCATACACAGACGTCATGCAAGAGCCCCATAAATGACTTTCCTTATCTATAGCTCGAAGATAGCTTTCCACACCTTTTTCATGCATTGATTAACAATAGTGGATACTCGATGGAAAATTAATCAATGACATTGTTCGAAGAAATATGCTATGAAAAGACCCCAAAATCTATCTATGGAAAGCTTAATGTAGTGAACTACTATATCAACTTTCAAAAGTTTGTTAACTTTCATATAAAGCCTCACCAATGCTTTAACCTAAGTTTATTGTAAATTAACCAATATCAACATATAACAGGTACCTTTGTGAAGCCATCAATCCGATTTAGTGTAGCTTGAACTGTTTTAACAGCCCTCAAGAGCCAGAACCACAACCCCAGTTATAATAAGGATGATCCAAAAGCGTGAGTTTTTGATGGCTGTGTGTGTGTGTGAGAGAGAGAGAGAGAGTGAGTGAGAGAGAGAGAGAGAGAGAGAGAGAGAGAGAGAGAGAGAGAGAGAGAGAGAGAGAGCGCTCTGGACAGGACGCAGGCTGAATATCTTCAATGGCTGAAAACCCGAATGCAAAATAATTTCGCCCAAAAATGCCCCCCCCCAACTTGGATCGCTCCTGTTTAATCACGTCGATTCCCTATTGTGTGTGTAAAGAGGGACATATCGAGTCTCGAGATGAGAGTGAGAGAGAGAGAGAGAGAGATCGAGTCTCGAGATGACAGAGAGAGAGAGAGAGAGAGCGAGCATGCGGCCTTTAGCATGGACCCTTCCAAACCCCACTGCAACAAACCATGCCGCGTTGAGCACGTTGGCCCATGCACAATTAATGTGTGACTTCTCAAGCCTTTTACTACATGGAGTGGGAAATTAGAATACCTTACGGCATCCGAAGATGGCTAGGCGTTGCGAGGACTAGATAAATCACCAGCAAATTTGCTCAAGCGTACAACTTGGGACCCAGCTGGCTCCAGCAGCAACCGCCTAGGGAGTGAAGACTGATCAGAGCAGAGCCTAGAGATTTTGCAATTCCCGCCTTGGTATTTCTGCACGTAGAAATATTGATGGAGCTGCTTGGCCATGCAGGTGCTCATGTGTTGATGCATGGAGCCTACGTCGCTGGGAAGGCGTGGCTGGACCCCGTAAGCGAAACGGTGTCAAAGTTTTATATTGTTTATAACCCGGTGGGGCCAAGGCAGTGTTCGGGAAAAATGTGTCTCAGTTTAATATCGTGCCACTTTTAATTTCAAAAATGCCGGTTGAGGGCAAGGGGAAAAGGAGAAATTCCGCCCCAAAATAGAGGAAAATAGTGTAAAAACCTAAAAAAGATGCGTAATTTTCTAAAATCTCCTCTTGGAAAATTCAAGGAAAGGAATTTTGTATGTTTGGAAAAATTATTTTTTCCGAACACTGGGCTAGGGATAAAAAAATACATTTCTCCTAATCGTTGAAAATAAGGGCAAACCTGAAATTTTGGCTGAAATACTATAGACCCCGGCTTTTTTCTGACACTGGATGGAGAGCAATTTTGGTGTTGCAAAAAATAATAATCCTTCTTATTAGGCCCGGGTACTAAACCAGTGCTTGAAAAAATCTTTTTTCGAGAACTTGAAAAACCTAAAAATGAGAAATTTAAAGCATAAATTGATTGGTTTTTACTCTAAATTTACCTAATTTTAGTAGGTTGTCTCACCTTTAAATTTAAAATTTAAAGGTAAATCTCAAATTTTGTAGGTGAGATTACACCAAACCTTAGTTATTTTTAGGATTGTTGATCTCGACCAAAAGCTTGCTTGTCTTCTCTAAAACTACTACACTTGGCATCTCAAAAATATAACCATGCGTCCCATTGTCATTGTATGGATGCAAAGTATTCTTTCTAGACGATAATTTCATAAAAAAACGAATTGAGTTTTGAAAACATCTCAAAAATATTTGGCACTTGCTAGGTTGTAGTAGGTGCACTGCTTCCTCACTTAGAAACCGATTAATGTGTTACCTAAGTATGTGTCCTTTCAAATGACCCACAACCACAAAAATGAGGATGTATCATAGTGCCTTGATTGTACAAACTTCTTTTTAGTTGAGGTTGTTAATTAGTGAGGTCATAAAAGAAAGACTCACTATATTGGAGTCCTTATCATTTTGTATGTCCTCCCCATATAGCTATTGATCTGTCTATTTTGTACGTCCTGTCCATGGCCTAGTTACTAACTATAATACTTACATGTAGGTCTTAGACATGTAGATCATAGATTATTAGATTGTTGTCTTGATAGATGGACTCAGCTACTGATATTGATATCTTTATATACGATACTGATATCAAACTAATAACCACATAAAATTATGTAAATAATAATCTAGTATGATTATATCCCCATCTCCTATCTATTGTTTATCCCCATTTTCCTGTGTATCTATTTTGTTATTGTTAGACCAAGATCCAAGAATAACTATCTTAAAAAGAAAGAGCTACACATTCACACTCTTAATTGTTAGATTTAGACGATGGATACTTACTACTTATACATTTATTGGATACTTGCAATTGATTTATGAGCTAAATCATTCTTTTACTTATAAGCTATATGTTTACAATATGGATGGCTTATAGTAATATAAATAAGCAGTGAATGGTATTGATACTTAATTACAAGATATTGACGTCAAAGAGCTAAGCTATCCACATGTGTTGTCACCATGGTGTGCTCTATATCTCCACATTTTATCATCACATGTAAATTAATATATATATCCACATGTAATCACCATGGTATAGGATATAAACAATGAGCTACTAATATTTATATGTTATAAGATGTTGATATCAAACGAATGACCACATAAAATAATGTAAATAACGACTTAGTATGATCACTATTTTTATTTTTCTATTTATATATTGTTTATTGTTTAATAGAGGGAAGTTAACTACTATCAATTGTTTTATGAGCTACATTTTTTTACCATGCTATATGTTCATAATATCGATGTCTTATAATTAATATACATAAGCAATCAATGGTATTGATATCATGCAAGATATTGAACTAGGTTATCCACAAGATAATGATATCAAACTAAGCTATTCACATGTTATCACCACAATTTGCTCTATATCTATACATGTAACCACCACATGTAAAATAGTATATCTATGCATAATCACCACGGTCTAGGATATAAATTATGAGCTACTAATATTTATATCTCATGAGATGTTGATATCAAAATAATCACCACATAAAATCACATAAATAACGAGCTAGTATGATACCTATCCCCATTTTTCTATCTAGCTACTTCCTCATTAATTAATGTAAATAATATCCTATATATCTTGTAATAGAATATGGCTAATAACATTGATTACTAGTGGACATTAGAGTGGCAGTAGTGAGCATTTCCTTAAGAGGATTCTTAATGAACATAAGGAGAGTACTTGATTGAAGGTAGCAAAATAAACATTGTACCTAGCTAGCTTGGCATGAACAATACTTGCAAAAGAGAGAAACAATACTTAGCATCCTAAGGTCCTAGGTCTAAGTTACCACTAGCCTTTGGAGGTCTTTAATGAGCTAACCCTAAGGTCTTTTAAGCTCCATTATCTGTTCATTGCTCTTTGGTAGATCATATCCTTTTTGGACCCTCAATGAGATGTAGCCTTGTCTCCCTTTGTTCTTGTGCCGAGATAGGTCTAAAAGCACATGTCTATATTCTAACTCTTATTACCATTCACTTTTCCACATTAAATGATCTATATATGGCTAGCTATTATTTATTGTTTAATAAAGGGTAGTTAATTTTACATTTTTGTACAATTCACTTATATGTTATTGATGCTTTATAATATAAACAAGCAATTAATGGTATTGATATCTTACATGATATTGATATCAAACTAAGCTATTCACATGTTATCACCACGATGTGCTCTATATCTCCACATGTAAACTAATCTATCCACATGTAATCACCACGGTCTATGATATAAATAATGAGCTACTAATATATATATCTTATAAGATGATGATGTCAAACTAATCACCACATAAAATGATGTAAATAATGAGGTAATTTGATAACTATCCTTTTTTTTCTATCTAATGTTTATTGTGTAATAAAGTGTAGTTAATTGGCAATTGATTTATGAGCTTCATTCCTTTACCAAGCTATATGTTTATAATATGGATGGCTTAAATAATATAAAAAATCAGTGAATGCAAGTATTTATACCTTACTAGATATTGATATAAACAGCTAAGCTATTTACATGTGTTATCACCATGATGTGCTCTATATCGCCAATTTTATCATCATATGTAAATTAATCTGTATATCCACCTGTAATCACCATGGTATATGATATAAACAATGAGCTACTAGTATTTATATCTTACAAACTAATGACCACATAAAATAATGTAAATAACGACTTAGTAATATGATCACTATCCCCATTTTTCTATTTATATATTGTTTATTGTTTAATAGAGGGAAGTTAATTAGTATCAATTGTTTTATGAGCTACATCTTTTTACCATGCTATATGTTCACAATATCGATGTTTTATAATTAATATAATTAAGCAATCGATGGTATTGATATCATGCAAGATATTGAACTAGGTTATCCACAAGATAATTATAATGATGTCAAACTAAGCTATTCACATGTTATCAGCACAATTTGCTCTATATCTCTAAATGTAACCACCACGTGTAAAATAATATATCCACGCATAATCACCATGGCCTAGGATATAAATTATGAGCTACTAATATTTATATCTTATGAGATGTTGATATCAAAATAATCACCACATAAAATCACGTAAATAACAAGATGTCAACTATACGGATACTGAGCTCGTTCAAGGTGGATGCACGACATATGATATAGTGATTGGAAGATGGAATCTTTTATTTAAAAGGAGACAATATGTAAATGTGAGCATGAAGTAGGCGGCGGATAGTGCGACTCCAGAAGTTGGATTGGTCAAGATTTTTCTAATATTCTTTACCCTTTATTGACAATGATCCATTTCTGAGTGCTTACCATGTAATTTGTCACAAATTATCTCGTGAAAAAGGCAAATATGTTTGAAAATAATGAAGAAATTTATCTCCTAAGCCTACATAACTAACTCAAATTCTAGTTCTAGCACCTTGTATTGATAGTAGACAGTCAATCGTCTTAAACAACGCTGCAGTTTTTTAATCTTTGGAGATATTTAATTTGTCACAACTAGGGGTATTTTGAGAAATTTCAAATATTTTAAGGGAATTTTGGGAATTTGTGACAAAACATTGGGGGTATTTTGGGAAATTTTGAGATTTGAGGGATATTTTGGGAATTTCCACAAATTAGAGGGGTATTTTGGTAGTTTTCAAAAGGCCATATTAATCTATGAGGCCAAGGTGTTACATCATTGTGAATCTGGTTTGGATAAAATTGAAGAAAGAAACTACCTAAAAGATGGGCGTGAGAGGGACATACCTATACCAAAAGTGGGTGTGCATCTTAGAGAAGTTGAGAACAGATACAAAATGGTGCATTAGAACAGATACAAAATGGCTCGCATCGGTTGCTGCAAGATTCCCAAAAGTTTATTTTGGAGCACTCGTTTGGGGAAAACCACTTGATCTCTCTCTCTCTCTCTCTCTCTCTCTCTCTCTCTCTCTCTCTCTCTCTCTCTCTCTCTCTCTCTCTCTCCCCACAATAAGGCGGGCCCATGCCAGAACATTATTGCCTGTAGTTTGGAACGTCCCTGGCAGCTGGCTGGCAGATAGTGGCCCAATCCAGTACTCACTAATGCCATTTTCCAGTTCCCCCTTCTCTGTTCTCTCTCTCTCTCTCTCTCTCTCTCTCTCTCTCTCACACACACACACACACACACACACACACACACACACACAGCATGTCGTTGAACAGCAGCAAGTCGAGGAGGTTGCTGGCCGCTGCATGACCTTTGTATTTTTTAGCATCAATATTCTAACAAAGATCTCTCTCTCTCTCTCTCTCTCTCTCTCTCTCTCTCTCTCTCTCTCTCTCTCTCTCTCTCTCTCTCTCTCTCTCTCTCTCTCTCTCTCTCTCTCTCTCGGCGTCGCAAACTGCAGCAGGACTCCTGGGCACCACAAACAACTGTGAAATTAGGGCAGCTGCCATAAGAATTTGATAACTGGCATGTACGTCAATTTAGCCAATTGCTATGTTCCCTGTGTGTATGGGTGTGCGCGTGCATGGGCTAAGCTCTCATGGTATGATGCTTGGGCCAGGTGACATCTCACTGTACTGTCAATTATGTGCAGTTGTACTAACGTCATGGCAGTTGATGTCACAGCCAATCTACGCGCGTGCACCTCATGACTGTGTTTGAGCCCTAATTCGGTGCAATACAATGCCAATTGTGTGTGTGTGTGTGTGTCCAGTGCCTGCCAGAACGAGCCATGCTTTGATGACATCCTAATTTCCGTCCTTAATCGGTTCCACCTTAGCCGAAGGAGTACTCAGTAGAAGTTAATTAGGCCAGCCTTCCCCTTGATAAGCATCTCAAATGAGACAGCTATTGAGCGTCTACACAAGAGTATAATCGGCTGCTCAGCGAGCCCGGATAAAGGCTAAGGGAGGACCCATAAAGGGAATATCCACGCGTGAGGAAACTAGTAAACGGCTGAGTTGCCATGCATATCTGTCATAGAATCGAGGGACAAGTACTCTAATAAGCTATCAAGGCATCGTCGCTCTTGATCAGGTACAATATATTGTAGCTGTGTAGACCTTCCAAAATAGAGCATCCAGTAGCTAAAATGTCGACCCGCATTGTTGTAGCCATTCATAATAATCAACAGTTAGAAGGTCTCAATGATTGTCTAATTAGAAAACATTATTGGTTTAATACTTGATATGATTGCTGCCATGTACTAGTGTGGAAATGTGTCTAGCTCTACAAACGGCATCAAGTCTTGAACTTGTAGGTAAGATGTGCTTGTAGGGAGGGTCTCCAAAAACATTTGGGAAACTCAGAAAAGGGAATCCCCAAATTCATTTTACCATGCTCTTGCTTTTGCCAAAAGTGTTCATAATGTATACATATTGCTGGTGATGGTGAGAAGGAAACTACAGTTACAATTACCCTTTCTAATTCGATTACATTTTGTCATGCTAATTTGAATCCATTTTGTGATTGTCTAGATGCTTTAGAAGACAAGGCACATTGGCACATTATCCACTAGCAGTTTCAAAGGGGCGTTCTCTTTCAATCATCCTTGTCACATTTCTCCAGGTATGTGATTATAAAGAAAACCTCCATCAATTATTTGATTATCTTTGATATCATAGTATATGTAAGATCAACCATAAAAGAAAAAATGAGCCATGATTATTTTGGAATTTATACATACTTTCTTTCAAAGATAGGGCGGGGGGGGGGGGGGGGGGGGGGAGAGAGAGAGAGAGAGAGAGAGAGAGAGAGAGAGAATAGACATTATTGCATAATCCACCTAAGATTATTTGAACCTTATTTCTTTTCGTATTGTCTTTTTGTTCTTTCAGTTCTGAATGGATGAATTACCTCTCCATATCCCAAAATGTTTGGAAGGGATTCTTTTGAGACCCATTCTAAAACCATGTTTGATCCCTGATTCCATAACAAAATTTCTTCCCGAGACCTTAGTTTCATCCAAAGCTTTTGAATCCCTTATTAGAAAGCACTTAGGAAGTCATGTTGTGACAGTCCTTGATAGGTACGGAACCAAAAAGAAATCTACCTACAATAAGGTTCTCAATAGGGAGGGTGATGCATGTAATGCAATACTAGATAGCCTAATCCCAAAAAAAAATTGTGTGGTCAAGGTTTTAGAGGGGTTTATGAAGTTTGAAGATGATATATATGTAGATTTTCTCAAGTCTATCCATAGGGGGGAAAATGACTCTAGATTTACATGCATTACAGTGACAAGGGATATTTTACTGCATCACATGTTGACCCCTATTGCACATTAGGATGGATGGGGTTAGTCACAGGGAAAAAAACGTGGTTTTTTTGGGATCCAAATGACCTTTCCAACATTTGGGATTGGAGAGAATGCATGGCAGAATCTCACAACCCATTGCCGGACCCTTCAATCAAGTTTGTAGCAGAAGCAGGGTCACTTGTGTTTATTCCACCAGGATGGCCACATGTTGTCCACACAAGCGAGAAATCAATGGGAGTATGTGGTTCATTGATGATGTACGAGAGTTTACACCATATTCCCATGCGTTGGGAATGGGGTCGCTCTCTTTATGTAGAGGATCAAATATGCCCATTTGATGATGTAAGAAACATTATAGAAAGGATGTTCCACTTTCCTAAAGTTGATTTGAGCACAAAAATAAATCTTATTAGCTCATTTTTTGATGAGTACATAATAATGCACATGAAAGATGTCAAGCCGACTGGTAAAAAGCGAGGACGTAAACGAGGCAACCAAAAAGTATTTTTTCCAAGGCCGCGTGTGAAGTTTGGGAAAACACCCCAAGGTGGTAAGCAATGTGAGGATCCTGAGAACGATCCTTCCAAAAGAAGTAGTTGTGGCAAGAAGTTGGCCTCCTTTAGCTATGGCTGGATAATTTTCCCAGTTTGTGCACCTTGTTACCAACGAAACCATAAAAATAGACATTTCCATGTCCCACTTCTTCCCTCCATTGATATGTAACCTCTATGTAGGAGATCTACCATGTATCAATAGTCTAGCGTGCTTTGTGCTCCTAAATGAGTCAATGAGAAACATTAATTTTTGTGCAATTTCTTGTATTTTGTACTACATTGTAGATGAATTCAAAGTTTAATGAATGGTTGCTTATGTATGTAACATGCACATTTTTCTTTTACAATTATTTTAATTGTAGTCAGTAATGTCTCTCTTAAGAGAAACTAAGTAATCTCTCTCTCTCTCTCTCTCTCTCTCTCTCTCTCTCTCTCTCTCTCTCTCTCTCTCTCTCTCTCTCTCTCTCACACACACACACACACACACACACACACACACACACACACACACACACACATATACACAAACACACACAAAAACATGCACATGCTTAAGGGTTTTTCTCCAACCTCCATTGTTCCAAGGATAATATGTCTTTTTCGCGCAAAAGATAAATCTCTCTCTCTCTCTCTCTCTCTCTCTCTCTCTCTCTCTCATGTGTGAAAAACATGGTATGCGAGAGGGGAGAGGCATAGATAGTTAGGGTGGATGGAAGTATGGATAGGCAAACAAAGCGAACGAGAGTTGGCTAATAGATAGATAGATAAGATAATGTATAGAAAACCAATACAACGATAGATGCTCAGGTGGTGCACTATTCAAAACCCATTATATAATGTGTGATCAATGGAAAATTTAGAAAACCACTTTTTTAAAAAGTTTAAATGAGTAAATTGATCCCTTATCTTATAATTTCTTTCAAAATGGAGTTAAAAACCCCTTTTGTTAATGTAACTCTCCTAATTTTCTAAAAATGTTTGCTTTAAAATTCCCTTTTGCTGAACTCATGTGGCACAGAAACATAATTACATAGCTTCCCCCCCTCCCCCCCACGCCTTCGAGGATAGAAGAAGGATAGTCTATTAGATATATGAATATATAGAGTAGTTTTGCATCTATTTTTTTAAGATAGATGAAAATAGCCTAATAGATAGACTGTCTATTTATCCATCTATCCTCTTTATCTATTTATCTATGCCATAGATATATACTTGGTGTAATAGAAGATATCTTAAAGATCAGTCTACCAACATAAATGTTTTTGTATTCATCATATTGATACTTGAATTATTTAGAACCTAAATAGTTGTGGAATAATACTTGCTACATTAGATATTCAAAACAATTGTTTTGAGTAGTACAAATCTCATCTAAGCTTTTGAGCTTCATAGAATCAAAGTTGTACATGCAACCAAGAGTTTCACAAAATAGTTTGTCCAGTTTTGATTGTAAAAATAAAGGCATAAAATGTTGGATTTAGTGAAACAAAGGCATAAAGAGAATGAAAGAGATAGTTTTAAGATAATCGACAAGGTTACAAACAATTGTTTTGAGTAATAGAAAAGTAAGTAATGGATTTGAATTTGATAGGAGAAAATTTTGGAATGCAATGAAGAGTTTCACAAACTACTTTTTCTAGTTTTCTTCCTAAAAGTACATATATGTACGAGTTACTCTTAGATAGAGTGAAAGGAGAAGGAGAAATTAGAAGATTCATAAGAATTTGAGAGCAAGAAGGGAGTAGAGGGGTTTTGAAAATTTGAGAGCGATAAATGGAGAGAGATGGAGACTAGAGTACGTTTAGGAGAGGGGCGTGAGATGGGATCAAGGGGTATGATGGAAATGGTGGGCTTCAAGTTAGACACAAGCAATGGATTTATGTAGAAAATATTCACTTTCCTTATAGGAATGGATATGTTAAGGAGATGTGATGCTAGATTAAAATGGATCAATTACAAGATCGAGAAAAACAAATTTAAAGAGCCACAAAGAGGAGGTTGGATGATTCCAAATGGATTACAAGATTGGGATGAGTTTCTACAAATTCTCTCAAAAGAAAGATCAAGTTGATAGAATTTCCCCAAGTTAGACTCGGCAAAACAAACGGGTCTAGAGGAGGAAGAAGCATATTAAAACACCATATTTGTGAAATTGGGAATTTCTCAATTCCCACTTTCAAAATGAGCTCAAGATTTGATTACATAGCCAAATCTTAGCCAAAGTTTTCAGAGCATGTTTCGGAAGACCTTTTCAACTAATACCTTGTGGAAGTCTTTGCTCTTAGAAAATAGTTTGATATATGTCCATATGGCCAAATCAACTAATACCTTGTGGAAGTCTTTGCTCTTAGAAAATAGTTTGAGATTTGTCCATATGGACAAATCTTCAAGAAATTGATGATTCCCCAATTGGCTCTGAAGTCTCAAACTCTCTAATATGGTATTTTAAGAGGGAATTTCATATTTATGACCTAGTCCCAAGTGTATTTTTTTTCCTAAGTGGGAAGAGTTGTGGTAGTGAGATATTTATGATAGCCAGGATTCACGACTCTTATGTTGTGGAGTGAGGGCTCTTTAATACATTTCTTGGTAATTACAATCCATGTTTACAAGTCAAATTTTAGTGATATTGCTTATTCAAAAAGTACGCATTAAACAATGACTAGTCTCATGGTGACGATCTTACGCTTCACAAATTATAAAAAGGAAAGATAATTTAGATGGTGATTAACCAATGAACCTTTAGACTGATTATCAAATAAGTGTGAGTAATAAGTTGAAATATATATTATGCTTTTGAATTTTATAAATTACTCTCAATTAGTTTGAGTTACGAGAAATTTTATTGGAATGGATTGGATAAATGCTCCATGACAGTACTTTAAACAACTACCTCGACTAGTAGAATTTAGCTAATGCTCTAAACTTGATATGATCAATAGTTTGGAATAAAAACAAGCATTTCAGAGAATACTCTTTCTAATTTTATGCACTACAAGAGGTTGTGTGCTCTTGTGATGCTGTTAGCGACGGAAATACATTGGGTTTTTATAACCCCCGTCGTCGCTACGAGCGTCGCTACGAGAGCGTCGCTATAGGCGTCGCTATAGACGTCGCTATGAGCGTCGCTATATAGCGACGCATATAGCGACGCCTATAGCGACGCCTATAGCGACGTTTACACAGAAGACTATAGCGACGCTCATAGCAACGCTTTAGAGCCATAAATAGCGACGCTCATAGCGACGCCCGAGAGAATATTTTTTTGGTGGCAGGGCATTCAATGCCCTGCCACCCATCAACCATATTGTACTTGATTCACTTTTTAAAAAAAGTGAAAAGGTAGATAATAGACCCAAAATAGTCACCCACAAGACGCATTGTTTGCAAAATTGACAATTGTACACATCATTGGCAGAATGAATTGATTGGCAAATGTAATAATGACAATTGTACAACATCATAGGCATAAATAATTGATTGGCAAAAGGAACTGCGGTGACAAATGTAATAATATACATGGTTCAAAAAGACGTATAAAATCCGTCTCATGCTACATAAGCTATGAGAAACCCTAAACTAATGCTATCTAGCTACGGCTAAACTGACGTCGTCTAGTCAGACGTCTCATCGCGTCCAAGCGGCGTATCTATCGGATTCTGCAAAAAAAGACAATAAGACAGCTTTCAGTAAGTATAAACATATAACGACATTTATAAAACAATACAAAAAATAAAAAAGAGTAAACCCTAATACTACCCATGCCGCCGCGAGAACTGTGAATGTCCATAAGGGCGTTTAAGCCCTTCCTGCCTGCGTACTCGCGCTCGTACGGTGTGGGATCACGTCCTGTCATCGACCACTGTCAAAACATACAAAGATTTCATTATGTTAGAACTAAAAAACTCATAAACCCTAAACTATTGAACATGCATAAAGAGCAATGTGAAAAGACTTACAAAATCGGCCTCAAATGATGCCCATCCACCGCTCCCCAAGTGGTGCGAGCTCCCTGCCTCTACTCGCGCTCTGGCTGCATCCTTTTGTTGCTTCCACTTGTTGGGATTCTCGCGCGCTGCTTTCTTCGCATTCTTCCAATCTTCTTTGGCCAGCCAATTTGGGCTGTTCCACCCATTCTTGATTGCTTTTTGCACTTCGGAACGCTTGTGTTTGCAGTATTCGCGCATTCGAATCTTCATCAGGTCTTCATTGAAGCGCTGATCCCGTGTTGGAACGGGAAACTCATCATGAAGTATGCTGATGACTCTGTTTTTTAATTCACTTGGTACTTCACTCCATTTGTTTAGTATGTAGTGTCTAAACAGCTGAGAGCAAAGACCACGCATGCGCGAGATCACCTTCTTGCCATCATCATCCATGATGATGCCGCCGCTGATGTCGACGGAGTAAGGCAAGCCCTCTGGCCGGTGACGCGTGAACCTGGGTGTCCCGGCAGGGGTCTCTAGCGGCGTGTCGATGGGGGTACAGACGTCAGGTGTCTCCACCGGCGTCTGGGCCCCGAAGCAAGGAGTGTCGAGTGGGGTGGCTCCTGGCGGAGTAGGTAGAGGTGTGTAGCTTCTAGGAACAGTCAGTCGTGCAAAACCTGGCGTAGATGGTGATGCTGTGGCTGGTGTGGGGGCGGGCAAAGAAGGGGAGGGTAAAGAGCCTTGTCGAACACGAGGCGGTGTGGAGGCATCGGTGGCGGAATCCCCACAACAACTGCCAGCGCCACCACTAGAGCGCCGGTGTCTAGACGAGTGTGAAGCTCGTCTCGTCAACGCCGAAGCTTCGGAGCGCGCCGAATGCTCCGAAAGAGAGGGAGATGCGGATGGTGTAGGAACGCGCGATGATGCGCCAGAGCGATGACGCTCCATGTACCACTGTCTCTGCTGCGGTGACAAAGAAGAAAGAAACTCCTCATCATCCATACCTGCATTAAACACACGAATATTTAAACTTAATATTGAATGAATAGAGTAGACAATGACGCAAAGACCATTAAATACAATGACGTAATGACGCATATAAATACAATGACGCAATGAATCGAGTGATAGAAGAGGCAAGTCGAAAACTCAAAATTTTCAATCAAAAGATGTGAGCGCGAGTAGAAAAGAGCGTTATACACCATGGAAGGTACTTAGAGAGCCAGAGCTTTTACAACACGGAGCAAAATTGTTCAAATACAATATTTGTGGCTTTAAGAGATCTCTCTCTCATCCTCGCATAACTCAGCATAACTTCCTATATCTATATAGAGCTCTCCGTTTAAACACATATCCTCAGTTTCATTTTGTAGCTCCTCTGCATGCACCCCATATAGAGTAGTAGCATCTTGATGCTCGTCTGGCACCACCGCAGCGGCTTCTGATTGAGCATCTTCTCTGATCTCCTCCATTGATGTCGTTGTGATTGGCACATGGTAGCCTTCATATGTCCTTGCACTACGAGGGGCTACCTCTATGACGTACCACCAGCTTGATGTAGACTTTGTAGGATGAAATATTACCCGCCAGAGCCACATAACTTACATGAGAGCTTTCAAGCACATAACTTGTAAAAGGGGGATGTTAACTATTTACATACTTACTTGTTCACAATGCTCGGGTAGTACGAAAGTGTCTCTTAGGTCAGTCCATTTCTTAGTAGAATCCACCTCAAGAAAACCAGACTCTCCTCTACGCACAGTAGCGTTGCGACCCTCCATGATTATCTTGAACCATTGCACGTCGAACAAGTCGACAAATAATCCTCTGTAATCGATCCTCAAAATCTCTTGCAGCGTGCCGAAGTAAGTGAGTTCCGCCACCACAAGATCTGCATCAGAGGAACGTCGTCGACTAGACTGTTCAAATTTTGCCATGATTCCACAATCTTGAGTAAAACGCTTTTTGTCGATTCGTTCCACCCTAAAATGTCGACCTTTACACCATGCTGCTGTGTATGACTTATACTACAACGAACAAAGATTATGAGTGGCCGTTCAAACGTTTATAAATAAAGTCACTTGCTAGTCGTACATTGCAAACTTACCTTGGTCGCACAACCCCGAGAGTACGCATATTCCCCACTTTATATCGCCCTGGCACAATCAAGCTTAGCCATAGGTGCCCCTTCTTCGTAGTCAACCACGGGGGAATGTTGTAGTTGACGATGACAACGGGCCATACACTGTAAGATGTTGATCTTTGACCAAATGGATTTACGCCATCCATAGCCAGGTCTAAGCGCAAATTTCGAGCTTCCCTGGCAAAATCCGACCATGTACCATCTATATGTTTCCAGGCTGCGCAATCTGCAGGAATTCGTAGCACACCATCCGAAGATTTATTCTCCTCATGCCGTGATGCTAGGGCGGCCATGGACTTACATTCGAAGAAATGCTTGATGCAAGGAATCAGAGGAAAATGTCGCAAAACCTTTTGTGGAATTTTTGTCCCGTGGAGATCTACTCGATATCTTTCGGAATCACATTTCGGACACTTCTCCATGTCTGTGTATTCCCCTCTGAAAAGAATGCAGTCATTAGGACAAGCGTGGATAGAATTGTAATCCATCCCCAAGTTTCGTAAAATCTTTCTTGCTTCATCTCGGGAATCTGGCATCACATTGTCAGCTGGTAGTATGTGCTCTTTCAGCAATCTACACAACATAAAAATATGATACAGTCGTGTAAAAATCTATCAGATCATTGTACATTTAGAGTTCTATTAAAGTAAACTAATTGTAATAGATCACCTGAAAAGCGCTGTGACACTAGTGTCACTCCATCCAAACTTTGCCTGCATGTTGAGAAGAACTAGGAGTGCTTTCAATCTAGACATACGTGCTCCATTATACAATGGCGTATCGGCTTCACTTTTCATATCATCATAGATAAGCCTTTCTGAATCCATGATCGTCTCGATCATTTCATCAATCTCGGGCTCAAACATTGCCTCGTTGGGAATGTGCTCTGCATGATCATCCCCCGAGCTGTCAGAGGCTACATCTTGTGGCCTCACATATGCTGCTTGACCAAAGCGCTTGCGAACACGTCTATTGGGTTGCAAGATTGTTGCTTGTTGGCCAGCGTCAGAGTCCGACGAGTTATAATTGGCAACAACTCGATCTATAATAGATGGATCGAACTCGCCAAATTCGCGAACGTGCTGCAAAGAAACACGTCTTGTCCGTCGCACAGCATGCTTGCATTGATTACAAGGACATAAGACCCTCGTTGAGAGATAGGTGTTTCGGTTGGACGGTCCCTACTCATAATGAGGATAAAAAACTTATAACCTGGACAACAAATTTAATATTCTATTGGCATTCTTCGTCTTATCTCTCTCTCTCTCTCTCTCTCTCTTTACCTCACATTCTCTAGTCATGTCCAATCCCTGCACACCTCGGTCTAGAGGTGCACGGAGATCAGAACCACCGGGTTATAATCTCGTCTTTATTGGTCAATACCTGTATTTGTGGGTACAAGAAATCTACACACCCACGTCTATATGATACTGCATGTAGTGGACAAAACCCCTTTGCCTCTTCTCTAGCTGTAGCACTTCACTTCATCTTAACATCTTTTCACAGTAGATCTTTTCACTGTTCGTCTAACTCTAAACCCTAAACCGTAAGTAATTCTTGCGTGGACTCGATCTAACGTAAATAAGCGTAAATCTAAATAAACTTAAATCTAACTAAAAATAAAGCTAAATCTAATTTAACGTAAGTCTAATGACTAGAGGTTGTCTAGATGGTCATTGTGTCCGGGATGTAGTGACTCTTGCCGCCCTGAAGATCCACCTTCTTCCCTATCTTCTGAAGACATTTCACCAGTACTTTTGGATCGACGGAGCCCACCATGAGTGAAGGCAGCAATACCCTATATTCCATTGAGGGCTTTCTTCACCCGCTTCATGCAGGCATCGCAGTCTATGGAGACCTAAATCTAATCTAATATAATGTAAATCTAAATCTAGCTTAAATAAACGTAAATCTAGTTAAAAATAAACCTAAATCTAATTTAATGTAAGTCTACATATAACCTAATCTTCACACAGTCTTTTAAGATAGTTTCCTACGACGTTATAACTCTCTTCTTCTTGGGTGTGTGCGCGTGTGTGGATGTGTGTGCCAAAAAAAAGAGATAAATGGTATAACCTTTCTATCACCCATGCCAAGTATGATAGATTGATTATGCCATTTCCCTCTTGAATAATAGGTCTTGAGTTTAACTCCTCGTCGGCTAGATCTTTAGGTCTTTTAATTTTAATTAGTTTCCTACGACGTTAAATTAGTTTCTCTCTCTTTCTCTCTCAATGTGTGTGCGTTTTTTTGGATCGTATGCATGTTTTCTCTCTCTTTTCCTCTCTCAATGTGTGCGTTTTTTGTTTATGCATGTTCTCTCTCTCTCTTTTCCTCTCTCAATGCGTGCGTTTTTTGTTTATGCATGCTCTCTCTCTCTTTTTCTCTCTCAATGTGTGTGTGCATTCTTTGTTTATGTATGTGTGTGTGCGTTTTTGTTTTTGTTTGTACTCTCTCTCTCTCTCTCTCTCTCAAAAACACTATGGGTGTGTGTGTATGTGTGTGTGAGAGAGAGAGAGAGAGGGAGAGAGAAAGAGGGGAAGGGAACATGAGAATGAGGAGAGGGAAGGAGCATACCTAGCTCTCCTTCCTCCCCACGTGTGTGTGTGTGTGTGTGTGGAGAAGAAAAAGAGAGAGAGAGAGAGAGAGAGAGAGAGAGAGAGAGAGAGAGAGAGAGTGAGGGAGAGCGTTACCTGCTCCTTGCTTGAGGGCGCCGAAAAACTCAGATCTGAGATCTGAGTTTTTGGGCGCGCTCGGTTATTTTTTTACCCCAGCCGGCGTCGCTATAAGCGTCGCTATGAGCGTCGCAAATTTACAAAGAAATTTGCGACGCTTATAGCGACGCCGGGAAATTTTTTTTGGAGCGTCGCTAATATGAAGAGCCTCTTGTAGTGATGGTGATTATATAATTTTTGACGTTCTTTGCTATAATCATAACTTATGGTAGGTAAATTATATGTCAAACTTACCTTAATGTATGTGTCGAAGAGTATGACAATTGATCATTATTGGTGAATATATTGCAGGTTTAGGTGACTCACATTTTGTTATAGCTCCTATTATGCAAGAAGTATTACATGGATGCTCTCCTAAGAGCTTTGTAGGACCCTTTTCAAATGGCACAGGGAATTTGGATAGAGATATTTTGAACTCCATTTTCAGAATCCAGGCCATCTTGGATCACCATAGAGCATCTATCAATCTTCAAGATGCAATTCTTGGAGAATTGTTTGGAGGCTTGGGAGGGTCTAAGAACAATATCTCTCTCAATCAAACAGATAAAACTTGTCTATCCTCCCTTCTAATTCAGAAGCCATGTGATTGGGATGGAAAAGTAGATGGTAGACGAGTTCCTTCCAACTTCTCTCAACTATTGAAATTCTACAAAGAAAGAGGCATGGTTAATCTATTCCCCCCTAGTGCCGAAGATGGTGACGACAGTCTTAGATGCATCTGTGTGGGTGCCTCTAATCCAAGGACATTGAATCAAGATTGCAATACTTGTTGTCAACGATGCACTAAGTGCAATAAGCAAGGGAAACATATGATATCTTTTCTGTATATCTCAATCATTGAGCAACTAAAACTATTGTGCCAAAGTCAATTCGTTTTTCATGATTTTCTTGTAATGTGGCGTTCAAAGGACCGATGGTTGGGTGTTGATGTGTCCTCTTATCCCGATCACATCAAAGAATTTTGGGATGGTGAAAAAATGAGATTAGTCCAAGAATTTTGGAACCCAAATGGATGTTGGGAAGCTCCTATCATTTGTGGAAATCCAAAATGTGGAATTTACTACAAAGCTTTTCCTTCAAATGTCAAGTGCAAGGAGATTGAATTGGGTTGGAAAGAGGACTTAAACAAGTACATGTTTAAGTGTACAAAGTGTAGAAAAAACATAGAGCAAGATAAGGTCATGATACGGGTAATATAAATTCTTATTTACAATTTATGCAAGAGATTACTAAATTTATTTGTAATTAAATTTTGTGCTCTTCTTAGGGAGATCCTCGTAATTTTGCATTAATGTTGCATTGGGATGGGTTTCAAGCTTCTACCACAACCATCAAAGATAGCGCAGTTGTAGAGATTGTTGTGCTAAATGGTGGAAAGGGTTCCATCCTAGGCTCAATACTAGTTCTTTTTCTTCCACTCTCACATAAGGATCTAGAGAGGAAGCATCCCGACGTTCTTGCCTCGTTTTTGCAACCACTCATTGAGGAGTTGGAGAGTTCTTTTATCGATGGTTTTGAGGTGGACTATGCATATGCAGTGGAGGAAATACATACAAGTCTTGAAAATAGGAGGGCTACACTTAGAAACATGCTAATGTTATGCATAGGCGACCATCCTGCCCAATGTAAACTTGGGAAGGTCAAGGATGGTGGATCAAGCTTATGCAGACGTGATAGAGTTGTAGCTACACAAATTGAAGATGCACATGGTAGAAGATATGTCTACAATGACAATAGAAAACAATCCAGGTATCCACCCAAGAAGAGAAAGGTTGAAGAAATGTGGGAGAGCATTCGACAGGCGAAACGACAAGCAACAAAGGAGAGTAGAGAGGAAATTCTAAGGGATGCTGGTCTATCTGGTGAATCAATACTATGGAGATTGTTCCATTTATATGGCTTTGATATTTCCAAAGATCTTGTTTATGATGTCATGCTCATATTATCTCTCAATCTCTTCCAGAAATACATAAGAAAGATCTTGGATAATGCATCTACATCCACAAAGCGTAAGATTGACAAAGTGGTGAAGGATGTAAAAAAATCCATGCCAAACATTATTTCTAACATAGGTAGATGGCCCACAAAACCATCAAAGCACTATAAGCTCTTCAAGGCAGAGGAGTGCCAAAAGTTTATACAATGGTGCTTGCCCTCTATTTTAAATATGAGATGTAGAATTAGTGATACAGATGCTCGTTTAGGCCTTCTACTCATTGATATTTGTCATATGTTCTTTGATTGTACTCGAAAGAATGGATGGGTAGCTAGCGACATTCAAACATGTCGCTCTCTTTTGATGTCATGGCACATATTATCAGAAGAGTACGACGGACCAAATAGCTCACCATTGGAGCATGTTCTAGGTTAACATTTACTCTCATTACATTAATACGAGCTAAAAATTCATAGATTTCAAGTATGGCCAACTTTTCATGATATGCTTTTAAACAGGTAGTGGTGAGATTTTAGATGATATTATTCGACATGGATCTCATGATTGCTACTGGTGTTTCTCTTTTGAGAGAAGTATCTCAGGATATTTAGGGATTTCCTCTAATAACAAGTCAAACGAGGTTTCTTACATTCGTTTTCACACTCGCTTGTTATTCACCAAGATATGGCAGCAACTTGAAATGGAGAAATACATTATTCATCCTTATGATAGATATAATACAGTTGTTCACTCAAGCTTGGTTATGTCTGAAGGATATGCACAGAGCTTATGGTCATCTACATGCAATGATTATCATAGTGTAGGGATCATGCATGTGTCATCACAAAAGATTGCACAAGAAGTTTATGATGCATGCAATCGTTTGTCAGAGTGTGGGTGCAAGGAGTTGATGAGACAGAAAGGAATTCTTATTGGGGGAAAAGTTGGAAAACCCTTTAAACTTAGTAACATGGAAGTTGAGTATCTTGTGGACTTCTACAATTGCTCTCGAGGAAGTGCTTTGTGTCTTATAGATGTGCATTCTAATGCATATTGCTATTCCAAGGTGCTTTTAGATGGAGTGAGGTTTGGAGTTGGAGATCATGTGGTTCTAAAGGATTCAAACAAAAGAGGGCACTTAGTCAAAATATTTTCTCATGAGCAAGGGGGACAAATCCAAATATTTACCTTAGTTGAGTGCTTCAATTATAACATAAACAATGTGGACTATATCACAGGGATGCCTTATGTGACAGAAAGTGAAATAATAGATGCTACATCAATAATCACGCCGATTGGAAGGTTAAGTCATCTCTTTTTCTGGATGCAAATGGATAGTCCTAATGTAGAGATAGCCTATGAAATATCTTCTAGAAAGGTTCGCTCAAGGCTTGTCATAAAATCTAATATCTAACCAACCCAAATGATTTTCTCATATTAAATTGATCACTTAATGTGGGAGAATAAATGGGAACACGTGTTAAGATATAGATATGTGCTTATAGATCTATCTCAACACGGGGCCAATAGTAAAGGGGCCCAAATGGGAGATGGTCTATCAAGAGCAAGGCTAACCAATGGAGCATAAGACCTTAGGGTTAGCTTCATTGAAGACCTCCAATAATGTGTGTAAAAGTCCTTTGACCTTAGGTAAGCTAGGGCTGAGCTTGAGGTGGGAACCCGGCCCAAGCTCGAGGTGCTTGACCTGCTTGAGGTGCTTGTCGTGCTTGAGGTGTTTGTCCTGCTTGAGGTACTTGATTAAGGTGCTTGAGGTTCTTGACTTACTCCATGCTTGAGGTGATTGACTTGCCGCTTGATTAAGGTGCTTGAGGTGCCTTGACATGCTTGCCTCAGATGCTTGTGGGAATACCCCCTAGTCCAAGTGCTTTGTCATGCTTGATGACTAAGGTGCTTGAGCTCCTAAAGTCAAAAGCATCGCTACAAGAGGGGGGGCGAGCCCTTTTCCTAGGGATTAGAGAGAGAACACACACTCACACTCACAAGGGAAGCCCTAGCTTGAAGAGGCAGCAAGGACACATTTCAGGTCCCTACCCATGTTACCTTCATGTGTTGCTTGAAGCCTATTGGCTAGGCTTCAAAGGGGTCCAATGATAAATTACTTGAATTATCTAATTGTTTTTGCATTTATCAAGGTCCTCTCTCTCAAAGGGGAAAGGGGGACACTTGTCCCAAGGCTATCCCTGTTGCTTGTAATGGCTTTTGCTTGTGATTGGCTAGGCCTAGAGGGGTCCAATGAGCTTCAAGCATGAGCTACAAGGGGGGGTCCACCCAAGAAAGCTAGGGGGGTGCGTAGGGGGTATACTCACCCACACACACTCACAAACACTCTCATTGTGTACTATGCAAAGTGCAAGATCTCCCTCTCCTTCCCGAAGCAAGTAGAGGTTGAGAGCCTACACCAACACTCTTGGCTATGGAGTGCAAATCCATCCAAGAGCCATGCTTCAATGCTTGAGCTTGCCATCTATTTCTTCTTCATTACCATGCTATTATGTATGCTAGCACAAGAGTTATGATAAGTGAGGAACTAGCTCTTTCTCGTATGAAATGTTTCTTCTTCCTCTTCCCTACCCTCATTCCCTGCTAGCTCTCTCCACCTTCAAAGGTGTTTGAGGTCTTGGGACTAAGGATTGGTATAGTTAAATCTTTCTTCAAGTTTAGGTTATGCTATGATGGTGATACATGAAGCTTTCCATCTTCATTGCTTCACCTAGGTCACAAGGAACACAAAGAATGTATTGTAACAAGTCTCTCTTTATGGGAGAAATCATAATACCAATGCCTATTGGAGGGGGGACCGGCTCCACATAAATACAGTCCTCAATTGTTGTCATGTTCTCTAAATTCTCTCTCTTGCAAAAGTATTGTCTATGCCAAGTTAACTAATTGCTATGATTATGTTGCTGTCTTCAATTATGTCTACCCGCTATGCTCACAAAATCATTTCTTGAAAGTACTCTCATTAAATTCCGTTATTCTCAAATTGAATAGGCAAATTCCATTACATTGGTATCAGAGCATTTGGTTTCTCTTTTCTTGCTTAAGAAGAGAGGTCCTTAAGTAGCCTATAAATGGTTGATGTTGTTAATTATAATAGAGTAAGTGGAACTGGGATCTAATATCGGTTTTGTTAAGCCCACTATGTGGGGGATGGTGCACACCTCGGGAGCTTTGGACTTAATAATGGAGTCTTTCTAGACTTGCCTACGGCTTTAACATTATTGAGCCATAAGAAGTCTGAAAGGAGCTAACCCTTGGCAACGTTGCTCTGTTAGACCAACTCCTCTACTCTCTATAATTAACCACTTTGAGCCGTGGGTGTAGATACTTAAGAGCCGATTTTCAAAGGCTAAGAGGAGTGGCAACTAAGGTTTTGTATTGCCAAATCATACACTAAGTATAAACATAAATTTTGTTAACATGGCTGACAATAATCAAGAGAGTAGAATGAACATTGATAGCTTTGATTTTGCACATGAAGGTGCTAATGATGATGCTCCCATGTTTGTGAATTATCTCGTCGCTAGGTTGCAACAAGCTATGGGCAACCCTGTTTTGCAAGCCGAAGTTACTCAACAACTTCGTGCTTATGGAATTTCCCTTCCTCTCCCAGAGGAGAGAGAGCTTAGGAGGCCTATCGAAGATACCCCCAAAAGAAGACTCTCTCCCATTCGAGAGGAGGAATCCAAAGAGAAAGAAAGCAATGACAGTCTAAGTTCTTCTGAAGATGTGGCTCCACGAAGACGGTGGTCTAGACGATCGCCTACTCCTCCTAAGAGGAAAAGAGCAACCTATAGTTCTTCTCCTCAACACTCTGAAAGGCAAGAGAGGAAACAAAGGAAGAAAAGGGCTTGAAAGAGGTCACCCTCTTCTCCTTCTTCTTCACCTTCCTCCTCTTCCGATGAAAGATATGGCTATTCTCCTAGAGAATACAAGAGGGGAGGACATCGCAAATCATTTCCTGCATGGCGAAGGTCACAAAAGCTAAAGAAGTTCAAGGAGGGAGGAAAGAGTATCTCTTTTCTCACCTACGATGGCACCTTTGGTGCTACCGACAAAGTGTTGGCCTTCATCCAGCAATTTGATGCGGCCTTTGGGGACGAGGGCTTCATAGAGTCCTCCAAGCTACGCCATGTAGCTATGCACTTCCAAAAATCAGCTCGTCAATGGTGGGCTAGCCTTCGTGGCAATGGAGAAGCCCCAAAGACATGGAAAACTCTACGAGTTTCCATCATGAAGCAATTTCTTCCAAGCGATACTAAAGATAAAGTTCTTACCGAATGGCGCGGCTTGAAGCTTCTCTCTCATGAGTCTATCAACAAGTATGTAGACAAGTTTTGGGATTTACATCTCAAAGCTACTGTCTTTCAAAAGATAGACTTTGCCGAACAAAGACAGCAATTTTGTGCGGGATTACCTGAAGAGATGGCCGAATACATCAACTCTCAACGGCCCGGTACTATTACCGAAGTAATCCACCACACCATGGTTGCTTCACGCATCAATTTCCATCAAGGGGCTAGTCGTAATGTCAAGCCCATGGAAAACAAAGATAAAAATGATGCAAAGGGGAAATCCAATGCTCAAAATAATTCCCAAGGCACTTCCGACAACAACAACAACAACAACAACAACAATCGGTCCAAGGAGAAGGGAGTTTACAAAGGTAAAAACAAACTCTCTCCTGAAGAGCTTGAAGCTTTTCGCAAGGACCATAAGTGTTTCAAGTGTGGAGAGCAAGGACATGGCTATCGTTCTTGCCCCAAGAAGAATACTCGCAATGAGACTCCTAGGGATTCCACCATCAAAGCTCCAAAAGAGGATGGTCATTGCAAAGGATCATCACTTTCCTATGCGTGGGGAAAGGTAAGAGAGCATGATGCCTTCATCTTGTTTGACCCTGGCTCTACTCTCAACTTCATATCAATAGAGTTGGCCACCAAGTTGGGCATTCAAGCTTTTGAGATGGGAGATATAGTAACAGTTGGTGCAGCTTTCAAGGGAAAACAAGCCTCCGTTACTCCCTTGATTGGGAAGTTGAGGCTTCATGTCCAAAGCTATGTCGACAAAGAAGACTTCTTCATCTCTCCTCTCCAACATCAGGATGTTATCCTAGGGGCACCATGGTTTGATCGCATGGCTGCCAACATGAAGTTCCCTGAAAGGAGAATTTACTTCACCTACAGGGGAAAGAACATGTATATAGATGCTAGTGAGCGTGGTCGCACTATTCCACTTGTAAATCCTCTTTCTTTTCATAAATCAATGAAGAGCTCAGTTTCTGCGTACATGATTTATGTCAAAGAGTCTCTAAAAGCTAATAATGTTTCATCAAATGTAAATGATAGGAATCAAGAAGAGTTAGACTTGTCTACTTTTCTAAAAGGATTCCAAGATGTGTTCATCGATGATATCCCTATGGACCTACCTCCAAAACGAGGGGATGATGACCATCGTATTGAGCTCCTTCCAGGAAGCTCACCGCCTAACAAACCTCCTTATCGTGTCTCACAAGCTCAACAAGAGGAGATTATGAGGCAAGTACAGGAATTGGTAGACAAAGGGATGGTGAGGCCTAGTTCCTCTCCCTTTTGTTCTCCATTCCTTTTAGTGCAAATGAAAGATGGTACATACCGTATGTGTGTGGACTATCGAGCACTAAACCATATCACTATCAAAAACAGATTTCTCGTGCCTCAGGTAGAAGATCTTTTTGATAAGCTACAAGGCTCTACCTACTTCAGTAGGATTGACCTTAAGAGTGGCTATCATCAAATAAGGATAGTGGATGAAGATATCCTAAAGACCGCGTTTCGCACAACATTTGGTCTTTATGAATATCTAGTCATGCCTTTTGGCTTGACTAATGCACCAGCTACTTTCAATCGTCTCATGGAGAAAATTTTTAGACCATATCGTAAATTCACTGGAGTGTTCTTTGATGATATCATCATTTACTCCAAGTCTTTGGAGGAGCCTAAGCAACATCTCCAAGTGATTTTTCAAGCCTTGAGGGAGAACAAACTTTTTCTCAACCAAAAGAAAAGTGAATTCTTCCTTCAAGAGATTCAATATCTAGGTCATATTATCTCTCACGATGGTATTCGTATGGATCCATCAAAGTTATAGGTAATAAAATCATGGCCTAACCCAAGGAATCTACATGAGCTAAGACCACTACACGACCACTACAGGACCACTACACGACTTAACAAAGAAGAACGTTAAGTTTGTATGGACTGCTAAGGAGCAAAATGCTTTTGAAAAACTCAAAGAGAAGCTTACTTCCCAACCAGTCCTCTTGCTTCCGGATCTCTCAAATCCATTTGAGGTCCAATGTGATGCGTGTGGTGATTGCCTTGGAGCGGTGTTGCTTCAAGAAGGGCATGCCATAGAATATGAGAGCCGAAGGCTCAATAGTGATGAACGAGTCTTGGGAATTTATGAGAAAGAGCTTTTAGATGTTCTACATGCCCTAGATACATGGAAGCACTACCTATTGGGGACTCCATTTATCCTACAAACCGACCACCACAGTCTCAAGTATTTCATGACGCAAACCAAGCTTTCCGACAAACAAATGAGGTGGGCAAATTTTCTTTTGCAATTTAATTTCCATATTGCTCACATAGCTGGTAAGCACAATCAAGTTGCCGATGCACTTTCACGACGACCAAAAGTTAATGCGGTGTCTGTAGCTACTCACAATGATCTATCCTCTATGATAGATGAGTATGCTACTGAACCTGACTTTAAAGACATAATGTCAGCCCTTGCTTTGGGGAAGAAAGAGGAACCATTCACCTTGCAGGATGGTTATCTTCTCCACGGAAATAGTCTATCTGTTACCCATGCCCTTCGTGAGAAGGTTATGTATGAATCCCATGCTCCTCCATATGCAGGGCATAGAGGTATTCAACCTACTCTCCGAGGAGTAGAGACGTATTTCTATTGGCCTACCCTGAAAGTGGACATACAAGAGTATGTTTCAAAATGTGTAGTATGCCAAAAGACCAAGTATGATAGAGGGAAGCAACCTGGATTACTCCAGCCATTGCCTATTCCAAATTCACCATGGGAGAGTATATCCATGGATTTCATCTTAGGATTACCCATGTCTATCCATGGGAATACAGGAATATGGACAATAGTCGACAGGTTTAGCAAGCAAGCACATTTTATTCCTGTCAAAAAGACTATTAAGTCACATCAAATGGCGACTCTCTTCATATGTCAGATTTTCAAGCACCATGGATTACCCGAATCCATCGTGTCAGATAGAGATCCTAGAATGACCAGTAATTTCTGGAAAGGTCTCTTTGAAAATCTAGGAACAAGATTGAATTTCTCTTCGGCCTATCACCCACAAACGGATGGCCAAAGTGAGATAGCCAATCTTACAATACTCGATCTACTCAAGACTTATGTTACCAAAGTAGATCAACGCTCACAATGGGAAAAGTATTTACCTCTAGTAGAGTATGCCTACAATAATACTGTACATACTTCTACGGGGAAAGCACCTTTCGAGATCATAGAGGGAAGACCTAAAAGTCCCTTGCTACTCAAAGTACATGGGAAGATCTTCGCCGCCGATGAATATAGCCGTGACCTACAAGAATCTTTTCAAAAGATTAGGGAGGCTATAGCCATCTCTCAACAAAGGCAAAAAGCTGCTGCTGATAAGGACAGAAGAGCCTTAATGTTCAAAGAAAATGATTGGGTCTTACTCAAGTTTCCTAAGGCTCGATTAAGGCAAACGACAGGCAAAAATCCTACGGGCCATCAAAAGTATTATGCTAAACTAGCAAAAAGATACTATGGTCCTTTCCAAATCTTGAAGCCTATCAATGAGACGGCTTATCAACTCAAGTTGCCCAACCATTGGCTTATACACAATGCCTTTCATGTAAGCCTACTTATGCCCTACAACGGAGAGCCACCAATTGAACCAATTATTGAAGACCCTCCCGAAGTTGAAGACCAAGAAGAGGTGCTACAACCCGAAGCTGTCCTTCGGCATGGAGACAAGGTACTACGACATGGTAAGATAATCCGACGGTATCCTATTAAGTTCAAAAATTATCCTTTTGAAGATGCTAAATGGATGCAAGGAATACAACTTAAGGATAGTATGAACCTTGTCAATACTTACAATGCTACCTTAGAGTAAGCAAATGTACAAATATCTTTTAAATGACTCATGTTTTTGTCTTATATGACTAGTCCTCTTTTTAATTGTGCACAAATTTAACTAGTATGCATGCTTAGAATCATGTTTGTTATGACAACGTCTCTCAAACACCAAGTAGAATTTGTCACTCTACTTTGGGAGAATGAAATGGACTAAAGAGCAGACATGTTTGCGGCAGCTATGTCTCCCAAGCACCAAATGGATTAGTCATCCATCTTGGAAAGATGTCGTAGGGTAAAAAAGGGATCTTCTACCCGCTAAGTACGATTGACTAATGACTAAGGCTTTATCTCTTCTACCTCATAGTCGAGGATGACTATGATTTCAAGAGAGAGGTAATGTCATAAAATCTAATATCTAACCAACCCAAATGATTTTCTCATATTAAATTGATCACTTAATGTGGAAGAATAAATGGGAACAAGTGTTAAGATATAGATATGTGCTTATAGATGTATCTCAACACGGGGCCAATAGTAAAGGGGCCCAAATGGGAGATGGTCTATCAAGAGCAAGGCTAACCAATGGAGCATAAGACCTTAGGGTTAGCTTCATTGAAGACCTCCAATAATGTGTGTAAAAGTCCTTTGACCTTAGGTAAGATAGGGCTAAGCTTGAGGTGGGAACCCGGCCCAAGCTCGAGGTGCTTGACCTGCTTGAGGTGCTTGTCGTGCTTGAGGTGTTTGTCCTGCTTGAGGTACTTGATTAAGGTGCTTGAGGTTCTTGACTTACTCCATGCTTGAGGTGCTTGACTTGCCGCTTGATTAAGGTGCTTGAGGTGCCTTGACATGCTTGCCTCAGATGCTTGTGGGAATACCCCCTAGTCCAAGTGCTTTGTCATGCTTGATGACTAAGGTGATTGAGCTCCTAAAGTCAAAAGCATCCCTACAAGAGGGGGGGCAAGCCCTTTTCCTAGGGATTAGAGAGAGAACACACACTCACACTCACAAGGGAAGCCCCAGCTTGAAGAGGCAGCAAGGACACATTTCAGGTCCCTACCCATGTTACCTTCATGTGTTGCTTGAAGCCTATTGGCTAGGCTTCAAATGGGTCCAATGATAAATTACTTGAATTATCTAATTGTTTTTGCATTTATCAAGGTCCTCTCTCTCAAAGGGGAAAGGGGGACACTTGTCCCAAGGCTATCCCTGTTGCTTGTAATGGCTTCTGCTTGTGATTGGCTAGGCCTGGAGGGGTCCAATGAGCTTCAAGCGTGAGCTACAAGGGGGGGTCCACCCAAGCAAGCTAGGGGGGTGCTTAGGGGGTATACTCACCCACACACACTCACAAACACTCTCATTGTGTACTATGCAAAGTGCAAGAGCTCCCTCTCCTTCCCCAAGCAAGTAGAGGTTGAGAGCCTACACCAACACTCTTGGCTATGGAGTGCAAATCCATCCAAGAGCCATGCTTCAATGCTTGAGCTTGCCATCTATTTCTTCTTCATTACTATGCTATTATGTATGCTAGCACAAGAGTTATGATAAGTGAGGAACTAGCTCTTTCTCGTATGAAATGTTTCTTCTTCCTCTTCCCTACCCTCATTCCCTGCTAGCTCTCTCCACCTTCGAAGGTGTTTGAGGTCTTGGGACTGAGGCTTGGTATAGTTAAAGCTTTCTTCAAGTTTAGGTTATGCTATGATGGTGATACATGAAGCTTTCCATCTTCATTGCTTCACCTAGGTCACAAGGAACACAAAGAATGTATTGTAACAAGTCTCTCTTTCTGGGAGAAATCATAATACAAATGCCTATTGGAGGGGGGACCGGCTCCACATAAATCCGGTCCTCAACTGTTGTCATGTTCTCTAAATTCTCTCTCTTGAAAAAGTATTGTCTATGCCAAGTTAACTAATTGCTATTATTATGTTGCTATCTTCAATTATGTCTACCCGCTATGCTCACAAAATCATTTCTTGAAAGTACTCTCATTAAATTCCGCTATTCTCAAATTGAATAGGCAAATTCCATTACAAGGCTACTTCTTCCAGGACAACCAGGATGTGCTCCTCCATGGGTAGAAGAAGGAGACAATGTATTAGCTCTAAGAGATACTTCTCAATATGAAGTAGCAGTTGTGGTTGCAATTAATATTGAAGATAAAAAGGTGCTTATTTTTTGGCCAAACCTCCAAGAGCCTATGTGTATAGACATGAACCAAATAGTTCATCTTTTAACAACCACTTCCTAAATCAAGGTATGCTTCTTACGCTCTATGATTTTTGAAAATTTTCACTTGGCTTTGATGGTAATGATCATATACAATAAGTAGCTATTTTGAGTTTGTAATAAGACCTAGGCTCACATTGTTCTTGTTTTTGTTGTAATTTTACTCCCAATTAATTTGCAGGTGCACAAGAAGAAACTCAAATGATTATTCAAAGGACACATAATTTTATGTGATGGAGTGCTCTTTGCTAGTCACGAAACAGAGAGATCTTGTGAAGAGATTGTATTGCAGCTCTCTTTAACATTTAGTATCTTTAAAATATTGTACTTTTTAACTTTTTAAGAGCATGTCTCCAAGGCGTAACATGATTTCATGTGTCTAATGTGACACATAGGCTGCTTTGACATGTAAGATGTAACAATCCCCATGCATAGTGCGGATTGAAATGCCTTTTGTTTTTTTCTAGTTATCTCCTATCATGAAAAATGTTTCTAAATGACTTGAAAGAAAGATATACAAATTCAAGAGGAGCCCACAATATACCATGTCAATGGTTCTATGTATGTGAATGCATCCATGTGCACATACTTATATGTTTATCTATATGTCCAAAATTGTGGTGAAGCAAGGAATATCCTTCCTCTAAGAAACATCATAAGTCCTACATGATTTGTGCAAATTGAAGTTGGAATGTTGGTTGAATAGTTGCATATCATATTGGTAATGGGGAGGTTCAAATAAAATTTTCAAGGTATTGTGTAAGCTATATACTCATGAAACCACACATATCAACACTAAGAAAGTGTCAATAAGGGTTTCACAGCACTAAATTTAGAGAACGATGTCAAACTTTGTAAACATTTTTAGTAAAATATACCCATTAATTATGAGAATAATCTTGGTATTAAAATAGGGAGAACTAGAAGGGAGAGATATTGATTGAGATTGATGGCCAAACATCATGATTGTTCTAAAATATGGTGTGCCACTCAACGTGTTTTATTGGTTTATAGAACTTTAAGTACCAAGTAATTATGTTGCATATATAAAAAAAGAAATATATATAAAAATATGTTTTTGGACCAACATTATAAGAGCATTAAATATTATTGTTGTATAGTAGAAATCATTTTAAGAAATCACATTTTAATGCACCAAAAAATAACCTTATAGAGATGCACCAAAAAAATCTTCAAGGTTTTTGTATGTCCAAATTTGGGACAATGCACATATTGTAAATTAAGAAAGAGTTGCTAATTTAAAAGGGAGACTTGAAAGAGAACTTAACGTTTCCTTCCTTGGTGAGAATACATTTCCTTGGTAGGAAAGCATTTCCCATGTGGGAGAAGTTACCCATATGCATTGACTTTCCCTCATGGAATTATATTGTCCCATAATAGATATTGTTTTCCAAGTGGTAATGTATAAGCCCACATGGGCATTCCATCCAAAAGGGATTTCTTTAGTGGGAATATTTACTCCCTAATGGAAATATGATGGGATTTTTAAGTCCCATGGGTGACATATGGAAAAGTCCCAAAAACTTCTTGTGTTTGTTGATATACATTTTGTCTACTCCCATGCGGAGCATATCTTCCCAATCACGATGATTTCGCCTGAGGAATGATAATACCTAAAATCTTGTGTTCTGTTAGAACTTCACCTTGTGGATGTGGAGCATCACAAAAATAGATCCATTGGTACTTATATATAGTACCATGACATATTTAATCCTTGTTAAATGGTGGAGTTTGTGTAGTTCTATCTACTTATGCCTTGTTAAGTACCAAAAAAACTCCATTGGGACTTCTGGAAAGTACCATGCAAAACATAATCAGAGTCAGGAGTTGAATCTTTAGAGTTGTACTTGTCAGGTAATATCCCAAAACTGTATGAACCACTTAGAAAGTTCACATGGTACTTACATTGCACTTAAAAACCTAAATGCAAGGTTTAGTTTTACATTGCATACCTCTATACGGTCAACATCGTCTCTAATCTTTGAGTTACTTGCATCAGCCCCTAGAGCTATCAATGCACTTGAGGGAGCAATGATCTTTGCATACCATCAGCTCAAAATCAAATGCGCCACATGCTCCTCCCTCCATGTTGTCTTTCAATATTTGAAGCCCTATCAATTTCCCTTGAAGCATTGTTGTAGTTGAAGATGTTCCCTCTATCTTCCACATACTCTGACTGTTCTCTTGTAGTTGCACTTGGGCTGCATTTAGTGTGCTTTCCACACTCTTCAGTGTAATCTTTCTTGCAGCCAACATCTGCTCCACTTCCACCACGATTTGGAGATTAACAAAGCTGCAATTCAAAAATGAGTGCGGGTCCAAACTGCAGGAAATAGAAGTTATCCCGCCATGATCAATGAGAGCCTTTGGAGTGGATTGTGTGGTCCGAGTCACATGCTGACCATTCTCATTGCAGTCAGTCTAGTTCTTGAGCTTTTTGTCCATCCCACTCGGGAGCTTCTTGCAGTCATCTAGGACCTTCTCACCAAAAACAGCCCATGCAATCTTCTGTTGACACATTGGACTTTGCATGGCAGTTGGGCATCTCTCATATACAAAAAAGGTTGAAAACTTGTGTGTGATTTTTCTGTTGGTTGGTATGGATTGATTTGTTAAGTATGGAGCCTAATTTACCCTTGTAATTTTCTGTGGTAAAAGCGCACATTTGTAAGGCCCCCATTATGAGGAGAAGCCATCGTGCGTGAAGGAAAATCACTCACCGGAAACAATAATTTTCACGGACAAGAATCAGGGGCAACTTTAGAGGCCTCGGGGGTGGAGGCCCCCGAGACTTTTTTTTTTCGCCAGAATATTATGGCCGGACGGCGGCCGGAAAGTGGTTAGAAAACAACCGGTCGGTTGGCCGATGGCCGGTAGTCAATGGCCGGTGGCCGGTGGTCGGAAGTTAATGGCCGGTGGCCGGTGGCCGAATTCAAAAGCGGACTTGTCTTCTCAAGGGCAGCCACACATGGGCGGATTGGAGGGTCCGATTTGGACTTATTCGCACAAGGGCGGCTACACATGGCTGTCTCTCATAAGAGAGGGCAGCCCTTTTGGCCTATAAAAGGAGGCCATTTCTACACACATTTGATAGTGTGAAGTCGATGCAACAAGGTGAGTGTGAGGTGGTGAGAGTGAAGAAAGGTGGGAGCTCTATCAAGGGTTTAATCCCTTTGTAAACTACTTCTTCTTTTGAAGTGTAAAGCCATTGAGTGGCTGCTTTCCCATGGACATAGCCCACATTGGGTGAACCACGTATATCGTGTGTACTCTCTCTCTCTCTCTCTACTCTATAATCTCTTGTGTGTGAAATATATCTCTCTCCATTAAGTAATCTACTCAAAAATCTATTTAGCTACGTCTTATTTTTCTAACATGATATACTTTGTGAAAAAATAACCTACATTCTTCTGCATATTTAGGCCGCACCTTATGCAAGAAGATCTTGGCACCATTCTCATTTTTCTTTGTGAATATTGTCAACCAATCCTCATCAGTCACATCCTCATCAGACAAATGTTGGTACATCTCGCCTTCCAAAGTTAGACCGTACTCCTCGTGTAGGTCATGTCGGGTAAAGAAGAATCTGGTCTACTTGGGATATTGGGCCTTGTGAGATGCTACTATTGAGCCCAAACATTTAGAGGGAAGGGGATTAGTCAAAACTCTCCACCGCCATGTAAAACTATGCATTCAATGTAATAAAACTAATGAAATGTGGACATTAAAAAAATCGTGGCAAACCTTTAATATCTAATTTTTAAAGCAAAAAGTACTAATTTAACAGATTCATAGAAGAAAATGGGTGATTACCATTGCTACTTGACGACTTCTACGAGAAACCATCGGCATCCAATAAGGTATTTCTTATGAAGCGCTTGTTCAATCTAAAGATGGCAGAGAATGGTTCAGTTGCAGAACACCTAAATGACTTTAACACAAACATAAGGCAACTTCGATCAGTGAAAATCAATTTCGATGACGAAGTGCGAGCTCTCCTTATACTATCATCTCTACCGGATAGATGGGACAGCCTTGTGATGGCTGTAAGTAATTCTATCTCTGGCACAAATACTCTTAAGTTTGATGATGTTGTGGGTGTTCTCCTAAGCGAGGAAATGCGAAGGAGAAGCACAAGAGAATCATCAAGTGCTGCACTATCAGTGGAAACAAGAGGAAGGCATAAGGAGAGGTTCAAAAACAAAAAGAGTCGTGATCGCTCAAGGCGGAGCAAGTCACGCACAAAGTCAGTTCTTGAATGTTGGAACTGCGGCAAGAAGGGCCACGTCAAGAAGGATTGCTGGTCCAAGAAGAACAAGTAGACAGAGTCTCAAGACAACAAGCCAACATCGGAGGCCAATGTGGCAGGTAAAGTAGAGCAAGATGCTCTAATTCTCTCATTAGACAATGTGTCTAATTCCTGGATAGTAGATTCCGGGGCTTCATTCCATGCGACACCACACAAGCAACATTTCCAAGACTACACCAAAGGTAATTTTGGGTATGTATACTTGGGAGATGATGAAACTTGTGAGATTGTCGGCAAAGGTATAGTTTCTGTCAAAACTACTAACGGAAATGAATGGAAGCTTAAAGATGTTAGGCATGTTCCTTCTCTTCGCAAAAATTTGATCTCTACAGGACAATTGGACGATGAAGGTCACAACATTGCATTCGGAAACAAACGGTGGAAGATCTCAAAGGGATCTTTGGTGGTTGCCAAGGGTGAAAAAGTCGGTACACTTTACTTGTGTATTGTTAGCACACAACCTTCAGCTTGTGCAGCAACTACAGAAGTTGACAGTGCGGTGTGGCACGACCGACTTGGACATATGAGTGCCAAAGGAATGCAAATCCTTCAAACAAAGAAGCTTCTACCAGGTTTGAAAGAAGTGGACTTAGAGTTCTGTGAAGATTGTGTTTATGGTAAACAAAAGAGGGCAAAATTTCAAAATTCAGGAAATGAAAGAAAAAATTAAAAACTTGAGTTGGTTCATTCTGATGTTTGGGGTCCTGCAAGTACACCATCACTTGGTGGCTCATTATACTATGTAACATTCATAGATGATGCGACTAGAAAAACATGGGTTTATGTCATGAAGAATAAATCCGATGTATTTCCCATATTTCAAAGATGGAAAGCCTTTGTGAAAAATGAAACAGGTACCAAGGTTAAATGCCTCAAATCGACAATGGAGGCGAATATTGCAGCCAAGCTTTTGAAAGCTTTTGTGCTAGCAATGGCATTCGGAGGCAAAGGACAACCCCAAGGACACCTCAACAAAATGGGATTTCGGAAAGGATGAACAGGACAATCATGGAACGAGCACGAAGCATGCGGCTACATGCAGGCCTACCGCTTGAGCTTTGGGCGGAAGCTATAAGTACGTCTGTGTACTTAATCAATCGGTCACCCTCAACGGCATTATATGGGGGAGTTCCAGAAGAGGCATGGACAGGTAAACCGGTGAATTATGCATTTCTCAAAGTGTTTGGGTGTGAGGCTTTCATGCACATAGATAGAAGCCTAAGATCAAAGTTAGATGCAAAGTCCAAAAAGTGTTTCTTCATTGGCTATGGAGAAGGAGACTTTGGGTATCGCCTATGGAATCCTGAACATGGTAAAATCTTAAGGAGTAGGGATGTAATTTTTAACGAACAAAATATGTACAAAGATTACTTGGAAAGAAAACAAACAAAAGAAACAGGTGATGAGTACATGGAGCTTGAGGACGGTGAAGACTCAAGGACTGCAAACGGTGACAATGTGCAACAACGTCAACCAAATGAGGAGCCTCAACCTATTCCTCGAAGATATACAAGAGCAAGTAGACCTCCAGAAAGGTTTGTTCCTTCCTTCAACCATCTCTTGATCTCAGATTCTGGAGAGCCGGAATCATATGAAGAAGCTATGCAACATGAATCCAAAGAAGAATGGACGAAGAGCATGCAAGTGGAGATGGACTCACTACATCGCAACCAAACATGGGAGTTGGTTGAGTTGCCTAAAGGTAAGCGGGCACTTCAAAACAAATGGGTGTACAAGCTAAAGGAAGAAGAAGGTGGGAAGAAAAGGTACAAGTCTAGGCTTGTGGTAAAAGGTTTTTCTCAAAAGAAAGTTATTGACTTCAATGAAATATTTTCCCCTGTTGTAAAAATGAACTCAATTAGGCTTGTCTTAAGCCTTGTGGCTGCTCATGATCTAAATCTCGAGCAAATGGATGTAAATACGGCATTCCCTCACGGTGACTTAGAGTAGGAAACCTACATGCTTCAACCAAAGGGGTATGAAGTAAAAGGTAAGGAGAAAATGGTTTGCAGATTAAAGAAGAGCTTGTATGGTTTAAAGCAAGCATCAAGACAATGGTACTTGAAGTTTGATCGATGGATGTTGGATCATGGATTCACAAGATGCAACTCGGATCACTGCGTCTACACGAAGAATTTGGGAGATGGGAAGTTCATCATCCTAATGTTGTATGTTGATGACATGTTGATTGCAAGTGCTAACATGTAGGACATCAAAGACCTAAAAGAGGAGCTGACCAAATCTTTTTCAATGAAAGATTTAGGTGGTGCAAAGAGGATACTTGGTATGAAAATATCAAGGGACAGGACGAAGAAGACAATAAAGCTATCTCAAGAAGATTACATCAAGAAGGTACTAGAAAGGTTTGCAATGCAAAATGAAAAACCGGTTTCTACACCTTTGGCTGGTCATTTTAAACTAACGAAGGATATGTGTCCAAAGACACAAGAGGAGATAGCCTATATGTCTAAAGTTCCATATGCTGCAGCAGTAGGTTTTCTAATGTATGCTATGGTCTGGACAAGGCCAGACATTGCACATGCAGTGGGAGTTGTGAGTAGGTTCATGGACAACCCAGGTAAAGAGCATTGGCAAGCTGTGAAGTGGATACTTAGGTATCTAAAAGGGACAACAACAAATGCTTTGTATTTTGGAGGAACTGATATTTTTCTAGAAGGGTATGCTGATGCAGATATGGCAGGTGACAAAGATACTCGAAGGAGCACTACTGGCTATGTGTTCACGGTGGAGGCACAGCAGTAAGCTGGGCTTCAAAGCTTTAGAAAGTGGTTTCACTTTCTACCACGGAAGCAGAGTATGTAGCAATGACGGAGGCAAGCAAAGAAATTTCGTGGCTTCACAGATTCTTAGAAGAGCTTGGATTCAAACAAGACAATTGTGTCTTGTACAGTGATAGCCAAAGCGCTATCCATCTTGCAAAGAACTCAGCCTTTCATTCAAGGACAAAGCACATTGAGGTGAGATATCACTTCATACGCACTCTTTTGGAAGAGGGACAACTAAAGCTAGGAAAGGTGCATACAAGCGAAAATCCTGCAGACATGTTTACAAAGGTGGTCAACAAGGAGAAGTTGATGAGCTTTTGCTCATCTTCAATCGGCATTCAAGGATAAGAAGCCAGAAGGGAAAGCAGTCACAGGTTTGGTTTGGAGATCAGTCTCCAAGTGGGAGATTGTTAAGTATGGAGCCTTGATTTACCCTTGTAATTTTCTGTGGTAAAAGCGCACATTTGTAAGGCCCCCATTATGAGGAGAAGCCATCGTACGTGAAGGAAAATCACTCACCGGAAACCAAAATTTTCCTGGACGAGAATAAGGGGCAATTTTAAAGGCCTCGGGGGCGGAGGCCCCCGAGACTTTTTTTTTCGCCGGAATATTATGGCCGGACAGCAACCGGAAAGTGGTCGGAAAACAACCGGTCGGTTGGTCGGTGGCCGGTGGTCAGAAGTCAATGGCCGGTGGCCGGTGGCCGAATGCAAAAGCGGACTTGTCTTCTCAAGGGCGGCCACACATGGGCGGATTGGAGGGTCCGATTTGGACTTATTCGCACAAGGGCGGCTACACATGGATGTCTCTCATAAGAGAGGGAAGCCCTTTTGGCCTATAAAAGGAGGCCATTTCTACACACATTTCATAGTGTGAAGTTGATGCAACAAGGTGAGTGTGAGGTGGTGAGAGTGAAGCAAGGCGGGAGCTCCATTAAGGGTATAATCCCTTTGTAAACTACTTCTTGTTTTGAAGTACTAAAGCCATTGAGTGGCTGCTTTCCCGTGGACGTAGCCCACATTGGGTGAACCATGTATATCGTGTGTACTCTCTCTCTCTCTACTCTATAATCTCATGTATGTAAATCTGTCTCTCTCCATTAAGTAATCTACTCAAAAATCTATTTAGCTACGTCTTATTTCCTAACAGGTAAGGGACCGATTGCATCTATTCCCCATTTCTCAAAAGGACCATATGAAATGATAGGGGTTTGTGGCTCGTAGGTTAACGTGCAATCACTGGCCACTTGACAGGCCTTACATGTTTTACACCAATGTTGTACATCTCTATTCAAACTAGGCCAAAAGTATCCTTCCTGCAGAATCTTTCTACTGGTGATATCTAGAGCAAAATGACCTCCGCAGACGCCGTCATGGCAACTTAAAATTACCTCTGTGATTTCACTGGAGGTTGGCACCCGCCTAAGAATTTGATCCTTGCCCTTACAATACAAGTGGTTGTCTATTATGCGGCACCCAGTAGCCTTTCTTACCAGCCATTGTTTTTTGGCCTTTAGTGTGTCCTTCTGAACATTCTCTTGTATCTAGAAAGCTGATGATATTAGGCATAGCATCACTACCTTGGAAGAGGGGTAGTTTTAATTTGATTGCTCCTACGGGAACATCTTGTATTCTCTCTTTAGCTAGTGCATCTACTTCTTGATTTTCTGCTCTAGGGACATGGAAGAGCTTTACGGCTTCAAAATTCTTCAGAAAGTCCTTAACTTGGCGAAGTTGACCTAGTAAAACCTGATTTTTGCACTCCCAGGTGCCATTTATCTGTCTTATCAAAAGCAAAGCGTCGCCGAACACATTCAGGCGCTGAATTCTTTGTGAGATACATTGTTCCAATCCAAGGATTAGGGCTGCATATTCTGCCTCATTGTTGGAGTGGGAGTGTGATAACTGCCCCTGCTGTTCATTGAAAATGACCATGCCTGCTGCAGACTGATCCGTTGTTCTCTTGTATGCTCCGTCAAAGAAAAGAGAGTGAGCTCTCTCTAGCCTAGGACTTTCTTTCGTTGGTGTTCCTTCCTGATCCACTGGTTGACCTTCAGCTTCTTCTCATAATGGCGATGAGTGAGAATTCCTACTAAACTAGCCCTGGTGGAGTTTTCTACTTGCATGGTGTAGTCAAACTCTTGTAGTCTAATTAACCACTTTGAGATCCTAGACGAGACATCCATGTGTCGCATAACATATGGGAAAAATTATTCCATTGTCAGGATTACAAATGGTCTAGGCAAGAGATAGGAGCGGAACTTTGTGGTAGCAAACATTAGTGCCAGAACCATGTGTTCTACTTCGGTGAATCCTTTTTCTGATGGGGTCATGACTCGGCTAGAGAAGTAAATAGGGCGCATGAAAGAAGTTTTGGGATCCTTTTGCATTAGTACTGCTCCCACTGTATCATTTCCCACACTAGGGTTTACATAAAATGGCTCGTCCCACTTAGGAGGTGAAATAGTGGGAAGCTTAGCTAGGACTTGCTTCACCTCGGTAAACTACTACTCATTCTCTTCACTCCATGAGAGAACATACCTTTGGGTGAGTTGTTGTAGGGGAAGGACTACTTGAGATAGCCGGTGAATGAACCTGCTTAAGTATCTTTCCTTCTGAAGGAAAGAAACCAGCTGTTTGGCAGTGGTGGGTGATGATAAAGATACCGGAGCCTGAATCTTGCTAGGGTCAGCCTCGATCCCTTTTGCTGAAATTACATGACCAAGGAGAGTGACTTTGCTCTCACCAATGTGACACTTGTCCACGTTGAGTTGGACACCCAAGGTTTGCAGCCTGGTTAAGCCATCATAGACCTTGCTTAAATGAAGGGCTCGTGAGCTATAAATGCAAAAATCATCTATGAAAACCCGTATTGATGTTCCAAAGTAGGGTTGGAAAACAAAAGTCACATAGCGTTGAAACGTGGCTGGGGCATTAGTGAGGCCAAACGGCATCACTTTGTAGGCAAAACATCCCCAAGGTGTGATGAAGGTTGTCTTCTTCTGATCCTCCTCCACAATGCTAATTTGGAAATATCCTGAGTAGCCATCGCATACTGTGTAGCGTTCGTGACCTGCCACTTCATTGAGTATTTCATCCTGGAATGGGAGGGGAAAGTGGTCCCTCTTAGTGGCTCCATTGAGAGGTTTATAATCCAGACAGACTCTCCACCTACCATTTTTTTTTTGGTGTGACTACTACTGAGGAGACCCATTCTGAGTCTTCGACAGGGTAGATGAAACCTGCTTGTAGAAAAATTCTCACCTCTTTAAGCAATGCCTCTTGTTGGATTACTCCAAGTCTTCTCAGCTTCTGTACTACGGGTTTACTACCTTCCTTGAGCTTTATGTGCTGTTGCACTACTATAATTCCTGTGATTTTATCATAGCCATCAATGAACAGAGTAGTGAAGTTTCCTAACATGGAGACGTACTCCTTCCTTTCTTCATTGGTTGACTCATTTGAGAGCATTTTTTGTAGCTTACCTGCATCCTCCAATGACTGCTTACTTGATGATCCCTCTTGGCTTTTTGAGGTTGCTTCAGATTGTGTTGATCTGTCTAGGCTTTTAATAATGACTCCCATCACTTTGATGCTACTGTCACTCCCGTCGGTGGTGGTTGTGTCTTCTCTTGAGGTAGACGAGGAGTCGCTGGTGGACTCGTCTTCTGAAGCCTCCAAGATCATATTGTGCTGCTTTCCAGTCCTCATGTAGTAGAATATGGACTTCCCTTTAGCATCCTTCATCTGGATCACCCCGGTGCTCCAGTCTTGTTAGCTTACATAGCCATAAGCCAAGGCCTTCCAAGAATGATGGGGTAGCCCTCCCCTTTGTGTGGCATGACGAAGATGTCTACCTCCACTTCTGTACTGAATGCTTTTACTTTGACCGCATTTACAATGCCTACGCATTTTACTCTTACATTGTTTGCCATCTTGGCTCGGCAGGGTGCCGGCCTACTTACCTCTAGACCTAGATGGTGCATCATCTTCTCACTCATGACGCATATTTGCACGCCACCATCTATGTAGACGTTTGAAATCCGCTGCCCTTTGATGTGAGCGTCCATGGTGGACAGGATGTCATCGAGATCCCTCCCAGAGATAGCCCCAGCTATCCGTGGTCTTGATTTCTCGGTACTTACCATTTTTGTCCATTGCCTCCTCATTCTGGGTGCAAGGTGGAGTAATTGGGGCCAAGTTATCTTCGGGCCCTGCATTAACAAATCCTGAACTAAGTTGTAGGGTTGTGCCTCCTCACCTAGTGAGAAGTCCACGATGTCTATCTTCCGCCACGGTTTAGCTGCTTGCTTGCTAGATTCGGCCTTCCATTTCATCTTCTCTTCTTTTTGAGATGCCTCCTCGTGCCTCACACGCTTCACTCCCATAGCATCCACTTCTTCTACCTTCGCTTTTCCTTTGTGCTTCTCTCGAGCTGACTCTTCTACCTTCGCTTTTCCTTTGTGCTTCTCTCGAGCTGACTCTTCTACCTTCACCTTCCCTTTAGCCTCTAAGCTAATAACACTCACCACTTGGTTCACAGTAGGTGGTGGGGGTAGTGGCAGAATGAGAGGTTGAGGTGGTGGTTGCTGTTGTACAGGTGGTCGCAGGATTTGGACCGGTGGGATTGGTCCTGGCTGCCTGGGTGGTGGTGGTCTTGCTCTTGGCAGAGAGATCTGATTCTGTCTCCCCCCTCTATTGAAATTCTGCCTCCTTGGGTGTGGACAGTAGTACATTCCATGGCCGTATTCCCCGCAATTGTAACTGTGTTACTCTGGGTTCTGCCTTCGTTGTCCCCTTCCTTGTTCTGGGTTTCTGCCAGATGCATGTCCTTGCTGCACCAGATGCACAAATAAACTCCCTAGTTGGATGGTGATGCGACTCAGCAGGTCTTGTTGTTCTTCTAATGCCTCCTGTGGTTGGACTCTATGATTTGCTGTTGCAGCCACTAGGGTTGGTCGGGCCGAGCTTGTTTCCTCTGACTCTTTCACTCTTGCTTGCATGCGCAACTTCTTGTCTTTAAGGCGGGCTACTTCAACTGCCAACTCATATGTTGCAGTAAACCTTCCCTTCACCTTCTCTCTAAGAGGCGATCATAGACCAGCAATGAAACGGTCCTTCTTTAGGAAATTAGGCGCTCCTTCGCCTTCCTCCAGTGTGGCAACCCATCTCTCCCATAGGTCCACAAACTTTGACTCATAGGTAGCATACTCTAGCAGGCCTCCTTGCTTTAATTCTGTCAATAGTTGCCATAGCTTGTCGGAGGTTGTGCCTCCTCCAAACCTCTATACAAAAGCAGCCCTTAACACATCCCATGCATTCTTGGTAGCTTGGGGAAATGCATGATACCAGTACTTGGCCTCTACTTTCATCAGTAGAGGAAAAATTCTCAGTCGTGAAACGTCGTCATCTTTGTTGGAGACGGCACAAGCAATGTCGAAATCATCCAAAAAGTTGGTGGTGAGATCCTCTCCCTTCTTTCCACTGAACATGGGGAAAGAAACACTTGCCATGGTGGTGACTCAGAAAATTACAAACCTTCTTCCTCTTTTTTCTTTTTTTTTCTTTACATCAACAGCAGCAGCTCATAGCGGCTTTTTACAAGGGTGGATGGATAGGTCAAAACAGGATAAAATTACAGACATTAAAGGAATGATGGTAATCTAGCATGGGGAGAATGATAGAGTTCCAAAAATTGAAGATTTCTCCTAGTACCGCCGCACCGAATAGGTAGACGATCTTCTTCTGTTGGTAGAACACTTTCCTATCTACATAGATATTCACATGCATATACTCCATTCAACTGCAGCTCGTCTCTAGCCCACTGGGTCTCTCCCGTGGTAGAGAGATTCTTCAGGATAAGTTGTACTGGGAGAGGAGGAAGGTCCTCCACTCGCTTCCCAAAACAGCGAGAGCAGTAACCGAACCACTCTTCCCTAGGACATGGGAATCTTCTCACCACCTCTTCTTCTGGATTGTCGAAGTGGATTGGCAGCACTCACATGCGTCATGCAAATCAGTATGCGGCCTTCCGCCGCTTAGCTTCGGATGACTTCTTCTTTGACAAAGTGGGTACAACCCGGATCTTTGAGCTTGAAGCACTTGCTTGGCCAGATGCCTCTTCCTTTGGGGTCATGTGTTTCCAAGCTAGCCTATCTTCTCCTTGCCTTTGGCTCGAGCAACCCCTTTAGGCCACTTTGGGGTTATATTTTTGACTGCAGTCTCTTTAGGGAAAAGAGCCTCACCGTTTGCTTCCCTTCCTTGACGTGAATGACTTCTTTGCGATGAATGTCGATGTAGATGATTTCAGCCCTTCCGCTACCTTGGTTGTTGGCACTCATCGACCGTGTGCCTTGATTGACAACAGTGATGGCACCTCACCAATCTCCCACCTGATGCTTTCAATTTATAGTTATAACGAGTGACACGAGATGGAGAATTTACCTCTTGCACGTTGATGACACTACAGCCTGGCAATAGTACCTCAATGGAGGAGGCTAGTGCCTCTTTCTTCTCCTCTTCTTCCGTCCTCCAGTTAGAAAATTTCTTCAGCCACTCATCCATGATTGATAGTGGGCGTCACCTTCAGCATTGTAAACTGAAGGGTCCTAGAAAATCCCTCCTCCGTGGGGGCACCAAATGATGGACGCAAAGCGGACCCTGAACCCCGACGGCCTCTAAAATGCCGGGGGCCGAATGGCGCGCCTCGAGCTTGCCACGGTAAAGCGAACAAGGGGCACCACCTAGCTTTGAGCGGCTAGGATGCAAAATCCACGATAGTATGAGCACCGCGAGCGTACACACTGAGAGAGAGAGAGAGAGAGAGAGAGAGAGAGAGACAGAGAATACTTGCAAACGATGAAAACCCTCGGGGGTGTGAGGGTGAATGATTTCTGCAATATTTACAAGGCGGCATGCTGCGGTGGTAGAGAGGTAGGGGGAGGAGATGGTGCAACCTACTTGGTGCGTTCTCTAAGGCGGCTCAATGATTGTGAATACTTACTACCAAGGGCGTACATACATGTGTGCATCGACCATTGGAGTCGAGAGATGGATGTGATTCCCTTCGCATGGTGCAATTCCCAAGGCAAACCCAACATACAAGCCCCCTCCCCATGATGGTGATGGTGTCAAGCCCTCCTACTACACTCTACCAAATGCTTGGTTCCTCATGAATTGCCCCCCCCCCCCCCCGATCGTGACCTCTCAGTGCCAATTTATAGGTGTTGGCTGCTTGGATTATGGTAATCCCAGTGTGGTTAGGGTAATCTTAATCGGGGAGACAAAGAAAGTGGTAGGCCCGGTGCGGTTGACCCTTCCTTTGTTTTGGGGAGGTTATTAAAATATGGGAATCTCTAGGTGGGCCTTTGTGACCATCACCTAGAGAGAGGATATTTACAAAAATGGAAATTTACAATGGCTCGGGTAAAAACTGAAGGTAATGATAAAGATAACCTAAACATTACTGGGATGGCGTTGTGGTTGTGTGTTGCCGACGAAAAGCGTGCTGCTGGTGCGTCGGTGTCGAGCGTACTTATTTTCGGAGTCGTCCGAGGCATGCCTTCGTCGCATTTTCTCTTTTTGTTGATGGCGGCGCGTGCTTTGGATCCTTCTTCTTTTGTTTGTTGATGTTGTAGCCGTTTTCTTCGTACTTGTTATGCGGTGTGCATATGTGTGTGTGTGTGTGTGTGTGTGTGTGTGTGTGTGTGTGTGTGTGTATTTTTGCATGAGGGCGGGTGTGTGTGTGTTTTGTATAGGCATGTGTGTGCGAAAACGTGCGTGGGAAGGGGGGCTTATATATATATAAAGTATATGTGGTTTTCTTTTTTTCCTTTTTCTGGCGGATGGCCGGCGGCGTGCTCTTCTGCGCAAGGCGGAGGAGGGAGATAGAATAGGGGTGGGGTGTGTGTGTGTGGGTGTGTGTGTGTAGGGTAGGGTGTGTGTGTGTTTCTGTGTGTGTGTGTGTGTATTTGCGGATGCTGCTGCCCGTGAGGGCGTGTGTGTGTGCGCGTTGATTGCGGACTGCTCTTAGCGAGTGTGTGTGTGTGTGGCGATGCGAGCTGCGGCGCACACCGCATGGGTGAGAGAGGGGAGAGGGGGAGGGTGAGGTGATGGGAGCGCCCGAATGAGAGAGAGAGAGAGAGTGTTTTCGCGTGGAGCAGTGAGAGGGAGAGTGTGAGGGGATGGGAGGGGTGAGGATTGGGGATAAGAGAGAGAGAGAGAGAGAGAGAGAGAGAGAGAGAGAGAGAGAGAGAGAGAGAGAGAGAGAGAGAGAGAGAGAGAGAGAGAGAGAGAGAGAGAGAGAGTGAGGGAGGGAGAGTGAGGGGGGGGAGGAGGTTGTGGGGCATGGGAGTTGTGTGGGTGAGAGGGAGAGGGGGAGGATGGGTTGTCTTGCATGGGAGCTTGAGGACGAGGAGGGGATTAGTCAATGGGTGGGGGGGGGGGGGGGGGGGGGGGGGGGGGGGGGGGGGGGGGGAAATGAGACCGAGGGAGGGTGAGGTGAGCGCGTGGGGAAGAGGGAGGAGGGGTCGGGGGAAAGGAATATTAGCGGGCCAAAGGGAGGTGGGGAATAAGGGTAGAGGGTAATGTGAGGGGGAAATGTAGGGTGACTGTAAGAGTAAGTGTAAGACTACGGGGAGCGGAAAGGGGGGGGTTTTCATGCGGCTCTCACCGAGGGAGCAGGAGAGAGGGGTCGGGCCTTTTCTGAGCTTCTGCCTGGTGGGGGGGGGGGGGGGTAAATTGGAAGAGAGAGATATTAGGGAAGGGGGGGTATGTAGGAAAAATGGAAGAGAGAGAGAGAGTTAGAGTGTTTTATCCAATGCCCGTCGAGCGGAGGGGGGGGGGGGGGGGGGGGGGGGGGGGGGAAATAAGCTGTGGTGGGGGGGGGGGGGGGGGGGGTAAATTGGAAGAGAGAGATATTAGGGAAGGGGGGGTATGTAGGAAAAATGGAAGAGAGAGAGAGAGTTAGAGTGTTTTATCCAATGCCCGTCGAGCGGAGGGGGGGGGGGGGGGGGGGGGGGGGGGGGGGGGAAATAAGCTGTGGTGGGGGGTACTGAGAGTGGGGGGGGTGAAATAAGTTTCTTTTTCTTTTTTTCTCTTGATTTTTGAAAGTCGGCTAGCACTGTGTTGTTCACATTAATTTTGGTAATGTATTCAAATAGGGTAAGGATTCTCTGGTAGTTTCGATTGCTAATCAAGAACATCTAATGTTAGCTTGTACGTTGAAAATTTGAGAAGATAGAGTTTCTAAATGGTTAGGAAGAAAACCGAGCTACACAGGAATCTCTATGAGGGCCACAATTAGTGTTTATGTGAGATTCAGTTGTAGATATAAAAACAATAAAAGACAATGAATGTCAGAGCACTGTTTGAGGATAGAGTAAAAATCCACAGCAAACAGTCAGCCATGCGTGTAACGCAGTCACGGGAACGTTGCAAGAAGGAAGTCCTGGAGACAATGTATAAATTGAAAAAAGACGAATTTGTATATGTATGTGAGAGTCTGTCACACACATAGAAACAATGAAAACACCGAATGTCACAGAGCGATTCTTGAGGATAGAGAAGAACCTCACAACAAATAAGAATCTACATGTATAACGCAATTACAAAACCCTTGAGAGCTGGAAAATCCAAGTAAATTAGTGCACAAACTTAAAGAGAGACAGGTTTGTACAAATGTATAATAATTGTTTCATTTTTTTTCTATGTACAAAAAAGCCCTGAAAGGCAGCCCAAAAACATTTGTGCTAATTCACACACGCTAGAATAGGGTATTTATTATTACATGGAAGGTGGAAAAGGTTCCTTTTTTTAAGTAATAGAAAGAAAAGAAAAGCACACTCTATACAACTATGTACAAAGATAACAGAAATGCTTACTCTTGTCTTTTGTCAGAACTCCTCTTTAAAAGATATGACATTGCCAACAATATTCACTTTGAAGTTTCTTGTGCGAGTTGTGAAAGCCAGAAGTCCTCTTGCATCAATTGCAATATCGTAGTACAACTCACAAAAGCATCTTTCTAAATGTCCAACTTCATCTACAATAGCAGCAACAAGTTGTACATTCACAGTGTTTCCATCTGAAGTAGAAATCTTGTCGTGGAACTTTGGTATTTCCGCAAGCTCACATGGTTTTGAGCAACCAGCACAATACACTCCACTCACAATTTTTTGGATTTTATTAGTCTTACACAAATAACAAATACTCTCAAGCAAGATGCTAATGATCTCCACAAAATGCAAGGTCCCAGATATCTAACATAAGAACAAATTATAGCAAGCTCAACTTTCTAGAGCAACATGCAAGTCATTTACAATTGATTATATGAAAACATACTTGTTCTCCATATCCCAAACTTGCTACTTAACTCTTGAACACATTGAAAATCTCATGATGAAGACGAGCACTCTTGATAGGAACCAAAATAGTGAAGTCCATCACAGCTAAAGCAACGGTTCTACCCATGAAGGCACCCATATTACGTGCAACGCACATAACAATTTCTCCATTTTCAATATGTCTCATAAACTTTGTGTATTCCTCTTTACGATCATTGACAAAAGTCAGCTAATAGGTTTCTCAAAAAACTTACTGTGTATACCACAACAATTATGGAAGTTACTAGAAGAGAGTACCTTATAGTCTCCCAATCACTATCAGCTGCACCATCTGTAACTAGAAACTCTCCACGTGTCGCACTAGATTTCGGCTCTAAATCCTCACTTTTGTTCACCTCAAAATCCAACATACCAAAGAAAAACTTTATTCCTCTTGCATGTTGCGAAGCTGCTTCATCTAAGAAGGGTCTGGTCTTAATTTCCAAGTAGAAGATTAAAGTCAAAAGGAAAGGAAATCCGGTTGAGATAATTGTACTAGAGTCTACATGCAATGAGTACGGCCACGTCCCATCGTCTACCTTATTGCACCTCCTTGAATCTTTATGTGCTTTCCTACAAATAACTAACTAGTACATTGGTTTATTTAAGACTGGTTCACTACAATTGTCATTGTATCAAAACTAAGAGTTTCAACCAAATCACTTTTGAAGTATTTTGAAAATTTAGCATCATTCATCTTGTACGTGCCATAGTTACTTAAGATTTTTTCCTCTATAGAAAATCTAGTTGTGTTGTCTGATAAGTCTACCATGTGAAGCAACACAACAACAGTTCAGTCGTGAGTGACTACCAGATCTTTTTGGTTTTTCTTTTTTTATTTGAGCACACGAGTAGATAGTTGATTTGTGGCAAGAGGTATTCCTGTTGCTTCTAACTGGGGAGCTCAATCGGTAATCGCATAGGGGATATCTATAAATGGAATTGTCTTACCGAACATTCAAAACAGGCATCATGTTAATTATAGAAAGTGAAACATAAATCTTGCTGTCAGCATGAAATTTTGAATCATCTTTGGTTCTTCTCTATGCTTTTCCAGGAGAACTCGGGGAAGACTCACTGATTTTGACAACAATTTGCTCACGCTTTGAAGTAGAACTCTCTGATCTCACCTTTGCTTTCATTTGTTCTACCCAATTAGACAAAGCATCAAATCTATGGCATTGACAGAGCACTTCTTTAGATGAATCACCAAGGTATATTACCGTCATCGTCCATAACAAAGATCTTGTTTGATTTTTTGGTAGTCATTGAAAGTATCTTTTGTGTAAAATAGAAGAAGTGCACAACAATTTTCTCAGAGAGAGAGAGAGAGAGAGTCGTATGGACGAAACAAGCCAAAAAGTCTAACTATCACCTACCAATAATTCAATTCCACTTCATGAACCAACTTCAAGTTCAAAACGTCGGCTAACCATCACAAGAACTTCATAACATATTTTTGGATGGATTTTCCAAGTAGATGGACAATTCCTTCATTACTTCCATGTAAGAAAATCATGTTCATCATGTAATACATTTCTTTTTTGGATGGAAATAAATATTACCTTTTGGGAATGTGTATTAATTACAGTTGGAAAAAAAATCCCCGAACGGGATTATGTTCTCACACTATAAAAGTAATCTTTTCAATATGGGTGTTTTTCCCACTTTCCAACACACTTTTCAAGTTAGAGAAAGCTTCATTTTCACATGGAAATGCTCATGGAATTCCTTTTCTACCTAGAAATTTCATACCTCTGTTTTGAAAGAAAGCTTTTTTTGAAAAAAAAGTTCCATATGGAAAATCCGGAGACAACATTCATTCCCACATGGAAACATATGATGTTATCGTGGATATATAGGTTATGAGACTATTTTTCCACATAGAAATACAATGTTTCCTATTTAGAAAAAATTAGAGCTATATAGCACTTTCAACTCTTCCAATTGTAAATCACTATCAACTTACAAGATTAGATTCATTAGCTATGCCTTCCACAGTTGTTATGGTTATATGTTTCATGTATGATTACACTATAACTACCTCACTAACTACATGCAGGATTCTCTACTCTCTCGCTCTCTCTGTCTCTCTCTCTCTCACACACACACACACATAGACACAACATACAAATGGAGAAACGATAGTTGGATCAAACCTTTCATTTGGTAGTCTAGATCAAGTTGTGTTAATAGTTGTGATATATTTTTTAATATTACTTCCAATTATGGTTCCTTTTCGATAGTACATCATTCTTTAAAATTTTTGAGCGAGCTACAATGAGCAATACTATTGCTTATGTTGATAACTTTTATGAAAAGAGCTAATAAGAATTTCAAATGGCAATGTCATAAGATTTCAAGTTCCATTCCTTGTTTTGAAATTTATTTCTTTATGCACATGTCATTAAGTCAGACCTTCTTCACCTCCTAACAAAGCAAATGGATTATCTCAAGAAAAAATCCATGTCTACTATTTTGATTTTCTCACTCATGTGATATAGATTAAAAATTAGAATACAACATAATAGGATGATTACATTAAAAAATCCATAGGACCAACAAAATGATTATATTAAAGATTCTCAAGAACTTACACTTGTACATCCGGTTGAAAATAGTTTGTTTCAACCAATATAATTACATGATTGAAGTACAAAAATTTTGTGGCATCTAGCTGAACAAACCAGTTTCAAGCGAGAACATATAAATCATTTCAAAATATATGTAATTATTGATTATGTCTGCAAATCGCTGTCGGAATGTGTGCGGTCTAGATGGGAAGGTGTGGAACCTATGGCTGTGAGAGTTCGTGATGAGAGTCACAAAAACTTTATGAAAAAGCGTTTATGGATAATCACCAACCCTCTTCCTAAAGATGGTTTAACTCTAAGAGTGTTCTTGACAAAAATGTCACAACCCCTCTTTGCTATTGTGCTTGGAACGTGCTTGTTTTGGTAGTCGAGATTATGATGAAAGAACCATCAAATCACATCCAATTTTACTTTAAAAGAGCAATTAGGAACACTAAATGTTTAGCCATAAAACCTCAATGCTCATACAAGACAGTTCTCAATCAAAACCCAAAGCTCTTTGGTGGTATCATGTAGCCTTGCCCCCAATTACATAGTCGTAGCATCAAACAGTTGAAATGAATACACAAGCTTCCACCTTCACGGTGACCATTTTCTGAGTTTTCAAAGATTTAAGAGCTTCTAAATTGAAGCCCACACACCATTTTGATAAGGGGAAACCCTAATTCACTCCCTCACAAGCTTAGATACAAGATTGCGAAGAGGCGGGACTACAACACACATAGATTGGGAAACCATGGAAGCTATTGAATAGTAGTGATAAATTGCATGTTTTTTCTGTAAAAAGACCCCTTCTCTCTCTTCCCCACGGAAATATGAGCTGATGTGTCAATTTTTGGGCCATTTTGCCACTTTGTACCAAAACTAGGCCATTTTCAGCTCATTTTTTACTTTTAGAAATATCATTTTTGATGCGAAAAATCCCAAACGGAGTCAAGAAAATCCATAAATTTGTGGGATCACTGGCATAAACATAAAAAGCATAGATAAGCATGATTTTCATCCACATACCATTTTGGATCACTTTCCATGAAATTCTGCAACGGCGTCTGTTAGCGGCTATTTTTGGTAGTTTTTGCCCGCATCAATCTTTGTATGCGACATGAGTGTGCCACCATGAAACACTTAGACTATGTACATTTTCAAACCAAATTAGGCATCTTATCAAGTGAAAAAGCATCAAAGAAGCGACATCCACGGCCACGACTCCCCGGATAGGTATGTACATGATAGTGGCGGTAGTAGCCGCTTTAGCATATATCACTATATATACATTATTGTTTTTATTTCCATGCATCAAGAAGTGTCAAAAGTGAGGTGAATGTTTTTATTTCACACTATGTATGTGACACGGCACGACATCCACCCCCTTTGAACCTGCACATCCTCCGGCATGTGCCAACATTTTCCCTGTATAGGTTTAATCTTCATTAAGATCCATAAATATTTGGATGTCATTTTCATCTTCTGCAAAGTTTGGAAAATCATCCTCTGCTTCTTCATGCTCATCCGTATCAATGTCATTAGGTTCTTCATCGTCATCTTGTTGTGAATCAAAAGGATCATTATCATGTCTCCTCTTGAACATCTTGATTCTTTTGCCTGCTATTGGAATTTTAAGCTCTGTTCCATTGAGCTCCCTCAAAGTATATGTAGTATTTCCATGCACATGTTTGACAACATAGGGACCAAACCACCTTTTTGCAAGTTTTCTTTGTGCGGTGTGTTGGTTGTCAAGGCTACTGCCGTACATTAGGACCCAATCACCCTCTTCAATAGGCTTTTGTCAAAGCCTATGTCTTTTATCAGACCTATCTTTATTCTTTAGTCTTGCATCCTTCAATCGAGCTTTAGCAATGTCTATGTATTCATGTCTTCTTCCCAACTACCTTATGCATAAAGCAAGTAGATTTTCCCTACTTACACCATCTTCCCAGGGTAGCATGTTCCAAGTAGGAACTACATCCTCAATTGGCATGACTTTCTTCTGACCATACATCAATTCAGTGGGCATGTAACCAGTCACTGAGCTATGAGTTGTACAATCAGCCCACAAAGCATATGATAGCAACCTTGGCCACTCACACATTCTACCTTTGCATGCCTTAGCCAAAGCTTTGACAACAGGAGGATCTTTCACTTTTCCCATTTCCCTCTAGATTATAAGCACAACTCAGGGCTAGCTTGATACCAATTCGCGTAAAGAAATTCCTTGCTTCATCTGCATCTAACTCTTCTCTATCAGCAACTATCTTTCCCATACATCCATAGCGGCAAATTACATCTTCAAGCAAAAATTTACAAACTGCTTCTATAGTTTTTGTCCTCAATGCACGCCTTTACACTTGGTTTGTCAAGTCTTCTCGTGCAAGTACCAAGTATCTCATTTGCCAAAGTCCTAAAGGCATTGTGAATAGATCAACAACCCATTTATAGTGCATGGCTAATGGGTATGTAGGATGCAATCCATCACGATGACGTACATTGGAATACATTTGACATGTGACACAAGACTCCACAAAATCCGCTATATCCTTATACATGCCTTTCCACCAATATCTCTCTTTCACTTTGAAAAAAGTAGCCCATACACATTGATGTCCAGTGTATAGGCTTTCATGAAGCTCTTTGATAACTTTGAGTTGAGTAGGCTTATCACATACTACTCGTAATGGAGTCCCATCTCTTCTTTTAGGATGTTTCCATAAGTAGCCATCCCTCAAGAAGAATCCATATGCTTTCTTTCTGATCCTTTTGAATTTTGATTCACTCCAATCATCTTGCTTCTGTAAAGTACTGAGGTAGCAACCTATGAGCAACCATTCATCCTCATAGAACTCCTTTGAAAAGGACTCAAGTGAAGATACAATGCATATATCATCACACTTTGCATCCAAAAATGTGTAGAATTTTATGCCCACATCTTCTTCCTCATCAATCATATCATCCTCATCTTCATACCTTGCCCTTGAAAGCATATCTACCATTGCATAATCTTTTCTTGCAATGTGATTCAATTCTGGGTAAGGACTTTAAATAAGCAATCCACCTAAGCATAGCAATATCAAGAGTAGAGCAGCTTGCAATCATCCCGAGAAGTGGTAAGCAATCAGTCTCCACAACTACAGATGCTCCAATGAAGTCCTCTTTGTCACACGTTAATGTTGTAACCACCCCCCATAACTCCGTGTTTACATGTGGATATGCTCTTTGGCAAGAGCTTAGAACCTTGGCCCCAAACCTCACCACATACCTGTGTTTCTCTTCATCGTCTTGTCCTACTGCCCATCCAATTCCCATTGGACTAGTGTCCACTGTCACAATCACCGGTCTTCCACACTCATAGTCAATCTTCCTCAAAGATGGTGAAGCAAGAAACATTTGCTTCAACTTCCTCATAGATTTTACATGTACATCATTCCATTGAAACCTTTGATTCTTCCTTGGTAATTGATAAAGAGGATCTGCAACATGTGCATAATGTGGAATCCATATGAGATACAAGACACATGCACCTAGAAACCTTCTCACCTCTGTGATATTTACGCATACTTCCTTCATCCTCTGTATTGCATCCACTTTAGTTGGACAAGGTCGGCGGCCATGAGGATTACAAAGATGTCCCACTATCAATATTTCTTCAACCCCAAACACTGACTTTTGTCAATGTACTCGTCTTCATCTAACAAATTACAGTTTTTGTATATTCTCTGTACACTATTTACATATTGTTTTTGTCCTTTCTTTAAATCTCCAATCTTTGTAAAAGATACTAGTCCATCCTTTGCTACTAGAGCACCTGTAGTAAAAACTTCATCTCCCTTTGGATCAGGTGAGAAAGTTTTTCTTTCTGTACCGCTACACTCCCGCTTCACAATGGTAATCAGCCAAAACCCCTCATCTCCCTTTGATCTCAAAACTCCTTGCTTGATTTTGGTAGAGAATGGTCCCTTAAGCTGTCACGATTTCGCTCATGGTCAACGCAAACTGTCAAGAAATGAACAGCTCGTTTTCCATCTTTGCTTTTGACCCTCGCATAGCCAATTTATCATCCAATACTTTTGTCTCCATTCACATTGCAGTGATGTATGGTTGTCCAAGGATTAGAGGATAGCTTGACATCTCTTGAACAAAGAAATTTTTCTCACATTTCATATCCCCTATGGTTACATTAACATTTGGACAAGCACCATAGAGATCCCCAGATGAGTTGTTTGGAGTCCTAATCATCCACCCATGGTCAGTATCAATTGGCCACTTTCCCTTCATAGAGAGACTCTTGGACATGAGGTTAATCTCTGAACCATGGTCTATCAAGGCCACATAAGGCTCCTCAAGATATCCCACCTTAACCAAGGTTTCTGTTGTAGCCCTTGCCCAATGCTTTCTAGAATAGTGGCTCTTATTAGTGGCTTCATCTTCATCTTTATCTTCAAATTTAACATGCCTATTTTTGCCCCCCGAAGACTGGTAGAACCTTACAAAATTCTCATCTTCATCTATTTGTTGTACTTGTATCACATGTGTCTTTGAAGCACTCTCTTCATCCTCTGATTGGATAGACTCCGTTAAAGCTTGTTTCTTCCTTCTTATGATATCAATGATTTCCTCGTGGAACTCTCTTTTTGCAATGCCAAGGACTTCTCCCAATGTAAACTCCACCTTGCTATTTAAGATCCTTTCCTCTAAAACATTCTTTAAATCTGTGGCAGCTTCAATATCTGATTGTAGCTTGTACGAGGGGCTTTTTCCCTTGCCCTTTTCTTTATCTTGTTTCTCCTTTGATGTAGCATCTCTCATTGGTACTTCTTGCGATGGAGGCTCCCTTGCCATGGGCTCTTGAGTGGGACTTGGATACTTTCTCCTTCCACCTCTAGTAGCCCTCTTTGAGGGGCCTTCATCCCCATTTTCTCTCTTGCGTTTTTCTTCAACAAGTGCCTTGTTTCCTCCACACTTTGCAATGTAGGCATGCACTGACAAAGCATCTACAGGTTCATTCCACCCAGTCTCAAGATGGATACAATCTCCTGCTTCATGTAACACTTCTTTAGTCAATTTTCCCTTTGTAGCTAACTCCATCGCCGATGGCTAGACATCTTCACTATCCTCACTCACGTCTTCAATATATTTTGACCCTTTCAGCATGACTTGACCAGCCTTTAAGCCAAATGCTGCTACTTTAACCGTTGAGATAGCATGACTCGTTTCCATGTCCTAAACTAGCTTTTTCATCCCTCCTTTGCCAAAGTTGGTCGCCAAGGGCTTCCCTGTTTCACTAAGATGTATCTTCCCTTCTTTGAAGAAGACAAGATCTTTACCCAAGGCATCTTTGAAGCTTTCACAGTCCCTTCTTGGATGGTCTGGGTTGTCACAACAGATGCACCTATTTACAAACCCCTCTCTGTTTTGAGGTCTTTGACTTGATGACTATCCAGACATTTGCCCCTTTTCTTCAAGCCTTGCTAGCTTTAATTTCAGTTCATGTATGCCCTTCACAAGTTCTTCAAGCATAGACCCATCATCCTTAGAAGCTACAATAGAAGGTTTTGGCTTATTCTCAGTAATATCACGAACTGGAGAACCATTGTTCACCACCATCTTATCTCTTCTGCGTTGTCTTTTTGCCAACAGGGAGACTGCATCTTGTACATCATTCCACCTTGTCTTCAAACCATGCTCTGCATCTTTGTCTTCCAAGAGAAGCTCTAACTTTTCTTCAATTTCTTTGCCCGCTACTTGTAGGAAAAGTTCTACCTTCTCCCTATCCAAGGAAGCTGAGCATAGGGTCCCTCAAACTCTCTAAGAAGCTCTGTAGCAGAAATCCCTTCTTTAGGCTTTGCAACCCAATCTAAGAAAGTTCTTTTGGTCACCCTCTCAGAGTCCTCCATAAAGTAGTCTTCTTTAAGAGCAAGCTTGAATTCCTCCCAATTTCTTCCATGAGCATTTTGAATTGCCCTAATACGGTCTCTGATCTCTAGGACACAAACTAGCTCAAAACTTCGAACCGTGTCTTCCAATAGGTGAATTGGGTTTAACATCTGATTGGAAGATAGTCACTGAAGCGGTAAATATGATCGTGAAACGACAGATGAGATTTGATAAGCCGATTGTGACTGATTGCATGGATGTTGTGGAAGAGGAAACTAAGGAGAAAACAACCTCGACAATACTTAAAGTGGAGGAGCCAGTTCTTGACGAACTGGTGAAAGGTATTCAAGAGTTAATTTGAATTTCAAATCTGTAAAACTTGAAGGGTTAGCTGCAAAGGGGTCTACTTCTGAGCCTCGTCAACAACCTCCACGCAAAGACTAGGATCGATGCATGTGGTGCGATAGTGAAGACCACAGGTATGTTAAGGAATGTGATGAGTTTGATGAAGCTTACAAAAGAAATGTGATTTTCTGAAAGGACAAGAAGATTCATTTTAGGGGCGGCATGAAAAAGCTAGTTGAAGACATACATCATAATGTTGCTCTTGTGGAAGCAGCTACATATGGGCTACAAGTTTGCCGAAAGGGTGATGATGTCGGTGCATGTACAAAGGGTCAATTGTGGCCTTATTCTTTGAAGACAACAAAAGCAGGAAAGTTAACTTATGGGAATCTATGACAGGTAGGGATTTCAATTCGAGAAACCACAGGGTGGACTCATCCAGTGGATTCCCTCTCAGTGTATGCATTTATTGCTAAGTCTCAAGCTAATGAGGCTATGGTGGAAGAAAAATAAAAAAGGGATGAAGAAGTTATAGGGACATCAAAAAGGGCAATGAGATTCAACAGCAAAAGAGAAGAAGGTCCTACTTCTAAGCCCGCTGCTGAAGTGGTTATGGAGGAGGCACCCAAGGAAGAAAAGCATGGTATTACGCCCATGGACCCTCATATAAGCTTAAATATGACATTGAATTAGCTATAGATCTAAAAAACATTTTTGAAGAGCGCATTCTGAATAACAAAGTGGAGCTCACATTGGGTGATATTCTAGGAATTGCCAAACGCGAGTTCCACAAGGATATTATTGATATTATCAAGAGGAAGCGGCAGATACCAAGTGAGCAGGAGCCAAAATCAGTTAAGAGCTAGAGGTTTGGCACATTGAAGCAATCTTGGATGATTATGAAGAATATTTGGCAGATCTTGAAGAAGAAGAGTCGAGGTCTGTGGTGGTTTCAAACCCAATTGTACCTGAGGTAAGACATGTTTATTTTAATGATGATGGAGACAATAAAACTATACCTAGGAGGGCAAGGGCAACAACCAAAACTGCTGTGAAGTTGGTGACATTGAGTGTGCAGTCTTAGCACTAATAGATCATGGATCAGAGATAAATTTGATGGCAAAAATTTTATACAAAAAGGGGAAATGGCCTATTGATGTAGACCACAGTTGGCGGATTTGAGCGGCCAACATGCTTTCAGGCGACCTCTATGGTGCATCTGCAAATGTTAAGGTAACTGTAGGGGATGTGAGTGATGAGCAAAATTTCTTTATACAGGAGCATTCCTCTCATCCATTGATTTTGGGGCACCCTACATTACAACTGTGCAGATGGAAACCAAGCTGCTAGATGATGGGTCAACCTATGACAAGGTTCAGAGCCGAGATGGTAAGAAAGCGGTTCAATTATTGATTGTATGTGTTGACCATGCCAGGAACAAGGATAGTTTACGTGATCATCCTGTGCCAAACATACATAAGGAGTTTAAAGAACATTGGTTTGCACAGTATTTTCTTGGAGTGCCACTATAAAGCGGGACTATGGTGGTACAAGTGAGGAGAAGTTCTTGCAAAGAGAAGCTTTCTCTTCAGGGTTTTAGGGTTAACATCTGAAGGTTCAATATCTTACAAAAAATTTAATGATTTGCCAAAGTGGGAAAAACATTATGTTTCAAGTATCCAAAGCGAATTTTAGGGATGTGATGTACTTGAATTAGATGATGTGATTTTAGGGATCTTTAAGGAGGTATCTTATGTAGATATTATATCTGAGCTTGAGGAGATCAGGCAACATAGGTTACAAAGCGGAACTGAAGTGGTTAGGTCCACACAATGGAAATTTTTGAATATTTGGGTAAATATGAAGCACTTATGCATATTGAGGATGATTCAAGTAAAGCAGTTGAAGCACATGTAGAGACAAAGTACAAGCCTTGTTGCAAAGAAAGTGACACCAGTGGCTACACCTCGACCAGAAGGAAGCGATGGGGGATCAAAGAATCTTCTCGACAACCTATGCTTAGAAATCCAAAGAGCATTGGGCATAAATTTACTAAGGAGACATTGCAGCAGTTGAAGGCTGGAGAAGATGGTTTTCTCAATGAAGAGGAAATCAAGTGTTTCCAAGGTATACTCGAAAAACACGGTAAAGCTTTTGGTTTTGAGCCAAGTGAGATTGGGTTTGTGGATCCAAGTGTTGTTTCACCTATGGTTGTATTCGATGTTCCTCACATGCCATGGAGCCTATGTGCTAGCTCTCGTTCACCGCATCACTCCCAGGGGGGATTTGTTACCATATACATGTGGTAGTGATGTTTGTGAACTATTCGAGTTCCTAAATCTCACTTGCCAAAGATTATCAATTTGCTTAATGAGAAGATACAAATGGGAATTTTGGAGCCATCATGTGCACCATATTCTAATCAATGGTTTACTGTTTTGAAGAAAATCGGTACGTGAAGGTTCATTCACGATATGGAGCCGGTTAATAAGGTAACAGTCTGCAATGTGGGTACTGGACCAATTGTGGATGAATTTGTTGAGGCCTTTGTAGGTAGATCTATTTACTCCATGGGTGATCTTTGTTCTGGATATGATCAATTCCAGTTAGCTTTGGAGAGCAGGGATCTTACTACAATGCGTACTCGTCTTGGTTTGGTAAGGAAGTGCACTCTACCACAGGGTGCTACTAATTCTGTAACTTATACGATGAATGGCATGAATAAGGTACTAAGGGACTTTATCCCTCATGTTACTATGCCTTTCATTGATGATCTACCAATTAAAGGATGTGAAGAAGGATCCAAAGACGAGGTAAATGATCAGAGGGGGTGTCGGCGGTTTGTTGCTCAACATATTCTTGACTGTGATGCTATTTTACCCAGGCTCGAAGAAGTAAACTTAACACTTTCAGGTAAAAAAAGCAACTTTTGGTGGTAAGGAGGTATTAATTATGGGGCACATGTGCAGTCTTGAGGGTAGAAGGCCAAGTCCAGCTAAAGTTGAAGCTATCCAGAAGATGAAGGAAACATGCTCTTCGGTTACTGAAGTTCGTCGATTTTTGGGTGTGTGTGTGTTCTACCTTATTTGGTTGCCACACTTTGCTCATGTTGCAGAGGTGCTATAACAATTGATAAGGAAAGGTAGAAGGTTTGTTTGGGAAGAAGTTCATACACAGGCTATCAGGAAATTAAAGAAGATGCTTCTCGAGGCTTCTACCTTGAAGAAAGTTAACTACAAATACGGAAGGCCAGTTATTTTAATAGTTGACACTAGCCCGACAGGTGGATCGGCTATAGGTGAAGATGATGCAGAAGGACACATGTATGCAGTTCGATTTGGAGCCAAGGTTCTCAATGCTCGTCAACGAGGTTATCCACATGTTAAGAGAGAACTTTGGGGTGTTGCTACTGCACTAAGGTCTAATAAATAATATTTTATTGGAGCTTCAGTCATGGTAGAGACAGATTTATTTGTTGGGAATTGGATCGAGCTAGCTATGGTGTATGAAAGAGACACATAACGTCAATGTGTGAGTGTGTGTGTAAGCAAGGTTATCACTCAAGTGAACTAGGTTCCAAGCAAGCGTGTCCTCTGGAAAGGGTTCTCCTATATAAGTTTCGTCTTCGATAGCCCTTTCTAAAACATATTCTTCTCGCCTCAGACTTCCACATTTTGAGGCCCCACACATCCATAACTCCTTGGGCTTACCTAACCAAGCTGGAAATTCGGATCCCGCCAAAGTAGCTGAATCAAACTCCTCTACCGGTGTTCGGTTCACATCTTTGTACCTATGGTCTTTCAGGTTCACACGTGTAGTGGTTTCCATATTTCTTAGGTATATGTGATCGTAGCCCCAATCCTGGACCATTTTCAACTGTCTCATGAATGGTCTTCCCAGTATGATATCATAGTTATTCTCCTTGCCAAAATCGACAATAGCAAAAGTATGTTCGTATTCAATGCCGCAAGAAGTCACTACGACTTTCTCTAATAACCCCATAGGTTTCTCCATGTGTCCATCTGCTAATTGGAGTTTCAACCTAGTCTTCCTTATTGCTGGTTTCCCCCATTTTTTCCAGATTTCTTTTGTAGCAATGGCTACCCCAGCTCCGCTGTCTAGTATTGCCATCGTGCTCACTCCTTGGAATTCAACTGGTAAGGTTGCATTCCCCTCTTCACCTTTGCAATACTCTCCGACCTTGTTTAAGGGTACAGGCTTAGCGTTCTTTTGTGGTTTGCTCAGCTCTTGTATACCCTCTTGCAGTCTCGATGTTGGGTCTTTTATCCCAAATTTCTCCAAGCATTTTCCTACAGTGGTCCACATATGTGGTCTTAGCCTCAAAAGCTCAGCTAGAGTGATAGTGCATGTCACTGGTGTTGACAAGATCTCTATCAATCCTTGCGAGTCCATGACTTTTTCTGATGAGATTCTTCGTGAGGGAAGTGCTCTAATCTCGGATTTTGCTTCATACTCTCCTAAGTATGAAGGTAAGGTATTCAGTGAATGAGGTTTGCTCTCCATTGTTCTAACAGAGCCCCCATCTCCCCAGTAAGATTGCAGATCCAAGTCCACTTGAGATCCTGCCTCAAATTCCACTATGGGAGGATTCCTGATGTCCTTTTTCCAATTTGTCTGATTAGCTTGGCAACTTAGCTCGTTTGCAAAGTTTGCCTCTCTCACTTGTTTCCAAAATTAATTGTAATCCTCGTCTCTTCCGTAAGACCTCTGTATGGTTGGATGAAATCTCTCTATCTCCTGATCGGTTGTGTTCAATACTATGCGGTAATCCTTGTGTGTATCTTCAGACTTTTGTGCACTGTGAGTCTTTTCAGCTACTCGTGAAATGATAGTCTCTTGTTGAATTGGGTTTTCCATTACACAATTCATTGTTTCTCTTGGTGGTTCTAATAAGGCTTGTGCAGTCTTGATCATTCTATGGCACATTTCAAGTCTCTGTTTTTCCAATTCCGTGTTTGGGTATGTCATCCACCTCTGTTCTTGTGTTTGGTTGTTCTTTAACCTAGCTTCGTAAGCTCTCATCAGTGCGTCCAATGGTTCGTGTACTTTGTCGACTAGCACTGATCCCCCTGAGCTTAAGCTCGTTGTTTCTTTGATACTCTTTTGTTTCGTTCTTTCCGGGCTCATCTCTCGTTTCCCGTTTTGACTCTCAAGTTTTTCTAATCTATCTTTAGTTCTCTTTAGTTCCTCAGCTAGAATAGCGTCTTCACATTCTTTTCTCAACTTCATGCGTGCTTTTCTAGCTTTCCATGTGTTTCTCTGACTCCGCGGTCCTTGACTAACCACTTCAGTCGCTAACTTTCCATTCTCAGGTTCTCTAGTGGTTTTCTTAGCTTGAGCTCTAGTAACAACTTGCGTTGGTATCAGAGTTTCATTTTCAGACCCACTGCTGGTAGGAGTAGTTTCTAGCATATTCAATGTTGTCTTTTGCACTTTGTTTGGATTCTTTGAACAATCCTCAATGAAGTGAGTAACCCCACACTCAGTGCAATAAGCGTTAATTCTAATGATTTCCGTATGTGGACAAACATTCATCAGATGGTCACCTCCACACTTGTAACAGGGTCCTAGTGCTGGTTTTGGTCCCACTTGATTCGTCCTTTGTGGATAGGATGGTCTTTTTCCTGTTAACCCTCCATGAGCTATGAACATCAATGTTCTTGCGTCCAAATTGTATCTCTCTTCATCAGAAGCACTTGTAACTGTTGGTATTCCAACATCCCAATCATGCCCCATGGTTCTGGTTGTTTGGGTTCTTCTGGTGGGTAATACACAGTTGGAGACATGTGTGCACCAGATTCTTCATAATAGTCTTGAACAGGCACTAAGGCTTGTTCTTCCTGATTCTCTAAGGTTGGTGCATATTTGATGCCCACTGGTCTTGCTCCTGGTAAAGGTGGTTGTTGTCCCAATATCGGTTGCGGTCTTTCTATCCCCATAGGTCCTGGTACATTTCCCGTTGGGTATCGAGGTACTGGATGTACCTGAGGTGGTGCTAATTGAGCAAGATGTGCATACTGACGCTCCCTTAAATACCCTTTGTTGTAATAGCACTCCTCTGTTGGATGGTTTGTCCATTTTTGTTCAATAGCACACCATTTCAGTGGTTTTGGCAATGGTTTTTGGTATGGTGCCATCCTTTTTAGAGCATCTTCTATCATTTGCTCTACATTTGGCATGGTTTTTGTTTGAAAATTCTTTTTAGTGGTAGTCTCGCTCGCTATGGAGGAAGAGCTACTGGATGCAAAATCTGTATCCGCTGACACCTCTCCATAAACCGTACAGTTATCCACTAAGTACAATGCTTCTCTCGTTACTTGCTCGAAACTTGTACAAGCTTTCAAGTGCAAGTCCTTCTTGAGAGTGTCATTTCTCAATCCCTCAATAAAGAGAACAAATAGTCTATCATCTTGTGGTCATTCACGTACTAGACATCTCTCAATGTATTGTTTGAAGCGAAGTGAAGCTTCCTTCACTTTTTCGTGTTCTCTCTGTTTAAAAGCATATATTTGTGAGACCATATTGTGCTTAATCCCTCGTTTTGAGAATTCCTCAGCAAACTCTCTTAGCAAATGGTCAATGTCATGGAATCCCCCTCTGTTCAGTGGTTGAAACCATGTCAATTCCGTACCTTCTAGAGTAAGACCACATCCCTCGTGTTGTGTATGGAAATCTGTTATCTGCTCAGCTCTTAAGACTTGCTTAAAGAGTGACACATGTGCATACGGATCTCCTGAACCACCATACTTCTTTGGCATACACTTGGCTACTTGAGATGGTCTCATATGTCTATGGTCTGCTACCAATCTCATTGCTCCTGTGTCCCGGCTAAAGCTTTCTCTAGCATCATGGACTTCATGGGTTATCCTTGTCGGTTCCCCTGCCCTGAGTCTACTACTAGGAGGTAAATGTGATGGTTCCGCTTCGAACCTTGGACCTGGAGTGGTATACGTGGGGATTGAAACTGAACTACCTCGATTCGTATCCATTGACTCTCTAGAATGTAATGATCCCATTGGTCTAGGCTTCGAGTACTGAGGTTGACTGAAAGAGTCAACAGCCTGAGTTCTTTGTCCTCCTGTCATCATTGGGTTTTGCACTCCATTTGTTGGTGCTGGTCTTTGTGAGCTAGAAGTAACATAATACCGATGTAGTGGTCCCCCAAAGTATGTATATCCTTCTAATTCTTTCTTGCCCATTGTTGAGTATTGCCTCCCATACTTGTCGTAAGCGGAAATTTTCACTTCCGATCCCTCTGTGTAGGTAAAGATAAAGTCTTTTTTGGTATGTCAACTCTCCAGTGTAGGGTTCTTCACATCTATAATAGAGATCTTGCTCCCCATTATTATATTTGTATAGCCCCACATAGATGTTATCAGTGTTGATCCTTGTAGTTTCATTCTCTTTTCTTAACCTCGCATCAGGGAAGTTCATTATTGGTGCTTTCTCCTCGAGTTCTTCATCTACTTTGGCTTTGGTGCCCATCAATCCCCACTTGTCCACAATGTTAGGGTTTAGGACTACCAAGTACATGGTACCCTCGTCATCTAGATATCTATCTCCACTATAGCTCACAGGCACTAAGTCCTTGAACTCACTAGGTCTATCTTCTATCTTTACACAATAGCGGTCCATTCCATCTTTGTAGATCTTGGCACCTTGCTCTGTGAAAATCTCGTAAGATCTCTCCGAAGAAGTATCAGAAAAACTTCCTTCAAAGATCGGCTCTAATGGTTGCACCCAGCTTTGGTTTACACTTCCCTCGATTGATATGACACTTGCTTGTTCCCCTTGTTTTGGTTGGTTATTCTGGAGATTCCTGCCCAATCTCAAATTCATCAATTCCCCTAAAGGACTTTAACTTTTCTGTCTCGGCAATTTGTTTTCCCAAGTTTTTGTGGTCAGAATTGATCCAAACTGATTGATACTTGGTCAATTGTTTAATCTTGTTAGTTGGACAACTTCTGTTTCATCAAGTGAGAATTTTGTTGCAGTTATGCTGAAAAAGATATTATACGCGTATGATGTCTTTTTTCACAGATTTGGACTATTTTGGTTATGCTCACTCTCAGTAGTCCCCTTATGCTCTGTCCCCTCACAAAATTCAGTTTGAACTCTGTTTGAGCAAGTTATGGCTAATTTAGGCTTTTCTTGGCAATTTTCCGCTTTTGACTTGTTTTGGGTCAATTGTGATCCAAATGGGATGAAACTTGAAATATAACCTCTAGACAGCTATTACAATGGATCTGTGTTGGCAAAGTATCAAAATATGTCCAAAATTAGGTCAAAGACATCATACGCGTATGATGTCTTTTTCATCAATTTGGGTCAAGACTTGATATTTATGCTAGGCTACAGTGTTTGTAACAATCTTGTCAGGTCAGATATCAAAAATAAGCAGTGGATGTGCTAAAAGACATTATACGCGTATGATGTCTTTTAGCCCAGATTTTGACTATTCTTGGTTTTAAGCCTTCTCCAATGTTTATAATTGAGTTTCAAGTGTTTTTGTCAGGTTTGAATGTAAAAACAAGATCTGAATCCAAAATTTCCTATTCTTTGCGTTTCTTGGACTCCGGCTTGTCTTTTTGGGTTTCTTTGAGTGTTAATGCTCTTGTTTTAAGTTGAAATTAGGGTATAACCCCCCTTTTGAACACTCTGGTAAAGTCAAAATTTCTGTTTTGGTCTCTGTTTGGTCATTTAGACATCATACGCGTATGATGTCTAAAGTTGCAGATTTCCAGTTTTTTGGCACAGAATCCTTCCTAAAGCTTTCTCAAGTGCTCAGCAGCTCCCAGATACACATAAAATTTCTCTGACTTTTGTTTATTGCAAGTTTCACTACTAACTCGACGGTTTAGTGATCTATCATGCAATCAACCATATCAAGCAAATACTCCATTGATTACTAGCTCCAGATCAGGATCAAATGAAGTCCTACCTAAGCTATTCCTAATCATAAAATGGGTTTGGTAATTGTGATTTTAAAGAGATCCACTGTCACTCACGGACTAGCAAATTCTTCTTCTATCAACAACTACTCAACACCAACAAAACAACAAACAGATGTAAGCTAAACTAAAAATACTGTCAACACGGAAGACCCAGGAATACCCCACTTCCTAGTATCTCTCGAGATCTTCGGAGTCCACCACTCCTAGATCTTTTCTAACTAAAGTATACAAAGTAGTTTATACGACTCACCTCGTAGGATTAGTCTAAGGTCACCTACTTAGGGCTCTCGTCCCCGGAAATGGAGCCAAATGTTAAGGCGGTTACGCCGCTAGCGGAAACTAAATAGCGAGAACTCAACCAACAACAGAATTTGTCAGACGAGGACGGAGCTTGACCCGCAGGCGCATGGAAACAACTAGGTGGGTGTCAAATCACCTACTCAACCTTCTAATGACATTAAATCTAAGTTCTAAAATACGCAACTGACTGAAATACGTACTATGAACGAATGCTATACGAAACAGGATCTAGAATCATTGAATCGATCTCAAACTCAAGGGGAAGTCTATACACTAGGTAAGAACAACACCCTAAAGACTTGAACTGCAAAATCAATCTATAACCACTCCGTGCGGTAAACGCGTATGAAGACAGGCCGAAAAATACAGGTGATCGAAACTTGACCCCGATGGTACTAATGTGTAGCTCTACTCGTTGTGGTTCTATTCCGACACACGAGTTGGAAGAAAACTCACACCGAAGCTCGTAGGAACTTACCACACATAGAAGCCGATAGCGCGCACTCTTGGTATCTGTGCGTAGCTCTCGCCGTTGCTAACACAATGGCAGTGTTGCTTCTCCAATGGCGGCTCCGTAGCTCGCATAGCAAGTAGATAAGACTCTCACTCACTCTCTCTCTCTCTCTCTCTCTCTCTCTCTCTCTCTCTCTCTCTCTCTCTCTCTCTCTCTCTCTCAGACACAGTCACGGCGCTCCAAAAACTCACTTTGATTAATAATCTGCCCTATTCTTTTAGGTTGCAAAAACTTTGGCTTATATACCTCAGCCTTGGAGGTGAGAACATCTCTAACTAATTACATCAGCAAGTGAAATTACTTCGGGATTACAAGCTGGAAACTCAATTGAGTCCCGTTACTTAATGAATGGCTCAAATCAAAATTAATGTTGGAAAGACATTTATTACAATCAATGGCCCTTGATTGAAAGTGAGTCGGCGTCATTCTACCTATGCTGCATATTGAATTGCTTCTTCCCTATCCAGTTGGAGTCTCTCTATATCCAAGATGTGGTTTCGGAGGTTTAAAATTGGACGATGTGTCTGGCTAGCCAAGACTCGTAAACTGGCTATTTGTACCTCAATGGGTAGAATTGCCTCCTTCCCATAAACTAGATGGAAAGGAGTGAAACCTAGTGATGTTCGAAACGTTGTTCTGTAGGCCCAAAGAGCTGCCATGAGATGTTTATCCCAGTTTGGTGTATGGTTGTTCACCTGTTTTGTGATGATCTTGAAAATCATTCCATTTACCTTCTCTACGAGACCATTGCATTGTGGGTAGTACGGTGTGGAATGCCAGTGTGTGATGCCTAACTTCTTCATCAGTTCTCCCACCAAATCACCTCTGAATCCTGGTCCTCTATCTGATATTATCTCAAGAGGAGTGCTGAAACGGCAAACAATGTGCTCAAAATTGAACTTGGCCACCTCTTGGGCTGTAATGCGGGTGGTGGCCGTTGCTTTTGCCCATTGTGTCATGTAGTCTACACCTACTATGATGTATAGTTTATCTGATTGGGCCCTTGGTAACGTTAAGTATGGAGCCTTGTTTTACCCTTGTAATTTTCTGTGGTAAAAGCGTACATTTGTAAGGCCCCCATTATGAGGAGAAGCCATCGTGCATGAAGGAAAATCACTCACCGGAAACCAAAATTTTCACGGACAAGAATCAGGGGCAACTTTAGAGGCCTCGGGGACGGAGGCCCCCAAGACTTTTTTTTCGCCGGAATATTCTTTTTTGCCGGAATATTATGGCCGGATGGCAACCGGAAAGTGGTCGAAAAACAACCGGTCGGTTGGCCGGTGGCCGGTAGTCAATGGCCGATGGCCGGTGGTCGGAAGTCAATGGCTGGTGGCCGGTGGTCGAATTCAAAAGCGGACTTGTCTTCTCAAGGGCGGCCACACATGGGCGGATTGGAGGGTCCGATTTGGACTTATTCGCACAAGGGCGGCTACACATGGCTGTCTCTCATAAGAGAGGGCAGCCCTTTTGGCCTATAAGAGGAGGCCATTTCTACACACATTTCATAGTGTGAAGTTGATGTAACAAGGTGAGTGTGAGGTGGTGAGAGTGAAGCAAGGCGGAAGCTCCATTAAGGGTATAATCCCTTTGTAAACTACTTCTTGTTTTGAAGTACTAAAGCCATTGAGTGGCTGCTTTCCCATGGACGTAGCCCACATTGGGTGAACCACGTATATCATGTGTACTCTCTCTCTCTCTCTCTCTACTCTATAATCTCGTGTATGTAAATCTGTCTCTCTCCATTAAGTAATCTACTCAATTATCTATTTAGCTACGTCTTATTTCCTAACAACTGGTATCAGAGCAAGGTTTGCTCGTAGCTAAATTATCTCAAGGAAAGGATTCCTTGAATTGAGTGGCAGTTATGGCGGAGGAAGGGAAGCTCAAGATTGAGAAGTTCAACGGCAAAAACTACCAACATTGGAAGATGCAAATTGAAGACTATCTCTACCAGAAGGACCTCTATTTTCCACTAGGCGGTCTTGCGAAGAAGCCCGCAACAATGGCAGATGAAGCATGGATTGTCCTTGATCGAAAGGCACTGGGAACAATCCGGTTAAGCTTGGCGTCAACGGTGGCCTTCAATGTTTCGGAGATGAAGACCACGGAGGACGTGATGAAGTCACTTGACGACTTCTACGAGAAACCATCGGCATCCAATAAGGTATTTCTTATGAAGCGCTTGTTCAATCTAAAGATGGCAGAGAATGGTTCAGTTGCAGAACACCTAAATGACTTTAACACAAACATAAGGCAACTTCGATCAGTGAAAATCAATTTCGATGACGAAGTGCGAGCTCTCCTTATACTATCATCTCTACCGGATAGATGGGACAGCCTTGTGATGGCTGTAAGTAATTCTATCTCTGGCACAAATACTCTTAAGTTTGATGATGTTGTGGGTGTTCTCCTAAGCGAGGAAATGCGAAGGAGAAGCACAAGAGAATCATCAAGTGCTGCACTATCAGTGGAAACAAGAGGAAGGCATAAGGAGAGGTTCAAAAACAACAAGAGTCGTGATCGCTCAAGGCGGAGCAAGTCACGCACAAAGTCAGTTCTTGAATGTTGGAACTGCGGCAAGAAGGGCCACGTCAAGAAGGATTGCTGGTCCAAGAAGAAGAAGGAGACAGAGTCTCAAGATAACAAGCCAACATCGGAGGCCAATGTGGCAGGTAAAGTAGAGCAAGATGCTCTAATTCTCTCATTAGACAATGTGTCTAATTCCTGGATAGTAGATTCCGGGGCTTCATTCCATGCGACACCACACAAGCAACATTTCCAAGACTACACCAAAGGTAATTTTGGGTATGTATACTTGGGAGATGATGAAACTTGTGAGATTGTCGGCAAAGGTATAGTTTCTGTCAAAACTGCTAACGGAAATGAATGGAAGCTTAAAGATGTTAGGCATGTTCCTTCTCTTCGCAAAAATTTGATCTCTACAGGACAATTGGACGATGAAGGTCACAACATTGCATTCGGAAACAAACGGTGGAAGATCTCAAAGGGATCTTTGGTGGTTGCCAAGGGTGAAAAAGTCGGTACACTTTACTTGTGTACTGTTAGCACACAACCTTCAGCTTGTGCAGCAACTACAGAAGTTGACAGTGCGGTGTGGCACGACCGACTTGGGCATATGAGTGCCAAAGGAATGCAAATCCTTCAAACAAAGAAGCTTCTACCAGGTTTGAAAGAAGTGGACTTAGAGTTCTGTGAAGATTGTGTTTATGGTAAACAAAAGAGGGAAAAATTTCAAAATTCAGGAAATGAAAGAAAAAATTAAAAACTTGAGTTGGTTCATTCTGATGTTTGGGGTCCTGCAAGTACACCATCACTTGGTGGCTCATTATACTATGTAACATTCATAGATGATGCGACTAGAAAAACATGGGTTTATGTCATGAAGAATAAATCCGATGTATTTCCCATATTTCAAAGATGGAAAGCCTTTGTGAAAAATGAAACAGGTACCAAGGTTAAATGCCTCAAATCGACAATGGAGGCGAATATTGCAGCCAAGCTTTTGAAAGCTTTTGTGCTAGCAATGGCATTCGGAGGCAAAGGACAACCCCAAGGACACCTCAACAAAATGGGATTTCGGAAAGGATGAACAGGACAATCATGGAACGAGCACGAAGCATGCGGCTACATGCAGGCCTACCGCTTGAGCTTTGGGTGGAAGCTATAAGTACGTCTGTGTACTTAATCAATCGGTCACCCTCAACGGCATTATATGGGGGAGTTCCAGAAGAAGCATGGACAGGTAAACCGGTGAATTATGCATTTCTCAAAGTGTTTGGGTGTGAGGCTTTCATGCACATAGATAGAAGCCTAAGATCAAAGTTAGATGCAAAGTCCAAAAAGTGTTTCTTCATTGGCTATGGAGAAGGAGACTTTGGGTATCGCCTATGGAATCCTGAACATGGTAAAATCTTAAGGAGTAGGGATGTAATTTTTAACGAACAAAATATGTACAAAGATTACATGGAAAGAAAACAAACAAAAGAAACAGGTGATGAGTACATGGAGCTTGAGGACGGTGAAGACTCAAGGACTGCAAACGGTGACAATGTGCAACAACGTCAACCAAATGAGGAGCCTCAACCTATTCCTCGAAGATCTACAAGAGCAAGTAGACCTCCAGAAAGGTTTGTTCCTTCCTTCAACCATCTCTTGATCTCAGATTCTGGAGAGCCGGAATCATATGAAGAAGCTATGCAACATGAATCCAAAGAAGAATGGACGAAGAGCATGCAAGTGGAGATGGACTCACTACATCGCAACCAAACATGGGAGTTGGTTGAGTTGCCTAAAGGTAAGCGGGCACTTCAAAACAAATGGGTGTACAAGCTAAAGGAAGAAGAAGGTGGGAAGAAAAGGTACAAGTCTAGGCTTGTGGTAAAAGGTTTTTCTCAAAAGAAAGTTATTGACTTCAATGAAATATTTTCCCCTGTTGTAAAAATGAACTCAATTAGGCTTGTCTTAAGCCTTGTGGCTGCTCATGATCTAAATCTCGAGCAAATGGATGTAAATACGGCATTCCCTCACGGTGACTTAGAGTAGGAAACCTACATGCTTCAACCAAAGGGGTATGAAGTAAAAGGTAAGGAGAAAATGGTTTGCAGATTAAAGAAGAGATTGTATGGTTTAAAGCAAGCATCAAGACAATGGTACTTGAAGTTTGATCGATGGATGTTGGATCATGGATTCACAAGATGCAACTCGGATCACTGCGTCTACACGAAGAATTTGGGAGATGGGAAGTTCATCATCCTAATGTTGTATGTTGATGACATGTTGATTGCAAGTGCTAACATGCAGGACATCAAAGACCTAAAAGAGGAGCTGACCAAATCTTTTTCAATGAAAGATTTAGGTGCTGCAAAGAGGATACTTGGTATGAAAATATCAAGGGACAGGACGAAGAAGACAATAAAGCTATCTCAAGAAGATTACATCAAGAAGGTACTAGAAAGGTTTGCAATGCAAAATGAAAAACCAGTTTCTACACCTTTGGCTGGTCATTTTAAACTAACGAAGGATATGTGTCCAAAGACACAAGAGGAGATAGCCTATATGTCTAAAGTTCCATATGCTGCAGCAGTAGGTTTTCTAATGTATGCTATGGTCTGGACAAGGCCAGACATTGCACATGCAGTGGGAGTTGTGAGTAGGTTTATGGACAACCCAGGTAAAGCTGTGAAGTGGATACTTAGGTATCTAAAAGGGACAACAACAAATGCTTTGTATTTTGGAGGAACTGATATTTTTCTAGAAGGGTATGCTGATGCAGATATGGCAGGTGACAAAGATACTCGAAGGAGCACTACTGGCTATGTGTTCACGGTGGAGGCACAGCAGTAAGCTGGGCTTCAAAGCTTTAGAAAGTGGTTTCACTTTCTACCACGGAAGCAGAGTATGTAGCAATGACGGAGGCAAGCAAAGAAATTTTGTGGCTTCACAGATTCTTAGAAGAGCTTGGATTCAAACAAGACAATTGTGTCTTGTACAGTGATAGCCAAAGCGCTATCCATCTTGCAAAGAACTCAGCCTTTCATTCAAGGACAAAGCACATTGAGGTGAGATATCACTTCATACGCACTCTTTTGGAAGAGGGACAACTAAAGCTAGGAAAGGTGCATACAAGCGAAAATCCTGCAGACATGTTTACACAGGTGGTCAACAAGGAGAAGTTGAGCTTTTGCTCATCTTCAATCAACATTCAAGGATAAGAAGCCAGAAGGGAAAGCAGTCACAGGTTTGGTTTGGAGATCAGTCTCCAAGTGGGAGATTGTTAAGTATGGAGCCTTGATTTACCCTTGTAATTTTCTGTGGTAAAAGCGCACATTTGTAAGGCCCCCATTATGAGGAGAAGCCATCGTGCGTGAAGGAAAATCACTCACCGGAAACCAAAATTTTCACGGACAAGAATTAGGGGCAATTTTAAAGGCCTCGGGGGCGGAGGCCCCCGAGACTTTTTTTTTCGCCGGAATATTATGGCCGGACGGCAACCGGAAAGTGGTCGGAAAACAACCGGTCGGTTGGTCGGTGGCCGGTGGCCGAATTCAAAAGCGGACTTGTCTTCTCAAGGGCGACCACACATGGGCGGATTGGAGGGTCCGATTTGGACTTATTCGCACAAGGGCGGCTACACATGGCTGTCTCTCATAAGAGAGGGAAGCCCTTTTGGCCTATAAAAGGAGGCCATTTCTACACACATTTCATAGTGTGAAGTTGATGCAACAAGGTGAGTGTGAGGTGGTGAGAGTGAAGCAAGGCGGGAGCTCCATTAAGGGTATAATCCCTTTGTAAACTACTTCTTGTTTTGAAGTACTAAAGCCATTGAGTGGCTGCTTTCCCGTGGACGTAGTCCACATTGGGTGAACCATGTATATCGTGTGTACTCTCTCTCTCTCTCTACTCTATAATCTCGTGTATGTAAATCTGTCTCTCTCCATTAAGTAATCTACTCAAAAATCTATTTAGCTACGTCTTATTTCCTAACAGGTAAGGGACCGATTGCATCTATTCCCCATTTCTCAAAAGGACCATATGAAATGATAGGGGTTTGTGGCTCGTAGGTTAACGTGCTATCACTGGCCACTTGACAGGCCTTACATGTTTTACACCAATGTTGTACATCTCTATTCAAACTAGGCCAAAAGTATCCTTCCTGTAGAATCTTTCTACTGGTGATATCTAGAGCAAAATGACCGCCGCAGACGCCGTCATGGCAACTTAAAATTACCTCTGTGATTTCACTGGAGGTTGGCACCCGCCTGAGAATTTGATCCTTGCCCTTACAATACAAGTGGTTGTCTATAAGGCGGTACCCAATAGCCTTTCTTACCAGCCATTGTTTTTTGGCCTTTAGTGTGTCCTTCTGAACATTCTCTTGTATCTAGAAAGCTGATGATATTAGGCATAGCATCACTACCTTGGAAGAGGGGTAGTTTTAATTTGATTTCTCCTACGGGAACATCTTGTATTCTCTCTTTAGCTAGTGCATCTACTTCTTGATTTTCTGGTCTAGGGACATGGAAGAGCGTTACGGCTTCAAAATTCTTTAGAAAGTCCTTAACTTGGCGAGGTTGACCTAGTAAAACCTGATTTTTGCACTCCCAGGTGCCATTTATCTGCCTTATCAAAAGCAAAGCGTCGCCGAACACATTCAGGCGCTGAATTCTTTGTGAGATACATTGTTCCAATCCAAGGATTAGGGTTGCATATTCTGCCTCATTGTTGTAGTGGGAGTGTGATAACTGCCCCATGGAGAATACTCTTTCCTGCTGTTCATTGAAAATGACCATGCCTGCTGCAGACTGATCCATTGTTCTCTTGTATGCTCCGTCAAAGAAAAGAGAGTGAGCTCTCTCTAGCCTAGGACTTTCTTTCGTTGGTGTTCCTTCCTGATCCACTGTGTTGACCTTCAGCTTCTTCTCATAATGGCGATGAGTGAGAATTCCTACTAAACTAGCCCTGGTGGAGTTTTCTACTTGCATGGTGTAGTCAAACTCTTGTAGTCTAATTAACCACTTTGAGATCCTAGACGAGACATCCATGTGTCGCATTACATATGGGAAAAATTATTCCATTGTCAGGATTACAAATGGTCTAGGCAAGAGATAGGAGCGGAACTTTGTGGTAGCAAACATTAGTGCCAGAACCATGTGTTCTACTTCGGTGAATCCTTTTTCTGATGGGGTCATGACTCGGCTAGAGAAGTAAATAGGGCGCATGAAAGAAGTTTTGGGATCCTTTTGCATTAGTACTACTCCCACTGTATCATTTCCCACACTAGGGTTTACATAAAATGGCTCGTCCCACTTAGGAGGTGAAATAGTGGGAAGCTTAGCTAGGACTTGCTTCACCTCGGTAAACTACTACTCATTCTCTTCACTCCATGAGAAAACATACCTTTGGGTGAGTTGTTGTAGGGGAAGGACTACTTGAGATAGCCGGTGAATGAACCTGCTTAAGTATCTTTCCTTCTGAAGGAAAGAAACCAGCTGTTTGACAGTGGTGGGTGATGATAAAGATACCGGAGCCTGAATCTTGCTAGGGTCAGCCTCGATCCCTTTTGCTGAAATTACATGACCAAGGAGAGTGACTTTGCTCTCACCAATGTGACACTTGTCCACGTTGAGTTGGCCACCCAAGGTTTGCAGCCTGGTTAAGCCATCATAGACCTTGCTTAAATGAAGGGCTCGTGAGCTATAAATGCAAAAATCATCTATGAAAACCCGTATTGATGTTCCAAAGTAGGGTTGGAAAACAAAAGTCACATAGCGTTGAAACGTGGCTGGGGCATTAGTGAGGCCAAACGGCATCACTTTGTAGGCAAAACATCCCCAAGGTGTGATGAAGGTTGTCTTCTTCCGATCCTCCTCCGCAATGCTAATTTGGAAATATCCTGAGTAGCCATCGCATACTGTGTAGCGTTCGTGACCTGCCACTTCATTGAGTATTTCATCCTGGAATGGGAGGGGAAAGTGGTCCCTCTTAGTGGCTGCATTGAGAGGTTTATAATCCACACAGACTCTCCACCTACTATTTTGTTTTTGGTGTGACTACTACTGAGGAGACCCATTCTGAGTCTTCGACAGGGTAGATGAAACCTGCTTGTAGAAAAATTCTCACCTCTTTAAGCAATGCCTCTTGTTGGATTACTCCAAGTCTTCTCATCTTCTGTACTACGGGTTTACTACCTTCCTTGAGCTTTATGTGGTGTTGCACTACTGTAATTCTTGTGATTTTATCATAGCCATCAATGAACAGAGTAGTGAAGTTTCCTAACATGGAGACGTACTCCTTCCTTTCTTCATTGGTTGACTCATTTGAGAGCATTTTTTGCAGCTTACCTGCATCCTCCAATGACTGCTTACCTGATGATCCCTCTTGGCTTTTTGAGGTTGCTTCAAATTGTGTTGATCTGTCTGGGCTTTTAAGAATGACTCCCATCACTTCGATGCTACTGTCACTCCCGTCGGTGGTGGTTGTGTCTTCTCTTGAGGTAGACGAGGAGTCGCTGGTGGACTCATCTTCTGAAGCCTCCAAGATCATATTGTGCTGCTTTCCAGTCCTCATGTCATAGAATATGGACTTCCCTTGGGCATCCTTCATCTGGATCACCCCGGTGCTCCAGTCTTGTTAGCTTCCATAGCCATAAGCCAGGGCATTCCAAGAATGATGGGGTAGCCCTCCCCTTTGTGTGGCATGACGAAGATGTCTACCTCCACTTCTGTACTGAATGCTTTTACTTTGACCGCATTTACAATGCCTACGCATTTTAATCTTACATTGTTTGCCATCTTGGCTCGGTAGGGTGCCGGCCTACTTACCTCTAGACCTAGATGGTGCATCATCTTCTCACTCATGACGCATATTTGAAATCCGCTGCCCTTTGATGTGAGCGTCCATGGTGGACAGGATGTCATCGAGATCCCTCCCAGAGATAGCCCCAGCTATCCGTGGTCTTGATTTCCCGGTACTTACCATTTTCGTCCATTGCCTCCTCATTCTGGGTGCAAGGTGGAGTAATTGGGGCCAAGTTATCTTCGGGCCCTGCATTAACACATCCTGAACTAAGTCGTAGGGTTGTGCCTCCTCACCTAGTGAGAAGTCCACGATGTCTATCTTCCGCCACGGTTTAGCTGCTTGCTTGCTAGATTCGGCCTTCCCTTTCATCTTCTCTTCTTTTTGAGATGCCTCCTCGTGCCTCACACGCTTCACTCCCATAGCATCCACTTCTTCTACCTTCTCTTTTCCTTTGTGCTTCTCTCAAGCTGACTCTTCTACCTTCGCCTTCCCTTTAGCCTCTAAGCTAATAACACTCACCACTTGGTTCACAGTAGGTGGTGGGGGTAGTGGCAGAATGAGAGGTTGAGGTGGTGGTTGCTGTTGTACAGGTGGTCGCAGGATTTGGACCGGTGGGATTGGTCCTGGCTGCCTGGGTGGTGGTGGTCTTGCTCTTGGCGGAGAGATCTGATTCTGTCTCCCCCCTCTATTGAAATTCTGCCTCCTTGGGTGTGGACAGTAGTACATTCCATGGCCGTATTCCCCGCAATTGTAACTGTGTTACTCTGGGTTCTGCCTTCGTTGTCCCCTTCCTTGTTCTGGGTTTCTGCCAGATGCATGCCCTTGCTGCACCAGATGCACAAATAAACTCCCTAGTTGGATGGTGATGCGACTCAGCAGGTCTTGTTGTTCTTCTGATGCCTCCTGTGGTTGGACTCTATGATTTGCTGTTGCAGCCACTAGGGTTGGTCGGGCCGAGCTTGTTTCCTCTGACTCTTTCACTCTTGCTTGCATGCGCAGCTTCTTGTCTTTAAGGTGGGCTACTTCAACTGCCAACTCATATGTTGCAGTAAACCTTCCCTTCACCTTCTCTCTAAGAGGCGACCATAGACCAGCAATGAAACGGTCCTTCTTTAGGAAATTAGGCGCTCCTTCGCCTTCCTCCAGTGTGGCAACCCATCTCTCCCATAGGTCCACAAACTTTGACTCATAGGTAGTGAGGCGGTGCGGGGCGGGCAACAAGAAGAGCAACCTCTAGACACTCTTCAAGGCTCCCGTGCTGCTCAATGGGGCTGGGGAAAAACACAACACAAACCAAAACAACAAACCCACAGCCAAATCCCAACTACACAAGGGGCACCACCTAGTTTAAGAGCGAACTAGGACGCAAAAGAGGAGAATCGTTAGAGCAACCCACAAACAAGCAAGGAATTTACACTAACCCTAACACCAATGGAACACTCTCACACATTAAAACACGAGAGAGAGAGAGAGAGAGAGAGAGAGAGAGAGAGAGAGAGAGAGAGAGATGGTGTACAACTTAGCTTCAACTTTATATTTTGCACAAAAAGGAACTTAGAGCTTGCGGAATCAAGTGACAAGATTTAGTTATAGCATCACTAGCACATTGTCTTAGGGTTATGGGAGCCCTCTCACCATCCACCCTCTTACAATGGTAGCCAAACAATAGCCAATGAATCACAAGCAACAAAACAACAACCTTCAATGAAACAAGTCACCTTATGAAGCTGAATGAGTTTGCCGAGCCAAATTGGAGGAGAAGCGTGAGCCTTTGGACATGAATTGCACCCAAAACTACCAATTCATTGATGTTGGGGTAGATACAACAATGGTAGGAAGAATATCTTCTACTCGCACTCACTCAAACTAGCTCAAGCGTTTCTATGCACCAAGGTGATGGTGTATAGAAAGCTTACTCTCTCTTTACAACCAAGATAGAACTGGCGTGTGATACGCTAAATCTAGTGTGCAATGGTATAGTGATGTATTTTACAAGGAGGAATGGGTTCTATTTATAGGTTTTAGAAGCCTTGATTAGGATTAAGCCTAATCAATTTTATTAGGAAAGATCAAGGATTATGAATTTTTATGAATTTCAAATGAGAATGGGGTCTCTCTTTTCTCTTGAGTCACATGGATGTGGGCTCAAGTAATAGAATTATTGATGTGGTGAAAGGAGAGAAACTTCCATGGGAGTGAGTGAATTTGGTTTACTTGTGCGGTTGCCTACTCCATATGTTGATAGTGTGGGTGCATTTTTACAAGAGAAGTTAGTTGTTAGTGGTAATAATCACTAGAATTGTTAGTGATACATTTACAATGGGTAGGATGAGTTGATTTGATGAAGGAAGAGGGTTGAATTAAAAGAGAATCATTGAGATGGTGAAGCTTTGAAGAAGCTTGAACTCACCCTTGTGTAGATTGTGGAAAAATGACCGCTGGTCTTCTTCTTCTTCTTCGCTTCTTTACGCCGCCGCCACGGTTGACCACCACGATGAAAAGAGGATTTGTTGATGAAAAATCCTCAATTTTCAGAAGTTATCATGGTTAAGATGCTGAATTTTAGATATTTTTAGGAGAGGTAAATGAAATTGTAACATAGAAGCAATAGAGAGAGACATGGAGAGGGTGTATGTATGTAGAGGTTCATAAAAGAACTATAGGGATGAGAGAGAAGGGTAATGGTGAAGAGGGTGGGAGAAGCCATGGAAATTTTAGGTTTGAGTGAGGGAAGGAGAGGCAGGGATGTGTAAGAGTGAGTAGGTGTGGGGAAGGGTGAGAGAAGACTAAGGGCTACTTGTGAGAAAAGTGGGCAGACTGGGGTCCACTCAAAAAATCATAGCTCACCGCTGGTAGCTCCAAAAATCATGAAACAATTTGAGGTGATTATTCAGAGTGTGGGCTAAATTTTCTCTTTTGACCACCGCTCCAAATTCGGAGTGGAGATAGGTGCCAAAATTCTCACCAAAAAGCCTGTTTTTATGCCTGCAAAAGTCTTTTAGTGGCCCCCTCCTTTGTTGAATTTGTACAATACATCCAAGAGTGAGCCCCTCCTTTGTCATATTATAATACAAAGCATCCAAGTTGCCCTTGACCCATGCATGGAGGAGGATTATTGGTGAATAAAGAAATATATACATGGTGGGACTAGTGTATGCACTATTCATGGACTTTAGCTCAATGAGCACATGGTGTTAGAATAATGAGTAAAAATAATAATAAAAATATGGAGGAGTTATGGATATGGAAAGATATTGGAATCATATGATATGGTCCCTCCTTGAATTATTTTGGGTGAAAGAGGAAAAGGTATGCAAGTAAATAATATAATAAACGTAACCAATGAGTAGAAATCAATTTTTTGTTTTCACGAGGATGAGGGTGAAAATGTGGGAGTGATTTGTATAAAGGAAAAATATGAGGTTAGAGTATGTACATATTGGCAAAAAATATAATTATGGTGTAAGAGGATGAAAGAAGGTGTACATAGGTTTAATAAAACACACACCTAAGTAGAAATATTTAAATAAAATACCAAAATAATTATAAAAAATCCCTATATTTAGGCCATATATACAATGAAATATTTACACACAAAGAGGCCATAATATACTTTTATTTTTTTTATTTTTTTGGCTGAACTAGCCTAGTGACTAGCTAGCTAAGGGTTTTTAAGAAGATATGGAAAAAGCCCCCTAACTCACACACGCCTATATACAGTGAAATGGTAGGGATAGCCATAGTGTTTGGGTGAATTTTGTAGGGTGAGGTAGCTCACTATGACAATTACGGAGAGCCGAAAAACGGCTATCAGTAGCATACTCCAGCATGCCTCCTTGCTTTAATTCTGTCAATAGTTGCCATAGCTTCTCCTAGGTTGTGCCTCCTCCAAACCTCTTTACAAAAGCAGCCCTTAACACATCCCATGCATTCTTGGTAGCTTGGGGAAATGCATTATACCAGTACTTGGCCTCTAATTTCATCAGTAGAGGAAAAACTCTCAGTCGTGAAACGTCGTCATCTTTGTTGGAGACGGCACAAGCAATGTCGAAATCATCCAAAAAGTTGGTGGTGAGATCCTCTCCTTTCTTTCCACTGAACGTGGGGAAAGAAACACTTGCCATGGTGGTGACTCGGAAAATTACAAACCTTCTTCCTCTTTTTTCTTTTTTTTTCTTTACATCAACAGCACCAGCTCATAGCGGCTTTTTACAAGGGTGGATAGATAGGTCAAAACAGGATAAAAATACAGACATTAAAGGAATGATGGTAATCTAATATGGGGAGAATGATAGGGTTCGAAGAATTGAGGATTTCTCCTAGTACCGCCGCACCGAATAGGTAGACGATCTTCTTCTGTTGGTACAACACTTTCCTATCTACATAGATATTCACATGCATATACTCCATTCAGCTGCAACTCGTCTCCAGCCCACTGGGTCTCTCCCATGGTAGAGAGATTCTTCAGGATAAGTTGTACTGGGAGAGGAGGAAGGTCCTCCACTCGCTTCCCAAAACAGCGAGAGCGGTAACCGAACCACTCTTCCCTAGGAAATGGGAATCTTCTCACCAACTCTTCTTTTGGATTGTCGAAGTGGATTGGCAGCACTCACATGCGTCATGCAAATTGGTATGCGACCTTCCGCCGCTTAGCTTCGGATGACTTCTTCTTTGACAAAGTGGGTACAACCCGGATCTCTGAGCTTGAAGCACTTGCTTGGCCAGATGCCTCTTCCTTTGGGGTCATGTGTTTCCAAGCTAGCCTATCTTCTCCTTGCCTTTGGCTCGAGCAACCCCTTTAGGCCACTTTGCAGTCTCTTTAGGGAAAAGAGCCTCACCGTTTGCTTCCCTTCCTTGACGTGAATGACTTCTTTGCGATGAATGTCGATGTAGATGATTTCAGCCCTTCCGCTACCTTCGTTGTTGGCACTCATCGACCGTGTGCCTTGATTGACAACAGTGATGGCACCTCACCAATCTCCCACCTGATGCTTTCAATTTATAGTTATAACGAGTGACACGAGATGGAGAATTTACCTCTTGCACGTTGATGACACTACAGCCTGGCAATAGTACCTCAATGGAGGAGGCTAGTGCCTCTTTCTTCTCCTCTTCTTCCGTCCTCTAGTTAGAAAATTTCTTCAGCCACTCATCCATGATTGATAGTGGGCGTCACCTTCAGCATTGTAAACTGAAGGGTCCTAGAAAATCCCTCCTCCGTGGGGGCACCAAATGATGGACGCAAAGCGGACCCCGAACCCCGACGGCCTCTAAAATGCCGGGGGCCGAATTGCGCGCCTCGAGCTTGCCACGGTAAAGCGAACAAGGGGCACCACCTAGCTTTGAGCGGCTAGGATGCAAAATCCACGATGGTATGAGCACCGCGAGCGTACACACTGAGAGAGAGAGAGAGAGAATACTTGCAAACGATGAAAACCCTCGGGGGTGTGAGGGTGAATGATTTCTGCAATATTTACAAGGCGGCATGCTGCGGTGGTAGAGAGGTAGGGGGAGGAGATGGTGCAACCTACTTGGTGCGTTCTCTAAGGCGGCTCAATGATTGTGAATACTTACTACCAAGGGCGTACATACATGTGTGCATCGACCATTGGAGTCGAGAGATGGATGTGATTCCCTTCGCATGGTGCAATTCCCAAGGCAAACCCAACATACAAGCCCCCTCCCCATGATGGTGATGGTGTCAAGCCCTCCTACTACACTCTACCAAATGCTTGGTTCCTCATGAATTGCCCCCCCCCCCGATAGTGACCTCTCAGTGCCAATTTATAGGTGTTGGCTGCTTGGATTATGGTAATCCCAGTGTGGTTAGGGTAATCTTAATCGGGGAGACAAAGCAAGTGGTAGGCCCGGTGCGGTTGACCCTTGCTTTGTTTTGGGGAGGTTATTAAAAGATGGGAATCTCTATGTGGGCCTTTGTGACCATCACCTAGAGAGAGGATATTTACAAAAATGGAAATTTACAATGGCTCGGGTAAAAACTGAAGGTAATGATAAAGATAACCTAAACATTACTGGGATGGCGTCGTGGTTGTGTGTTGCCGGCAAAAAGCGTGCTGCTGGTGCGTCGGTGTCGAGCGTACTTATTTTCGGAGTCGTCCAGGGCATGCCTTCGGCGCATTTTCTCTTTTTGTTGTTAGCGGCGCGTGCTTTGGATCCTTCTTCTTTTGTTTGTTGATGTTGTAGCCGTTTTCTTCGTACTTGTTATGCGGTGTGCATATGCGTGTGTGTGTGTGTGTGTGTGTATGTATTTTTGCATGAGGGCGGGTGTGTGTGTGTTTTGTATAGGCATGTGTGTGCGAAAACGTGCGTGGGAAGGGGGGCTTATATATATATAAAGTATATATGGTTTTCTTTTTTTCCTTTTTCTGGCGGATGGCCGGCGGCGTGCTCTTCTGCGCAAGGCGGAGGGGGGAGATAGAATAGGGGTGGGGTGTGTGTATGTGGGTGTGTGTGTGTAGGGTAGGGTGTGTGTGTGTTTTTGTGTGTGTGTGTGTGTGTATTTGCAGACGCTGCTGCCCGTGAGGGCGTGTGTGTGTGCGCATTGATTGCGGACTCCTCTTAGCAAGTGTGTGTGTGTGTGGCGATGCGAGCTGCGGCGCACAGCGCATGGGTGAGAGAGGGGAGAGGGGGAGGGTGAGGTGAGGTGTGTGTGTGTGTGTGTATTGTGTGTGTCTGTGTTGCCCGTGAGAGGGTGTGAGAATGTTTCCTCGCGGAGCTGGCCTGAGCGCCCGGATGAGAGAGAGAGAGAGTGTTTCCGCGTGGAGCAGTGAGAGGGAGAGTGTGAGGGGATGGGAGGGGTGAGGATTGGGGATAAGAGAGAGAGAGAGAGAGAGAGAGAGAGAGAGAGAGAGAGAGCGAGAGAGAGTGAGGGAGAGTGAGGGGGGGGAGGAGGTTGTGGGGCATGGGAGTTGTGTGGGTGAGAGGGAGAGGGGGAGGATGGGTTGTCTTGCATGGGATCTTGAGGACGAGGAGGGGATTAGTCAATGGGTGGGCGGGGGGGGGGGTGAAGGAATATATCCGTGGGCCAAAGAGGGGGAATGAGGCCGAGGGAGGGTGAGGTGAGCGGGTGGGGAAGAGGGAGGGGTCGGGGGAAAGGAATATTAGCGGGCCAAAGGGAGGTGGGGAATAAGGGTAGAGGGTAATGTGAGGGGGAAATGTAGGGTGACTGTAAGAGTAAGTGTAAGAATACGGGGAGCGGAAAGGGGGGGGTTTTCATGCGGCTCTCACCGAGGGAGCAGGAGAGAGGGGTCGGGCCTTTTCTGAGCTTCTGCCTGGTGGGGTGGGGGGGGGGGGGGGGGGGGGGGTGGGGGGGGGTAAATTGGAAGAGAGAGATATTAGGGAAAGGGGGGTATGTAGCAAAAATGGAAGAGAGAGAGTTAGAGTGTTTTATCCAATGCCCGTCGAGCGGAGGGGGGGGGGGGGGAAATAAGCTGTGGTGGGGGGTACTGAGAGTGGGGGGGGTGAAATAAGTTTCTTTTTCTTTTTTTCTCTCGATTTTTGAAAGTCGGCTAGCACTGTGTTGTTCACATTAATTTTGGTAATGTATTCAAATAGGGTAAGGATTCTCTGGTAGTTTCGATTGCTAATCAAGAACATCTAATGTTAGCTTGTACGATGAAAATTTGAGAAGATAGAGTTTCTAAATGGTTAGGAAGAAAACCGAGCTACACAGGAATCTCTATGAGGGCCACAATTAGTGTTTATGTGAGATTCAGTTGTAGATATAAAAACAATAAAGACAATGAATGTCAGAGCACTGTTTGAGGATAGAGTAAAAATCCACAGCAAACAGTCAGCCATGCGCGTAACGCAGTCACGGGAACGTTGCAAGAAGGAAGTCCTGGAGACAATGTATAAATTGAAAAAAGACGAATTTGTATATGTATGTGAGAGTCTGTCACACACATAGAAACAATGAAAACACCGAATGTCACAGAGCGATTCTTGAGGATAGAGAAGAACCTCACAACAAATAAGAATCTACATGTATAACGCAATTACAAAACCCTTGAGAGCTGGAAAATCCAAGTAAATTAGTGCACAAACTTAAAGAGAGACAGGTTTGTACAAATGTATAATAATTTGTTTCATTTTTTTTCTATGTACAAAAAAGCCCTGAAAGGCAGCCCAAAAACATTTGTGCTAATTCACACACGCTAGAATAGGGTATTTCTTATTACATGGAAGGTGGAAAAGGTTCCTTTTTTTAAGTAATAGAAAGAAAAGAAAAGCACACTCTATACAACTATGTACAAAGATAACAGAAATGCTTACTCTTGTCTTTTGTCAGAACTCCTCTTTAAAAGATATGACATTGCCAACAATATTCACTTTGAAGTTTCTTGTGCGAGTTGTGAAAGCCAGAAGTCCTCTTGCATCAATTGCAATATCGTAGTACAACTCACAAAAGCATCTTTCTAAATGTCCAACTTCATCTACAATAGCAGCAACAAGTTGTACATTCACAGTGTTTCCATCTGAAGTAGAAATCTTGTCGTGGAACTTTGGTATTTCCGCAAGCTCACATGGTTTTGAGCAGCCAGCACAATACACTCCACTCACAATTTTTTGGATTTTATTAGTCTTACACAAATAACAAATACTCTCAAGCAAGATGCTAATGATCTCCACAAAATGCAAGGTCCCAGATATCTAACATAAGAACAAATTATAGCAAGCTCAACTTTCTAGAGCAACATGCAAGTCATTTACAATTGTTTATATGAAAACATACTTGTTCTCCATATCCCAAACTTGCTACTTAACTCTTGAACACATTGAAAATCTCATGATGAAGACGAGCACTCTTGATAGGAACCAAAATAGTGAAGTCCATCACAGCTAAAGCAACAGTTCTACCCATGAAGGCACCCATATTACGTGCAATGCACATAACAATTTCTCCATTTTCAATATGTCTCATAAACTTTGTGTATTCCTCTTTACGATCATTGACAAAAGTCAGCTAATAGGTTTCTCAAAAAACTTACTGTGTATACCACAACAATTATGGAAGTTACTAGAAGAGAGTACCTTATAGTTTCCCAATCACTATCAGCTGCACCATCTGTAACTAGAAACTCTCCACGTGTCGCACTAGATTTCGGCTCTAAATCCTCACTTTTGTTCACCTCAAAATCCAACATACCAAAGAAAAACTTTATTCCTCTTACATGTTGCGAAGCTGCTTCATCTAAGAAGGGTCTGGTCTTAATTTCCAAGTAGAGGATTAAAGTCAAAAGGAAAGGAAATCCGGTTGAGATAATTGTACTAGAGTCTACATGCAATGAGTACGGCCACGTCCCATCGTCTACCTTATTGCACCTCCTTGAATCTTTATGTGCTTTCCTACAAATAACTAACTAGTAAATTGGTTTATTTAAGACTGGTTCACTACAATTGTCATTGTATCAAAACTAAGAGTTTCAACCAAATCACTTTTGAAGTATTTTGAAAATTTAGCATCATTCATCTTGTACGTGCCATAGTTACTTAAGATTTTTTCCTCTATAGAAAATCTAGTTGTGTTGTCTGATAAGTCTACCATGTGAAGCAACACAACAACAGTTCAGTCGTGAGTGACTACCAGATCTTTTTGGTTTTTTTTTTTTTATTTGAGCACACGAGTAGATAGTTAATTTGTGGCAAGAGGTATTCCTGTTGCTTCTAACTGGGGAGCTCAATCGGTAATCGCATAGGGGATATCTATAAATGGAATTGTCTTACCGAACATTCAAAACAGGCATCATGTTAATTATAGAAAGTGAAACATAAATCTTGCTGTCAGCATGAAATTTTGAATCATCTTTGGTTCTTCTCTATGCTTTTCCAGGAGAACTCGGGGAAGACTCACTGATTTTGACAACAATTTGCTCACGCTTTGAAGTAGAACTCTCTGATCTCACCTTTGCTTTCATTTGTTCTACCCAATTAGACAAAGCATCAAATCTATGGCATTGACAGAGCACTTCTTTAGATGAAGCACCAAGGTATATTACCGTCATCGTCCATAACAAAGATCTTGTTTGATTTTTTGGTAGTCATTGAAAGTATCTTTTGTGTAAAATAGAAGAAGTGCACAACAATTTTCTCAGAGAGAGAGAGAGAGAGTCGTATGGACGAAACAAGCCAAAAAGTCTAACTATCACCTACCAATAATTCAATTCCACTTCATGAACCAACTTCAAGTTCAAAACGTCGGCTAACCATCACAAGAACTTCATAACATATTTTTGGATGGATTTTCCAAGTAGATGGACAATTCCTTCATTACTTCCATGTAAGAAAATCATGTTCATCATGTAATACATTTCTTTTCTGGATGGAAATAAATATTACCTTTTGGGAATGTGTATTAATTACATTTGGAAAAAAAATCCCCGAACGGGATTATGTTCTCACACTATAAAAGTAATCTTTTCAATATGGGTGTTTTTCCCACTTTCCAACACACTTTTCAAGTTAGAGAAAGCTTCATTTCCACATGGAAATGCTCATGGAATTCCTTTTCTACCTAGAAATTTCATACCTCTGTTTTGAAAGAAAGCTTTTTTTGAAAAAAAAGTTCCATATGGAAAATCCGGAGACAACATTCATTCCCACATGGAAACATATGATGTTATCGTGGATATATAGGTTATGAGACTATTTTTCCACATAGAAATACAATGTTTCCTATTTAGAAAAAATTAGAGCTATATAGCACTTTCAACTCTTCCAATTGTAAATCACTATCAACTTACAAGATTAGATTCATTAGCTATGCCTTCCACAATTGTTATGGTTATATGTTTCATGTATGATTAGACTATAACTACCTCACTAACTACATGCAGGATTCTCTACTCTCTCTCTCTCTCTCTCACACACACAAACACACACACACACATAGACACAACATACAAATGGAGAAACGATAGTTGGATCAAACCTTTCATTTGGTAGTCTAGATCAAGTTGTGTTAATAGTTGTGATATATTTTTTAATATTACTTCCAATTATGGTTCCTTTTCGATAGTACATCATTCTTTAAAATTTTTGAGCGAGCTACAATGAGCAATACTATTGCTTATGTTGATAACTTTTATGAAAAGAGCTAATAAGAATTTCAAATGGCAATGTCATAAGATTTCAAGTTCCATTCCTTGTTTTGAAATTTATTTCTTTATGCACATGTCATTAAGTTAGACCTTCTTCACCTCCTAACAAAGCAAATGGATTATCTCAAGAAAAAATCCATGTCTACTATTTTGATTTTCTCACTCATGTGATATAGATTAAAAATTAGAATACAACATGATAGGATGATTACATTAAAAAATCCATAGGACCAACAAAATGATTATATTAAAGATTCTCAAGAACTTACACTTGTACATCCGGTTGAAAATAGTTTGTTTCAACCAATATAATTACATGATTGAAGTACAAAAATTTTGTGGCATCTAGCTGAACAAACCAGTTTCAAGCGAGAACATATAAATCATTTCAAAATATATGTAATTATTGATTATGTCTGCAAATCGTTGTCGGAATGTGTGCGGTCTAGATGGGAAGGTGCGGAACCTATGGCTGTGAGAGTTCGTGATGAGAGTCACAAAAACTTTATGAAAAAGCGTTTATGGATAATCACCAACCCTCTTCCTAAAGATGGTTTTAACTCTAAGAGTGTTCTTGACAAAAATGTCACAACCCCTCTTTGCTATTGTGCTTGGAACGTGCTTGTTTTGGTAGTCGAGATTATGATGATAGAACCATCAAATCACATCCAATTTTACTTTAAAAGAGCAATTAGGAACACTAAATGTTTAGCCATAAAACCTCAATGCTCATACAAGACAGTTCTGAATCAAAACCCAAACCTCTTTGGTGGTATCATGTAGCCTTGCCCCCAATTACATAGTCGTAGCATCAAACAGTTGAAATGAATACACAAGCTTCCACCTTCACGGTGACCATTTTCTGAGTTTTCAGAGATTTAAGAGCTTCTAAATTGAAGCCCACACACCATTTTGATAAGGGGAAACCCTAATTCACTCCCTCACAAGCTTAGATACAAGATTGCGAAGAGGCGGGACTACAACACACATAGATTGGGCAACCATGGAAGCTCTCTCTTCCCCATGGAAATATGAGCTGATGTGTCAATTTTTGGGCCATTTTGCCACTTTGTACCAAAACTAGGCCATTTTCAGCTCATTTTTTACTTTAAGAAATATCATTTTTGATGCGAAAAATCCCAAACGGAGTCAAGAAAATCCATAAATTTGTGGGATCACTGGCATAAGCATAAAAAGCATAGATAAGCATGATTTTCATCCATATAACATTTTGGATCACTTTCCATGAAATTCTGCAACGGCGTCTGTTAGCGGCTATTTTTGGTAGTTTTTGCCCGCATCAATCTTTGTATGCGACATGAGTGTGCCACCATGAAACACTTGGACTATTTACATTTTCAAACCAAATTAGGCATCTGATCAAGTGAAAAAGCATCAAAGAAGCGACATCCACGGCCACGACTCCTCGGATAGGTATGTACATGATAGTGGCGGTAGTAGCCGCTTTAGCATATATCACTATATATACATTATTGTTTTTATTTCCATGCATCAAGAAGTGTCAAAAGTGAGGTGAATGTTTTTATTTCACACTATGTATGTGACACGGCACGACATCCACACCCCCTTTGAACCTGCACATCCTCCGGCATGTGCCAACATTTTCCCTGTATAGGTTTAATCTTCATTAAGATCCATAAATATTTGGATATCATTTTCATCTTCTGCAAAGTTTGGAAAATCATCCTCTGCTTCTTCATGCTCATCCGTATCAATGTCATTAGGTTCTTCATCGTCATCTTGTTGTGAATCAAAAGGATCATTATCATGTCTCCTCTTGAACATCTTGATTCTTTTGCCTGCTATTGGAATTTTAAGCTCTGTTCCATTGAGCTCCCTCAAAGTATATGTAGTATTTCCATGCACATGTTTGACAACATAGGGACCAAACCACCTTTTTGCAAGTTTTCTTTGTGCGGTGTGTTGGTTGTCAAGGCTATTGCCGTACATTAGGACCCAATCACCCTCTTCAATAGGCTTTTGTCAAAGCCTATGTCTTTTATCAAACCTATCTTTATTCTTTAGTCTTGCATCCTTCAATCGAGCTTTAGCAATGTCTATGTATTCATGTCTTCTTCCCAACTACCTTATGCATAAAGCAAGTAGATTTTCCCTACTTACACCATCTTCCCAAGGTAGCATGTTCCAAGTAGGAACTACATCCTCAATTGGCATGACTCGCTTCTGACCATACATCAATTCAGTGGGCATGTAACCAATCACTGAGCTATGAGTTGTACAATCAGCCCACAAAGCATATGATAGCAACCATGGCCACTCACGCATTCTACCTTTGCATGCCTTAGCCAAAGCTTTGACAACAAGAGGATCTTTCACTTTTCCCATTTCCCTCTAGATTATAAGCACAACTCAGGGCTAGCTTGATACCAATTCGCGTAAAGAAATTCCTTGCTTCATCTGCATCTAACTCACCTCTATCAACAACTATCTTTCCCATACATCCATAGCGGCAAATTACATCTTCAAGCAAAAATTTACAAACTGCTTCTATAGTTTTTGTCCTCAATGCACGCCTTTACACTTGGTTTGTCAAGTCTTCTCGTGCAAGTACCAAGTATCTCATTTGCCAAAGTCCTAAAGGCATTGTGAATAGATCAACAACCCATTTATAGTGCATGGCTAATGGGTGTGTAGGATGCAATCCATCACGATGACGTTGTGAGCGGGATGAAAACACACACAGCGCCTCTATAACGACCCGACACACACTCTTGGAATGATACACACACACACTATGGGGCACCACTCGGCTTAGACAACACACCTGGCCGAGACAGGGAACACACCTCTGGAGTGAGAGGAGAGAAACTATCCACTTGCCCACTCCACACACACACACACACACACACACACACACACAAAAACTCAGCTCAAAAGAGGAGAACTTCTGATGTTTAGATACAAATGAGCTTGGGCCAACACCAATGGGGCAAACAGCTCACACAATATGGGTAAAAGATACCAGATACAATCACAAATTGGAGAAGAAGCTTCACTCACCGGAGAAGATTACACAGAAAAACAGCAGAAAAAGAGTGAGGAATTTGGCAAAATGGACAGCGCCATCGCGTCCGGAACGGCCCAAAACCCCAGTCTACAATGTCAAAGTGCTCAAATCCGACCTCGGATGAGCAGTTTACGGCCAAAACAGGCTCCAAAATGAGCAAAAACACAGCTGCGGCTGTTCCTCCTCTCTTCTCCACGTTTTTTCTGGTCTTCTCTCTGTTTTTTCAGTTCCCACACTTAGCTTTATTAGTTGCGCACCCTTGGCCTTTTAGATGACCTCAAACGGACCCCGAACAGGCCAAAAACTGACCTCGCAGTGCATAGTTGTCACCTTTTTGCATCATTCGCACACCTGGCACTCAGCTTTTTTCCAATAATGCATCTCGCCACCACGTGAAGTGGCCCCAAAAAAAGGTCCTCATGATGACCTTTCTGCATAATTCTCACAAGCAAACACCCACGTTGTGTCCGTCCTCATCTGCGTGCAAATATTGACCTCGTTCGCCCTCCTGACGCCACTAGATGCCATCTGACGCACCTGCTGACCTCACGTCGTCGGCCCGCGGATAGCTTCCTCGAGAAGTTTTACGCGCTACCAACTCCTCTTTATTGTAGAAAAACACAATGGTACTAGTAACGATGAAAATCGATGCACTATGTACATGGTGTCCTACCTGTACACATGTGGGCCCCACGTAACCACCTGGCTCTGGAAAATGGGCAATACTTTATTTGATGCACCATGCATGGGTATGTACATATGCGCAATCCCTTGCTCCAAAAAACTCCTGACATAATTTGCCCATCCCCTAGCCTGCTAGATCATTCATGATCAGCAGCAGCAAAGAGAGATATGAGACTCGCCGCATCACAAGTCTCCTCATCCTTCACCAACATTTCTTGCTCCACCGACAACTCATCTTGTTCCACCATCATCAATCTAGCATGATACAATTTAAGACGCAATCCATTTACCCTTGACTTATGTAGAACACCATCCAGGTTAGCCAGCTGATATGTGCCATTTGGAAAACACTCTACTACCTTGAAAGGGCCTTCCCACTTAATTTGAAACTTCTTTTGGAAGGTGTTGTCCAGCTTACTGTTGTAGCGCAAAACCAAGTCATGTTGCTTGATACCCTTACTTTTGACCTTTTCATTTAGCTTTGTCAAAGCCTTATCCTGCCTCTGCCCATAATGCTCCAAAGCGCTCATCCTATCCAACTGGACCTCTTGTAACTGCAAGAGCCTCTCTTTGAATGCATCACTAGGCGGCCCAAGCAACTTCTCTAACATCTTGACCGCAGGCAACTCTACCTCCACAGGCAATAGTGCTTCCTTTCCATACACCAAATGAAATGGAGTAAACCCTGTACCTGTCTTCACCGAAGTACGGTAAGCCCATAATGCACTAGGCAATTCCAAATCCCAATTCTTTCCTTGGTGCTCTGTCACTTTCGAAAGAATCTGTACCAACTCACCATTGAATCTTTCATTCAAGCCATTACACTGCGGGTAATAAGGAGTGGTATGCTGGTGCCTAATCTTCATCTTTGCACATAAAAAATCTAGCAGTTTAGCTCTAAAGCCAGGCCCCTTATCTGAAAGTAACTCCAGTGGCACCCCAAACTTGCAACATATTTCATCATACACAAATTTTGCCACATCCTTTGCAGTGATCTGTTTTACTGCTATAGCCTCTGCCCATCTAGAGAGATAGTCCACTGCCGTCAAGATATAGCTTTTGCCCCTGCTTGTGATAGGTAACGGGCCTATTGCATCAATCCCCCACTTTTCAAACACATCAAACGCCATAATGGTTTTTCGTAGCTCTGGCTTCAACACTCTCTTCCCAAATGCTTGACACCTATTGCAAGACCTACACCAATGGTGAACATCCCTGTGCAAACTACGCCATACATACCCCTCTTGCAAAATCTTATGCAAGGTGATCTTTAGAGCAAAATGGCCACCACATGCGCCTTCGTGATTCTCTTCCAACACTCTGTAAAGCTCCTCCCGCCAAGGTACACGTCTCAACACGAGATCAGCCCCTTTCATGTATAAGACATCACCAATCAATTTGTACCTGTATGCTCTACGCACAAAGCCATACTTCTTAGACTTCTGAATCTCCTTTGGAATGATTCCTGTTAGCAAAAACTCCTCTTCTTGAGCCAAACTTTCCTGGCCATGATAAAGAGGTAAAGTGGTCCTCAACACAAATAGCTCCCCAATCATGCCTTGAGCTGCTTCATGTGCCTCTCCATTTAGAGCACGTTCAATGTGTCTGATACTCCATGCTTCAAACTTTTTTAACAGGCCTTTAATTCTGAAGCACATTTCCTTCAATGAGGTGTTCTTGCTCTTCCACACACCCAACACTTGCTTCACCACTAACAAGGCATCACCTTTTATGCTCAACCTTCGAACCCCATGCTTCAAACAAATGTGTAATCCGGCTTCCAATGTAGCATATTCAGCCTCATTGTTACTATGAGCATCCAATTTGAACCCTCTCTTGCATACTAGCTTCCCCTCTGGATCATAAAGTGCTATACCCCCTGAAGCTGCATCATGGCTCTTTCTGTATGAACCATCAAAGAACAACACATGTGCATTGCTGATCTGTGGCACTTCTTCAACTACCTTTCTCACCACCTCTTCCTTAACAATAAGGGGATTCTCCTTGTAGGTCAACAAATCAGCTAGGGTAGCCCTTGTACTATCTTCCACTAGAAAAGAGAACTCAAACTCTTGCAGCTCAATTACCCATTTCTTCACCACATTTGACATGTTAATACCATTAATTAACTGTGGCAAAAAGGCATAACTCGTCAAGAAAACAAAAGGCCGTGGTAGCAAGTAATGACGAAATCGTCGACAAGCAAATATTACACTAGCCATCACTAGCTCTACTTCCGATAACTTTCTCTCCGCTACCAACTTCACTCGGCTTGCACAATACACTGGCCTCATATAATGGCTGCCCTTCCCCTTTTGCAATAGCATGGCTCCAATGGCATCATCCCCTATTGATGGATTTACATAAAAAACTTTCTCCCAATCAGGAGCCTGCATGGCTGACAACCCCCCTAACACCTCTTTCACCTCTTGAAACACTTCTTCACACTTGTCATCCCATTGCAATGGATCATGCTTTGCCACTTGTTGTAATGGATAAAGAAGCTGCGAAGACAATGGAATAAACTGTGCCATGTACTTCACTTTGTGTATAAAGGTTGCCAATTGCTTCGTACTCATAGGTGATGGAAGAAGAATAATAGACTTCACCTTATCTGGATCAGCCTCAATGCCATTTTCTGACACCATATGGCCCAATAACTTCACCCTTGGCTGTGCTAGATGACATTTCTTTGGATTTAGTTGTCCTCCACATTCATCATATCGAGCCAATACCATCTGCAACTTCTCATGATGCTCAGCCCTACTGCTATAGACACAGAAGTCGTCCATAAAAGCCTTAACACAACTACCAATGAATGGTTCCAGCACCCAATTTGCTCTTTCTTGATAGAAAGATGGTCCATTTGACAACCCAAACGGCAACACTGTGTAGCAATAGCAGCCCCATGGCGTAATAAAAGTTGTCTTTGTGCGGTCTTTAAGAGCAATCTTCAATTGAAAATAGCCTGAAAAACCATCACACACACTGTACCTCTCATAACCTGCCACTGAATCCAAGATCTGATCGATGAATGGAAGAGGATATGGGTTCTTCTTTGTGGCTGCGTTTAAGGGCTTAAAATCTACACAAATCCTCCACTTCCCATCCTTCTTTGGACTGACTACTACTGGACTCACCCATTCTGTGGTCTCCACAGGGACTATGAACCCTGCCTTCAATAACTTGTCCACCTCTTCCCGCAAGGCTTCCATTTGCTCTTGACCCATCCTTCTTAGCCTTTGCCGCACTGGCTTAGAACCTTCTTTCAGCTCTATATGCATCTCTTCGCCCTTGAACCCTCTGATCTCTTCATATGAAGTAATGAACAAATCAGGAAAACTAGCCAGCATATGCAAAAATATATCCTTCTCCATAGCTGAGAGGTCTCCACTAATCATTTGCGTCATTAATTCCTGCTTTTTTGACAACTCAACCTTGGTTTGCATCAGCCCTTCAATCACTTCATAAGGTCCTTCACTTTCATCTTCAACTTCACTCGCAAATGCGACTAAACCACACTCCTGGATTTCTTTATCCATCAAAAGAAATGCAACATCAGCATCCTCATCACCGCTGGTAGTGCTATCACTGTCCTCATCTGTCACCGTGGAAGAGTCTTCATCACTAGACTCATCCTCATCTTCATAAAGCTCCTCTAATCGTTTCCTTGTGTCCATATTATAAAGCTTCTTGGTACCTGTCTTTCCATAGAGGCTAATTGTACCATGTCGCCAATCTTGAACAGCTCCCACTGCACGTAACCATGGTCTGCCCAGTATAATAGGATATGCTCCCAACCCTGCTGGCATCACATGAAAATCAACCACTGCCTTTGCATCATATGCCTCCACTTCTAAGCTCTTTACAACACCCAAGCATTTTACTTTTTGATGGTTTGCCAATCTGATCCGAAAACCTGACACCCCAGCCACTGTGAGACCCATCTTCTCAACGCATGAGTGTGTTATGACGCATATTTGGGCTCCGCCATCCACATAACCTTGTCCCAAATTTTTCCTTTTATGCCACACATCTACTATTGGACAAATGTCTGGTAGCTCGTCCATTGCCAACACCTTCACTGAACCTCTCTCTGGCTCTTTCTCCATTGGGTTAACCATCCTCTTCCACTGTCGCTTTAGCTTAGGCACCATCTCTATAAGCTGCCCAAAAGTAACATCTGCCTTCCTGCTCGTCAGATCCTCCTTCAAGTCATAGCTTAATTGCCCATCCCCTAGTGGAAAATCTGAAACATGAAACTTTCGACGAGCTCTCCTTTTCCTCTTGGCCTTGACATCCTCGCCTTCATGGCTCTTTCCTTTCTTCTTACTAGGACCTGGGGCACTTCTTCCTTCCTTATCCTCCGTGGTCCTCTTCCCAATAGGCATCACTAATGTATCCTCTAGCTTTGATGCCTTCTCCAAGGTGACTACACTTAGCACTTTTGTCTTTCCCTTTTCCTCCTGGGTCAGTCCACTGGTTCCTTCGTCTCCCTTAATTTCGATGCCATAATCATTTGATCTAGTTAGCACCTGTCTTGGCAATGGATACATGTCTCCCCCCATCCTTGGTGGCTTATCACATTGCGGGCTGATGTGACCCAACTCTCCACAATTATAACATGTGGGCATCTGCCTCCAAAACCTACTATTACTTTGTCCAGCACCATTCCTAGGTCTTTCTTCACCTCCTGGCTGATTTGCAAACCGCCCTCGACCTCGATTATTTCCCACTTGACCTAGCATGTTTAGGCTGAGATTCTTCATCAGATCAACCACTTGCCTCATGTCTTGCCTTAGGCCATCATCTTGCACTGTTGTAGTGACCACTGCTGGCATAACCTGAGTAGTAGCAGGAACCACTGGTTCATGATGAACCCCTGACATACGACCTTGTAAAGAGTCCATAGGCTGAAATTCAGCTCTCATGGGCAAAGACTCCACCCCTAACTGGCTCATTTTTCTCAGCTTCCACTCTTTGTTCCTTGCTACCTCTAGTGCATCTTCATATGTCCTAGGCTTCTTTAGCTCTACTCTCCAACGTATATTCTCCCAAAGACCAGCCAAGAACCTGTCCTTCTTCATCATGTCAGGCGGGGGTACCTGTGGTGCTAAAGCCTTGCACATTCGCTCCCATGCCAATGAAAACTTACGTATGTACGCATCTACTGGCTCACCTTCCTTTTGCACCAAAGCCTGTACTTCTTGCCACACTTTGTCAGGGTCTTCTATCTTCACAAACTCCACTTCCAATCCATGCCTTAGATTGTCCCAACTCAATCTTATAGGTGGATCAGCCATACGCAACTCCTCTTCAAATGCTTTGGACCAAGCTCGTGCATCACTCTTCAAACAAATTTGGAGAAGGCGTAACATTTGCGTAGGGTCATGAATCTGGTTGCTAATGCAGGCAACCTCCATCTTTTCCAAAAATTCTTCCACATCTTCATCACTTCTTCCATGAAACTCGGGATAAGAGAAAGCCATGGCTACCCAAATTATGATGCTTTGAGAACCCCTTCAAACACACGTGCAAGAACCCAAAACTTTTCACTTCCCAATCCCTAGAAACTTCAATGGAGCTCAACTTTAGATAAGGACAAACACATGCACATCAAATGAGTTTTCATAGTTGATCATCGGAATGACAACAGGCAAAGGACATTCCAGGATCTCTCTCAATCTTCTTGGCCCAAACATAAAGACTATGCGCTGCTGGAAAAAGATCTTTCTGGACACATGAACATTAATCTGAATTCTTTGAGTTAAATGAAAAGGAGTGAACTGAGGGCCATTTTGATCATCCATTAAAGCCAACCATGAAGCTCCCAAGAAGGCACACCTGACTCAACCTCTGATTTTGCCAAAATTTCAGCAGCATAACAGCGTAAATGGCTCAAAATACCAAAAAACCAGCCATCATAACTTGGGAAAATTTTGACAGAGTTTCCCCAGAAGTAGAGCAGTAGGAACCCAAAATATAGACTGTATCTGTATGCATAAACTGCCAACAATAGAACCCGAGCATCAAATAGGACTCACTAGTACATAGCCTATGGCGAGGTCACGAAAAGGGTGCTCCAGCTACCTGTATCACCGAAAGGATCTCCACATTTGAGAATCCCCCAGCTCAATAAAAACCTCACGCTATCGACCCTCACACGAAAGCTAATGCAAATCGCGTATAGTCAAGTCTCAGAAATGACTATCTTCCAGACCAAGTCTCAGAAATGGCTGGGACTGCCAAATAAAACCATATATGGCTCCACAAAGGCGTACAATGGCAGTTTCCACAAGTAACGTACAATCCAACAGACAATGCGCTCAAATAGGCGCCAAGTGATGCATTCCCACAACAACTGCAAGTGACATCACTGCTAGTATATCACTGTACTCCAGCTACCTGTACCTGTGTGAATCACCTGTACTTGTACCTGTACCTGTACCTGTACCTGTAACCGTAACCTGTAACCTGTGACCTGTAACCCCGAATCTCGAAGCTTGAAGCTCGAAGCAGAAGGTACTCGAAGAAGATCCTCCGTGGGGGCGCCAAAAGAATGTGAGCGGGATGAAAACACACACAGCGCCTCTATAACGACCCGACACACACTCTTGGAATGATACACACACACACTATGGGGCACCACTCGGCTTAGACAACACACCTGGCCGAGACAGGGAACACACCTCTGGAGTGAGAGGAGAGAAACTATCCACTTGCCCACTCCACACACACACACACACACACACACACACACACACAAAAACTCAGCTCAAAAGAGGAGAACTTCTGATGTTTAGATACAAATGAGCTTGGGCCAACACCAATGGGGCAAACAGCTCACACAATATGGGTAAAAGATACCAGATACAATCACAAATTGGAGAAGAAGCTTCACTCACCGGAGAAGATTACACAGAAAAACAGCAGAAAAAGAGTGAGGAATTTGGCAAAATGGACAGCGCCATCGCGTCCGGAACGGCCCAAAACCCCAGTCTACAATGTCAAAGTGCTCAAATCCGACCTCGGATGAGCAGTTTACGGCCAAAACAGGCTCCAAAATGAGCAAAAACACAGCTGCGGCTGTTCCTCCTCTCTTCTCCACGTTTTTTCTGGTCTTCTCTCTGTTTTTTCAGTTCCCACACTTAGCTTTATTAGTTGGGCACCCTTGGCCTTTTAGATGACCTCAAACGGACCCCGAACAGGCCAAAAACTGACCTCGCAGTGCATAGTTATCACCTTTTTGCATCATTCGCACACCTGGCACTCAGCTTTTTTCCAATAATGCATCTCGCCACCACGTGAAGTGGCCCCAAAAAAAGGTCCTCATGATGACCTTTCTGCATAATTCTCACAAGCAAACACCCACGTTGTGTCCGTCCTCATCTGCGTGCAAATATTGACCTCGTTCGCCCTCCTGACGCCACTAGATGCCATCTGACGCACCTGCTGACCTCACGTCGTCGGCCCGCGGATAGCTTCCTCGAGAAGTTTTACGCGCTACCAACTCCTCCTTATTGTAGAAAAACACAATGGTACTAGTAACGATGAAAATCGATGCACTATGTACATGGTGTCCTACCTGTACACATGTGGGCCCCACGTAACCACCTGGCTCTGGAAAATGGGCAATACTTTATTTGATGCACCATGCATGGGTATGTACATATGCGCAATCCCTTGCTCCAAAAAACTCCTGACAACGTACATTGGAATACATTTGACATGTGACACAAGACTCCACAAAATCCGCTACATCCTTATACATGCCTTTCCACCAATATCTCTCTTTCACTTTGAAAAAAGTAGCCCATACACATTGATGTCCAGTGTATAGGCTTTCATGAAGCTCTTTGATAACTTTGAGCGGAGTAGGCTTATCACATACTACTCGTAATGGAGTCCCATCTCTTCTTTTAGGATGTTTCCATAAGTAGCCATCCCTCAAGAAGAATCCATATGCTTTCTTTCTGATCCTTTTGAATTTTGATTCACTCCAATCATCTTGCTTCTGTAAAGTACTGAGGTAGCAACCTATGAGCAACCATTCATCCTCATAGAACTCCTTTGAAAAGGACTCAAGTGAAGATACAATGCATATATCATCACACTTTGCATCCAAAAATGTGTAGAATTTTATGCCCACATCTTCTTCCTCATCAATCATATCATCCTCATCTTCATACCTTGCTCTTGAAAGCATATCTGCCATTGCATAATCTTTTCTTGCAATGTGATTCAATTCTGGGTAAGGACTTTAAATAAGCAATCCACCTAAGCATAGCAATATCAAGAGTAGAGCAGCTTGCAATCATCCCGAGAAGTGGTAAGCAATCAGTCTCCACAACTACAGATGCTCCAATGAAGTCCTCTTTATCACACTTTAATGTTGTAACCACCCCCCATAACTCCCTTTTTACATGTGGATATGCTCTTTGGCAAGAGCTTAGAGCCTTGGCCCCAAACCTCACCACATACCTGTGTTTCTCTTCATCGTCTTGTCCTACTGCCCATCCAATTCCCATTGGACTAGTGTCCACTGTCACAATCACCGGTCTTCCACACTCATAGTCAATCTTCCTCAAAGATGGTGAAGCAAGAAACAATTGCTTCAACTTCCTCATAGATTTTACATGTACATCATTCCATTGAAACCTTTGATTCTTCCTTGGTAATTGATAAAGAGGATCTGCAACATGTGCATAATGTGGAATCCATATGAGATACAAGACACATGCACCTAGAAACCTTCTCACCTCTGTGATATTTACGCATACTTCCTTCATCCTCTGTATTTCATCCACTTTAGTTGGACAAGGTCGGCGGCCATGAGGATTACAAAGATGTCCCACTATCAATATTTCTTCAACCCCAAACACAGACTTTTGTCAATGTACTCGTCTTCATCTAACAAATTACGGTTTTTGTATATTCTCTGTACACTATTTACATATTGTTTTTGTCCTTTCTTTAAATCTCCAATCTTTGTAAAAGATACTAGTCCATCCTTTGCTACTAGAGCACCTGTAGTAAAAACTTCATCTCCCTTTGGATCAGGTGAGAAAGTTTTTCTTTTTGTACCGCTGCACTCCCGCTTCACAATGGTACTCAGCCAAAACCCCTCATCTCCCTTTGATCTCAAAACTCCTTGCTTGATTTTGGTAGAGAATGGTCCCTTAAGCTGTCACGATTTCGCTCATGGTCAACGCAAACTGTCAAGAAATGAACAGCTCGTTTTCCATCTTTGCTTTTGACCCTCACATAGGCAAATCCATCATCCAATACTTTTGTCTCCATTCACATTGCAGTGATGTATGGTTGTCCAAGGATTAGAGGATAGCTTGACATCTCTTGAACAAAGAAATTTTGCTCACATTTCATATCCCCTATGGTTACATTAACATTTGGACAAGCACCATAGAGATCCCCAGATGAGTTGTTTGGAGTCCTAATCATCCACCCATGGTCAGTATCAATTGGCCACTTTCCCTTCATAGAAAGACTCTTGGACATGAGGTTAATCTCTGAACCATGGTCTATCAAGGCCACATAAGGCTCCTCAAGATATCCCACCTTAACCAAGGTTTCTGTTGTAGCCCTTGCCCAATGCTTTCTAGAATAGTGGCTCTTATTAGTGGCTTCATCTTCATCTTTATCTTCAAATTTAACATGCCTATTTGTGCCCCCCGAAGACTGGTAGAACCTTACAAAATTCTCATCTTCATCTATTTGTTGTACTTGTATCACATGTGTCTTTGAAGCACTCTCTTCATCCTCTGATTGGATAGACTCCGTTAAAGCTTGTTTCTTCCTTCTTATGATATCAATGATTTCCTCGTGGAACTCTCTTTTTGCAATGCCAAGGACTTCTCCCAATGTAAACTCCACCTTGCTATTTAAGATCCTTTCCTCTAAAACATTCTTTAAATCTGTGGCATCTTCAATATCTGATTGTAGCTTGTATGAGGGGCTTTTTCCCTTGCCCTTTTCTTTATCTTGTTTCCCCTTTGATGTATCATCTCTCATTGGTACTTCTTGCGATGGAGTCTCCCTTGCCGAGTGGGACTTGGATACTTTCTCCTTCCACCTCTAGTAGCCCTCTTTGAGGGGCCTTCATCCCCATTTTCTCTCTTGCGTTTTTCTTCAACAAGTGCCTTGTTTCCTCCACACTTTGCAATGTAGGCATGCACTGACAAAGCATCTACAGGTTCATTCCACCCAGTCTCAAGATGGATACAATCTCCTGCTTCATGTAACACTTCTTTAGTCAATTTTCCCTTTGTAGCTAACTCCATCGCCGATGGCTAGACATCTTCACTATCCTCACTCACGTCTTCAATATATTTTGACCCTTTCAGCATGACTTGACCAGCCTTTAAGCCAAATGCTGCTACTTTAACCGTTGAGATAGCATGACTCGTTTCCATGTCCTAAACTAGCTTTTTCATCCCTCCTTTGCCAAAGTTGGTCGCCAAGGGCTTCCCTGTTTCACTAAGATGTATCTTCCCTTCTTTGAAGAAGACAAGATCTTTACCCAAGGCATCTTTGAAGCTTTCACAGTCCCTTCTTGGATGGTCTGGGCTGTCACACCAGATGCACCTATTTACAAACCCCTCTCTGTTTTGAGGTCTTTGACTTGATGACTATCCAGACATTTGCCCCTTTTCTTCAAGCCTTGCTAGCTTTAATTTCAGTTCATGTATGCCCTTCACAAGTTCTTCAAGCATAGACCCATCATCCTTAGAAGCTACAATAGAAGGTTTTGGCTTATTCTCAGTAATATCACGAACTGGAGAACCATTGTTCACCACCATCTTATCTCTTCTGCGTTGTCTTTTTGCCAACAGGGAGACTGCATCTTGTACATCATTCCACCTTGTCTTCAAACCATGCTCTGCATCTTTGTCTTCCAAGAGAAGCTCTAACTTTTCTTCAATTTCTTTGCCCGCTACTTGTAGGAAAAGTTCTACCTTCTCCCTATCCAAGGAAGCTTGTTCAGTTTGTGATAGTTGAGCATAGGGTCCCTCAAACTCTCTAAGAAGCTCTGTAGCAGAAATCCCTTCTTTAGGCTTTGCAACCCAATCTAAGAAAGTTCTTTTGGTCACCCTCTTAGAGTCCTCCATAAAGTAGTCTTCTTTAAGAGCAAGCTTGAATTCCTCCCAATTTCTTCCATGAGCATTTTGAATTGCCCTAATACGGTCTCTGATCTCTAGGACACAAACTAGCTCAAAACTTCGAACCGTGTCTTCCTCACACACTCGATTCAACTCCATTTCCTTCATATAATCTCATAGATACTTTGTGATGTCCTTGCCATCAAACTGGTCAATTCTCTTCACAATAGACTGTAGTGCTTTTGTGGTTGAAATCTTGCTTCTTTCTGTTGCTTGCTGTTGCTGCATGTACATGGAAAATGCTTGAAATATCTGCATGACTGTAGGATCAAAGTGCATTCCATGTGTCTTTTGATTTTCTTCCATGGCTAACAAAGTGTCTAGATCAATTCACAAACTCCCACCCCAGTAATTTCGCGTCAGGTTCACCAGAAATGTCGGAATGTGTGCGGTCTAGCTGGGAAGGTACGGAACCTATGGCTGTGAGATTTCGTGATGAGAGTCACAAAAACTTTATGAAAAAGTGTTTATGGAGAATCACCAACCATCTTCCTAAATATGGTTTTAACTCTAAGAGCGGTCATGACAAAAATGTCACAAACCCTCTTTGCTATTGTTCTTGGAACGTGCTAGTTCTGGTAGTCGAGATTATGATGAAAGGACCATCAAATCACATGCAATTTTACTTTAAAAGAGAAATTAGGAGCACTAAATGTTCAGCCATAAAACCTCAATGCCCATACAAGCACAATTCTCAATCAAAACCCAAACCTCTTTGGTGGTATCATGTAGCCTCGCCCCCAATTACATAGTCGTAGCATCAAACAGTTGAAACGAATACACAAGCTTCCACCTTCACAGAGACCATTTTCTGAGTTTCTAAATTGAATCCCACACACCATTTTGATAATGGGAAACCCTAATTCACTCCCTCACAAGCTCAGATACAAGATTGCGAAGAGGCGGGACTGCATCACACATAGATTGGGCAACCATGGAAGCTCTTGAAGAGTAGAGAAAAATTACTGGTTTTTTCTGTAAAAAGCTCCCTTTTCTCTCTTCCCCACGGAAATATGAGCTGATGTGTCAATTTTTGGGCCATTTTGCCACTTTGGACCAAAACTAGGCCATTTTCAGCTCATTTTTTACCCAAAAATGTCATTTTTAATGTGAAAAATCCCAAACGGAGTCAAGAGAATCCCTAAATTTGTGGGATCACTCGCATAAGCATAAGAATCATAGATAAGCATGCGTTTTTATCCATATACCATTTTGGGTCACTTTCCATACAATTCTACAACGGCGTCTGCTAGCTGCTATTTTTGGCAGTTTTTGTCCGCATCACTGTTTCTAGGCGACATGAGTGTGCCATCATGAAACACTTGGACTATGTACATTGTAAAACCAAATTAGGCATCTTATCAAGTGAAAAAACACTCAAAGGAGCCACATCCAGGGCCACGACTCCCCGGATAGGTATGTACATGATAGCGACCACAGTAGCCGCTTTTGCATATATCACGATATGTACATTATTGTTTTTCTTTCCATGCATCAAGAAGTGTCAAAAGTGAGGTGAATGTTTTTATTTCACACTATGTACATGACACGGCACGACACCGCTCTACATGGAAGCTAACAAACACCATCCATATGTAGCTCGAGTTGCATACCTACATACATAGTAAACTCACTGAGTAAGAACGCTTAATAAAGTTGAGATTTTGATTCAAATCTAAAAATTAACAAAAAACTCACCTAATTGTTTTCTTTTCACACAATCGAGAAGATCGATTCCAATGGACCCAAAGAAAAATTTATCACATTGAATTCCAACAATTTCTTTACAAAGTATTTTCAAACCTATTTAAACGTGTATTATAGCTATCTCTAATAAATAGCTTCCTTAGTGGAACCAATGATGCAAGAATCTCCATTCTCTCTAAAATAGTGTCTATAGATAGAATATTTAGCTCCGGATGCCAATGGACGACATAGTAATCGACCATTCGTAAAGTCTGCTTGAGAAGAAGCAGCTTCAGATTTCCCTCCCATCCGCTCTCATAATCAATACAGATGTCAATAAAGGTTGTCTTTGGTTTGATTTTGCGAAAAAGAAAATAAATCCTTTCTTACCAAGAAGCCTCTATCTCTTCAGTTTGCTGCAAGTAAAGATCTAGGGTATTTGCTATCTCCTTGCGCTCATGTCTTGGACAATCTTGGACATAAGTGGTAGTGTCTACAATATAAACACAACCCATGCTTAGGTCTGTTGATAGTCACCTAAAGAAAACCTTCAAAGTTGATATACCTAAGGTGGTCATTGCCATTGATAATAAGAATCGTGGGATTAGGTGAGAGACGCACCACACAACGTGCCACACCTGAGAGGACAAAATGTATTAAATACGTACAAACTAGTGTAGATAAAACTTTTTCTCCCTCTCTCAGAGTGCTGCCCTACATTTCTGCTCGCCCTTGACGTACATGTTCCAAGGGAAATCTAGTACATTGCAACACCATGTATTCTAAGGCAGGTACAATATCCATAATGGAGGTGTACTAATTGCATTCAAGTCCTTTTGTATCTATTGCATGCATCTTAGCAAGGAAGAACTAGCTGATCTTGAAGCTATTCGTAGCTGGCAAGCACTCTCTCTCCCAATACTACCCCCATGTGTCCACGGGCATCCATCACCTTGGTGATTTTCCTAGTTCAGGTTGCAAAGTGAGGCTCTTACATAAAACCTATGGGGCTAAGAAGAGTTGGTCGACGTCTTCAAAAGTTGAGCCGAGCCTGCCAACGGCTCCCCCTTTCAATGCACCTTAGACTGTCTTTAGAGTAGGCCTTCAACACGAGGCTCAATCTACAAATTTCAATGAGGCCCTCGAACAAAAAGCCACATCCTACACCCAATAAGTTGAGATCCTAGGTTGCACAATTAAGTGGATCAGACATCAAAGAATTCCTCAAGCCCATTGAAGCTAGCCCTACCTCATGGGCCCTTATCAATAACGTAGCCACTAGAGTTGCATCTAGGGTCTTGCTCTACAAGCTGACATAGAAGGCCTCAAAAAGCCCGCAAAATTGTTGCGTGCAATTTGGCAATCCTCGACTGTGGCATGCAGGCCTTATACAATATGACGACCAAAAATGGTAAGCCTTACAGCTTTTACGTGGTTTGTACATGTGGCAACAACTATGGATGGAATGCAACCAGCAAGGCAAATGCTGCAACACATTTTATAGAGATTGCCGTCAGCCGAGTTTTAGCGGGAAATTTTGGCCGGGTCACTTGTAATTCTTCAGCAGTAGATTATGCTTAATCTCATTGTTCCACACTACTTTAGAAGCAAAATTACCTTTAGTTTTTGGCAATAATACTCTATTTCAGATCATATACCAAACAATCCCTTCCTTTTCCCATCACTAAATCAACTACAGCTTATATAAACTATAGCTTTCATAAATCGAAAAGAGATTCTGTGGGATGGGTGTCTAACGTCACTCCTATCTTATTGCAGATTTAGTGAGAATCACAATCAAATTTTCAATCCATGGGACGAAGCTGATTCAACTAGCGCATGACGGCTACAAGAGGTTGTCAATCTCTCAGAAAACAACAAACAACTCGCATCTAACTCAAGCTACACTCAAGTGACTGAAATCACGAAAAGCCAATCACTCATCAGCAAACAAATCACGTCCGTTATAGCATCAAATGACATCTAAACGTAACAAAACTTATAGGACAAGTTTATAAGACTTGAGCACACATGCTTATGGTCTCAAATCCCACTGTAGGTCAAGTGTCAAAATCGTGATTATTAACAGCAATGGATTTTTGACTTAGTCGTTTTCGACCTAGAATGTACCTACATGCTTAGCAATGATGCCCCAATACCCTGCCTATGCTTAGTTTTTTATTTTGAAGTGTAAATTCCTACTTATGATGAAATTAGGTTGCGGGTCGGCGACGCCAAATACTAAAAATTACTGTGGACTGCTTACTTCAATGTGCAGAGCTCTTAGCTGCGGTTGCAATGCAACAAACGTGACTGCAATGTGACAACTGGGGAGGGAGTAGGAAGCATGAGAAGGAAAGAAGTGAGTGACATTAGATCATGCTGTGTATTTCATTATCTAAAACTTACAAATAATTTACAAAAATTGGCTTTTATACCTTAGCCAAGGCTTTTGGTGGTCAAAACTAGTAATCTGGGAGCTCTAACTAAAGATGGTAATGACAGGTTGATACGATCTGGAAGCTTGTAGCCCCAGCTCATCAATCACAAGGTTTATCCAAAAAATAGGAGTTACAATATTCCCAATTTATCAAAATAGTAAGTGTTTTTACAATAAGAGCTCTGAAAAATGGTATCCGGATTAGCTTTTTGCTAACATTCCCCCGATCCTCGCCTGTGTCGTCCCTTGACACAACTTTATGGGCTGAAATAATCTTTGAGTTGACGGCTAGCGAGGCAGTCTTTAAGTGCATGCAGAGCCTTTTCATATATGATCTTTCTTTCTTTACCTGGCCTGTAGAAACTGCATAGTAACTCTGTTTTTAAGCTCCACTAATGAGAGTAGCTGACGAATCTGGATGGCAGGTTGCTGATCACTGGCCCAAATATTCTCATTCTCCAAGTGAAGAACCCTATGTAGAACGCTTCCTCAAACTCCAACATATTATGTGATGATAAGAACATACACCGGGCGTAGAATCCATAGAGGACTTCTTCGGAAGGTTGTCCACTCAGATCGTAGCATAATCCTTTATTACCTTCGAGGAATGACATCCACGGGGTGCTTGCTTGCTTGCTCTAGCTCATGAAAAAATTCAATACATGTGATCAACATTCGACAAGTTTTATATAGCATCGCACATAATAGATCAGGTAGAATCTTGAAGAATGACATGGCACCCATTAGGGTTTTCACCATGTATTCTGATGTGGCCGGTCCCTTTTCTGGAGCTGGAAATCTTGGGTAGTTTAGCCAGGTTGGCCGCTTTTTTGTTAGTGCCTCATGCGCTTACCAAGTTCTTACTCTTGGTACAAGACTACAAGTGGGATCCTTTTGTAGTGCCGCATGTGCTCTTGTGAACAGAATCAAATACCTTGGATTCTTGTTCAACCAGCTCAGCCTCTACTTGGGGTGGTCTTGATCTGCGCCTTCTACTTGCATGTCTTTGTAAAGCCTCTCTTTGACTTGGAGTAACTCCACCTTTATCAAAGCATATGGCAGAGATTGTTGAAGCCATTGTGCATTGATTTTATTGGAAGTGAGTTGAGTGACAATTACAGTGAAGGACTCTCAACTCCCAATCCATTGCTGCTCATCCACATCTTGTGTAATCTTCTCTTTTATTGCATCTTCCTCAGTTTTTGACAGTTGGACCATTGGCACTATATGAATTTTTGTTATTTGTACCTGGAATTCATCCTCGCCACCTAGCCCTTCTGCTGGCAGTGTCTCCATCTCAGCGAAAGGAACTGAGGGGATATCTATCTATGGTTGTTCTAAAGTTCTTTCCTCTCTTGAGTTTCTAGCCGTCCATCTCTTAGCAGTTGGTTAACTCTTTTAAGCTCAGATATTTCTTTTAGTAGCTCTTCTTCTCATTGCACCCACATTAAATCCAGGTCTCTACGTTGAGACTGCTCCAGTTTAAGCTCTAGCTCGAGGTCCTTATTATTTTTCTCTAATGCTTTGTAGACCTGTCATCTGATTGGATTCTTTCCGTCATGTCTTGTATTTTCTTTACATATTCGTTGACTTGTAGGATTACCTCATCGTTTGATTTTCAATCTTCATTTCTTGCTAGCAGCATAGATGTCTCGACGGTCTCTTGTGTCTCTCGTGGTGGGGTTGTGGCAGCTGGTTGCTCTTACCCTTGAGGCTGTGGCTGGTCTAGCAACATAGATGTCTCGGCGGTCTCTTGTGTCTCTCGTGGTGGGGTTGTGGCAGCTGGTTGCTCTTACCCTTGAGGCTGTGGCTGGTCTTCTTCCGCTTTATCATCCTGAGGCTTCGTGGATGCCTCAGCCTTTTTTTGTTGTGTAGAGGTAGAAGCTTTTTCCTCGGAATCGTGTTCTCTTGTTTGTTCAAACGTTACGGTGTCCTCTGGTGCAGGACTTTCTGCCCTTTCCAACTCTGGCTCTTGCTCTTTGTGTTGCTCTTGTGTAGTAGCTACGTGTTGGCAGATTCATTTACTTCTCTTTGTTTTGGCTCCGTCTCCTTTGTGGGCTTAGTTCCTATGGCTTGATCTACTGGTGATGGTGATGGGCTTGGCATGGGGTGATCATGCTGTTTTGAAGCAGGTGAAGAAGGTCAGGGAGACATATCACCTCGTTCATGCTATGCTTCTCCTTGTGTAGTTGCCTCCTCTGCTTGCTTTTGCTCCTCTATCACCTCTTTAGCTTTCCATTCTGCTTCTTGGACATCTTTCAGCTTCAAAGCTTCTGCTTCCTGATACATTTTTTCCAGTAACTCTATGGGATATTTGGCGTGTTTCCTAGTATGGTGCTTTGTTCGTAGTCCTTTTACTTCAATGGGAACCCACTTTGCCGAGTCCAAGGGCCTTGTGCTTGGTGTCTGTGTTTGTAGGAGTGCTTTTCTCTCTCAAACCTGGCCTACTTCTATTACGACTCCTCCTGATGTGCTGCCATGGATTTTCTTTTCATTTCCTCAAACCGTGCTCTTCTTTCCTCATTATCAGAGCTTTCACTACTATGGTGTAGCAGACTCTTCATGAGACTTGTATGTTCTCTTGGTAGATCTTGTGGCTCGAGGGGAAGGGTGTGCTGACACTATCCAAGTGTTATGATCTGGGGCAGGCGGCAAGTTGTCGTCCATGCCGATAGAATGGTAGACAATTTTGGTTAGAATCTCTGGTGCTCCCAGATATGTAATTTTACTCTTTCTTTGTCCCCTTCAGTGTGGACAACACGTACTCTCCATGGTCAATTGGTTTCCTGGTTGTTGATTTGAGAACTTGTGTAAAGGTTGTGGCAACCACATGATTGGGTGTCCTATACCTTGGAGGTCTCTTGGCAAGGAAATGAAAGTGCTGATGATACAATCTTGCAGGCTCTTCCACCTGTTTTTGGATGAGTCGGCAAATGTCGCAGTCGTGATTTCCTTGGTGAAAGTTTCTACTGTCTTTTATTCCTTGTCCTCATTGTCATTCCTTCTGTTGGCAGTTTGAGAGCTTCTGCCACTATCTCTTTTGTAATCACCACTTTGACTTTGTCCCTTGCTGGTCAAAACAAAAAATTGCAACAAATGTAAATAATCGCGATTATTTACAGCTGAGTAATTTTTTCAACTTTTTGCAAATTTGACATTATGGGCTTGAAGTATATATCAAATGGATACTTTGCGTGAAACATGGGCTCATCTGGGTGCACATGATAAAAATGGTGCAAGATTTTGACTTTAGGTCTCTGAAACAATAGATGTGACAATTTTATGAGATTTTGAGCTCCAAACCGGTTCAAACTTGGCTAGTCGGCTTAGGACATCATGTACTTTGGTCCATGATGGCAAAGTTGCAAATTTCTCCCATTTTGGCCAAAAAGTAAATAATCGCGATTATTAATGTTTTCACCAAAATCAACATTTTTTGGTACAACTTGGTTCTTGGCATGGTATAGACCCTATGTATGTGATATGAGGGAATTTGGATCAAAAAATGTAGCTCATAACTCAGAAATTGGCTTGCAAGGACTTCTTTGTGTTTTTTTGGTAATTTTCCAAGTTATAATTGATCATTTTCGCTTAAACTTGAAATTTGGCATGTAATAGGTGTGTAAGTGATAGGTGAGGTGATGATACAAATTTCAAGACAAAATATTACAAAAGTAAATAAGCACGATTATTTACAGCAGTCATTATTTTCTTGCAAAACTTGTAAATTTTTACCTAAACACATTCTATACACCTAAAACAAGTCCTAAATTGAATTTGGTAAAGTTTGGTCTTGCCGGCATTACTTCGTTCTTTGTCGACTCAGAAATCACTGATTTTTGTGACTACTTGGCTTGTAGTGTTGGTAAGTCACTTTTAGAGCTTTGGACTTGTCCGCAACATGGTCGTGAAGCAACTCATCCAATTTTGGTCCATTTGGAGCCAGTTTGACCTCGTATGTCAAATTTGACACCTTTGTAGCCTTCGAGTTGTTTTTTGCTTTCAAGGGCTTGGCTTGATTTATTTTATGAAACCAATCATATACATTGTGTATAGACCTCATATGCAAGCTGGTTGTGGAGTCAGAACCGAATTCTGGCATTTGTCAAAAACCTAGCTTTTCTACTTGGGATCCCCTCGACACTTGCTGAATGGTCAACTATTGATATAGAAGTGTTATATTATGTTGGGGCATGCTATAGCTCAAATCTCATCCATTTGGTTGAGCTGACAGGCTGCTATGGTCAATTTTTGGTCGTAGGTCTTCGTGCACTGCTCGGATTCTAGGGTTTTTTCCAGAGGTTTAGACTAGCCACCGGCCGTACAAAATGGATCATTGATAAGTATAGAACTTACCCCTCCTGTCTCCTGTGAGATGGAGATGAAAAAAGATGACTATGGACTCCAGAAAGTGCATGCGAAGAAGTTGAAAGGCTCTCTCTGTTGGACGGATACGCCGCAATGGATGTCAGCACAGCGAGAACTCACCTAACAAGATTTGTCAGCTAAGGACGAAGCTCCACCCGCAGGCGCGTGGAAGCAAGTATAAGGTGTCAACCTACACTCAATCGACTCCTAACTAATTCCTACAGAGGTCTCTACCCAATGTCTAAGTCACAGCCTTCAAGAGTGCATAAGAGGAAACTTCCTACAACGCTTTCTAGAGCCGAACACCCATCAAACAATCTCGAAACACCACAGAACTTGAAGGAGACCCTACTAACACCAATAGATCACTCTCCCTAAGGTCTATGAACCAAAATCCCAACCCAAAACACACGGTGCAAAATCACGTAGGATGTCTGGCCGAAATTTGCAGGTCTTCGTTTCCGAAATCTAAAGTGCAGAATGTGTAGCTCTACTCAAAGTGAACACGTGGATATGCTGCAATGCAAAATCGGACAACGTATGCTCACCAAATCACCAGATGAAGCTCGTAGACGGAGCTCGCAAAACCGGACCGTACGCGTGCAATGTAGATATCGACGCGTAGCTTTCGTCTTGGGCAACACACTGCACTTTTTCGCACTTGATTCCGACCACCGGTGCACACGTAGCGTCAAGATGAGGTTCACACTCTCTCTCGTATACAGTACGCTCACTCATAGACTTCCCAACTTTTTTTTTTATTAAATGACAAAAGGTTTTTCATTAAGCTCAAAAAGTGGTATAAATACCTTACAATTCTCAAACCCTAAAGTTCCAAATCAACCATCTACTCAATGTAACTATCAAAAGTGGGATACAATCTAGAAACTTCTGTAAGCCCCAATATTTACAAGGTGAAATGTCGAGTTTTCTCAATAAACGAATAATTACAAAAAAATGATAATCTGCCGAGAAGTGAGTTTCCGTAGGGTGTGTCCAGCTTCTAACACTCCCCCCTCCTTGCTCATGTCGTCCCCGACATGGCTGTTGAGCTGCTTCTTCATCTTATGGTTTCGTGCATCTTGAGCAACGATTCATATCTTGCATGTAGATTCATCATTGTTGGGCCGAAAATATCAGTGTTTATGGTGAAGAAGCTGGTGTAGAATGCTTCTTCAAAGGCCTGGAGGTGATAGGATGGCAAAAACATTATCCTTTGATGCAACGCATGTATCACCTCCTTGGAAGGCTGACCGTGCTAAGGCCTCTCACATCCTCTCCCATGCATTTGAAAACTTACGTATGTACGTATCTACTCGATCACCTTCCCTTTGCACCAAACCCTATACTTCTTGCCACACTTTGTCAAGATCTTCTCTCTTCACAAACTCCACTTCCAATCCATGCCTTAGATTGTCCCAACTTAATCTCATAGGTGGATATGCCGCACGCAACTCCTTTTCAAATGCTTTTGACCAAACTCGTGCATCACTCTTCAAACAGATTTGGAGAAGAGGTAACATCTGTGCAGGATCGTGAATCTGATTGCTAATGGAGACAACCTCCATCTTTTCCAAAAATTCTTCCACATCTTCATTACTTCTTCCATGAGATTCCGAATAAGAGAAAGTCATGGCTACCCAAGTTTCAACGCTTTGAGAATCCCTTCGAACACACGTGCAAGAAACCAAACTTTTTATTCACTCAATCTCCATAAACTTCAATGGAGCTCAACTTTAGATAAGGACAAACGCATATACATCAAATGAGTTTTCATAGTTAATCATCATAGAAATTACAACAGACAAAGGACATTCCAATATCTCTCTTAATCTTCTCAGCCCGAACATAAAGACTTTGCGTTGCTATAAAAAAATCTTCCTGGACACATGAACATTTATTTCGATTCTTTGTGTTAAATGAAAAGGAGTGAATTGAAGTTTCTTTTGATCATCCATTAAAGCCAACCATGCAGCTCCCAAGAAGGCACACGACTTATCCTCTGGTTTTGCCATAATTTCAACAGCATAACAACATAAATGACTCAAAAGAACAGAAAACCATCCATCACAACTTGGAAAATTTTTGGCAGAGTTTTCCCAGAAGTCGAGCAAAATATAGACCGTATATGTATGTATAACCTGCCAACAATAGAACGTGAGCATCAAGTAGGAATCACTAGTACATAGCCTATGGCGAAGTCACAAAAAGGGTACTCCAACCACCTGTACCACTGAAAGGATCTCACATTTGAGAGCCCCCCAGCTCAAAAAAACCTTACGCTATCGACCCTCTCACGAAAGCTTATGCAAATCTCGTATAGTCAACTTTAAGAAATAACTATCTTCCAGACCAAGTCTCAGAAACGGCTAGGACTGCCAAATAAAATAAATTATGTCTCCACAAAGGCGTACAATGGAAGTTTCCACAAGTAACGTACAATACCAATAGACTATGCGCTCAAACAGGCGCCAAATAATGCATATCCACGGGAATTGCAAGTGACTTCCACTTGCCACTATATCACTCCACTCTAGCTACCTTTACCTGTGTGAAACACTTGTACCTGTAACATGTAATCTGTAATCTGCAACCTGTAATCCTAAATCTCAAGGTACTCGAAGAAGTTCCTATGTGGGGGCACCAAAAGAATGTGAGCGGGATGAAAACACACACAACACCTCTATAATCACCCGACACACACTCTTGGGATGATACACACACACACTATGGGACACACACTGAGACAGGAAACACACCAATGAAGTGAGAGGAGAGAGACTATCCATTTTTCCACTCAACACAGAGACACACACACACCCAAATAACTCAGCTCAAAAGAGGATACTAATTTTTAGATACAATTGAACTTGGGTAAACACTGATGGGGCAAAAAGCTCACACATTATGGATGAAATATGCCAGATACAATTACAAATTTGAGCAGAGGCTTCGCTCATGAGAGCAACTTACACAGTCAAAAAAGCAAAAAAACAATGAGAAATTTGGATAAATGGACAGCGCCATCACGTCCTAAAGGGCCGAAAACCCCACTCTACAATGTCAAAGTACTCAAATCCGACTTCAGATGAGCAGTTTAGGGCCAAAACAAGCTCCAAAAACAGCAAAAACTCAGTTGCAATTGTTCCTCCTCTTCTCTCCATGGTTTGCTGATCTTTCTCTCAGGTTTTTCAATGTCCACACTTCACTTTATCTCTTGGGCACCTTTGACCTTTTAGTTGATCTTAAACGGACCCCGAAAAGGCCAAAAACTGGCCACATAGTGCATTTTTATAACCCTTCTACATCCATCCGCACACCTGGCACTCAACTTTTTCCAATAATGCATCCCGCAATCACCTGAATTGGACCCCAATTATAGACCTGATGATGACCTTTTTGCATAATTATCACAACAAAACACCCACGTTGTGTCCTCGCTTACCCACGTGCAAGTATTGACCCCATTCGACCTCCTTACACCATTAGATGTCATCTGACGCACCTGCTTACCTTATGTCATCAGCTCGCTGATAGCTTCCTCAAGAAGTTTTATGTGCTACCTACTCATTATTAAAGAAAAAACACACTGATACTGGTGATAATGAAAATTGATGTACTATTTACATGATGTCCTACCTATACACATCTGGGCCGCACGTAACCACTTGGCTTTGGAAAATGGGCAACTCTATATTGGATGCACCATGCATGTGTATGTACATATGCACAATCACTTCTTCCCAAAAAACTCCTAACAACGCAATAAAGAGGGAGAAAGAAAAAGAGAGAGAGGCCACTGAAGGCGGCTAGCCGTACTAGTAATGAATAATGTACATAATGCTTTTATAGCCCAAAGCAAAGCTTATTCTAAAGAATAGAGATCATGGACTTTATTTAGTGCAATTTTTGAACTTTGTTTAATGAAGTCTTCATGTGTCATGGATGTATGTATACTATCATGTCTGCTTGATGGAAGTGTGTGGTTATTATGTCATAGAGAGAGAGAGAGAGAGAGGGAGAGAGAGAGAGAGAGAGGGTATTCCCATAGTACTTCATAGGTAGGGCTACATGCTGGCATGATCTCTCTCTCTCTCTCTCTCTCTCTCTCTCTCTCTCTCTACAACAAAGTTCTCACTTCCTACGTCAGTCTCTCTCCCTGGCTTGCTCTCTCGCAATTGTTTGTCGAGGTTGCTTGTGAGGTTGTTAGGTATATGGAGTATCATATGTTTTTCGTATAACATATAATGAAACTTAAACTACTGTTATTGATGAGATCACTGAATCGTGTACGCCGTTCTATCCACAGACTGAATGTCCATCCCCACAAATCCTTTAAAAAAATGCTAACAAACATGATGTAAATCTTAGGGGAAAGAGACATGTGAATGTCTAGTGCTATACTGCTGCAACTGCCTCACCCACTAGCTTGAACGTTAGACAACATCCTCAACTCCCTCTCTGATCGTAACCATCATGAGGTCTTGCTTGACAAACATTCCATATTTGGAGGAACTCCGGCCAGGAGTCCTCCATCTTCAGCTGCACAAACCTATACCATTATTTCCATACTGTAGCCCACTTGCACTATGAAAATGATGGTGACAATGAAAAACCTTGTGCTTCCATTGAAATCGATTGAAAAATGGGCTTTTTCAAGGTGTTCCATGTTTTCATGTATACAACAGCTTCCCAACAATTTTCCCTTCCAATCTTTGATACTAAATACTCACGACATGCTATAACTGGGTCAAAGACTTACCATCATGCTGTTTCAAGTCTTGGGCATATAAAAAGAAGTAAAATGTAAAAACTAAATGCTATGTAACTGATTAAAATGGATTTCTTGACATTTTTAAGAAGAAGCACAATTTAAAATTATTACTCAAGAGAGAAGTATTTAAGGCCATAAAGAGAAAATATTGTGTCCTTGAAAACAATAGCTTCTGACTATGAACAACCCTTCAAAACAAAAAACTACCTCCACAACAAAAATGCTAACAGGGAAAAAAAAAAATATTGCATGTTCTCTTTTGAATTACGTGCAAGATAGCCTTCCTAATTTATTTGTTAACATCAGATCAGCCCTTTCCAAAGAGTGTATGGTATTTTGTTTAGCACCAGCTTCCCAACTTTGACATTGACATTAGGTTCAAACTCAGTCATCTTCTGTGAGTCCTTGGTAAGAGACGACCATTTGTTACTCTCTTTAATATGTGTCTCATGCTTTCTAAATATTTGGTCTTCCAATCAACAAATTTTGAATACGTCTTTGAAATACGTGTAGCCATAGTCAAGATGATGTTCTTTTCTATGATAAAGCATGCTTGCAGAGTGTTCGAGAAATTGTTAAAAGCCTCTGATCTAGACATGCCTCCTACCATCAGCATATGTTTTCTTTCTTACTGGATCTCCATCCTCTCCAAGGAGTATACACACATTCGCGTCCTGCAGAGCTAGCTTGAAGAAGGCCATTGCGTCAATTGCACCAGAAACATCATCCAACATCAAGGTACAATGCTATTAAACACTGATGAGGGTACAATGTTATTAGATTTCCATCATAATGAATGTTTTGGCATGCTTGCATCCCGAGTACAGTACAATGACCATTGTCAATGAGGGATATAAACTCTAACACAACTTGTGAACTTCCAGCCTGCGAAGCTAGACAATAAAAGCACTACTTTCGACAATGATATTTCTACGTACATACATTGAACTGTGGCTTTTATTATCTTGTTATAGGGATGCTCCTTCACCAAAACCATTTGCAGTAAACAGTTTTGAATGCATTCTTAGAAAGCATGCCCACTCAAACCAGAAACTCAATCTGTTTAGTTTCTCCAGATTGATGTCTCCGTAAGACCTTAGAATGAATTTCATGACACAACCAGAGGTGAGTTTCCAAATTTTCCCGCTCATCTCCAACAACAATAGGCAAGACTCTTCTTCTTCTCTAATATGGTATGAGGTTTGGAATGCATTCTCAACATGCATGTGCACGTGTTGGTACTATAGTATATGTCAAACTCTTCATAAACTTGCCACCTGCAAAGAAAAACAAGGCTATTCTATAGACTGTCAGTGCAATGAATGCGAGACAGTCTAGCATGCTCCTTTGCTAGAAACAGCTACACTGAAAGAGATTCTAGTTTTGATAGCATCTTTGGACAACATGCCCATCTGGATCAGGTGCACTTGCCATTGCATCATGTCTCTTGTCATGATGATAAGGAAAACTCCTGAGAAAAATCAGCATGTTCTGTCTTCTCTACCTCTTATCTCTTTGTTGTGTGCCTTCTTCAGGTCACCTCTACTCTGGTTCCAAGCATGGATGTTCAATGACTTTCTCTTGTTAAGCTGAAACAATTCAATATTACCAGATGTGATGACCTATGGCATTCTTTACCTTGTAGACATGCTCCTTCACCAAAAATATCTATAGTAAAAAGTTTTGAATGCATCCTCGGACAACGCAACCTCTAAAACCGTCATCTTGATCTATTTAGTTGTCCCTAGGCCGTAAGACCTTCCAATGAATGTCACAATGTAATGTAGAGGTAAGTTTCCAAACTTTTTTGCTCATCTCTAGTAGCAATAGGCATGACTCGTCTTCTTCTGAAATATGGTGTTAGTTTTGGAATGCATTCTCAACATGCATGTGTACGTGTTGGTATTACAATATACGTCAAACTCGTCATTGACTTGCTACTTGCAAAGAAAAAGAAGGCTACTCTACACACTACCACCGCAATGAATGCGAAAGAGTCCAGCATGCTCCTTCACCAAAAACACCTGCACTGAAAGAGACTCCAATTTCAATTTCATTTTCAAACAACATGGCCACTTGGATCAGGTGAACTTACCATTGTAGCACGTCTCTTGTCATGCTGACAAGGAAAACTCCTCCGCAAGAGCAACATGTTCTGTCTTCTCCAACTTTCGTCTCGTTGTTGTGTGTGATCTCCTTCAATTCTCCTCTGTTGTGAGAAGTACGCTTCTTTTGTTTCAACCTCGCAAGCTTGTTCAAATTACAAGTCTCTCATTCAGACATGGACGTTCAATGACTTTCTCTTGCTCCTTTACCAAAAACATCTGTAGCAAAAAAGTTTCAAATGCGTCCTCGGACAACATGCCACTCAAACCAGCACCTCAAATTTGTTTGGTTGGCTCGCGACGCAGGTAGAGGTGAGTTTCAGATCTTTCCCGCTCATCTCCAAAAGCAATAGGCATGAATCTTCTTCTTTTGAATTATGGATGCACGTGCACGTGTTGCTATTAGAGCATATGTGAAACTCTTCATCGGCTTGCTCCTTGCGAAAGAAAAACAAGGTTACTATGCAGACTGCCGCAATAATGAATGTGAGACGATCCAGCATGCTCCTTCTCTAGAAACACCTACACTCAAAGAGATTCCAATTTTGATTGCATCTTCGAACAACATGCCCACTTGAACCAGGTGCTCTTACCATTATTGCATGTCCCTTGTCATGGTGACAAGGAAAACTACTCAGCTAAAGCAACATGTTTTGTCTTCTCTAACTCTCATCTCTTTGCTATGTGTCTTCTTCAAGTTTCCTCTACTGTGAGAAGTATGCTTCCTTTGTTTCAACTTCACATGCTTGTTCCAATTACAAATCTTTGGTTCAAGCATGGAAGCTCTATGAATTTCTCCTGCGTAGTAAAAGAGATCCCAATTTTGACTACGTCCTCGGACAACGTGCTGACTTAAACTAGCACCTCAATTTTTTTAATTGGCTTGAGCCTGAGGTCTCTGTAAGACCTTGTAACAATTGTCGTGACGCAGGTAGAGGTGAGTTTCCAATCTTTCCCGCTCATCTCCACCAGCAATAGGCATACTCTTCCTCTTTAGAATAATGGAGTGAGTTTTGGAATGCATTCCCAACATGCACGTGCACGCGTTGGTATTACAGTATCTGTCAAACTCTTCATCCACTTGCTCCTTGCAAAGAAAACGAAGGCTAATGTGCAGACTACAACCATAATAAATGTGAGACAATACAACATTCTCTTTTGCCAGAAACACCTGCATCAAGAGAGATTTCAGTTTTGATTGCAGCTATAGACAACATGCCCACTTGGATTTCCCATATTGCCGAGATGTATGTAGTCAAACCCACATTTGGTCTACAAGATTTCGATCCACCGTTGGTTTTCTCTCTTAAAATAGCATGCTATTTTCTCCACACTATTGGCCTTCGAAATTTTGATGTTGGTAGGTTTTTGTTTTGTACTTACACACAAATTTTCACATATACCACAATGCAATTCGTGTTATGTTTCTCCCAAAGTGTCATGGATCTGCAATTTTGCCTAGATTTTTTGTGTCAGCTTAGCTATTGCCTGCAAAGTGGAGACATCTAATTGCATCTAGGGCTTTATTAGTGATTACTTCATAGTGGGATATCATCTTTGGATTTCATTACACACATCGAAGGCTTTCTTTGAGCTTGCATCCCTCCCTCTAAGCCGTTTCTGCAACGCCACTGCACTCATCTCCAATCACATTAATGGAAACCACATTTAAGGATTTGAGCTTGATAGTAGAGTTGCACTATAGCAGACTCCCACACACATTGAAGATCAAGGCAGTAGAGTTCTTTGAGACTCTTGATATTGACAGGCACGGAATTGTAATGCTTCTAGAGCTTCTCAACTCAAATCTGGAAGGGAAATTTGGAAAAGACTTCATTGAGGATTTATTTTACAGCTTAGATATGGAGGGCAAGGGTTGCTTGAATTTGCGTGAGTCGCTCACACTCTACTATCTTTGTATGTATAGCACGCGTCTCGGTACCTCATGGGTTGGGATACACATGCTTCAAAAGCTGGAAGGAAGGGGTCTCTTCTATGAATGGCGAGGCCTTCGGTGTGTGCTTGGAGTACTACGCCTCTCTCAACTATCAACATGAGTATGACCCCCTACATATGCTACATGACTTTGTGCTTTTTGACAATCTACTTCATAACAAACCATTGTCAGGCATTTTTTGGACTTTGCCACTGCATCTAAAAGTTGATCAATTAAAGGAAAAGGGTAAGGATCTTTCTTGGTCACTACATTTAATGGATTGTAATCGACACAAACTCTCCAATGTCCATCTTTCTTTTGAATGACCACTACAGAGCTCACCCTTTCAACGTTATCCACTCGTACAATGAACCCTGCATCCACAAGTGTATCCACTTCTTCCTTTAAAGCATTCATTTGCTCCTTACCCATCCTTATTAATTTTTGTCGTATTGGCTTTTCCCCTTCAACTAATTCAATCTTCACAGGTCTCCACCAAAACCCCTTATTTCTTGATATGAAGTGATAAAAAGATTTGGAAACATGTCGAACATTGTTAAGTACTCCCTCCTTTCTCCTTGTGTTAGATTGGCACTCGGCATATTTTGAATCAATTCTTTCTTCACTAGAAATTCCTGTTTGGGCTGCATCAACTCCTCTCTCTTTTTCCTACGAGCATCATATCTGCTTCTTTCTTTTCAACCCGCACAATACCCACATGACCACCAGAGGTTGAGGCCTAATTTTCCTATTCAGTACCTTGATCTCCCGGTATATCCAATGCATAATCATTAGCCCTGCTAGGAATCTACTGGGGAAGTGGAAACTTATCATGTCCCAACCTCGTTGGCTTTTAACAATAAATGTTGTTATGACCAAGTTTACCACAATTATAATAGATAGGGATGAACCTCCTTTGCGGCTCAAAGACACCTTGTCCATGACCCACATTTGCATTAGGCTGAGGTTCACATGCCTGGGCCATTCCTCTACCACGTCCGTGACCATGACCACGACCACCTCCTCCTCCAACAACATTGAGTTTCAATTCCTCTATCATGGTCATCATGTCTTGCATATTTCACTGTCATTGCTCAGCATTAGCAAGCCTATGAGAAGGTTGGGCTCCAGCCTCTGCCTGATTTTCCTCCTTTTGGCCACCATTATTTTGCACATGGACCGCTTTTCCATACCCATTGAGTCTTTGAGCCTTCCATTCCTTTTCCTTGGCGACAGTGACAGGTCCTTCTCTAGCATGAATGGAGGGATTTTATTTTCCAAAGCTCGTGCCCATTTATCCCATAAACGGGTGAACTGCATGACAAAATCATCAACACTTCGATAGCCCTTTTAAGTGTACCCTAAAATTTCATGCCAAACTTCATCAGGTACTTCAATGGATCGTGTGCCAGAAAAGCTTGCTTCATGCAATTGTAGTCCAAAACCACTCCTGGAGTTTGTGCCTACACCAACTCTTTATGATTGTGTAACCAAACTTTTGCCTCAGCTTGTAAACTGTATTGCAGCAACCGCAACAATATAGCTTAGTCTAGTATATTTCACAGTAACCAATTCACTTTTAATTTTTTAATAGAAGTTTATTCATTTTCATTAGGCAATCCATGAAACTATGGGAACTCATCCGCCATGTTTGATTTCCACAAAAACACTTACATGTGACGTCGAAAGCTCGAGGGATGTCGAATTGCTCTAGTACCTAATCCACCTCACAGTGGGTAACCCTGCCCCCAGTGCTTGACTTCACAAAACCTCACGACCCTCTAAAGAATTCAATCTGATTATACGACCGCCTCAAGTGTTGTCCACAATTTGTACATATATAGGCGGTTGTCCATAAGGACCTACATCTCTTTTACATTCTTTGCCTGCAATATAGACATATTTCACAGGAATTGGAGCATAGGAGCACTTTGTCCTCAGTGGGGGCACCAAAATGATGTTAGTGTGCAAACAAGAAGGAAAATGAGTGACTTTATAGCCTTGCATAAGTCACACCGTCGAAAGAAGGAACTATTGCAGGGCCGAAGACAACTATGATAACCACGTGTGGAGATTTATTAAAAACCCTTCAAGCATGAGACACACTCAAAATTAGACGAAACCAAGGAAATCATGACAATGCTCCTCTTGTGGAGATGTCTGTAGAGTATCCATAGCAAAAAACAGATGAAAGATGAAGAAGTTATGGCCGCTCTAAATCGGGGGTGTTCTCTTTCTTGCTAAAAAATGTTTGTTTTAAGCTTTGTCTACATTAATCATGTTTGCTGCAACTCTCTTCCTAACACTTGTCACAGCCAGAGGCCCTATGCCTTCTCGGCTCACCTTTGGAACACAAATCCCCTGAAATTCTTGGTGAAGCCACCGTGATACGAGCTAGGGTGAGAAGAATTTGTGGACGAAGATGTCGACACCGCAAGAGGCAGCCATGCAACAAATGATGCAGTAGTTTGCAACGTATATGCAACAACAAGAGGCTACCCAACAATAGTATAATCTACAAGAGCGGATTTGTAAAGCTCGACACACAGTCATAGAGAAATTACAATGATTTGAAGGCCCGGATATTAGCAAAATTTTGCAATATCTACGAGCAGGCAATGGAAGATAATGGAATCGATGATTAGAATGCAGTGGAAGGATTTAATTTAATTGTGGTGCCAAAACCTAGGGGCCGAATAAGAGAGATTCAGACGGTTCAAGGCCCGAATCGGCAGGAATTCAAGAAGGCATTGCAGGAGGAATATTTTCTTGAGGATTCACAAAGGGTAACCAGACAAAGCTTCATGAAGTGGGTGAAGAAGAAAAACAAAAATTTATGTGCACGAGAATTATTACGGGAGTTTGAAAATAAATTCGACCAATTGTCCTCAACAGAGCAACGTTCAAGAAGGATCAGAAGCTTGAGTTGTTCATTCAGGGTACTGATCCACGGCTTCAAAAGAGTCTGGTGCAATTGTTGGAGGATCCAATAGGTGAATTGGGTTTAACATCTGATTGGAAGATAGTCACTGAAGCGGTAAATATGATCGTGAAACGACAGATGAGAGTTGATAAGCCGATTGTGACTGATGTCATGGATGTTGTGGAAGAGGAAACTAAGGAGAAAACAACCTCGACAATACTTAAAGTGGAGGAGCCAGTTCTTGACGAACTGGTGAAAGGTATTGAAGAGTTAATTTGAATTTCAAATCTGTAAAACTTGAAGGGTTAGCTGCAAAGGGGTCTACTTCTGAGCCTCGCCAACAACCTCCACGCAAAGACTAGGATCGATGCATGTGGTGCGATAGTGAAGACCACAGGTATGTTAAGGAATGTGATGAGTTTGATGAAGCTTACAAAAGAAATGTGATTTTTTGAAAGGACAAGAAGATTCATTTTAGGGGCGGCATGAAAAAGCTAGTTGAAGACATACATCATAATGTTGCTCTTGTGGAAGCAGCTACATATGGGCTACAAGTTTGCCGAAAGGGTGATGATGTCGGTGCACGTACAAAGGGTCAATTGTGGCCTTATTCTTTGAAGACAATAGAAGCAGGAAAGTTAACTTATGGGAATCTATGACAGGTAGGGATTTCAATTCGAGAAACCACAGGGTGGACTCATCCAGTGGATTCCCTCTCAGTGTATGCATTTATTGCTAAGTCTCAAGCTAATGAGGCTATGGTGGAAGAAAAATAAAAAAGGGATGAAGAAGTTATAGGGACATCAAAAAGGGCAATGAGATTCAACAGCAAAAGAGAAGAAGGTCCTACTTCTAAGCCCACTGCTGAAGTGGTTATGGAGGAGGCACCCAAGGAAGAAAAGCATGGTATTAAGCCCATGGACCCTCATATAAGCTTAAATATGACATTGAATTAGCTATAGATCTAAAAAACATTTTTGAAGAGCGCATTCTGAATAGCAAAGTGGAGCTCACATTGGGTGATATTCTAGGAATTGCCAAACGCGAGTTCCACAAGGATATTATTGATATTATCAAGAGGAAGCGGCAGATACCAAGTGAGCAGGAGCCAAAATCAGTTAAGAGCTAGAGGTTTGGCACATTGAAGCAATCTTGGATGATTATCAAGAATATTTGGCAGATCTTGAAGAAGAAGAGTTGTGGTCTGTGGTGGTTTCAAACCCAATTGTACCTGAGGTAAGACATGTTTATTTTAATGATGATGGAGACAATAAAACTATACCTAGGAGGGCAAGGGCAACAACCAAAACTGCTGTGAAGTTGGTGACATTGAGTCTGCAGTCTTAGCACTAATAGATCATGGATCAGAGATAAATTTGATGGCAAAAATCTTATACAAAAAGGGGAAATGGCCTATTGATGTAGACCACAGTTGGCAGATTTGAGCGGCCAACATGCTTTCAGGCGACCTCTATGGTGCATCTGCAAATGTTAAGGTAACTGTAGGGGATGTGAGTGATGAGCAAAATTTCTTTATACAGGAGCATTCCTCTCATCCATTGATTTTGGGGCACCCTACATTACAACTGTGCGGATGGAAACCAAGCTGCTAGATGATGGGTCAACCTATGACAAGGTTCAGAGCCGAGATGGTAAGAAAGCGGTTCAATTATTGATTGTATGTGTTGACCATGCCAGGAACAAGGATAGTTTACGTGATCATCCTGTGCCAAACATACATAAGGAGTTTAAAGAACATTGGTTTGCACAGTATTTTCTTGGAGTGCCACTATAAAGCGGGACTATGGTGGTACAAGTGAGGAGAAGTTCTTGCAAAGAGAAGCTTTCTCTTCAGGGTTTTAGGGTTAACATCTGAAGGTTCAATATCTTACAAAAAATTTAATGATTTGCCAAAGTGGGAAAAACATTATGTTTCAAGTATCCAAAGCGAATTTTAGGGATGTGATGTACTTGAATTAGATTATGTGATTTTAGGGATCTTTAAGGAGGTATCTTATGTAGATATTATATCTGAGCTTGAGGAGATCAAGCAACATAGGTTACAAAGCGAAACTGAAGTGGTTAGGTCCACACAATGGAAATTTTTGAAGATTTGGGTAAATATGAAGCACTTATGCATATTGAGGATGATTCAAGTAAAGCAGTTGAAGCACATGTAGAGACAAAGTACAAGCCTTGTTGCAAAGAAAGTGACACCAGTGGCTACACCTTGACCAGAAGGAAGCGATGGGGGATCAAAGAATCTTCTCGACAACCTATGCTTAGAAATCCAAAGAGCATTGGGCATAAATTTACTAAGGAGACATTGCAGCAGTTGAAGGCTGGAGAAGATGGTTTTCTCAATGAAGAGGACATCAAGTGTTTTCAAGGTATACTCAAAAAACACGGTAAAGCTTTTGGTTTTGAGCCAAGTGAGCTTGGGTTTATGGATCCAAGTGTTGTTTCACCTATGGTTGTATTCGATGTTCCTCACATGCCATGGAGCCTATGTGCTAGCTCTCGTTCACCGCATCACTCCCAGGGGGGATTTGTTACCATATACATGTGGTAGTGATGTTTGTGAACTATTCGAGTTCCTAAATCTCACTTGCCAAAGATTATCAATTTGCTTAATGAGAAGATACAAATGGGAATTTTGGAGCCATCATGTGCACCATATTCTAATCAATGGTTTACTGTTTTGAAGAAAATCGGTACGTGAAGGTTCATTCACGATATGGAGCCGGTTAATAAGGTAACAGTCTGCAATGTGGGTACTGGACCAATTGTGGATGAATTTGTTGAGGCCTTTGTAGGTAGATCTATTTACTCCATGGGTGATCTTTTTTCTGGATATGATCAATTCCAGTTAGCTTTGGAGAGCAGGGATCTTACTACAATGCGTACTCGTCTTGGTTTGGTAAGGAAGTGCACTCTACCACAGGGTGCTACTAATTCTGTAACTTATACGATGAATGGCATGAATAAGGTACTAAGGGACTTTATCCCTCATGTTACTATGCCTTTCATTGATGATCTACCAATTAAAGGATGTGAAGAAGGATCCAAAGACGAGGTAAATGATCAGAGGGGGTGTCGGCGGTTTGTTGCTCAACATATTCTTGACTGTGATGCTATTTTATCCAGGCTTGAAGAAGTAAACTTAACACTTTCAGGTAAAAAAAGCAACTTTTGGTGGTAAGGAGGTATTAATTGTGGGGCACATGTGCAGTCTTGAGGGTAGAAGGCCAAGTCCAGCTAAAGTTGAAGCTATCCAGAAGATGAAGGAAACATGCTCTTTGGTTACTGAAGTTCGTCGATTTTTGGGTGTGTGTGTGTTCTACCTTATTTGGTTGCCACACTTTGCTCATGTTGCAGAGGTGCTATAACAATTGATAAGGAAAGGTAGAAGGTTTGTTTGGGAAGAAGTTCATACACAGGCTATCAGGAAATTAAAGAAGATGCTTCTCGAGGCTTCTACCTTGAAGAAAGTTAACTACAAATACGGAAGGCCAGTTATTTTAATAGTTGACACTAGCCCGACAGGTGGATCGGCTATAGGTGAAGATGATGCAGAAGGACACATGTATGCAGTTCGATTTGGAGCCAAGGTTCTCAATGCTCGTCAACGAGGTTATCCACATGTTAAGAGAGAACTTTGGGGTGTTGCTACTGCACTAAGGTCTAATAAATAATATTTTATTAGAGCTTCAGTCATGGTAGAGACAGATTTATTTGTTGGGAATTGGATCGAGCTAGCTATGGTGGATGAAAGAGAAACATAACGTCAATGTGTGAGTGTGTGTGTAAGCAAAGTTATCACTCAAGTGAATTAGGTTCCAAGATAGAATTAGCTTGGAATCATAAACACAATCTTGAGTATTGACTTAGCTTAGCACAAGCTCACCATAGACAAGCATGTAATGCAAAATAGAGTTGTGTTTATTCATTCATGAAATGAGCTTTAAGTAGCTCTACAGCCTTGCTCCACAGCATGTGGGATAAATCCACTCTCCTCTCCTTGACTCACACTTTAGGACAAAGCTCACACTTTACAATCCTCCCCTTGAGGTTTGGACTATGACAAGATACTGAAGATGCATGATCCACACAGGCTAACAAAATCCACATAGGATGGTGATATCCACACAGGAAACTAAAGTCCACAAAGGATGGTGATATCCACACAGGATGAGAAATCCACACAGGAAAAAGTCCTCCCCTACAAGTAGAGAGTCTGCATCTTCAAAGTGGGTCTTCATAAAAGACAATATTGCTCTCGTCTTCATCCTTTTTATCTTCTAGTATGTGAGATGATCCTCTGTTAGCTCCCTTGCCTTCGTTGCTCCTTCTATTGCTTCTACTATTGTTTCTTTCTCCACTGCTACTGCCTCCATTTGAGTAGCACCAAGAAGGAGGGTGTCCCTTCCTACCACATTTGTTGCAAGGTTTGTTTATGATGTCAATGGTGAATATCTTCCCCTTGAAGATGTCGCGATAAAAACTCCTCCCGATGAGGTGAGTGAAACTCTTTGCTTTCTTTCTCTGCTTGGACTGAGTTGATGACATCTTGAAATGGTGGCGCTGGTTCTTTTTCTTCAAGAATTGTGACTAAGTGGTTATAAGAAGGTAGAAGTGCACTTAATAGTATGGCCACTTTGTCATCTTCTGGTACTTCAACCTGGACGTAAGTGAGCTGTGTGAAAATGCTCTTAAGCCTATTCACTAGGCTAGCAATGTCCTCCCCTTCAATCATAGTAACTTTGTAAAGCTGTCTTTTAAGACTAACTTTGCTTCTTTTGGCCCTAGCTCCAAAATTACTTTCTAGGACATGACAGGCATCATGTGCATGCTTACATTCATCTATGAAATGCACGTAGTTGTCATGCAAGGAGGTGATGATGATTACCAATGCTTGTTTGTCTTTGGCCAAATTCTGCGCACTTGCTATGAGTGTAGATGCCCTAGTGTGCACTCCATCAGGTTCGGCTTGTTGCTTTAAGGCAGTGCTGATGACAGACCACAACATTTTTTCGTAAGATATCCTTTTAATTTCATTTGCCAGGTGTGAAAACCTTCCCCGTTGAATTTCTCTATTTCCTTGTTCCCCATTTGTGCTAATAGAGGGGTCTTAGCTTAGGAGACTATCGTAGCCAGTGTCTGCCTCTTTATATGAGCACAATTGATGATAGAAAAATTTATTTGTAAATTTGTGTGCTCGGCTACAAATTTTAAGGGTTCATTGTAAGAGAGAGAGAGAGATCTCCATTTTTGTGAAGCTCCTCTTCACCGTCGCGTTGGTGAAGCCCCTCTTCACAAGGAGGTAATGTCCTTTGCTTTACGTAGTGAAGCTCATTGGATTTGCTTCTGATGCTTGAAGGAGTTTTGTCCTTTTGTAGGAATGCTTTAGTTGCTTTGGCTTCTTTGCAGGTGAAAACAACCTTTGAACATGGTGTGGCTTAATTGGAACTCGAGGCCCGTGGGAAGGTAAGTGGAGCAGCATGGGAAGGGGCCTTAAGAGCAATGGGCAAGGCCAAGAATGGGTGGTTCGGGCAGCGGGTAGGATCGCGGGCAAGCGGGGTCAGGCCGGAGAGTCCGGGAAGCGTTCGGGCATGCGTGGGCACACCGGGCAGTCCGGGCAGCACGGCGGCAGAGCGCCGGGTAGGCAAGCAAAAAAGTAGTGGCAAGAACAGACCCTTGCGGACCCGACCCGCTCGAAAACCGGTTTTGATTGTATTTTTGGGTCCGCCCAGCTTGCCCAAATTAGGTAATCCGATTCGAGCCTCAGACCCCACAAGCCAACGCCCCTTTTGTGGTGCACTAGCCAACAAAGCCCACGACCTTTGCTTGTAAGGGGCTCCTAAAAATAGAGTCTTAAGCTCAATTTAGCAGGCTCCATTCACACACGCACACACACACACACACACACACCTAATAATAGGCAATATTGAGGATATATTTAATGGATTTCTCGAGCTTGGATTGCAGAGCTTGAAGGTTCTATGGAAAGCTTGCGTCGAGCACTTCGAGATGAGGTCAATGTTGTTAGGTGATTGCAAAGGTGGAGAGATTTATTGGAGGTGCAAACTAGGACACAAAAGTGACTAGAGTATGCAAAAGTTGGATAATAATCTTCTCCCTAATCAAGCCTATCTAGCCATGGAGGGTAGTGGCCTCTTGGGTGTGCCAAGGACATGCCCACACATAACTAGATTAGTGCTTAATTAGTGAGATGCAACTAGTTATGAAAATGTTAATGGGCCATAACAATGAAATGCTAATCGATCTAATGGAGATGCTAATAATTAACACACACTAATGCATAATGACAATCCTAGCTAGCACACCATGGCTCTGATACCATATGTTGGGAATTGGATCGAGCTAGCTATGGTGGATGAAAGAGAAACATAGCGTCAATGTGTTAGTGTGTGTGTAAGCAAGGTTATCACTCAAGTGAATTAGGTTCCAAGATAGAATTAGCTTGGACTCATAAACACAATCTTGAGTATTGACTTAGCTTAGCACAAGCTCACCATAGACAAGCATGTAGTGCAAAATAGAGTTGTGTTTATTCATTCATGAAATGAGCTTTAAGTAGCTCTACAGCCTTGCTCCACAGCATGTGGGATAAATCCACTCTCCTCTCCTTGAATCACACTTTAGGAAAAAGCTCACACTTAACATGCTTGCCACTGACAGGGATGATTGCAAACTACTCTACTTCGGAAATTGCAATGCTATGGTGGATAGCCTATATTAAATCTCTTAACCTTGAATTTTTTCATATTATAGGTAGAGATAATCCTGTTGCAGATATGTTATCAAGAGCTAGGTTTGAAGATGAAGAAGAGATGTTGACCACAAGTGATGATGTTGGCTTGAAGTTCTACATGTTTTCTTATCTACGTGAAAATTGTGGTAATATTGCTCATGTTTTTGAAGTATTTTTTTAGGAGTTCTATGATGCAGAGTGGCTTATGATTTGCCGCTACCTTAGCACTCTCACTAGACAAGAAGGATGGAGTGACCGAGATGACAAGAGGATCAGGAAAAAGGACTACAACTATTTTTTGAAGGATGGACATTTATGGAAGCAACCAAAGCACCCAGGAGGGGTACCACAATGGGTTGTTTGTGATAAAGCAACTCAATAGAAGGTTATTAAAGAATTTTATGAAAGTTTATGGGCTGGACAAAGAAGAGTCTAGGCAACTTTTGTCAATTTTAAAGACCGGTACTGGTGGAAAGGTATGCATAAAGATGTGGCTCAATTTGTGGAAACATGCTTAATATTCCAACAATATTCTAATGTGCAACATAGAGATGGATTGCATCCCACATATCCACTGTCTATGCACTACAAGTGGGTGGTGGACCTTATTACAATTCCAATAGGAATGTGACAGATGAGGTATATTGTTCTTGTTAGAGAACATCTTACTAACTAGGTTGAAGGCAGAGCTTTGCGTACCAAAGCTACCAGTTCAGTATGCAAGTTCTTGCTTGAAGATGTTATTTCCAGGTATGGATGTGTTGGCAAAATTACTGCTGATAGAGGAGAGTTGGATGCAAATGAAGCTCGAGAGGTTTTTGCTCATATGGACATTAAACTCACTTTCACTACAGCATACAATCCAGAAGGTAACAGGAAAAGTGAAAGAGGGCATCCGCTTATTGTTAAAGCTTTAGCGAAGGTCTGTCAAGGGCATATTGGTGATTGGCCTAAACTCTTGCCATTTGCTTTATGGGCTGATCGCACTACACAGAGTTATGTTACAAGTTTTATACCATTTGAGTTGATGTATGGGCACAAACCTATTATGCTGCCTACTGAGGAGGCGGTTATGACTTGGACCATAATTCCATGGGAAGAGGGTATGTCTACAAAAGATTTTCTTGCCCTATGTATTCACCAACTTGAGAGTCGTTGGAGAACGGGAATAGGGAACACACCCAGCACACCAAATGTCTACCTCTCTATAGCCCAGGGATTCCACAACACCCCTAGCCTCTCAAATAACACCTTCAAATTGGCTAATTTGCACTAAAAACTCCACTTTAGCACACAGAACAACTATCTCATACCTTGCAAAAACACCTTTGTTAAGGCGGTTACGCCGCTAGCGGATGCGAAATAGCGAGAACTCAACCAACAACAGAATTTGTCAGACGAGGACGGAGCTTGACCCGCAGGCGCATGGAAACAACTAGGTGGGTGTCAAATCACCTACTCGACCTTCTAATGACAATCACTACTAAGGAAATCAAATCTAAGTTCTAAAATACGCAAGTGACTGAAATCCGTACTACGAACGAATGCTATACGAAACAGGATCTAGAATCATTGAATCGATCTCAAACTCAAGGGGAAGTCTATACACTAGGTAAGAACAACACCCTAAAGACTTGAACTGCAAAATCAATCTATAACCACTCCGTGCGGTAAACACGTATGAAGACAGGCCGAAAAATACAGGTGATCGAAACTTGACCCCGATGGTACTAATGTGTAGCTCTACTCGTTGTGGTTCTATAGATATGCTGCACGCTCCATTCCGACACGGGAGTTGGAAGAAAACTCACACCGAAGCTCGTAGGAACTTACCACACATAGAAGCCGATAGCGCGCACTCTTGGTATCTATGCGTAGCTCTCGCCGTTGCTAACACAATGGCGGTGTCGCTTCTCCAATGGCGGCTCCGTAGCTCGCGTAACAAGTAGATAAGACTCTCACTCTCTCTCTCTCTCTCTCTCTCTCAGACACAGTCACGGTGCTCCAAAAACTCACTTTGATTAATAATCTGCCCTCCTCTTTTAGGTTACAAAAACTTTGGCTTATATACCTCAGCCTTGGAGGTGAGAACATCTCTAACTAATTACATCAGCAAGTGAAATTACTTCGGGATTACAAGCTGAAAACTCAATTGAGTCCTGTTACTTAATGAATGGCTCAAATCAAAATTAATGTCGGAAAGACATTTATTACAATCAATGGTTACAAAATGATGAGTGTGAGCAAAAATGTGGGTGTGATCTTCTGCTGGCTCAACACTCCCCCCCTCCGCGTTCATGTCATCCCTGACATGAATTTTATGCTTGGTCAATAAAGTCCTGTCGTCTTGAGCATCTGCAAATGTGATTCGTATCGTAGGTTTTCGATGGTCAAGGTTGGGCCGAATATTTTGATTTCGTGGGTGAAAAAGCCGGTGTAGAAAGCTTCTTCAAATGTTTGCATGTGGAAGCTAGGCAAAAACATAATCCTTTGGTATAGGAGGTGTAACACTTTTGGAGAAGGCTGCAATGAAAGATCGTACATCATATCAGTCACCGTGTCGGCCGTCGATAGTAGACTCGAGGTCATGGCTTTATCTGGCGCGAACACTTCAATGCAAGCTAAGAGAGTCCTGCAGATTTTCTTGAGCATCTGACATGAAAGGTCAGGAGAGCCAGTAAAGAGCTTGATGGTGCCCGTTAGGGTTTTCACCATGTAGGCTTTACCTATTCTCTCTCCTACCTTTGGTCTTGGCATCCTGGGATAATTAAGCCAATTTGGCTTCTTTTCTGCAATCCTGCCATGCTCTTTCCAGTTTCTGACTCTTGGCACCGGGCAGAAGGTTGCATCCTCCCGAATCTCCTTTCGTGCCTCCACCAAGTAGATGAGGTAGGCTGGGTATTTGTTCAGCCAACCTTTCCTCCATCTAGGTTGTGAATCTACTATCTTCTTTGATTGTTCCTCCTTTGTGATGTCGCCTTCGTAAAGAGCGACATACTGCTCCTCCTCTATTCTCTTTTTCGTCTTTAGCACTTCAAATTTCATCAAAGGTAAAGGCAGGCTGGGTTGCATCCACTGTTCATGGAGCACTTTTGTGTCTAGTCCCTGAAGTCCAATGGAGATTAGGAGTCTCCTCTCTCATTCCATTTCTGCCTTGGCACTCTCCTCTGCTGACTTTTCTATTTGGTCATGGAGCCTTTCTTCTTCTTCTTTAGAGATTCTTGAAGTCGAGGCCACCTCTTGAGCTGGGACTAGATCTTCAATTGTGGTTGCCTCTCCAGTTTCTGGTAGCTCTATGGCTGCTCCACCTGATTCTTCTTATGGTGTCTCTGTCTCTCTTCTTTGTTGCTCTTGTAGATCTTGGAGCTGTTTACGGAGGGCCTCATTCTCTGTCCGTAGTGTTTGATTTTCTAATGTGAGCCTCTCCTCTGCGGCCAATGATCCCTCCGCAATGTGCAACCTTTGCACTTGCTCTAATCTCAGCTCTCTTTGTAAGCTTCGGACCTGGTCTTCCAAAGTTGGTATGATAGCTCCCTCTTGTTCGGCTCCTGCTCTGCTAGCTCTAGGGGTAGTCCTGAGTCTAGTGATTGTTATTTCTTGGAGCTCGACTCTCTCCCTTAGCTCAATGAGCTCATCCTTGGCCGCCTCCAACTCATCCTCTATCCGCTCCCTTGCTTCCTGTGCACTTGTTACTTCTCTTGAAGCCTTGGCTAGTTGGAGTATCAAGCCGTCTCTCTCGTTTTTCGCATCATAGAGTGATGCTTTATGACTTTCAGATTCAGTCATAGCATTCTCTAATTTTCTCTGCAACTTTGCTTCCCTTTGTTTCACTGTCTCAATCTCTACTTCCTTTGCCTTGGGCCTTTCTTTTATCTTGCTGAGCAGTTCATGCACCATGTGCATGTCTTTTTCAACATCATCTGTCAACTCTAAAGCTCTTTCCGCCACCACCTCCACTGGCTTTGGCTCTTCTAGTACTTTCGGTTCGTCCAGTTTCTCTTCACTTTCTTTTTTACTCTTTGTTTTTTTCTCCGTTCCTCTCCGTTCATCTTGTTTTTGTAGGGTGATCCCATAAACTGCCTCAAGGGCCTCTTCTTCGGTGTATCCTATCTCTACCAGATCCTCATAATCATTTCTCTTTTGCTGAACTGGATCTATCTTCTTTTCTTTGGTCTCGGCCTCTAGCTTTTCCAAATCATCTGTGTCCACCTCTGCTGTGGTCTCCTCCACAATTTTTTCCGTCTTCTTAGGGCTTGGTACATCAGTCATAGAGGGATATCTGTCCTCAGCTTCCTTGGCTTTCCCTTTGTTGGCTTGCCCATCTTTCTTTTGAGGCTTAGTAGACTCATCTACTTTCCTTTTCCCCTTGTCGTCTTTTTCCAGCTCAGCTTTTAATTGTTGTACCTCCTCTTTAGTGTATGGCTCGATAGGTTGCTGCTCCAGAATAGCCTCTGACTCCTCATAAGCTTTAATATATTGATCGTATTGATCAATATGTGGCCTGGCTGAGCTAGTTCCGACTTTAGTGGGGTCTGGCACCCACTTTTCCTCAAAGTGACGCTTTAGAGCTCTTTCCGCTCTAAACTGCTCCACTAGTCTTTCCATTCTTGCCGCTTTCTGACTTTTGGTTTGCTTGGGAGCAACCTTCTTCTTTACTTTCTTCTTAAGCGGCTCGTCCACATCCTCTGCAGGTTCTGAAACTACTTCTAGTTTCTGGCGTGCTCTTGTGGATGCCCTCTTGGATACTTCGGGCCGTTCTTCCTCCTCGTCGGCTTCTCTAAGGCACTCATTCTGGGAGGGAACCTTTGGCCACTGATCTCTAGCTCCAATAGCTTCATAAGCTATTCTTGTCAGAATTTCCGCTCCTCCTATGTACTTTGGCTTCTCCTTGTGCATGGCAATTACTTGCTCGTGAAGAGAGTTGTAACAGACACAATTAATGTAGACAAAGCTTAAAACAGAAAGCTTGAACGAGATTCTAAAGATTGATTATCCAAAGTGGATAATGAACAATACCGCTGCTTAAACTAAATGTTAATTGTGGAGTTTAAGCTCCTTACGTCAAATTAACATACCTTAATTGTCCTTGCAAACTTGCCTTGATAATATTCCTCTCCTTCATTCTTCCTCTGCTGCTTCAAGGTCAAGAGAGAGAGAGAAATCTGAGAGAAATGATTAATTATGGATTAGGAATACGGCTTGGGTTTTGGCTTCATTCCGATTAGGCTAAAATATCGGCTTAACACAGTAGTTTTAATGGATTTCCAAGCTTTTGGGAAAAAGCTTGATGGATTTTCTCCTCCGAGAGAGCTTGAAATTCCAGTGGAAAATGGAGGTTTGAATTAAAGTGACTATGGAAGCTTGGATTAGAATTTGAATGGCTATGAAGGCTTAGCTTATGATTAAAGCTCGCGTACGAGGGTCGATTAAAGTGGGCTTAAGAGTCTAGGATTAGAGCGGGCTTAGGAAGCTTAAGATTAGGTGGGCTATGAAGCTTAGCTTAGGAGAGGCTATGGAAGATTAGAATTAAAGTGAATGGATTTTGTCTTCACTTCCAGAGAGAAGAAGAAGAAGAATGAAGCCTCCTTATCACTAGTTCTGTAATTGGACACTCAAATGTCCTGAGACACTAAAGTGTCGTGTTTTTCTAGCAACTTGTCATAATTATTTGGTGAATCTAGAAAAAAAAATTAATAGGCCACATTCACATCTTAGGTCAGCTATCAGCTGAAGAACATAGCCAAATTTTATTTTTGCCAAAATTAATATTAAAATGATAAGTTTTAGGATGAAAAGTTCATAAAAATTTAGTGCAGTTTTAACAAAATTGTCATAAATTGAACATAACTTCTCATCAAAATAAGATTTTGCATAGATTTCAAGGTGTATGGATAGGAAAAAACTTATTATAGCAAGAAATTGAGCTTCATAACCTAGTTATGGGACTAAATTTTTGTTATAATCAAAAGATCAAAATCTTGAAAATGCTGACAAAGAGGAAAATTTTGGTCTTTCAAGGCCTCTTTCATTAACATGATGAGGTTATGGGACAAAACCTAAGGTGTATAATGTATCTATAGGTCAATACCCATCAACTAAGCATTTTTCAAGGGTTCAAACTCATAGGCATCTTGTAATTTAAGCTCATTTAAAAAAAATTGTGGTGCATAATCTCTTGCAAAAAAAACATTGCTATGAAAAACTAATGAAAGCGTGTATATAAATTCTCAATTGTGTCCATATGAGGTATTTGTATAACAATAAGTGAGATGAACGGAAAAATCAAAAAGTGGACTTTATTTTAAGGCTTATCTTTGATAAATAAAAAATCGTAATCACAATATGCACAGTTTTTTGGATATGCCATAAATCACCAAATGTGGCTTGCATAACCATTAGAAATTATCACCTTATGTAATGGAGTCATAGATCTAGTATATATGCATCATAAGACATTGTAAATTTAGATCAACTAATGTTTTTTGTGATCATTAATTGAATTTGTGAACGTTGCATATTTGACCCACAAGACTTTCTATATTTAATTCTAGTCACAAAGGATTTTTTCTAACATGAAAATTGCAAAAATATCAAACACATATAAAAGTAGTTACCACGGATTATTGCATTCACCCTCCTCATTTTTTTCTTAGGCTAGAGTATGATTTTCAATAAAACATTGAATACTATTTTGAGTAGGTTCTTTTCATGAGTGTAGTTACTATCGAGGTTATGATCAAAAGTGAGGGATTCTAATTTCTATGAGTACTTTGAATAACATTTTATAAGTTTGCAAAAGAATTTCTTGAGATGTGTTCTAGATTTCATGTACCATTTTATTTAAATTCTCAAAAAAAGGACACTAAAGTGTCCTTTTTGGTACCAAACTAGTGTTATCATCTTTTTAAGAGAGTCCACCTCCGGAGCTCTTTTTGTTTGCATGAATAAGTAAGCCCTTATTGTTTTTGGCCAACCCACTACCGGTATTGCTAGTGGGAAACACCCCTCAATGACATGGCATACGATATTGAGCCCGCTCAGAAACTAGTGCCATTGGTGCCAAATGAAGTGCCAAATGGAGGCACCATGGCTCAGTGAACGTTTTACGCTTCATAGCGGGCATCAGTCAAGATCTCGCTACTGTGTGCAACGAGCACATCTTCTCCTATGAATTCCCCTACTCGTTGATACACGCCATCGATCTCTTTTTTTTCTCCCTTTTCACACCCTCTCCAAACCCTTTTTTAATTGGGTGTCATCCCTTGGGTGGCCGACTCCTCTTTAGGTCATGGGTGGCTTTAGGTTGCCTTAGTGGGCAGCCATATTGCGGCTTTTGATTTAGAAGGGCACCACATTTGGCATGCATATCGGGCAAAGCATCACATGTAGCATGTATATCAGCCAAGGCAGTGCTCGCTAAAATTTCTAGACTCAAGGTCATCATGAACTTAATATATTGCCGTAAAAGTCACCATGTTTGGTTTATTTATTGATGAAAGCACTGCTCCACACGGTATATCACCCAATCAATGTTCCTCAATCATTTTAATGCTTCTTGAACTTGTTCATCCAAGGCACTTCTAATCACATCATTCGTGTCTTCAATAGCTGGATGAAGCTCAAAAATTTCCAGATGGCACAACGACCGAGCCAACAAGACTGGTACGGAACTAGCCCTCGGTGAAACTTAAACTGGCAATATCATGACAATTGGAACTCCGATTGACAAACTGAACATTATCTATCAATATTTACGATTCCACTCTTGTAGATTATAGTGTTGTTGGGCAACCTGTTGTTGTTGCATATACACTGCAAAATGCTTCATCATTTGTTGCATGGCTGCCTCTTGCGGTATCGACATTTTCCTCCACAAATTCTTCTCACCTAGGCTCGTTTCACGTCGGGTTCACCAAGAATGTCAAAGGATTTGTGAGCAGGGAAGGGGTGGGGCCTTTGGCTGTGAGAGGAGTGAGGAAGAGTGTTGCAATAGATGCAATTAATGTAGACAAATCTTTAAATAGACAGTTTGAACGAGATTCTGAAGATTGATTTACCCAAAGCGGACAATGAACAATACCGCTGCTTACATTAAATGTTAATTGTGGAGTTTAAGCTCCTTACATTGACTTAACTTGCCTTAATTGACCTGTCAAGCTTGCCTTGATAATATTCCTCTTCTTCGTTATTTCTCTGCTGCTTCAAGGGGGAGAGAGAGAGAGAGAGAGAGAGAGAGAGAGAGAGAGAGAGAGAGAGAGAGAGAGAGAGAGAGAGAGAGAGAGAGAGAGAGAGAGAGAGAGAGAGAGAGAGAGAGAGAGAGAAATCCTAGAGAAATGATTAGTTATGGCTTAGGAATATGGCTTGGATTTTGACTTCATCCCGATCAGGCTAAAAATATTGGCTTAACACTCTAGATTTAATGGATTTCCAAGCCTTTAGGAAAAATCTTGATGGATTTTCTTCTCCGAGAGAGCTTGCACTTCCAGTCGGCAATGGAGGTTTGGATTAAAGTGGATATGGAATCTTGGATTAGAATCCGATTGTCGATGAAGGCTTAGCTTATGATTATAGCTCGCTTAGGAGGGTCGATTAAAGTGGGCTTAGGACTTTTGGATTAGACCGGGCCTAGGAAGCTTAGGATTAGGTGGGCTATGAAGCTTAGCTTAGGAGCGGCTATGGAAGATTAGCATTAAAGTGAATGGCTTATGGCTTTGCCTCCGGAGAGGAGAAGAAGAAGAATGAAACCTCATTATCATCTTTTTAAGAGAGTCGACCTCCGAAGCTCTTTTTGTTTGCATGAATAAGTAAGCCCTTACTATTTTTGGCCAACCCACTAGGGATATTGCTACTGGGCAACACCCCTCGCTGACATGGCATCCGATCTTGAGCCCGCTCAGAAACTAGCACCACAGGTGCCGAATGGAGGCGCCACGGCTCTGTGAATGTTTTAAGCTTCATGGCGGGCATAAGTCAAGAGCTCGCTACTGTGTGCAACAAGTCCATCTTCTCCTACGCAGTCCCCTGCTTGCTGATCCACGCCACCGCTCTCTTTTTTTTTCTCCCTTTTCACACCCTCTCCAAACCCTTTTTTAATTGGGTGCCATACTTTGGGCGGCCAACTCCTCTTTAGGTCATGAGCGGCTTTAGGGTGCCTTAGTGGGCGGCCATATAGCGGCTTTTGATTCAGAAGGGCACCACATTTGGCATGCATATTGGGAAAAGAATCACATGTAGCATGTATATCGGCCAAGGCAATGGTTGCTAAAATTTATAGACTCAAGCTAATCACGAACTTAATATATTTCCGTAATAGACACCACGTTTGGTTTATTTATCGGTCAAGAACTACTTCGCACGGTATATCACCCAATTAATGTTCCTCAATCATTTTAATGCTTCTTAGACTTGTTCACCCAAGGCACTTTTAAGCACAATGTCATACCTGTCTTCATTAGCTGGATGAAGCTCAAAAATTTCCAGATGGCACACTGACCGAGCCAACCAGACTGGTACGGAACTGGCCCTTGGTGAAACTTAAACTGGCAATATCATGACAATCGAAACTCAAATTGTCAAATTGAAAAGACCAACAATCTCCTCAAATTGAGCACTTCATGCCCATGCATTTATATCAACTTTGACTCTTCATCAACGATTGCCCAATCTGGTACGGATCTGCTACTAACTCAACTTTCAAACTGACATAACTTCCTATCTCTAGCTCCAATTGACGAGCCGTAAACACATGCTTGTAGAGAAATCCAAGTACTATAGTTCTAATCAAGAAAATCCCAGCTATGAATACTTCAAATATACTCAGCAAGACAACTTTTGGCCCCTTAGAGCCGCATCTGGCATACTTTTAGCTTAAAATTGGCTTGTTAGCAATCCTTATTACTATTGAATAATCATGTAGCAATTAAATGAACCTGATTGGCATCCATTTGGTCATTTTCCTATCATGGAAGGGGAGTTGCACGACACCGTGCCAATTGATAGGTCCCATTTGTAAAAGCCTTTTTTACGCGGTACGGACCCATCCACTTCTTTTTGAATTTCTTTTGGAAAGTAAAATTCAAATAGCTATCATACTTCATCAGCAGGTCTCCTTCTTCTATCTTCTTATCTAGTAAAGAACTGGTTAAATGTGGCAATCCTTTCTCCCATTTCTTCACATAATAGTATGCTATTGTCTGTCTATGCATCCACAAAGCTCTAAGATTGACAATCTAATCCTGTAAAATCCCTTGCTATGTGGCATCAACTTGCCACATCCCCTTCAAAGCACCTAGTTGTGTATGTACTAGCAACATTGCCTCCTGTTGGAATTAGGGTTGCAGAGAAACACACACAGCTTGGAGAGACGAAGGAAGCTCAAGGCACACAATAGAGAGTATGTCACTTAGTGTGCAATGGAAAAGATAGATAGCCCTAGAGTGATGGGCGTATATACAATGCACGGGGGAAAAAACCTCCTAGAGAGGGAAAAAATGCCCCGGCGGTCCTAGTGTGTTCACACACTTGACTACCACATGTATATGGTAACAAATCCCCCCTGGAGTGATGCGGTGAACGAGAGCTGGCACATGAGTAAAGGGAAGTGCCATGCCCTGAGGACAGGATCAGTCCACAAAGGGGAGTAAGCCCAAAGCTTTGCGGAAAGCTTCAAGCTTCTCACGAGACAATGCCTTTGTGAAAAGATCTATAAGGTTGTCCTGTGTTGGCACATAAGCCAAGATGATCTCTCCTGCTGAGAGCCTCTCCCTGACATAGTGGTAATGCACCTCAATGTGCTTTGTGCGAGCATGAAAAACTAGGTTCCTCGCAACTGCCAATGCGCTCTGACAATCAGTGTAGATCGTGTTGGAAGTGTCTTGTCCAACACCCAAATCAGCCATAAGACGTCTCAGCCATACACACTCAACCGTAGCTGTGAAGACTGCCCTGTACTCAGCCTCACAACTCAAAGTGGCCACAGTAGGTTGCTTCTTGCTCAACCATGATATACATGAATTGCCAAGCATGAAACAAAAACCACTTGTGGACACTCGCGTGTCAAAACAACCAGCCCAATCTGAGTCCGAAAAAGCATGTAAGTCTGGCGGCAATGATCCCCCCTTGGGATAAAACAAGCCAAGATGTAAAGTGCCACTAAGGTAGCGGAAAATCCTCTTGACAGCCTGCCAATGCTTAGACCCTGGGCTATGCATAAATCTGCTGACCTGTGAGACTGCAAACTGAATATCCGGCCTCGTGTTGCATACATAAATGAGGCAGCCAACACAAGTTTGGTAAAGAGTGACATCAGCAGGATCGCCAGCATCATGTAGACTCAACTTCAAACCTGTTTCCATGGGAGTGGCAATAGGTTTGCAATCCTCAAGTCCAAACTTACATAGCAATGTCTCTATGTAACTTTTCTGACACAAGGCAATACCACCATCACACTGCTTAAACTGTATACCCAAGTAATGATGCAACAGCCCCAAATCTTTCATCTTGAAAGTAGCATTAAAATCAGCCTTAAATTCAGCAATATGTCTCTCATTTGGTCGAGTGATCAACAAATCATCAACATAAAGAACCACGATGAGAAATACATCACCCTCACGCTTTACATACAATGTGCTTTCTGTTGGACTGTTACGAAAGCCTTGTTTGACCAAATGAGTGTCAGCTTTCTCATACCAAGCACGAGGAGATTGCTTCAACCCATACAAAGCCTTGTTACATTTGCACACTTTGTCCTCTTGTCCTTTTATGACAAAACTGTGAGGCTGCGTTACATAAACTTCCTCAAATATGACACCATTCAAGAAAGCAGTAACAATGTTTGATTGATGTACATCCCAACCAAAATGAGCTGCCAATGCACATAGAAAACGCACAGTACTCATACGACAAGTGGGAGCAAAAGTCTCTTCATAATCTATGCCTTTTTGCTGTGCATAACCCTTTGCAACAAGTCGAGCCTTATGGCGATTGATCTCACCATCCGGTTTGCGTTTCAACTTGTAAACCCACTTCGTACCAATGGCCTTTTTTCCAGGAGGCAAATCACATAAATTCCATGTGTCATTCTCTATAAGTGCATCATATTCTGATTGCATGGCAGCCATCCAATTTTTTGAATTTTGTGCTTCATCAAAAGTCAGAGGCTCCTCAACATCATGTAAGCTAGACACAGCCAAAGCATAACAATCTGATGCATAAGATGCATGGCGAGAGCCTGAACGAGTACGACTAGACAAAGGTGCATCCAATTTACTGTCACGCAAAGTGTGCACTAGCCATTTTGGCATACCTCTAGCCTGCTCATTTTCAGCCCTTTCCTCATCAAGTACATCATGTACATCTGCATCAGTAATAGGCTGATCTAAAACATTTTCAAAAACCCCCATAGGCTGTACATTTGCCTCATTGGAACTTACATTCGTATTTCCACCACTGAAAAGAGGGAACAAAGTGTCATAAATGTCCTGTGAGCTTACATTACTATCTCTAGTACATGACAGCAAGGGCTGAACAGAATCTTCCACAAACACTACAACCCGAGAAACCAGAAAACGTTTTTTTTGCGGATGATACAACCTATATCCTTTGCTTTCAGCACTATAACCAACAAAAATACATTTGACAGCCTTATCGTCCAATTTTCTGCGCTGCACTTGTGGCACCAAAGCATATGCCAAACAACCAAAAACACGCATGTGCTCAATAGAAGGCTTTCTATCATGCCATGCTTCATATGGAGTAATAGACTGCAAAGCTTTCGTAGGACACCTGTTAAGTACATAAGTGGCACACATGATGGCCTCAAGCCAAAAAGAATGCGGTAAAGCTTGACTTTTGACCATACATCGTGCCATTTCCATAACTGACCTGTTTTTCCTCTCAGCAACACCATTTTGCTGAGGTGTATAAGGCACTGTACATTGGTGTTTTATCCCACGACTAGCTAGAAATGCATTAAATTCATGAGACATATACTCCCCCCCTCGATCGGAACGGAGGGTGCCCATAGTACATTTCGAGACATTTTCAGCCACAGCCAGAAATTGTTTGAAGCACATAAAAACTTCGGACTTCGCTTTAAGCGGAAATACCCATGCATGCCTGGAGTAATCATCAATGAAGGTCACGAAGTACAGGTAATTGCCCAAGGACGGAGTTTGCATGGGCCCACAAACATCACTATGCACAAGCTGCAACCTGCGTGTGGCCCGAACTGAACCATCCTTTGGAAATTTAGAACACTGCATCTTACCCAAAATACAGCGTTCACAAACATGTTTGACATGTGCTTCAAGAGGTGGCAAAGAAGCAACCATATCAGATTTCTGCAAACGCAGCAAACTGGCAAAATTCAGATGACCAAAACGTGCATGCCAAAGTTTTGCATCTGAAATAGCCCTTGAATCTGCAACAGCATTTGCAAAATTTTGTCCACACTTGTCATACAAAGTGAGCTTATACAGCCCACGGTACAAAAGGCCAGATGCAACAATTTCATCACCAAAACTGAGATCATGAACTGTACATCTGTCATCCACAAATTTGACTACAAGTCCAAGTCTAGCAAGTGCGGATACAGATAAGAGATTCTTCTTGATCCCAGGTACATAAAGTGCATCAACAAGTGTGAAAGAATTTCCATTAGCAGCAGTGAACACAATCTTTCCAACTCCCTGAACTGGATAAGAGGCGTTGTTGGCACAAGTGACTGAATTCCCATGAGGGAGAGACTCGAGAGAGGTAAACAATTCACGATGTGAGGTAATGTGCTTTCTAGCACCACTGTCGAAATACCACACATGTGAATCAGCAGCAACTGACAAGCATGCATCATAGACAGCAGGATTGTAAGTGCACTCTGCGCTAAAAGCCCATTCTGCATAAACATGAGCAACACAGTCTCCTTTCACAGAAGACTCAACAATGGCTGCATTTGTAGTGGAACCACCCTCTTTCTTCTCAGCCTCTTTGGCCTTCAACTTAGGACACGACTTGATCAAGTGATCATTGACTTTACAATAATGGCAACGCATCTTCTTTTTGCCCTTATCACCAGAATTTCCAGACAAATTGTTGCCAGCAGAAGCATTAGGAACATAATTTTTTCCACTCGTAGCAGAACCATAAGAAGTGGATGCATTACTGTTACCACCCTTTCTTTGAGAAGCAATAAAAGCCTGTTCAACAGCACGCTGACTAGTCCTGTTTTTTCTAGAAAGTGACTCTTGCAACAGCAATGTGCATAATGCATCAAACTTGACAACTTCAGGATTTCCTCGGGTCATCAGTCTCCAAGTACTAACAAAAGTCTGGTAGGAATCTGGTAAGGCATCAAGAACAGTCTGCACAAGGGAACTGTCTGAAATGACTTCACCTGCAGAAATAAGCTTCTCATTGATATCCTTGACACTAGCAAGGAAAGTGTCCATATCATCTTCCTCATGCATAATCTTCGACTCCATCTCTTTACGCAGCAAAGCAATTTTAGCCTCATTGAGGCTTGCGTAAAGACCTGCTAGAATATCCCAAGCCTGTTTTGCAGATTTTGCTGAACGGATGTGAGGAACAATGGTGCGCTTCACAGACAACGCAATCAATGCATGAGCCTGCACAGTCTTAACATTTCAACGAGCTTGTTCTGCCGTAGGCAAAACAACTTTAACAGCTGCAATCCTTGCAGCAAGACCTGCAACATCCTCAACATCACCTACATCCTCAGAACCAGGACTTACATCAATGCCCTGCACAATGTTCCAGACACCCTTTGTCACAAGAACATGTTGCATCATATAAGCCCACATAGGGTAGTTGTCCCCATCCAACCTGTCCTCAGCAGGAAACATCTTGAATACATCTGTGTTGTTGTTGTCAGCCATGGTAAATGCTGCACCTGATGTGAAAATTGCCCGAAAATAGGAGAAACGGAGCGGGAACAACCTGTGCTATATAACACAAACCGTAGAAGACTATAAGGCACCTATTATGCAAAAAACGGCACTGATAGAAATTCTGCACAAAATGAAAAAATCGCCTGTGCAGTACTGCCTGTAGTGGAAACGGAGGCCGAAATGAGCCCAAATCAAAATTCTGAGCAGCCCATGCGAACGCTCGTCAAAGCTCACTGAAATCGGAGAAAGTTACCAGGCATCTACTGAAGTAGCTGGCGACTAAGCCCGGGAGGACGTGACCTGCTCTGATACCAATTGTTAGAATTAGGATTGCAGAGAAACACACACAGCTTGGAGAAGACAAAGGAAGCTCAAGGCACACAATAGAGAGTGTGTTACTTAGTGTGAAATGGAAAAGATAGATAGCCCTAGAGTGATGGGCGTATATAGAATGCACGGGGGAAAAAACCTCCTAAAGAGGGAAAAAATGCCCCGGCGGTCCTAGTGTGTTCACACACATCACTACCACATGTATATGGTAACACCTCCTTACCATATACAAACCTGAACGGAGTAAAATTAGTAGCCCCTTTGCATGAAATCCTTCATACCATAAACACTTCTCGAGATTCATTTCCGACTCTGATTCCTTCTTGTAAAAATACTTTGTTAGCATCTTTATGATTTTCCCATTGGCACTATCCACTGGACCATTGCATTGAGGATGATAGGGCAAAGAAAACTGGTGTTTAATTCCCAGTTTCTTAACCAATGCCTGTAAAAGATTGCTTCTAGATCCTGTCCCCTTTTAAAAAATGAGCACTCAGAAACTCCAAAACGACAACAAATGTTATCAAAAACAAGTTGAGCCACAACATGAGAATTTACCTCCTTAATTGTCTTTGCCTCCGCCCACCATGTAAGGTAGTCAATGGATTCCACAAGGTACTTCTTCCCACTTATTGAATTTCCAATGGCTTCCAAACCCCAATTTTGTAATGGAATTTGCCTATTCAATTTGAGAGTAGCGGAATTTAATGAGAGTACTTTCAAGAAATGATTTTGTGAGCATAGCGGGTAGACATAATTGAAGATAGAAACATAATCATAGCAATTAGTTAACTTGGCATGGACAATACTTTTGCAAGAGAGAGAATTTAGAGAGCATGACAACAGTTGAGGACCGGATTTATGTGGAGCCGGTCCCCCCTCCAATAGGCATTTGTATTATGATTTCTCCCATAAAGAGAGACTTGCTACAATACATTCTTTGTGGTCCTTGTGACCTAGGTGAAGCAATGAAGATGGAAAGCTTCATGCATCACCATCATAGCATAGCCTAAACTTGAAGAAAGCTTCAACTATACCAAGCCTCAGTCCCAAGACCTCAAACACCTTCGAAGGTGGAGAGAGCTAGCAGGGAATGAGGGTAGGGAAGAGGAAGAAGAAACATTTCATACGAGAAAGAGCTAGTTCCTCACTTATCATAACTCTTGTGCTAGCATACATAATAGCATAGTAATGAAGAAGAAATAGATGGCAAGATCAAGCATTGAAGCATGGCTCTTGGATGGATTTGCACTCCATAGCCAAGAGTGTTGGTGTAGGCTCTCAACCTCTACTTGCTTGGAGAAGGAGAGGGAGCTCTTGCACTTTTCATAGTACACAATGAGAGTGTTTGTGAGTGTGTGTGGGTGAGTATACCCCCTAAGCACCCCCCTAGATTCCTTGGGTCGACCCCCCCTTGTAGCTCATGCTTGAAGCTCATTGGACCCCTCCAGGCCTAGCCAATCACAAGCAGGAGCCATTACAAGCAACAGGGGTAGCCTTGGGACAAGTGTCCCCCTTTCCCCTTTGAGAGAGAGGACTTGATAAATGCAAAATCAATTAATTAAATATCCTAAATTATCATTGGACCCCTTGGGTGGCCAACCAATAGGCTTCAGGCACACCATGAGGGCAACATGAGGAGGAACTTGACAAGTGTCCTTGCTGCCTCTTCAAGCTGGGGCTTCCCTTGTGTGTGTGTGTGTGTGTGTGTGTGTGTGTGTGTGTTCTCTCTCATCCCCCCCCCTTGTAGGCTCGCCCCCCTCCTTGTAGGGATCTTTTTGACTTTGGATGAGCAAGCCCCTTAGTCATCAAGCATGACTAAACACTTGAAGTAGGGGGTGTTCCCACAAGCATCTCAGGCAAGCTTCTCAAGGCACCTCAAGCACCTTAATCATGCACCAAGTCAAGCACCTCAAGCATGGATCCAGTCAAGCACCTCAAGCATGACAAGCACCTCAAGCAGGACAAGCACCTCAAGCACGACAAGCACCTCGAGCTTGGGCCGGGTTCCCACCTCAAGCTCAGCCCTAACTTACCTAAGGTCAAAGTACTTTTAAACACATTATTGGAGGTATTCAATGAAGCTAACCCTAAGGTCTTATGCTCCATTGGTTACCCTTGATCTTGATAGACCATCTCCCATTTGGGCCCCTTTACTATTGGCCCCGTGTTGAGATAAATCTATAAGAACATATCTATATCTTAACACTTGTTCCCGTTTATTCTCCCACATTAAGTGATCAATTTAATATGAGAAAATCATTTGGGCTGGTTGGATATTAGATTTTATGACATTACCTCTCTCTTGAAATCATAGTCGTCCTCGACTATGAGGTAGAAGAGATAAAGCCTTAGTCATTAGCCAATCGTACTTAGCGGGTAGAGGATCCCTTTTTTACCCTACGACATCTTTTGAAGATGGATGACTAATCCATTTGGTGCTTGGGAGACATAGCTGCCGCAAGCATGTCTGCTCTTTAGTCCATTTCATTCTCCCAAAGTAGAGTGACAAATTCTACTTGGTGTTTGAGAGACGTCGTCATCACAAACATGATTCTAAGCATGCATACTAGTTAAATTTGTGCACAATTAAAAAGAGGATTAGTCTTATAAGACAAAAACATGAGTCATTTTAAAGAGAGTTGTACATTTGCTTACTCTAATGTAGCATTGTAAGCATTGACAAGGTTCATACTATCCTTAAGTTGTACTCCTTGCATCCATTTAGCATCTTCAAAAGGATAATTTTTGAACTTAATAAGATACCGTCGGATTATCTTACCATGTCGTAGTACCTTGTCTTCATGCCAAAGGACAGGTTCGGGTTGTAGCACCTCTTCTTGGTCTTCAACTTCGGGAGGGTCTTCAATAATTGGTTCAGTTGGTGGCTCTCCTTTGTAGGGCTTAAGTAGGCTTACATGAAAGGCATTGTGTATAAGCAAATGGTTGGGCAACTTGAGTTGATAAGCCATCTCATTGATGGGCTTCAAGATTTGGAAAGGACCATAGTATCTTTTTGCTAGTTTAGCATAATACTTTTGATGGCCCGTAGGATTTTTGCCCGTCGTTTGCCTTAATCGAGCCTTAGGAAACTTGAGTAAGACCCAATCATTTTCTTTGAACATTAAGGATCTTCTGTGCTTATCAGCAGCAGCTTTTTGCCTTTGTTGAGAGATGGCTATAGCCTCCCTAATCTTTTGAAAAGATTCTTGTAGGTCACGGCTATACTCATCGGCGGCGAAGATCTTCCCATGTACTTTGAGTAGCAAGGGACTTTTAGGTCTTCCCTCTATGATCTCGAAAGGTGCTTTCCCCGTAGAAGTATGTACAGTAATATTGTAGGCATACTCTACTAGAGGTAAATACTTTTCCCATTGTGAGCGTTGATCTACTTTGGGAACATAAGTCTTGAGTAGATCGAGTATCGTAAGATTGGCTATCTCACTTTGGCCATCCGTTTGTGGGTGATAGGCCGAAGAGAAATTCAATCTTGTTCCTAGATTTTCAAAGAGACCTTTCCAAAAATTACTGGTCATTCTAGGATCTCTATCTGACACGATGGATGTGGGTAATCCATGGTGTTTGAAAATCTGAGATATGAAGAGAGTTGCCATTTGATGTGCCTTAATAGTCTTTTTGACAGGAATAAAATGTGCTTTCTTGCTAAACCTTTCGACTATTGTCCATATTCCTGTATTCCCATGGATAGACTTGGGTAATCCAAAGATGAAATACATGGATATACTCTCCCATGGTGAATTTGGAATAGGCAATGGCTGGAGTAATCCAGGTTGCTTCCCTCTATTATACTTGGTCTTTTGGCATACTACACATTTTGAAACATACTCTTGTATGTCCACTTTCATGGTAGGCCAATAGAAATACGTCTCTACTCCTCGGAGTGTAGGTTGAATACCTTTATGCCCAGCATATGGAGGAGCATGGGATTCATACATAACCTTCTCACGAAGGGAATGGGTAACACATAGCCTATTGCCGTGGAGAAGATAACCATCCTGCAAGGTGAATGGTTCCTCTTTATTCCCCAAAGCAAGGGCTGACATTATGACTCTAAAGTCAGGGTCAGTAGCATACTCATCTATCATAGAGGATAGATCATTGTGAGTAGCTATAGACACCGCATTAACTTTTGGTCGTCGTGAAAGTGCATCGGCAACTTGATTGTGCTTACCAGCTATGTGAGCAATATGGAAATTAAATTGCGAAAGAAAATTTGCCCACCTTATTTGTTTGTCGGAAAGTTTGGTTTGCGTCATGAAATACTTGAGACTTTGGTGGTCGGTTCGTAGGATAAATGGAGTCCCCAATAGGTAGTGCTTCCATGTATCTAGGGCATGTAGAACAGCTAAAAGCTCTTTCTCATAAATGCCCAAGACTCGTTCATCACTATTGAGCCTTCGGCTCTCATATGCTATGGCATGCCCTTCTTGAAGCAAAACCGCTCCAAGGCAATCACCACAAGCATCACATTGGACCTCAAATGGTTTTGAGAGATCTGGAAGCACGAGGACTGGTTGGGAAGTAAGCTTCTCTTTGAGTTTTTCAAAAGCATTTTGCTCCTTAGAAGTCGATACAAACTTAACGTTCTTCTTTGTTAAGTCGTGTAGTGGTCCTGCTACTTGAGAGAATTTTGCTATGAAGCGTCTATAGTATGCACACATACCAATAAAGCTTCTTAGCTCATGTAGATTCCTTGGGTTAGGCCATGATTTTATTACCTCTAACTTTGATGGATCCATACGAATACCATCGTGAGAGATAATATGACCTAGATATTGAATCTCTTGAAGGAAGAATTCACTTTTCTTTTGGTTGAGAAAAAGTTTGTTTTCCCTGAAGGCTTGAAAAATCACTTGGAGATGTTGCTTATGTTCCTCCAAATATTTGGAGTAGATGATGATATCATCAAAGAACACTCCAGTGAATTTACGATATGGTCTAAAAATTTTCTCCATGAGACGATTGAAAGTAGCTGGTGCATTAGTCAAGCCAAAAGGCATGACTAGATATTCATAAAGACCAAATGTTGTGCGAAACGCGGTCTTTAGGATATCTTCATCCACTATCCTTATTTGATGATAGCCACTCTTAAGGTCCATCCTACTGAAGTAGGTAGAGCCTTGTAGCTTATCGAACAGATCTTCTACCCGAGACACGGGAAATCTGTTTTTGATAGTGATATGGTTTAGTGCTCGATAGTCCACACACATACGGTATGTACCATCTTTCTTTTGCACTAAAAGGACTGGAGAACAAAAGGGAGAGGAATTAGGCCTCACCACCCCTTTGTCTACCAATTCCTGTACTTGCCTCATAATCTACTCTTGTTGAGCTTGTGAGACTCGATAAGGAGGTTTGTTAGGCGGTGAGCTTCCTAGAAGGATCTCAATACGATGGTCATCATCCCCTCGTTTTGGAGGTAGGTCCATAGGGATATCATCGATGAACACATCTTGGAATCCTTTTAGAAAAGTAGACAAGTCTAACTCTTCTTGATTCCTATCATTTTCATTTGATGAAACATTATTAGCTTTTAGAGACTCTTTGACATAAATCATGTACGCAAAAACTAAGCTCTTCATTGATTTATCAAAAGAAAGAGGATTTACAAGTGGAATAGTGCGACCACGCTCACTAGCATCTATATACATGTTCTTTCCCCTATAGGTGAAGTAAATTCTCCTTTCAGGGAACTTCATGTTGGCAACCATGCGATCAAACCATGGTGCCCCTAGGATAACATCCTGATGTTGGAGAGGAGAGATGAAGAAGTCTTCTTTGTCGACATAGCTTTGGACATGAAGCCTCAACTTCCCAATCAAGGGAGTAACGGAGGCTTTTTGTCCCTTGAAAGCTGCATCAGCTATTACTATATCTCCCATCTCAAAAGCTTGAATGCCCAACTTGGTGGCCAACTCTATTGATATGAAGTTGAGAGTAGAGCCAGGGTCAAACAAGATGAAGGCATCATGCTCTCTTACCTTTCCCCAAGCATAGGAGAGTGATGATCCTTTGCAATGAGCATCCTCTTTTGGAGCTTCGATGGTGGAAGCCCTAGGAGTCTCATTGCGAGTATTCTTCTTGGGGCAAGAACGATAGCCATGTCCTTGCTCCCCACACTTGAAACAATTATGGTCCTTGCAAAAAGCTTCAAGCTCTTCAAAAGAGAGTTTGTTTTTACCTTTGTAAACTCCCTTCTCCTTGGACCGATTGTTGTTGCTGTTATTGTTGTTGTTGGAAGTGCCTTGGGAATTATTTTGAGCATTGTATTTCCCCTTTGCATCATTTTTATCTTTGTTTTCCATGGGCTTGACATTACGTCTAGCCCCTTGATGGAAATTGATGCACTCGAGCTTTTTCTAACTTGCATTTCTTTGGGTTCAATTTACCTCCTTCTTCATCTTACCTTTGGAAACAGAGTTACAACTTTGACAAATTCTCTTCTCTAGATCTATAACAACCAATATCATCCATACATACCCTGATAAACATGTCCAAATAGGGACCAAACACCCTGTTCATCCAATCTTGGAAAGTAGCATAAGCATTGACCAACCCAAATGGCATCCTGGGTAGTCAAAGCATCCCCATGGAGAGATGAATGTAGTCTTCAATTGGTGTTTTGTTGACAGGGTATTGTAAGTCAGATATTACTCAGTCAGAATACCTGATTTTTTTAATGTCTGATTGGATATTGCTTAGTCTGATATTGTCTGATGTTTGCTTAGTCGGATTATTGTTGAGTTTGATATTGGTCAGTCGGAATCTCTGATTATCTGATTACCTGAAGTCGGATTGTTGGACTGTCTGATTATCTGATGTCGGATGTGATGTCAAATGTATGATTTTGATCAGTCTGATTCTGATAAGTCAAATTTTGGTAGGTCGGATATTTTTAGTAAGTCGGATTTTAGTAAGTCGGATATTCTAGTGTGCCAAGATTCAGGTGGTTACAGCTGTATTCAGGCCGAGAAGTTCATAACTGTGGTTTGGTGTCTTTGTGTGAGAGAGAGAGCACGACTTGTAACCGAAAGCTCTGCTGTTGTAAGCTCTTCTTGATAATGAATACGAGCTCTGTGTTTTGCCCTAGTCTACTTCTCTGCTTTGTCTGATTATCTGTGTGTTTATCTTGCACAGTCATACTATAGCTCTGAATTGGTATGTGTTGTCTGTTTCCGATATTTCTTCATGTGTTGTTGAACTCCAACACGTTTGGGGATCATACTGAGCTTGTCCCTCTACTGAGCCTGATTCTCTGCTGCACCTGATTTTTTGCTTCACGTGATTTTCTGTTGCACCTGATTTTTGCTACACCTGATTCTCTGTGTGCCTTATATATACTCTCTGTTGTGCTTGATGTATTTCTGTTCCGGCATTGTGTGTGTTGGGTTGTGTGTTCCATTGGGAGATGATTCATCTATAGATTCAAATTAGCAATTTTGAGAGTTAGAGGACTGTTGTTGAATCATAGATTCACTCTAATAGAGGCTTGTGAGTGGGTCTAGTGATGTGGCGTGTTGATCTTTCAAGCCATGACAAGCATGAGAGACACTGATGTTATGATGGTGGACAATGTGGTTTCTTGGAAGCAAAGTACATTCCAGAGAAAAAATCAAGGCAGTAGTGAAGGGCTGCAAGATTGACGATCCACTTTGTTGAATCTGAACCTGAAGTTAATGAATTTGTTATTGAATCAGAACCTGTAGATGCAACTAAAGCTGAGATTTATTTCAAACAATTAGAGCAACACAAGAAACCTTGAGAATTGTGGAGTCTTTCAAGTAAGAGTTCTTTCAAATTTTGCACAAAGTTTATCTGAATTTCTGATTTTAGAAGTTGTATAGCATGATGAAGCACCTATATGTCGAGATGGGAGTGGATCTAGGTATTGTATCCTATGCTCTCCACTTTCAAATTACATGTAGTCTCAGTTGAGTGTGGTGCACTGAAAATGAGGGCTCACTTGTTATCTGATTTTTGATTTTTGGAAATGGGTAAGAAGAAGAAGAAAATGAGATGTCAAATCTATTGGATGCATGATTCTGTCATGGGTGATTGTCCTTATTTGAGTGTACAGTGCACTAAAGGAGATGCTTGCAAATATTTTTGTATGGTTGAATTGTGCACAAAGGTTTTGAAAGTTGTCACGCATTGTCACAAAGCATCATCAAGGGGGAAGTTCTCGGTAGCCAAGGAGAAGTTAGATGATGCCGAATGTCTACTTGAAGATACATTTGAGTATCTTTCTAAATACAATGGTAGAAGGCTGAAATCTTGTTCTACCAAGAAGGGAAGCATAGTTTTGCAAAAGGTATGTTTGCATTTAAGCGAGAAACTTGAAGAGGAGTTTAGGTTTGATGAGAGTAGTGATGATGAGGAAGAGGAGTGGAGTTATCCAATGGGAGTGTTGATGATTAAGGGAGAGGGAGAACACATGGGTGTGAACCAAAGTAGCCAACAAAAACCCATAGATACCCCTACACCAATATCAAGCAACTCCCCAAAAGAGAATCTCAATGATGCATTGAATGTGTGCAAAACACATACACTTGCATTAGAAAAACAGATATCTAAATTTTCAGCAAGTAGACCAACTGAATTTGAAATTCAAGAAGGAGAATTGGAATACCTTAATGTTCAAAAAATCATTCTTTTTGGAAGTTTTCTTCATTTTGCAATGCAAGGTCCAAATAGTAAGCCAGATGAAGTTACGTTTGTTGATTCTGAAGCTTACTTCTCTCAAATGGAAGATCAGACATATTTTCCCAAATGCGAACAAGAGTATGTTGAAATGCAAGGCATTGATTTTGAACTTTGTGAAGTGTTTATGGAGTTCCTTGCAGCTGAAAGTATTCATGAAAGTGCGCAGATTAAGGAGCAGTTTATTAATTTATGTGTTTTGAAGCCAAACTCAAATTTTTATGATGTTTTTTGAGGAGGAAGTTGAGCAAACTAATGTAGGTTTGCCAAATTTGTGTGAAGATGATGCTACTACTCTGTTTTATAGCTTTGAATCAATTCAGATCAAAGCAAATGAAGATCAAATTGGTTGTCCTGAATGTGAAAAATTAGGAAACTGAGTTTCTTAAGACTAACACAGATTTTCAAGCCAAGTATCAATGTTCTAAGATGTTGCAGATGCTGAAGAAGCATTGCTTGATGGTTGCAAAGAGGGTTTTTCATCTTGAACCAATTCCAGGTCATGATGAAGTGAAAATTGGTTTGTTGGAAGTGTTATTTGCTGCAAATTGGTGGCTAAAGTTGATTATGGAGATGTATCTTAGCTATTTGAGCTTGTTCTCAAAGTCAAAAGTTGCAAATATTCAAACTTGTGGAGTTTTTCAAGATCAGATTTTTATGTTTGAAGTACATGTTACTGATTTTCTCAATGCAGAAGTTGCAAATCAGATTTTGCAGATGCAAGATATTGAGCATGATGATTCAAGGATCCATATTTCTTATTGTTTGAATCAGATTTTGCAGATTGATGATCAGGCAAAGAGTATTTTCCCTTTGATTTTACAGAACTCAAGTGGAATTCAAAGGGATATGATATTTTGGATGTTTTTCATGACAAAATTACAGACTTTGCTGAATGGAATGATTGATTTCTATGGAAGGAGTTGTTCTATCTTTGATTTACCTGAAATTCTTGATTTTGAAGAGAATGACTTTATTTCAGATTTGGAGACAATTCTAACTCAATGTTGGAAGAGTTTTGTCTATTTGCAAAGTTTTTATGAAGCAGATATTGCAGATTTTTAGATGGATCAATATTTTGGATGCAATATCAGAATTCTAAATTTTTGATGCACCTATCATAATTTACAGAGATGAAGATGTTCTTGAAGCTGAATTTATTTTCAAGAAGATTGAGTATGATTGTTGATTATTGGTTTTACAAGTTTATCTTGTATGAGGAGGATTGGATGTGTTTGTATATGATGATGTCGGAGTATTGGCATGTTGCTATATATTGGTGCACAAGTAATTCACTTGGTCTAGTGAGATACTGCGTAATACTTTGGGATATCAATGTAAGTTTTTTGGAATTATTGGGTGGTGTCTAGTTGTTTTGTATGGTGTATGTTGTGTATCTTGGATTAAGTTCCAGGCACTACACTTTGCATCATATAGGGCTAGTAGCACTGATATTTTGGGATAAGGCATTTGACTTTGATCAAGGGATGTGTGGATCCAAGTCGAATTTCTACGAAATCCACCACCAGGACGTACCATGTGTTGAAAGGTTGTAAGTCGGATATTCCTCAGTCAAATACCTAATTGTTTGAATGTCTGATTGGATATTGCTTAGTCTAATATTTTCTGATGTTTGTTTAGTCGGATTATTGCTGAGTCTGATATTGGTCAGTCGGAATCTCTGATTATCTGATTACCTGAAGTCGAATTGTCTGACTATCTGATTATCTGATGTCGGATCTGATGTCATATGTCTAATTCTGATCAGTCTGATTCTGGTAAGTCGGATTTTGGTAGGTTGGATATTGTTAGTAAGTCAGATTTTAGTAAGTCGGATATTCTAGTGTGCCAAGATTCAGGTGGTTACAACTGTATTCAGGCCCAGAAGTTCATAATAACTGTGGTTTGGTGTCTCTGTGAGAGAGAGAGAGCACGACTTGTAACTGAAAGCTCTGATGTTGTAAGCTCTTCTTGATGATGAATACGAGCTATGTGTTTTGCCCTAGTCTACTTCTCTGCTTTGTCTGATTATCTCTGTGTTTGTGTTGTCTATTTCTAGTATTTATTCATGTGTTGTTGAACCCCAACATCCTCAAGCATGATAGCTATCCAAAAGTACCTTGAAAACCCATCCATAATTCAATACCTCTCATGGCTATCTACTTGTTTTAAGGTCTTGTCCTGAAATGGCAGTGGGTAGTGGTTTTTCTTGGTGGTCAAGTTTAGTGGTTTGTAGTTAACACATACTCTCCACTTCCCATTTTTCTTTGGAGTGATAACCATTAGAGAAACCCACTCCGACTCATTCATAGGGTATATGATACTTGCAATCTACTTGTCTCCTACCAAAGGGCTTGATTTTGTATCTCCCCTAGTCTCCTCAATTTCTGGGCTTAGGGCTTGTAACCTTCCTTGAGAACACTTTTGTGCTTCACTCCCTTCGTACCTTGTAGATCTTTGTACTCTGCCACAAAAAGATTTGGATAGGATGCACATAACTCTCTTTCTCCTACTTGGACAAATCCTCACTCATCATACCTGTTATCTCCTCACCTCCTACACCTTGGACTTGCAGTTGCATCTCCTCTTTGTCTTCCATCGTGACACCAAATAAATGGACATCGATCTACAACATATCACCATCACTCTCTTCTTGCTTTGTATCTGTGTAGCCTTTGTTGTACATCCTCTCAATCTTGTACTCATAGTTGGTTGTGGTATTGTCTTCATCTTTTTCCACCATAGGATGAGCAGGGATCTCTTTGGTCTTCAAATCTAGCACTATCTACCCTACTTTCTCTTTATCAGGAAACGTAAACACCCTACTCTCCCAATTTTGCTTGGCTCTAATTTCCATAATCCATGGCCTCCCCAAAATGAGGGTAAGGGTTCAAAAGATTCATTTATATGTCTCAATACAAATATTCAAAGCTATGGAGAAACAAGAGCAATAGAGAAAGGTGTTTGATCCAATCACAATGCAAATGTTTCACGTGTTTGCTCTGTTTATGAGGCAATGACAAGCTGCTAAAATAAGGGAACGTAGACCTTCAGTTGATGGTAGAAAAAACATGAACCAATATGATGGTAAAGATGCAACAAAGTAGCTTTGCCAATATGTAATGGAGATAGAGCTGCATCAAATACATAAAACAGTGATGGTATAAAGTTTTAAGCTAGGTGTGGTTCCTAAGATCAAAGAGCATGTAAAAGGGAAATTAGAAAAAAACATGAGGGAACTTACAAATAACCAAAATTGGCCTTGAAGGAAGATTATTTCATGGAGGACTCTAAAAGAATGACAAAGAGAACATTTTTAGAGTGGGTAGCTACACCAAAAGAGGGACTTTTACCTACCAAACGTCTGAGGGAAGCTGAACATTATGGTCAATTGTCAAGGACTAAAAAAGATAACCTAAACTAAGATAAAGTTGAGCTCTTTTTGCAAGCTGCATCATGGGAAGAGATTCAAGAGAAATTGGACTTACTACTTGAGGAATAGGATGCTACTAAAAAGTGCCTAAAGACAAATTGGGTAATTGTTTTCAAGGTACCCCCTCCCTCCTCTACTAACTCTATTGGATTTGCAAAAGCTACCCCTCCTCCCATTACGCATTTGCGTGAGCTGTAGTCATGTCAAAATGTCTAATCAATCAAGTCATACCACTCAACCCCTCTCATGCGGAGTCCCACTATGTTATATAAGTCCGATTGTAAAAAGGCTGCATGCTATCTAGCCCCACCCTTGTAGGACTCATGATGATTTTCTTTTCTCTAATGTATTCCCGATGTTTTTGGACTACATAAGGAGTCCTTAGTGAAGGGTCTATTTTTGGGTGCATTCTATAGCTTCATTCCAGTGAGTGTTTGGGAAAGTCTCCCTTATTAAGCGCCCGCTAACCAAGCTTCCTCCTTGCAAAGAAGCAAATTGGAAACACTAGAAGTTTTTTTGGAATCTATAGGATTTTTGAACTATTTTCTCACATATTTCACTGGTTTTTCTTCCCTTTACCATGGTTTGCAACCAGCTAGTCTTGATTTTCAACCGGCTCAAGGCTAAGCTGATGGAATCCTTTCCCAAACACTAATTCTAGTTAAATATGTAGGGCTTATCCACAAAAACTACCTTTAGCCTTCACAATCTACTATGAATCTTTGAACTTTTGGTTCCCTTCAAGTGGTTTTGTTGTAGTAGACATCTTTGATGAAATTTTTAATTGTAATGGAATTGATATTTTACTATTTATTGTAGCTCACAGGTGGAAAAGATTGACCAATCTAGGACTATGAGAACGGATAGATATTTTATGTACATTTTATTATTCAAGTGCTCCTTTATGAGCTTTGGCCATTTATGAACGGCTAGCCAGTTTGTACTCACTTTGGCCATTCAAGAAATTTATAAACTAAATATGTGCAAGAGGGAAATGGTTACTCTTGCACGGGGGGAGATTGCACCCAGTGTCTGCATTATTCTTCTCTCCTCTCCACTCCTCTCTTGCCATGCTAGTGTAGCACTCCGGTCTAGGAGGTGTGCTTGCACGTGCTCTCTCACTCACTACCACTCTCTATCTCTCTGTGTTTGTGTACGATTTGATTATATGCTCACAAGATTCTTCAGGTATGCATATTTGCGGTGTTTTATCCTCTCTATCATGGTATTTGAGGTATTTTGCAGGGACGCAGTGCATCTATTTGTAGCAGTGGTATCAGAGCTATGGCTATGCTCTTGGTCTCACAAAACAATCATAGCTATGGAGATTATCATTATTAAAGATACATCATGCTTACGTTAGCTTGATTTTTGTTATTTATCATTCTTTGTAGATAATTATTATTAATCTCATGGGAATCGCAAGGTTGTTTGCATTGTTAAGAACTTGTGGATTCTTTGTTACTAATCTCATGGGAATTGCAAGGTTGTTTGCATTGTTAAGAACTTGTGGATTCTTTGTTTAGTGGAAAAAAGATGATTGTATATCTATTTTAACTAGATCAGACCTAATTGCAATGCATTTGGTTGCAATGATCATTGGATAAGATACATACAATGAACCTCATACATGGCTAGATACATATATGTATGTATGTACTAATAGGGCTTAACTAAGGCGTAGAGTAGAAGAAGAGAAGATTTGAATAAAAGAAGTTTTAACGTGGTAGAGGACTGGTAGTAGGTGGAAGAAGAATAAAAAATGGAAATCCTCTCTTTTATTTGTCCACCTATGGTAGTAAACGGCCCCAAATTAGTAGCATAGATATATACAATTATAGGAGATAATTTCTATCTAGAGAATTTAGCTGGAGAAGGAAAATTTCACGGAGTAGTTTAGAGGAAGAAGAAAAGGTGGAGGATTGTTGCAGAAGGTAAAAGGAGCCTGAGAACAATTATTTTCCCTATTGTCATTCTTGCGGTAGGAACTTGCCCCAAGATAATTCCCATGATTAGCTGAGGAAAACTCAAAAATATGCATGACTATAACACTACGTTTAAAGAACATTAGCCATATAGAAGCCGTTAACGTGATCCCAACTGGAGATTTTGACAAGCAGATAACATAGTTGTACACAGCATGGGGAAAAACGAATCATGTAGCTATCATATAGCTGGGTGCACCCTTGTGTCGATGGTAGTCCATGGCATCAACACACAATACATGCAAAAACACGGACGCCAGCACCACATGCACCCACAACGGCAATACGATTATCGCCACCACATGCATGCAGGTGAACCCGACATGGTAGGCATCGTCATGCAGCCAACCCTTCACTCGGCACCTAGGGTAAAAGCTCCATATTAAGGACACTGAAAATGCCGGGGAAAAATCTCAGGATATGCTGCGAGATAATGAGGTTGAAAGGATGCAGCGTGTAGCTCAAGAGGTCGCCAAGCCGGGAAATAAACCTTGAATGTTTTCGCTCAGCACGTAGTAAAGGTGACAAGCTTTTGTGTCTCGTAGTGTAAAAAAATTGTGTCCCATTTGTAGGACTCAACTTGCCCCAAACAAAAGACCAAGTCGGTGATGCCATTCAAACACGTTCCCTGGCCAATCGTTAGAGGACGCGTCTCTACTGATCTACACCAAGAATACGCTCATGGTTGTATGCTTACTGGAGTGCGAATGGGATGCTTTATTGCCTGTGTGTGTGTGTGTGTGGCACACTCCCACATCATATTCCTACGTCCCTTGCCCTCTATCCTCTCTCGTTGGTCCCCTCCCACGCCATATTTGTCTCTCTCTCTCTCTCTCTCTCTCTCTCTCTCTCTCTCTCTCTCTCTCTCTCTCTCTCTCTCTCTCTCTCTCTCTCTCTGGTACACTCCCAAATCATATTCCTCCATCCCTTGCCCACTATCCTCTCTATCGTTGGTTCCCTTTCACCCCATATTCTCATCCCCATATTCTCATCCTCATCTCTCTCTCTCTCTCTCTCTCTCTCTCTCTCCTCTCTCTCTCTCTCTCTCTCTCTCTCTCTCTCTCTCTCTCTCTCTCTCCGTTTTTTGACCTAGTAGACAACAATTTACTCTTTTGATCATAACTTCTTCATTTGAACTCTGATTTAGGTGATCTATAGCCTCAATTGAAGAGCACGAAGCCCTCTACGCATTGATGTAAAGAAAAAAATTTTCCGAGCAATGGAAGGCTTTGCTATAACAGTATCTCAAAACTGAAAAATTGTCAAAATTTTGCATTTTTGTTGCAGACTTGAAGGCAATGTCGGACAAAACACTTGCCATGGAGAATGATGCAAAATCTCCAAGGAATTTTGATGCTAATCCAACCACATCGTCTACAACAACAGAAGCAATGATCATGGCTTACTTGATCTCATTACAAGAAATCATCAACAAGCAAGGTGAAGAGTTGCACACACTTGCAATGGAGAATGGTACTTTAAGAGTTCTTGTTGTGGAGAATGAGCACCTCAAGAAGGTTCTTGAAATGCAAACAACACGCTTGGTGCATCTTGAAAATGAAGTTAAAGAATGTTAGCACTCTCTTGTGGACATGAATATATTGAAAGAGCGCTTAAACAAAGTTGAGAGTGATCATGTATTGAAAGAGGAAACGATAGATACAATACGACATGATGTGTGTGAGATGAGAAATGCATCCAAATCATGGGCTGATATATGTAAGGATAATGTGGTTTCTACATCTCCTATCATGCAAGCCGTTGTGCAAGCAAAGAATGTAGAGGATGTGGACACTCAAGAATTGCAAGAACGGAAAAAACGCTCAAAGAACATCGTCATTTGTGGAGTCAAGGAGGAAAGCATGGAAACACCCCAATCTCTTGCGGTTGCTATTGAAGATTTTTTTGCTACACACTTTGGCATGTCTAGAATCATGGCTTATGGTGCACATTGAGTTGGAAAACAAGGAGTCCCTCACTCGGGAGAAAGACCTATTGTATGTACCATGGCTGATGAGGTAAAGAGAAAGATCATCCTTGACAACAGTTGGATCTACCTCAAAGGAACGGATTGTAATGTATATGAGGATCGCACTCTTATGCAACAAAATGTACGTCGCAAAGCATACGAGGAAAGAACCAAGAAGGTCAAGGTGTCATCTCAGGAAGAAAAGTCACTTGAGGAGGATGCAAGTCTACCCAACAAATAGGGACACATGATCTATGAGACCAACTCACGCTTGCGAATAAGCTTTTGGAATTGTAATGGTTATCCATGGAATGGGGGAATTGGCATTGATGAGCTTACCAATGACTCCGATGTGATACTTCTTGTTGAAACATGGGAGCATGATGCGCAACGAATTCTTGGATTTGATAAATATGATGTGTATTCTTTGATGTGGACCAAAATGAAAAGGAACGTATATGCCAAAGAGGCGTAGCATGTATGATCAAAAAGGGTTTGAAAGATGTTTCCATTATCAAAGAAGATAAGTATAAACACTACTTATGGCTGAAAATCAGCCCACCCAATGGTCAAGTCATATTTGTGGTTGGTTGCTACATTCCTCACTTTGACTCTAACTTTTATGCTCGCTTGGATATGGATAGAGATCAGCCCTTTGTTGAACTAGAGGAAGAAATTGCTCATTACAAGGACCAAGGTGAAGTCATTGTCTTTGGAGACATGAATGCTCACACAAATAGGTTACAACATGACACACAACAAGTTGACATACCACATGTCTCAAGAATAATGGATGACTCATACATGTATAATCGAAGTTCTAATGATGCAAAAGAATTGGATCACTATGGAAAGTCACTTCTACATATGTGCAATAGTACTGGAATGCTCATTGCAAATGGTGTATCTTTATGGCAAGGCACCAATGGCTTTACATGTAGAAAGCACAATGGTGATAGTGTGATCAACTATATGTTGTTTTCGGAAGCCACTATAGAATGCATACAAAGCTTTACACTTGGTGAATGGAATCCGGAATCGGATCATAACATGCTATGTATTGATCTCAAGTGTGGTAAAAGATCCGAGCATGTAGCCTCCAATCATGATGTGAATCATTCGTACCTACGACTAGAATTCAAACTAGCACTTATATATGCTTATATGGTGGGCCTAATGTTAAGCACGACAGAGCATCAAGAGAGCCCAACATTATAATGCAAGTGGAAAGTTTTCAAAGAAGTAATTTTCTCTTGTGCGAGGGAATGATTTTCGGTGAAACACATCCTTGCAAAAGATCTAAGAAAGGTATCGCCAAGAAGAAATGGTTCGACATGGAATGTAGTCAAGCCCGAAAACACTTTCTAAGGTTGGATGCAAGCAAAGACAAGGAAGGTTACTTGGAACATTCACACACATACAAAGCACTTGTTCAAAAAAAAAGGAGAAGGTGGGAAGTCAAAACAACTTCTTTTAGCGCAAGAAAAAGCACATGCATGTGGCAAGTTTTGGCAAAATCTAAAAGGCAAGCGTGTTGAGAGCTTTGGTGACTTGACTCTTGAGGATATGTTTACGCTTTGCAAGAACCTCTATGATCAACCCAACGTTGATAAGATGGAGTGTTGTAGCTCCCTTCCGTTTATGCCTCCCTTCTTTACCATTGAAGATGTATGTTGCGCGCTTGAGAAACTTGCTACCTGCAAGGTAGGGGACCTTCAAGGTGTCAAGTCTGAAATGATTAAATGGACAAGCAAGAAAACACGATATTGGATATGCAATATGTTTAACCTTGCATTTCAGCATGGCATGCCTCATGATTGGGGTGAAAATGGGATTAAACCTTTGCACAAAGGAGGAGATGTAAACAATGTGAACAACTACCGCACTATAATGGTTGGTTCTTTGATGGTAAAGTTATTTGGATGTATCATGGAGATGAAGATAGTGAATGGGCTGAAAAGAATGACAAACGTGTGCTAGGCTAAGCAGGTTTTCAAAAGATTCATAACACTATTGATCACCTTGTCACTCTTCGACTTCTTGTGGAAGCGTCTCGATTGAAAGGAAAAAAGTTGTATTGTTGCTTTGTGGATTTCAAGAAAGCTTTTGACATGGTACCACGAGGAAATCCTTGGAGACGTATGCAAAGCCTTCAAGTGCCGAGAGAATTTATGCATGCAGTCTTTCGCATCTACCAAAAAGTGATATGCCGACTACGTATGGGAGATGGAATTTCAAAAACATTTGCAAGCACCATTGGTGTCAAACAAGGATGCCCACTTTCCCCAACCCTCTTTGGGCTACTCATTGATGAATTGGAATGCATGGTTCTTGATTTTATGCAACAAGAAGGCATAGAAGAGGTTAAGATCGGAAATGCGGTGATCATGCTTTTGCTTTATGCCAATGATGTACTGCTCTTGGCACATACCTTAGAAGATGCACAAAAGCTTATGAGTGTCTTGGAACGCTTTTGCCTACATAGCGGGCTGATCGTGAATGGATCCAAAACCAAGGTTATGCTTGTAAAGACCCTCAATGATGAAAATCCATGCATTGTATACAACAATGAGCAACTTGAAGTGGTAGATAGCTTCAAGTACCTTGGCCTTGAGATTCCATCCAATCATAGATGGAAGGATTGCGCAATGAGTCACTTGGAAGCCAGAAAGAGGGCTTATTATGCATTTGAGAACATGTGCAATGCTTGAGAGATCAAGTGTTGGGCTCTCAAAAACTACCTCTTTGACACATTGGTGACACCGGTGCTTATTTATGAAGTGGAAGTGTGGGGTGGTAGTATCGGGAAGTCTACTTGGAAAGAGTTTGAGAATGTCCAAAAGCGTTTTCTCACCAACTTTTTCCAAGTCAAGGCGCAAACACCCTACATGCTCTTACTTCTTGAGTCCTGATCGCTTCCCATTGAGGTCTTGGGCATGCAAAGGGCTGTGGAATACATGCTTAAGACACAATGTAGCCCTTTGTATCGACTTCCTAGAATTTCATATGAAGCGAGTCAAAAGGTTCCAAAGACATGCAAGAGCAAAATACTAAGTTTGGGGTGGATGCTTGACATCAAGAAATGGTTTGGAAGATGGGATGCATGTCACTTGGTCAAGGATGCATTGATCGACTCCCAAGTTAATGAGGCCTTCTTACAACGCCAATGTATCACGGCTTGGGAGAATTCCGGAGGGTCTCGCTTCAGCCATTACACCACACACATTGCCCCAAACTACAAATATCTCTTCTTATCCGAGCGCGGTAACCGAACCCATCCCTACATCCTTGAGCCCATCCCATTGAGTGCAATCTTCACCATTGCCTCCATTTGTCTTAGCTCGCATTCTCTACGCTGCGAGACAGCACGTTGAGGCACTCGCGAGGAGTCTCATTGCACCTTATGTCCTCGTCAAGTGCGAGAGAGTGAGTACCACACACTGCTTGAGTGCTCAACTTTTGACCACATTAGGTCCTCTTTTCCCCATATATTCAGCCATGAGCTCTCCCTACATACCTTCCTCTCTCAACCACGATGTGTACTCTCTATTGCGACGCTCATTTCAGTCATTTTTGCTCATCGAGAGTCACCTATGACCTCCACTCACACCATGCGACATGTTCGTTTGGTCCCATAGGTCATATTTGACCTCCGAGGACGATAATAGAACTATCTATCTATCTATCTCTCTCTCTCTCTCTCTCTCTCTCTCCTCTCTCTCTCTCTCTCTCTCTCTCTCTCTCTCTCTCTCTCTCTCTCTCTCTCTCTCTCTCTCTCTCTCGCGCGCGCGCGCGTGTGCTACAACCGGAAGGCACAGTCGCCCTGCAAAATATTCGAAATAACCCGTTGCAATCCATGAAAGGCACAAATCGGCATACCTGGCGCAATCCATAGCGCGTATGCAACACCGTACTCGAACAAAGAGAGACATAGAGCGGTAGAGAGAGGAAAGAAGCCTACCGGCGCACCTCCTAAAGCGGAGTGCTATGCCGGCACGACGAGAGATAAGAGAAGAAAGGAGAAGACTGACGCAGGCACTGGGTGCAATCTCCCCCCGTGCAAGAGTGACCATTTCCCTCTTGCACGTATTTGTTATATAGATTTCTTGAATGGTCAAATTGGTTACAAACTGGCCGGCCGGTCATAAAATGGCCAAAGCTCATAAAAGAGCACTTGAATAATAAAATGTACATGATTACAGATACATTTGCATAGGCCAAGCTGAGTCTAGTCTTTTCCACCTGTCAGCTGCAATAAATAATAAAATGTCAACATACCTCTCCGTTGGAAAGCAACTGTCCTCAGTTGCGAAGATAAAAATCTGCAAACAATACTCGTCAAGAACAATGATTAGAAATCTGTATCAAATAGTAACAAGATTCATACAATTAGACAATATTGCTTATGCCTGCTCTCATCCACATACTACCTATTCTAGTGTCCCATACCACTAGAATAAGCAGTATATGTCATACCCTGATGAATCAGGATATCACTGGTCACACTCATCATCAATCTCATCACATAAACAGTGCCATAATAATCACGAGATACCAAATCCCAATCCATTTGCAATTCCACAATATAAGTCCAAATCCAAATCACTTTCATTATATACCCGGGTAACAAAATCATACCAGTTGCAGTGGTGGCCAGTCACTGCAGCATGATTTTGTGATCGGTGTTGCCTCATCCGGCGAGTCTACACCAATAAAACGTCCTGCCTAAATCGGCGAATCTACATTTGATACTGTTTAAAAATCATGAATCTATAATTTATCAATGTGCTGCCTAAATCGACGAATCTGCACAAAGATGATTATCTACACACTGCCGAAACCGGCGAATCTGTGTGTCTGTGACCAATGGACTAGGCGAGACATAAAAATATAACATTTATCATAGGTGTAACATCAATGTGGAGCGTGTTTGAGTAGGAGGGTACTTACAAACTGTTGTTTACTATCCCAGATTACCTTAGCTCACATGAGTAGCTGCATAGCTAAATTATCTCAATGAAAATCCCAGGAGGGTATACTGTATTTGAAAATATATATACCATTGTTGGCGCATGGAGAGAGGTACAAGTGCTGCAACTAGCAAACTTACATCAAAGTATAGCTAAAAGTTTCAAAATGTGTTAGCGTGAGGTTAATAATTGATCATGAACTTGCAATGATAACTATAGAAGGGATTAGTAGACAATTAAGACAAATGTGAGGCAACTGAATGAAAAGGAATTTTTTGCAGTTCTAATGAAATAGCATAGGTCAACTAGTGTCACTAACCAAAAAATACAAGAACGAAGTGCAAGTTATTGGAGAGCAACTTGTGCTTAGGCAGTTGTAGACAAGAAAGTTAGCATACTTGACAAATGAAGTGCTTATTAAGAGGTTAGGTTAGATAGTACCTTCTAAGTCCACGAGTCTTGGTTCTTTCTATACAAATGTAGACCTTGACATATAAAAGTAGGAAAGGACTTATCTTGCTCGAGAGGGTGGTCTATGGTACTGGGCAAGGATTGAGGTTGAAAAGTTAGCAGTGTCACTACTTGTAGCTTTTGAATCGTGAAATAAATAATGACAATTGTGTATACTTTGGCAAGCTCTGTCAAAGCAATCCATTGAAATTTAGAAATATAACAATGATAAGAAGTTTTGGACTATCATTTGTAACAAAATGTAATAGAAAATGATCAGTATTTGTGCCCATCAAAGATAATAACTTTACGTTTAAAAGCTTTAGTAAAGCCTTACCATGGTCATATTTGATCGTTATTTCATTGCAAATAATTTTTATTTTGTTGAAGGTCAGCAAATATGTTGTGATATACCATAGACTCACTAGCACAAACAATTAGAACTTACCAAGGACTAGAAAATGGTGTTCAATTTGTGACTACTTTCACTAGGAAATCTTGAATATTACAGCTTGAGAGTATGCAAAGCCAAAACAAAATCACAACAACGACATACTAATAAGATTTACTTATTATTATTATTTTTGTTAGATCTGGGTGAGCATGGATAGCCGAATAACAAGTCGAGTATCCCTCGAGACGAGACATGATAAGTCTCATTGTAATCTGCAAAGCGATACCAAATGAAACATGATTTCTTGCCTTATGGGGGCAATCTACCAGATATTTTGCCTACCTTTCGTTAGCAACAGATACACATGATTGACAAGAAGGCTTTTCAATGGTCGAATTGCATTGATCATAAACCTACACGAGTATATTGGGTCTTGTACAAAGCTTGTGGGCGTGTAGGTAAGAGAGAGGGTAATTGGTTATGCATCATCAATGTAGAGAGAGAGATAGAGAAAGAAATTAAATGAAATGTTATATTAATAGGCTTCAAAATGCCAAAATTTCCTCTGAGTCCAAGCTGATACAATCCTTGTGGATCTAAACCAATGTTTGGGTACTAAAATAAAATGAAGTAAAGTGAAAAACTTAAATGAAAAAAAAAACCCTGAAAAAATCACACTAAAATCGTCATCATCATGATCATCTCAATGCCCGGGATGGTTGGCAGGCGACATTTATCACAAGAAGTTGGTCACTGAGGAGCGTTGCGGATGTCCGAATATGCTTGACAACCCGGTGATGTCCGAAAGGCTATTGTATGCTTCATCTGTGTCCGTCGTTACAAAGAATCGTAGTGGGGGAGGGAAGAGAAACCCCCTCACAATTCTCCACAATGGTGTCAAAACACCCTTCATCCAGAAGATCTGCTTTGAAAAGTTCCAGCCTCTCTCTTCCGTGTGGCAGACTGAATAAGTGTGTTGTCTTTGTGAAGTCGTCAGGATCACGCACAGTATCCCGGACGTGATAGCCACGCTCGAGCAGAAGCTTGATCAACCAAGAAGCTAAAAATCCAGAACCTCCAGTCACACAGACATGCACTATCTGCCCTGCACTACAGAAGGAAAGGAATGCGCTCGCAGGAAAATCCAAAGCTGAGACTCCTCTTTCCTCTACGTGCGTGTGGGGATAAGTGTGAATGTTTTGAACTCGAGACGCGTAGTATGTCTGTGTGTATTTTGTGTGTGTGTGTGTGTGTGTGTGTGAGAGAGAGAGAGAGAGAGAGAGAGAGAGAGAAAGAGAGAGAAAGAGGGTGAGAGAGTTGATGGAGGGTTGCGTCAGGCATGCATGCTGGTGATCGGTTGGGTACGTCAAAGCACGAGAGAGAGAGCTGATGGGCTGCTGCAGGTTACGAGCTGGAGAGAGAGGGATGACGGCTTCGTACTGAACTGAGAGAGTGGGAGAGATGAGTTTATTACGGCAGCAGACGAAGAGGGCAAGTTGGTGGGAAAAGAGAGAGACATGTGACTGTGCTGCATGCGCAAGGGAGGGCCAGGGGTAGTTGGAGGACTGGTGTACCTCTCTGAGTGTTGGCATGCAGTTGTACTGAAGCTAGTGGTTGGTGGCCAGAGAGAGATAGCGATAATGTGAGATAGAGAGAAAAAACTGCCAACAATTGCGTGCAAAAGTGAATGTGAGGACTGTGCACGAGTGGCACACGCAAAAGCAGTACAGATGAAGAGTCCACCGAGGATCGGGAGTTGAAACTGCCTGCAACTGGCTGTAACGAAAAGGCATGAAGGCTAGTCTGGGTGATAGAGAACGGGAGCAAGCGGTTTGTGGGTGATGCATGCAACTCTCTTGAGTGGGAGGGGCGGCTGCTGTTCAAAGTTGGCCTGCAAATAATAGCTACCTGGCAAATTAGTGAGCGTCGCCCATTTTGCATGGCCGAGGATGGGATCGAGTGGTTGTCAGGGTTGGCCTTTTCGGCGCCTGTCATGCGATGCATCTAGCGTAAAGAGTGAGGGATAAAGGCGGAGATGTGGGGTGGCTAAGTGCACTGCAAACAACTGGCTGCATGCTTTCTGAACATGAAAAAGGAAATAAAATAGCATTAAAAAAAAAATGGACGCCACTAGCTGTTTAGTATCGTTTGCTGGTAGCCGTTATCATGCATGCTACTCACAATCGCTAGCTATGATGGCATCGAACAGCAGTTGGGAGACATGGGCACTGGTTTGGTGTACTTACTGTGGCACAATAACGATGATGTAGGGAGCTGTTGGGCGCTTTGGTTACTGCATGTTGCCGAGTTTCTAGCGCAGGTAGCTAAACCTCATATGATATCTTATGTTAGCGTGAGCAGTAGATTTAATTCATCATTATTATTATTATTATTTATTTTGTTTCCTTCGTTGAATTGCTGAAGCTTTGTCGGGGTTGGTTCCCGCTATGACTCAAAGTCATTCCTTCAACATTGAAGCTTCTCCTACCTTCGTCGGCTGTTTTTCTTGTCCTATACTATCCTCTCAATCGTACCCAACTCTTAATTCATCGATTCCAAGCATGACAATTCATGTACATGCTACTCATAGTGCAATCAATTGCACACAAATTCTTAATAAGTACTTTATAATTTACTTTTTATATGTAATTTAATCGCAATATTACGCTATTCAATTAGCCATATCCAACTATTAATTGGCAATCAAACATGTGTAGATGAAGCATAGGCGTTTAATGTCAAAGATGAGACATAATATAATATTTAAAAAAATGATGCAACACTTAGCTTTGATAAATGAAGTTCGCCACAGCATACAAGACCGTCTCCTTGAGATCTGATACCACTGCTACAATCGGAAGGCGCGGTTGCCCTGCAAAATACTCGAAATAACACATTGCAATCCATGAAAGGCACAAATCGGCATACCTGGCGCAATCCATAGCGCGTATGCAACGCCGTACTCGAACAAAGAGAGACATAGAGCGGTAGAGAGAGGAAAGAAGCCTACCGGCGCACCTCCTAAAGCGGAGTGCTACGCCAGCACGACGAGAGATAACAGAAGAGAGGAGAAGACTGGCGCAGGCACTGGGTTCAATCTCCCCCCATGCAAGAGTGACCATTTCCCTCTTGCACGTATTTGTTATATAGATTTCTTGAATGGTCAAATTGGTTACAAACTGGCCGGCCGGTCATAAAATGGCCAAAGCTCATAAAAGAGCACTTGAATAATAAAATGTACATGATTACAAATACATTTGCATAGGCCAAGCTGAGTCTAGTCTTTTCCACCTGTCAGCTGCAATAAATAATAAAATGTCAATTCTATAACAGCGTGTGCACGCACACACATACACACACACACACAGACACACACACAAGTGTATTGTAACTTTGATAGAATCCAACGTTCTATGCTCCATACATTACATCATCCATATTTCCTCCAGCTACAAAACCATGTTCTTTGCTGAATATGCTTGAGACTATCCACTTGTCAATGATACACACTATCTCAATGCCTAGTTCCCACTACCCTCAATGCAAGACGAGACACTTGGTGAGTGGAAAAGAGTCACATCAACTATGTACATCATGCTCACTGCAAGTTTGAGAGTATAAGTGCTACTCAATACTAGTCATAAGTTGTTGCATTTGGTGATAGAATATGAAAGGCTATGAAAAGGGATGCAATGCATCGGATGTGCATGCTCGTTCTATATCCACCGTCTTCAATGCACAATAATGAGAGAGAGATAGGGTACACAAGAGAGAGAGAGAGAGAGAAAGAGAGAGAGAGAGAGAGAGAGAGAGAGAGAGAGAGAGAGAGAGAGAGAGAGAGAGAGAGAGAGAGAGAGAGAGAGAGATGGCTATGAGAGAGAGAGAGGGAGTGAAGAAGGAGTGAGAGAGAGAGTTGAGAGCTGAGAGAGATGAGGTTACATAAAAAAAGTATGAAAAGACATGGACATGGATAAATGGAAACGATTCTCAACACACACACACACACACATATGGCTAGTGAGAGAGTGTGTTTTGGAGGAGGGAGATAGAGAAAGAGTGTGTGTGTGTGTGTGTGCGTGTGTGTTTTGGTGGACGGAAGGGGACAGAGAGAAAGAGGGATGGATAGACAAGGGTGGTGGGAAAGGGGGAGGACAAGGGCGGTGGGAAAGGGGAATAGAGAGAGAGAGAGAGAGAGAGAGAGAGAGAGAGAGAGGAGAGAGAGAGAGAGAGAGAGAGAGAGATGAGAGAGAGATTGAAGGAGGGAGTGAGAGGAGAGAGTGAGGAGAGTGTTTTGGGGAGGAGTGTGTCTCTATGTGTGTGTGTGTGGGTGGGTGTGTGTTTGAGGAGGGGAGAGGGGGGGCTTGGATGCAGCATTGACTATGTTTCTAGTGGTGGTACTTTCAGGGGTATGGCCCATCTAATACACAATCACCTGATAGGTGTTGAGGATCACAGTTTGATCTCATCACAATTATATTTTCAAGGAAAGAAGTCTCCAATCTACCAAGGGGTAGTGGAAAAACTTCTTAAGTTGATTTCCAAGATTTTTACATACGATTGACTGTGTTGGTCATCGTCACCTACTAGTTGAATAGTTTCTATGTAGGGTCTTTCCAAGGGGTGTGACTACGTAGATTCTTTCCAAGGGGTTTGGATTGCAGAAGAAACAACCAAGGTTCCCAGTGCAATATAGCTTGATTTTCACTAATATTTTGATTAGTGTTACTACACCTTTGTAGATGAGAGATATGGTCATGTGCAATTGACTACATGTAAATTAGCATTATGTTCAACCTCCAGGTACACATCTAATTTGGTTTTATTTCCTTTTTGCAAATGTTTGTGTTTACTATTCAAAGTAGGATGCATAAACTTCTATGTTTTCATCCATTCTGCTTTTTCTAAGACATGACAAGGTCATGTAAGAGCGAGGTATTTTGGGCAAGAGTGTCCAGCATACATTTTTGCATTATGCAGTTATGACCCCACTTGAAGGGTTGATTTGACACATGTTGTCACATGATGATAACATGGTCTAGTAACTGAAGGAGTTTGGTTTTGCCAATGTGGAGCAAGGTTAATGAGGGTCCCTCTCACGCATGTCACATCATGTTTACAGTTACCTCCACACACAAGTACATCTCGTACTTGAAGGATGTTCTTTTTTCAACCATCCTTATTGGACACATATTCCACATGAGGAGAATTTGAGTCTTTGGGACTGATATTGGCGCATGTTATTTTTTCAATGAGGTGTCGTGACAAAGTCTCATGTGCTGGTCAAATCCATTTATCAGACCATTTGAGCACGTTGTATCAGGAACAATTTTAGAGGCAAAAAATTATCGGATACCTAGTTAGACTTGTTAACATACAAGTGTTGTTAAACAACTTTAACGGATAGTTGTTTATATATGTAGCAAGGCTTTGTTCTAGTGATGAACATGTTTCATTGGTACCTAGGTGTGATTAATTTTCACATTCTATTATGGTCCAATGTTAGGCCAAGGGCCACGACAGACATGGATTTCAGGTTTGGATCTGTTTTTGCTGAATGCATGCACACGAGATGCACACTAGGGTGTTAGGGGCCCTAGTGTTTAGCAAAGGATGATTTGGAATGGCATGCACATTCATGACATAAATCTAACAATCACCAATAGAGGTCCTGGTTTGAGGGCTTGTAGATCTTTCAAGTTAACCAAGATGGTTATTCCTAACATTGCTGATTTCTCAGCAATGTTGAAAGGAACGATGATCCCTATTATTTACCAGTCATTTTGGAAGACTGTCTGTAAACCACGCGGAAACCCACCTTAGTACTATCAATATCCAAGGGGATAGGAATATTACAAAACCTTAGTACTATTTGTATCCAAGGGGATAGGCAGATTACAAAGTGCCATTTTTGTGCTAAAGGATATGCAAAGTGTGTACGTTAGCACTAAGAAATCCAATTAAAAATCATTTATTGATCTATTTGGATTTTGCTTATCATAAGTTAAAGCATGTTTTGCAACTAGGGTTAGTCTCTTCATGTATAAGTCAGGATCTTAACCTTGAACTAGTCATCATGGGGTTGTTTATTGATATGAGAAGATAAAGAGTTAAGGACTTAAGTTTGGCTGATGAGTTACGACAGCATTATACTTTCATGGAAAGTGAAAAGAGGTACTCTTTGGAGTATATCTTTGTGGTGATAACTTGTTTAGCATGCTCATGTGTGTTCTAAATGGAGTCTACACACTACATTGGATATAGGCCGGTTATACAATACAGTTGCAAAGGGACAAAAATGTGAAAAATCAAGATGTTTCGCGGACAAAAACGCTTCTCCAAGGGGGGATTAATTTCAAGCCAAGGGCCAAAGGGACTGAATGACTCAGTGCGGCTAGGAGCCAAGGGCCAGGCATAAGTTAAGGGGTCCTACTTGCAAGGGCCAAGGGCTATCAATAGGGAGGTTGGTAGGAGAACGGTATGCCAGTCCACCCTTTGGCCTTTCATAGCACACCTTCCTTCTCAACATGTGCGTGCGCCTCTGAAAACTGTTCATCACAACTACCATAGTCTTTTACTGTATCATTTACTACCACATGGATTATGTGATCTAGATCATCATTGAGGCTAGTGGCAGTATCTGAGCATAAAAAATAATAAAGAGATAAAAAACAATGATAGTCAGGACCTAAAAAATTGAAGGAAAATTTACCAAAATACACCTCAAATTTTAGAAATTCCCAATATGCCCTTGCATCATTTTGGGATGATTTGCCCAATTTTTGCATAGTCTAATATATATGACAATGGAGATCTACCTTTTAGCATTGTAGAAAAAATTAGTCACCAATGAGCTCACAAATAGAGGTGTTTATGCTAAAAAAATGATGAACAATTTCATCTGAAGAGGACTTGATACCATTTAAAATCCTAGTTCTATCATATTCTATTGAGGAGAACCAATCTTCCTATGAAGAGCTGCAAAAAAATTATTTTTTAGAGATGTTTGTGAGGTTAAGTAGGGGAGCGTATTTGGGGGATTTTGGCAAAAGTGAAAGGCATTTTGAGGATTTTTGGCCAAATATAAGGGGTACATTGGGAGTTTTTGGAATTTGAGGGGTGCTTTGGGAATTTCCACAACTTATAGGGGTATTTTGATAATTTTCCAAAAATTGAATTTTGGCTTTCAAAATAGATAGGAAATGGTAAACTAAAGACAAAAAGGGTGATAGGCTTTCAAAAAAATGCTAAAACTGGGTTTCGACTATGGAAGTAGCACCTTTTCTTCCAACAACTTTGGAAATATTTTTGTTGAGTGGTCATTCAATGTCCCTCTTGGCCCTTCTCCATCCTGTATAGGCTTTCTAACGACCTCATATGATGGAAAGAAGCAACAACCATAAGGATCTAACTTTAAACATTAATATTTGCCTTAAGGACAAGACATAACCATCTTGGTCTCACACACCTTCCTTCTCAATTTATACGTGCGCCTTCAAAATTTGTCCTTCACAATTGTTACCTCCTCTCTACCTACTACAATCTCCAGATTTTTAGCAGGCTCAGCCTCTGTAGTCATGACAAGTATTAAGGAATTAAGGACATTGCCTCAAGTTACATATGGCTACAACATGACAATGGTATCTACCAGGATATCACTGAGATCTACCAATACTATGAGACTAACTACCAGTGCTATCCTGGATGTTACCAATCATATCCTGAAGCTACCAATGCTATCCTGGTAGCTGGCTAGTTTGGTAGCTACCAGACTAATAGTGGTAGTTCACATAATGAGAGCCTAGCAGTAACCTTTCCAAGTAGTATTATGATAGCTAATTCTGTAAAGGTGGCTACCAAACTAGTAGTGGTTGCCATTACTCTACCAAGGCAACCATGATAGAATGGTAGCTACCACTATTATCTTGGTGGCTACCTTGATAAAGACACAACTTAGAGCTCTACCACTATGAGACTCGTAGCTACCACTATCAACTTGGTAGCTCCCAATGTAATAATGGCTACTAATACCATAAGGGTACCTATCAGTACCATAAGGACAACTACTACTATTACATCATTAGCTACCTTGTTGATAGTGGTAACTACCTTGCTACTAGTAGGACTTTCATGGGAGAATGGTAGCTACCACTACCATACTGGTAGCTACCACTAATAAAATGGTAGCTATCTTTACCAATAATAGCATGGTAGCTACCACAATGAGGCTAGTAGCTACCAGTATGGTAGCTACCACTTCCATACTAGTAGCTAATGGTAGCTACCACTACGAGGTTCGTAGCTACCAATCCTATATTGGTGCTACTAGTTTAGGTAATGGATAATGTAACCACCACTAATAGCTACCAACATGATTCTGGTAGGTACCGATTTCATAGTGGTAGCTACATTGTCTACCAAAGGTAGCTACCACACTAACACTGGTAGCCACCACTTTGTGCTGAGAGTGGTCCTAGCAACTACTAAGTTGAAAGTGGTAGATACCTTGCTACCATCAATAAATGGTAGGCTCCAATATCATAGTGGTAGATACCTTTACGAGGGATAGCATGACATCTACCACCATGAGGTTGGTACCTACCAATCCTATACTAGCAGCTACTAGTCTAGGCAATGGATAGTCTAACCACTGGAATCTACCAATGTGATCCTGATAGGTACCAATCTCATAGTGGTAGCTGCATTATCTACCAGAGGTAGCTACTACCCTATCATAGTAGCCACCACTATGTGATAGGGATTGATCTATCTATGTTCATTATTTAATACTTACCATACAAGAAGCTACATTTCACAGGGTTCCCTTGATAGCAACAAATAGAAAATAAGTTTTAACTCAATGATACAGAAAGAAGTTAGGGTGAATACCATAGTCCATGCTTTTAGATGCATCACAATTGCTTAAATGCATAGATGATGGTTCGCTTTATGATTGAACTCATAAATTGGCATCAGTATTGTCGAGCATCAATAAAGTATGCATAGATCTCAAAATGGGTTTCACACATCCCGTCTCCATGCATGTATCTTTTCTTGCAGAATTGTGGCCAAAATAGTACATGTGAAAGGCATGATTACAGGACAACAGAAACATGCCAAGTGCATCATTGTCGCACACCTTCAACCCACAAGCACTACAAACTTTGTGGAAAGAAAATATGCACAAATCCATAGGTGGAACTTTTGGTGGAGACACAAACAAAAATACTATACTTCTTTGGATCTGCATGCTTCTCACAGAATCCACATGCACACATGTACACTCCTCCATTTCATGTGCTATATCTCTTTGTTCTTGAGCCCTAGCCATAGCCTCATTTAATGCCTTTTCCACAACATTCCCTTGCAATGTTTGGATTGTCAGTACAACATACCAACATTATTTCTAAGCTTCTCCACATGCACTACTTCCAAAACATCCAAGTTGTCTTTTGCCTTCTGTAATGCAGCCTCTATATCCTTCGATTTCTTGATAAGCATGTCTACTAGGACATTGGCACCTTTATCTTGGTGCACATCTGTCTTATGAAATTCAAGCTTCTTGGTAGCCTCATTACACTCTAAAAATGCCAAATCATGCCTCATTTCAACCAAGTTGTAAATAGTATCTAGATTTGCAAGAGATGGTGGACCAAAAAAAAAAAAATTTATGCACATCATCTACTCTATAGATCAGAGTTTCTTGTCTTGCCTCCAAGTGATCCGAACTCCTTGTCATTTGTTGATAACTTTGAGGGGCAAAGGAGGAATGGAAAATTTCCCATCACTCCTTCTTTGCGTGTAATTTTTCTACATCCATACATGTGATCATACCCTTGACAAATGCTTTAGTCACCTCCATACCATAATTTCTTGGAGGTTCTTGATACATAGATGTGAACAATGTGTAAACCCACTTCTAGAACTCTAGATCCTGCACCATACAAATTTTATTTCAAACCTACAAGGAAAAGCAACTCAACAGATTTTGATGAGGGGAGCCAAGTAATCAAGAAAACAGAGATTCAAAATAGATTAGTAGAGTTAGGAAATCCTTTCAACAACTATGTTGCTAATATTTAAATCGAGAAAGAAGTTGATTCACTGGCTAAAGAGAAGGGAGGGGCCCAGATTAGTTATTCCCAAATGACCAAAAAGTTGAAGAGTGGAATCTCGACTCAGAGGAAAACCCATGAACAAATGAAATCAATAAACATATGTAGCCAAAGATCAAGGATAAAGCAAAATTGTCCCAAAACTATAAAGATGTATTTGCACGGGAACATACTGATTTAAAAGGATTAGATTCAAAAGTGTATCAGCATAGGATACCATTAAATCTTGATGCCAGACCAATCAAATTACAGAGGAATAGCAATAATCCAGATTATGTGAAAAAGTCAAGGAGGAGATAGACAATCTCCTCAAGGTAGGGTTCATTGTAGAGGTAGCAAGAAATGATTGGTTGTGTCCTATAGTGGTTGTCTCTAAAAAGAATGGAAAACTGAGGGTATATGTGGATTACATAAAGTTAAATACTCAAGCCATCAAGGATCCTTTCCCACTACCCTTTACATACATGTTACTGAATGAGAATGCAAGCCATGAAATGTGTAGTTTTATGGATGGATACATTGTCTACAATCAACTCAAGATAGCATGTAAAGATTGGGACAAAACTACATTCATTATTGAATGGGGAGTATTTAAGTATCTAGTAACTCCATTTCGACTCTGCAATGCTCCAACAACCTTCCAAAGATGCATGATGGCAATATTTGATGAGTTTTTGCACCAGTTTTTGGCCATATTTGTTGATGACTTTACCATCTTCTCCATGGAATAAATGCATTTAGTATTTTTGCAGATGGTCTATCAGAGGTGCAAAGAGAAGAGGATCTATCTTAATCCCTTCAAGTCAATATTTGTTGTCTAGAAAGGACAGATTTTGGGACATATTGTATCCAAAAATGGAATTGAGATGGTCAGTGACAAGGCTAACTGTGTTCAGCAAGCCAAAACACCAACGTCAGTATATGAATTGAGTTCCTTTCTGGGATAGATCAACTTCTATAGAAGGTTTATTCACATGTTTGTAACTAAAGCATTGAGAAGGAAAGTAAATTTATCGCGACTAAAGAATGTGAGAAAAGTTTCCAACGCTTAAACGATGCGATCAACAAGAATATGGTCCTTCACCAACCAAACCACGATGTGGTTTTCCATGTGTATGTTGATGCATCTAGGATCGCAATGGAAGCTATACTGGCCTATCCTGACGGGAAGATAAACTACCCCATTTACTTCACCACTTGGAGTTTTAGCCCAGTTGAATAGGGCTATTCCATTGTTGAAAGAGAAGCACTAGGATTGGTGTTCAGTGCTGCAAAATTTAGGCATTATCTGTGCTAGGAAAATGTTTCATTTTATGTGGATCATTAGTCTCTATTATGTTTTTATTAGTAAGGTTATAATTCATGGAATAAGCAATTGGAGAGAGTGCAAAACCACACAAAATCTGTTTATCATCAACTTCACAAGACACAGAAACAAATAAATTGAATGAAGGTAAAGGAACGGTGTGGGATCAAAAGACACGGAAATGGAGCCACCAATTGAAGGCAAATGAAAGAGAGTGTTAGCACGGGGTGTGAAAAGACCAATACCTCAAACAAATGCATGCTCATCCAATAAGAAGCCCAAAACCACAACCTTGATAGAGAGATTCTATACAAGAGTATAGGAACCAATTGATACATAACCTACTCAAACAACAAAAAGCCATAAGACAACGAGTACAACTGTAGAGGCTAAGGATAGGATTGGTGTGGGAAAACCCCCATCAAACAGTATCATTCCGACCCAGACCAGTGTACTCCTAGGAGCAGACTCCACCACCTAACCAATAGCTGACTCTCCTAGCAGCAGACTCCACCACCTAACCAACAATAGGCCAGACAACAAACTACTATGAGTTCTCAAAAATATGTCAAGGGTAAGTGTATTGTCCCAGACTCTAATTTTGATTCTAATCATGGACGCTCTAATGAGCTACTTATGCTCAATAAATGATTGAGAAAGTAAAAATTCACTCCAGATACACTACAACACGTCGCACAAAAATCGGTGCAGATACCGAGACGAATAAAGTTAGTTTTAAATCTAAAAAGCGTTGAAATAGGCCTCGAAAAAGACACCGGTTTCATGACGTCGGTATAAGTACCGGTTTATTTTGTGTCGAGATAAACTATGAAATGAGCATCAGAATAAGCTATGGAATAACCGCCGGATATTGTAAAGAATATTTGGACGCTTGTTCCAAAGTGTATATTGATGCCTGTATCATACTCTGTACCAACGACCAAACTTGCAATTTTTTTTTGGGCATAGAGGGCTGGGAACTGATGATGCATATGAAGGAGTACTAGCGGAAGTGCGACGCGAGAGAGAGTGCGAGAAGAAGAGCACGATGATATGGTGAACTCGCGCTACTGTAATGTGTAGAGCATAGTGAGTTCTTATTAGGTTTTTACAAAAGAATATGTGTACATACCTGGCGGCCCGCCCACTTACATGGGCGACCACATTGGGATTTATACCCCAACAACCTCCCACTTAAAGTCCAATGTGGTACTTTAAGTGTGAGAGAAGCTACTATACAAGCTAATATACAAGAGATGTAGAGAAGTGATGTACTACCCTACACCTACCTGCTTGCAAAAATGCGCAAAGCTCTCTGAGGGAAGTCCTTTTGTAAGTAGATTAGCAGGATTTTCTGTGGTGTGAACTTTGACAAGCTGAAGTTGCTTATCCTCGAGCATTTCCCTGATGAAATGATACTTCACATCCACATGCTTTGTCTTTGAGTGATAAAATGGATTGCGAGCCAATTGTATAGCACTTTGACTATCACAATATAACACAGGCATCTCTTCTTTGATTCCCAAATCTGTTACTAGTCGATTAAGCCAAATTGATTCTTTGCATGCCTCTGATGCTGCGACATATTCAGCCTCTATAGTAGACTGAGTAACACAACCTTGTAATCTAGAACGCCATGATACTGCTCCACCAGCCAATGTAAAGACATACCCTGACGTAGACCTTCGGTTGTCTAAGTCACCTAGATAATCTGAGTCTGTAAAAACCTTTACACTTAGCTCCTGACTCCCATAGCATATACGCATACTCTTTGTAGCTTTCAGGTATCTCAATATTCCTTTCACTGCCTCCCAATGTTTCTTGCCTGGGTTTGACATGTATCGACTTACTACTCCCACTGCAAATGCAATGTCTGGGCAAGTAGAAATCATTGCATACATCAAACTACCCACTGCAGACGCATATGGAATCTTATCCATTTCAGCCTGTTCTTTCTCAGACACAGGACAATCTTGTTTGCTAAGTTTCACATATGGTGGCAATGGAACACTCAATGCCTTTCCAAATCAACTTCTTTGATCTGTCTCTCTCAATGCGCATACCAAGTATATGACTTGCCTCACCCATGTCTTTCATGTCAAACGATTTTGCCATCTTTGACTTCAAAGCTGAAATTTCTTCCAAGTGCTTGCCAGCAATCAACATGTCATCCACATACAAAATAAGGATCAGCCAACTGCCATCCTTAGCCTTCTTTGTATATAGACAGTGATCGAACTCACTATGTTTGTAGCCTTGAGAAAGCATAAACTTGTGGAATTTATGGTACCATGCCCTCGGGGATTGTTTTAAGCCATAAAGACTCTTTAACAACTGGCATACCCAATCTTCCTTGCCTTTCTCAACAAACCCTTCTGGCTGCTGCATGTAAATTTCCACATCTAAATCACCACGCAAGAACGCTGTCTTGACATCCATTTGGTGCAACACCAAATCTAATATGGCAACCAATGCAAGAAAGCATCTCAATGTAGTCATTTTGACCACCGGAGAGAAGACTTCATCAAAGTCAATGCCTTGCTCTTGCTTAAAGCCCTTGGCAACAAGCCTTGCTTTGTACTTTGGCTGACTATCATGAGCGGTGATCTTATACCTGTAAACCCATTTACAGGGTAGAGCCTTTTTGCCCCGTGGTAATTTAACTAGCTTCCATGTCTGGTTTTTATGCAGAGCTGTCATCTCTGACTGCATGGCCAATTGCCAATTCCCGGAGTCCTTCATTTGCACTGCTTCCTTGTAACATGAAGGCTCATTGCAATCAGTCAACATGACATAGTTCATAGATGGAACAAACCTATCAGGAGGTCGCGTGACACGTCTAGATCTACACACAATAGGTGGCTCAGGATCAGCCACAACCTGTGGTTCCAATCTATCCTGTCCTTGCTCCTCTTGAGCCCTAACATTTTGTCTTGCACGTGCAGGTCCATCTTCTTGAAAGACAACTCTTCTAATCTCCTCAAACCTCTCTGGTTTATAATGATATTTGGATTCATTAAAGTGAACATCATTGCTGCGGACAACCTTTCTAGATTCGGGATCCCAAAGTCTGTACCCCATCTCACCAGAATTACCACAGCCTAGAAAGATGCACTTTTTACTCTTTGGCTCACGTTTGTTCCTAAATTCCTTTGGAACGTGAGTATATGCCTCATAGCCAAAGACTCTGAGATGCTTGTATGAGGGCATTTTTCCTGACCATACCATCTCTGGCACTGAATCCTTCTGCAAAACCTTGCTAGGAGATCTATTTACAAGGTGAACAGTTGTTGATACAGCTTCAGCCCAAAACCCATTTGGCAACTGTGCATTAGACAACATACTTCTGACCTTCTCTTGTATGGTCCTATTCATCCTCTCAGCAACACCATTTTGAGGAGGATTGTAAGGAGCAGTAAGTTCACGTTTTATACCTTTTGACTCACAAAAGTCCTGAAAGGCCTTTGAAACATACTCTCCACCATTGTCAGTGCGTAAGCATTTATGCTTCTTGCCACTCTGATTCTCCACAAGTGTCACAAACGTTTTGAAAACACTAAACGCTTCATCCTTGTGCTTGAGAAAGTAAACCCATACTTTCCTCGAGTAATCATCTATAAATGTCATAAAGTAAGAAGCTCCCGCTAGAGATAGGTTAGGCATAGGTCCACACAAATCACTATGAACAAGTGCCAACTGTGTATCTCTTCTACTGCTTCTATGCTTATGCGGTTGCTGTGTTTGCTTACCATACAGACAATGTTCACAGAATTCAAAATCATTAAATGAAAAGCTAGGCAAATAACCATAACGAGACAAGATTTCCATTCCCTTCTTGGACATATGTCCTAACCGGCAATGCCACAAAGAAACGTTCGGCTGCTCGGTTACATTGATTACATTTTTAGAGACATTTGATACATAAATCATGTAAAGTCCTCCAGACTTTACTCCATGTGCTACTGTCATAGAACCCTTGGATATCTTCCACATGTTCTGTCCAAAAGTGGTGACGTAGCCAGCATCATCAAGTAAACCTGTGTTGATCAAGCTCTTTGTAATTACGGGAACATGTCTCACATTCTTCAGCGTGAAAGAAGAGCCATTCTGAAACTTCAATTGAACATCTCCAACACCTAAGATCTCACATGTATGCCCATTGCCTAGCCGAACATGATCTTTAGTGGTCACATAAGAGGTAAACCACTCCTTGTTTGGAGACACATGAAGTGATGCCCCTGAGTCTATAATCCAGTCACTCAGTGCATTTCCATCAGATGCTGTAAGAAGAGCTGAGTCCATTGTATTCTTCAAGAAGTAGATGTCTTCTGACACTAGACTATCATCCTCTGCAACAGTGTTTGTCACATTTATTTCTTGAATCTTCACTGAGGACTTGTTCTTCTCACTATGGTCTTCAGCTTTCTCTTTGCCTTTTTCTGCTTTCCATTCTCTGCAGTCTCTTTTCATGTGACCCTTCTTGCCACAATGGTAGCATTCTATGTCACTCTTGCCTTTAGCACTGCGGGACTTGCTACGAGACTAATTCCTCTTTCCACCTTTGTACTTTTCTTTGGTCCTTCCCCTGACAACTAAGGTTGTTCCTTTGCCTTTGTCCATTGTCTTTCTATTGGTTTCTTCAGTAAGCAGACTTCCTTCTACACCTGCTATGTTCAAACCATCTGGAGGTGCAGAATTACTCAAAGCTGTGCGAAAAGTGTCCCAACTTTCCGGCAATGTGATCAACAAGAACATAGCTCTAACAGGTTCATCAAACTTGACACCTTGAGCTGACAACTGACTATAGATTGTGCTGAATTCATTCAGATGATTGGACATAGGTGTCCCTTCTTTCATCTTCAAGTCAACAAGCTTCTTAAGCCAGTATACATGTGAAGCTGCACTTTGCTTCTCATAAAGATCACTCGGCTTTAACCATGCTTGATAAGCCGACATCTCGTCTGCTACATTGAAGTAAACGCTTTCTGCCAAAGTCAGCATAATGGTAGAAAGTGCCAATTCATCCATTTCGCTCCATTCATCTTCGTCCATATCTTCTGGTTTTATCCCCTTGAGCTTTATAGGTTTTATCTGCTTCTTTTGTACTAACACGTGCAAAATCTGCTTCTTCCACAATGGGAAATTGGTTCCATCCAGCTTCTTGATATTGTAAAGAGCAGTGTCCTGTGATCCAGCCATAGCTACGCTTCACACTGGTTTACTTTCCTGGGAAAAATTTGGCAGAGTTTCCCCTATAAACTGACCTCTGAACCAATATCAACCTGTCAAATGAGCCAAGAAAGCTTCAGATTCTGCATAAATTTCGGCAGAGTCTCCTTTGTAAAATGGCTCTGGTGTACTCATAAACAGACCAAAAAATAGCTCAAAAAACATTGTCTCTCTGACACTGTAAGCTGCGGGTAAACCTGTCCTGCACCTGTCCTGTCTCTCACTGTCTTGTCACTGTCCTGTAAGCATAGACTGTGACAATGCCTCAACGGTAGTAAAGCAAAGATGCAATCCCAACTGTCTAACTCACAGTCAATACATCCTAGCTGCCTATCTAAGGGTGCTCGAGGGATCGCTCCAAGACCTGTATCACCAAAAGGATCTCAACATTCGAGAATCCCCCAGCTCAATAAAACCTCACTTGACCCTCAACAAAGGCTGCAGTAAATCTGACAGTACATAGACTTCCCACAAAGTCATACATCCACAAATTTCCCACTATATGCTGTAACCGCTGCGTCGGTTGTTTGCTGTGTGACTCACAGCCAGCAAACCCTCAACAAACATACATCATCTCTGACAATACATCCCATGTGGAAGTACTTGCAATGTCAGGATGAAATCTGGAATATCAAGCAGCAAACACAAGCTACCTGATGAACTAGTGGATGTCGCCTACAGTGTGTGTGTAGATGCGTCTGTGTCGTATGTGGCACGCCTCCAAGAACTGTGAGCCGTCCTTCGATGTGTAGACAGCCACAAATCAACACTCTGGGAGTGTCGATATCCTCAGCACCTGCAGTCGTAGGCCGAAAACCCCAAATTGCATAGTCGGATTTGCAGCCGCCAAGACCACGTAGTCGAAAATGGCCTGCACAGACCTTTGTCGAAGCCGAACGGTGGCCGAGATGACCTCAGAATGAAATTCTGAGAACATCAAGCCCTTCTGGCTCTCCCACAGCATTTGGGGCCGTGTCTTCGCCTGTCGAATTTCACTCGAATCTGAGCTGGTGACTCTAGCCTCCTGCAGTGCTGTCCCGAGCCTCGATCTGAGCTCTGATACCAGTTGAAGGAGTACGAGCGGAAGTGCGACGCAAGAGAGAGTGCGAGAAGAAGAGCATGATGATATGGTGAACTCACGCTATTGTAATGTGTAGATCATAGTGAGTTCTTATTAGGTTTTTACAAAAGAATATGTGTACATACCTGGCGGCCCGCCCACTTACCTGGGCGACCACATTGGGCTTTATACCCCAACAGCATATACTGCAGCAAAATAAAACAACCCTCTCTGCCCAAAGAAAGAGTGCACAAGCAACCGCCCTCCACCTACAAGCTGACGCTAGAGAGCGAGTGTATGGAACTTATCAAAATTGTAAGAACAACATAACCACAAAATCAAAAGCTTGATCATGGCATAAGAGCATAAAGACTTTATAACCATAATTAAAACATGAGTCAAAAAATGCAAAACCATAAACATAACCCGTTTGCCATACCATAACCATTACCATAACTTGCTTGTCATGCCATAACCATAAAAACCATACCATCATTGCACAACCATAACCATAACCATAACAATAACCATCACATGATTTCCATACCATCATAGCAAAACCATAAACTTAACTTGACTGCCAAACCTTAACCATAACATCTGTGCCATACCATAAACATAACCATAAACCATAAACATAAGAACTACAAAATTGTACATATGAAACAATCACTGAGTGAGATTGTATCAAGAAGACCACAACTAAAAAAAAGACTGTACTAAGAAGACTATATAAATATGACTGGGTAAACATGTTTCAAGAAGACCCTCATGGTAATGCCTCCCAGTCAATGTCCTCTCTGTCCTCCTCTTGCAGCTGGGTCAAAAGGGCCAAAAGTCCATGCTATTATCCATACTTCTCCTCTCGACATGAAGGAGGGTGCTTCCCAACAACTTCTTGCAAAATCATGGTTTAATCATTAGATAAATCTTCAAATAACGTATATATTTTTAGTAGTCTAAAGCATACTATAATACTTACAAACTCACGTCAAAGCATATCGTAGCCTAGATGTGACGCTCCAACAGACTCCAAACGTGCTCTGGATGCATCTCTCTGCTGTTGAAATCTCTCAGGATTGTCTTGTGTCTCTCGTGCAATCCCCGCCCACTCCTCTGTGTCCAACCATGCCGGCTTGGGACTACCGGAATTATACTTGTCTCTCGCCTCTGATCGACGATCTTACATTGTGGCCTTCGCCACACTCAAATCCAGGGGTTTGATACTGGATCGTACCCCTCTTCCAGCCTATACTCTCTGTGAATGGCCTCGACGATGTAATTCTTTGTTTCAAGATCGAGGTTATGCCAAACCTCCATCACAGAGTGACCAAACTGAATCATACAGAGTTGCCGAATTCTCTGTCCCATGGCCTTTCCGACCCTATCCGCCAGAATGCCCCATCTCTGCTCTTGTACACCTTGCTAGGATCATGCTCGTGTGATCCCCAAGGTGTACGTGGTGTGCCAATTGGTGAACTATCTACTGAAGAGAGTGATGGACGCTCTCTCAATGGTGTGGGCGCATCGGTGGAACCGCTACCATAGAAACTACCGCCTCCAGAATGACGCCTACCTTGTCTCGAGGATGAACCACCCGTTGGTGTAGGGGGCACACGAGTCCTAAGCATAGGGGGCACACTAGACCGAGGTGTGGGGCCGCTCGGTGTAGGGACCACACTAGTTTTGGGCATAGGGTTGGCCATAGTAGGTCTAGACGGACCTGCTGTCCAAAGGTGCTGTGCCATCGCGATCTGCTCTGGTGTGAACTGAGACAAAAATGAGCCCATCTGCTCGGGTGAAATGCCGGCCGGAATGACAGGAAAACTTAAAGTAGGAGAGTATGGCTCATCGTCATATCAGCCATGGCTAATCATACACAAAGAACACCCATAAAATACATTAGTTTATAGAAGAGACGCTTAATCAATACAAAATAACAAATAAATGAAGCTGCAACACAAATGAGTGAATCTAGAGTGTATTGTAGACTAGTAAAAAGAGTTTTACAAAAGAGTTCCTAGCAAAAATCATTAGTTAATCTCTCATCTTCTATGAGATCTGATGCACCAAAGATGTCTATCTCAATCTGTGCTTCTGCATCTTCGTCATCGAACTCTACTTCTTTGTCACTCTCCACATCAGCTTCAGTATTTGACACCTCATCTCTAGGTTCAGACAATTGCTCACTGCTGACATCCACCTCAAAATCTAAACTTAAAGTTTCTTTCGGTTCTGCGCTTTGTTCGTGAATCACCTCTTTGACCTCAACATTATTACATGAACAAGTCAACCCCTTGATCACATTATTGAACTACAATTTTCACTTTATCATGCTTAGGATACAATGTATTTGCTTGAAAAGCTCTGTGGCTGAGGCATCAGACCAACCGTAGAGAGACTGCTAATTAAGCATTGCCAACATGGTATGGAGAACTGAGATTTTTGCACAATGTAAAGCGGCATGCTTGCAAGACTTTGAATCATCTCACCCTCTTTATTGTTTCTATCATGCCGTTGATATAAATGGGATGACTGAGGTTGGTCCACAGTGCTGCGTTCAATGTTGTCGTCTTCTATGTTTTCAATGATGGGATCCATGTCAAAGAACGCGTCCAACATTTGTTCCATCTCTACTTCTTGAAATGCCACATCAGGTATTGGTTGGGAGGACTCAGTTGATGGATGCTCATTTGAAAATCATCTTCTCTGGGATGAAGTTGGAGTAATATCTACTTGCAGAGTTTGACCTTCAGTCCCTAGACCATGAGATCGATAATGCAGGTCTTGTAGTTGCTCAATCGAAAAGAGACCATGATTGTGTATATGTTGGTCGCAAATTTTTCATTTTTGAAAGATCTGATGCTTGCAATGCACACAAGTACACGCCGTCCTATCGTCCATACTTTATCTACCAATGATGCAACAAATAATAAAAACACTCTAGTTGTTTTAGCTACACACTACTAAGTACATGGCAATACATGACAACCTCACATTCTCTAGCCAGGCCCAATCCCCGCACACCTCATTCTAGAGGTGCATGGAGATTAGGACCACAGGGTTATAATCTCATCTTTATTGGTCAATGACTATATATTAAGATTCTTGATGCTCTGTGCACTTTGAAAGTCCAATTGTATTTTTTCAACTATTTGCTGCTAGCTCTAACAACCTCACATTCTCTAGCCAGGCCCGATCCTTGCACACCTCGGTCTAGAGGTGCACAGAGATTAGGACCACAGGTAATAATCTTGTCTTTATTAGTCAATGACTATATATCAGGGTTCTTGAAGTCTGTGTGCACTTTTGAAGTCCAATTTGATGCTAGCTCAAGCTCTAATAATCTCACATTCAACTATTTCCTCCTAGCTCAAGCTCTAACAATCTCACATTCTCTAGCCATGTCCGATCCCCGCACACACACCTCGGTCTAGAGGTGCATGGAGATTAGGACCACAACGTCAATGACTATATATTAGTGTTTTTGAAGTTTGTGTGCACCTAACCTAACTTATAACCTAAACTATAACCTAACCTATACCCAAATTGAACCTAACCTATAACTTCACCTATAATAAAACCTAACCGAAGTCCGTTTGCGTTTTTTGAAGTACACGAGTCATTCTTGAAGTTTGTTTACATTTTTTCTACTATTTGCCACTTGCTCTAACACCTAACTTATAATCTAACCTAACCTATAACCTAAACCTAGCCTAACCTAACATGTAACTTAAACCTAACCTAACTGAAGTCCGTTTGCATTTTTAGAAGTACACGAGTCATCTTCGAAGTCTGTTTGCATTTTTTCTACTATTCATTTGCTGCTATCTCTAACCTAAACTATGAACTCACCTAGCCTATAACCTAAACTTAACCTAACCTAACATAACCTATAGCCTAAACCTAACCTATAGGCTAACCTAAACGAATTCCATTTACATTTTTTGAAGTACACGAGTCATCTTCGAAGTCCGTTTGCATTTTTTCTACTATTTTCGCTAGCTCTAACCTAACTTATAATCTAACCTAACCTATAACTAAACCTAACCTAACCTACCCTAACCTAACATAACCTAACTTATAACCTAACCTAACTGAAGTCTGTTTGCATTTTTAGAAGTACACGAGTCATCTTCGAAGGCCGTTTTGATTTTTTTCTACTATTCATTTGCCGCTAGCTCTAACCTAACCGATAATCTCACCTACCCTATAACCGAAACCTAACCTATAGGCTAACTTAACCGTTTGTGTTTTGTGAAGTACACGAGTCATCTTCGAAGTCCGTTTGCATTCTTTCTACTATTTGTCGCTAGCTCTAACCTAACCTATAACCTAAACCTAAACTAACCTAACATAACCTAACCTATAACCTAACCTAACCAAAGTCCGTTTGCATTTTTAAATGTACACAAGTACGTCATCTTTGTTTGGCCACTAATAGATGGATGTTTTGTTCAGACAGTTAGAACTTATGGTATGGTGTGTAAAGCCGCTTAGGTTAGGCTACTCCAAATTGGATTAGGATAGCAATTAGCCATTTTAATCCGCTTAGGGCTAGCCACCTAGGGTTAGCGTCTTAGGACTAGTGTTGGTTTAGCCGCTAATAGATGGCCGTATTTTGGAGTGTTAGGGTGCGCTATGTAAAATTTCTTAGTTTTGTCCACTCCAAATTGGATTAGTGTATCATTTTCCCATTTCAATATGCATAGGGCTAGCCACTTAGGGTTCTATGGATTCTGGTTTGGCCTCTAATAGATGGCGCACCGTGTGCGAACGGTTAGGACACACTATGTAAATCCCCTAAGGTAAAGTGCTCTAAAACATATTAAGGTATCGTTAGGCCATTTAGTCTGCTTAGGGATAGCTGCTAAGGGTTATCGGCTTTAGATTAGCGACTTTTCTTTTGGCCGCTAATACATTACTATATTTGGAGCGTTAGGGTAGGCTATGTAAATCTGCTTACGTTTGGTAACTTTTGATTTGGTCGCTCCAAATCCAATTAGTGTAGCGTTTGGCCGTTTCATTCTGCTAATAGGGTTAGAGGGTTATGGTTTAGACGCTGGTAGATGATCTTGTTTGGACGTTTCATCGATAAGTGTTTAGATTAACATAAAAGTACATAAGTTCTAACTGTCCGAACACAACGTCAATCTATAACCTAAATATAAGTTAACTTAACATATAACCTAACCTAACTTTTTGCGTACAACCTATAACCTAACCTAACCTATAACCTAGCTTGTTGATTAAACTTGACCTATAATCTAGCTAACCTATCCTATAACCCATAACGTAGCTTACAACTTAATTTAACCTTCAATTTAAACCTAACTTAGAACCTAACCTAACATAATTAACGTCCTATAAGCTAACGTAACTTAAGATATAACCTTACTTATAACTGAACATATAACCTATATATACCCTAACCTAACATATGACCTAGACTAAACCTAACCAAAACCTAAAACCTAAACCTCATCAATCGCATAATTTCAAAACCGACATAATTCAAAACAAAATTTCTTCAAAACAAGATTTTTTCATGAACCAAAATGAAGTTTTTTCATAATTCAAAACGAAATTTCACAATATAAACCATAATTTCTTTTCAAGCATTTAAAGTTTCAAGCATTGAATGTTTAAAGCATGAAATTTTCTTTTATCAATATAAAATTACTTTAAATAAATTTAATATGTATTAAAAGTTCAAGCACTCACATGTGGCCTATTTGAGCAAGAAAAGGTGTTGTAAACGCCCTCGAACCTACAAAAACACACTTACACACACCATGTTAAACCCTAAACCCTAAACCTACAAGTAAAGCTGAAAACAATATTACCTTAGTGCTATGGAGTAGTCCACGAGCAAGATTAACACCTCCAATAAGTTGTTTTGCACCTCCGATATTAACATCTCCGATAAGTTGTTTTGCACCAGATTTGTAAGAGGTGAGGAGGAAGAGAGCAAGAGAAAAGGCACAAGAAGAAGAGAAATGTGTAGGGAAAGCCCGCGGGTTTGTTTTTTGCAGTGTGTCGACGGTACAGATATCGGTACAGGCGTCAAAAAAAGCATTCGTATAGACGTCAAAAAATGCATGGGAATAGGCGTTGGAAATTTAAAAATTATTATTTTTTAAAACTGCATTTCCCTCCATACTTACCTACATTTATACCGACGCCCGCCACTGAGGCCGGTAATTTTGTGCCGAAATTTAAGTGACCTCTTGTAGTGATACAAGAACTCTTGCATGATGAGACTATACTCCAATCTGGAGAGATTTCAAATGCTATGTTTGGGAGATAGAGGATGGTGCTAGATTGGAAGGCAATGAGCTACCATAATCAAAAGGTCTGTTAATTGCCTCCACATCCAAGATGTGTATAGGTTCTGGAAAGAGTCCCAGGGTGGTGCATTACCACTAAATATTTGGTGGTTAACCGCCTAATGAAGGATCTTTCTACTACCAAACTAAAGTCCCTGTGATTATAGTTAGAAATGTTGCTCGGTACCAGTGTATGAAGAATATCAAGGTTCATATTAAACAAATGTTGATACGAATGTAGAGTGCTAGAGGAAACTTAATTCAAAGAATTCAAACCCTGCTAGAAGACAAAGCTACCAGTAGTTAAGGGCTACAAAATCAAATGACAATAAGGGAGCAAGAGATGAATTTGAAGAGTCTATTTCATCTGGCCCAAATTACTAGAAAAATGATACACTAGAAAAACCAGGAGATGGTCTTGAATTTTTTGAAATTTGCTCTAGACTCTCAGTTCTCTTATATTCCATCCAGCTAAGGAGGCCGAGCTGCCAATGTTTTTTCTTCCTCTCTATCCAAAACATTGTGAATCCACAAACTAGAAAAGCCACATTAAAATTTTCAATGAGCCGAGCGATTGGTATGAGGGAGCCACAATTGAGTGGACAGCCTGGAACCTGGTGGTGGTAGAGGCTCAAAGGAAAGACCAAGTTCTTAATTTTCTTGGAGCTCTTCACGATTTCAAGGTGAAGATGGGTCAGCGGAGAGTACATATTGATAGCCGTTTTTTTGGCTCTCATAAAATGTTTTAAGAAGCCACTTCACCCTAAAGAAACACCCTAGCAGAATGACTAGGCTCGCTTTTTCATTGTAAATAGTGTGCGTGCATTTAGGGTTTTTATCACATTTGGTTTATCAAATCATTGAGCGAGTCATTGGGCTAGGAGACAAAAAAATAAATTTATAATATTACGGTCCTCTTTATATGTAAATATTTTCTATCCAATAAAGGAACTAAGTATAAAGGTATTTTTTTCAATTTTTTTTTAAATATATAAATAATATTCCTAAGTGTGCATTTTTTCTAAATCTCTTTGCATCCTTTCACAGCATGAAATATTTCTATGTTAGTGTGTACATACCCCATAATATTTATTTTTTACAAAATAAACCCATGCATTTCATCCCGCGCACCCTTGTGGAAGTCAAAATTTGTTTCTACAATGTCACTCACTTTCACTAGATATTTTCTCGCTTGCATATTTTCCTCTTTCACCCAAAAACAAAATAAAATACTCCTATCATGATACTCCTTCATGGGTCCTGCACATATTTTTTTCCATACACCATGTGCTCATGAAGACTAGGGCTAGCAAAAATCCAAGCACTAGGTCTATCATGTGCAATCGTTTTTTATTCTTCAAAATTCATCATCCATGCATGTGGCAAGGGCCACTTGGATTCCTTAGGTCATGGCATGGCTCATGGGGGGCTCACCTTTGGATGTATAAAGAGAATTCAACCAAAAAGGGTCCCACATAAGCACCTTTGCAGTCCCACAATACACAGCTTTCTGGGGTGAATTTTGGCACCCTTCTATCATCCGAGTCAACAAAAGTTGCCAACATACAAAATGAAGCTCGTGAGCTGAATTATTTTACATAAATTTATCATCATTTTTGGAGAAAAGCACGAATTTTGGTGAATTGATTGGTGCGACCTAATCTGCCCACTCTATACACACAAGGATCCTCTCACTCTTCTCTCACATTTTCACACTCCCACCCACATACACACTCATCCCTCTCCATCATCCTTTCAAATGTACATATTTCCATGCCCTCTCACCTTCTTCACCATCTCTCCTTCCCATCTTACCACCATAGCCTTCTACATACACATATGCTCTCATACCGTTCTCTACTATCGCGAAATTACAATTTCATGTTAACTCCTCTAAAAGGCATGAATTTTTAGAACTTTATCCTTGCATAACCTCTACAGATCAGAGGTTTTTCATCAATAATCCTCATCTTCTTCGTGGAGATCAACCGTGAAGGCTGTGCAAGAAGCAGAAGTAGAAGAACAAGAACCGGCGGTCATTTTCATAAGGGTGAGTCTATAATTCTTGGAGGTTTCACCAATCTTAAGAGCTCATCCACCTCATTCACCCTTGGTTACTCGACAATCAAGTCATCATCACTTTTGTAAATATGCCACTAACATTTTCTAGTGATCACTAACAACTAACCCTTCTTGTAAATTGCACCCTCTACTATCTACTAGAGTAGGCACCTCCAAGTTACTCATCTCACTCTCAATACTAATTCTCCCCCTTGAGCTTACATCCATGTGGCTTAAGGGATAAGAAAGACCCACTCCCATTTAAAAAAATCAAAATATTTCCTAATCTCTTGTTTTGTCAATAAAATTGATTAGAACTAATCCTAATCAAAGCTTCCGAAAACTTATAAATAGAACCCATCTCTCCTTGTAAAAGGTATATCTACACCATTGCACACTAGATTGAGCGTAGCACATGCCAATTCTATCTTGGTTGTAAGGAGAGAGAAAGCTTTCTATACACCATCACTTTGGTGCATAGAAAAGCTTGAGCTAGTTGAGTGAGTGCGAGTAGAAGTTGTTCTTTCTACCATTGTTGTATCTACCCCAACATCAATGAATTGGTAGTTTTGGGTGCAAATTCATGTCCAAAGGCTCACGCTTCTCCTCGAATTTGGCTTGGCAAACTCATTCAGCTTCATAAGGTGACTTGTTTCATTGAAGGTTGTTGTTTTGTTGCTTGTCCTTGTGATTCATTGGCTATTGTTGGTTGGCTACTATTGTAAAAGGGTGGATGGTGAGAGGGCTCCCATAACCCTAAGACAATGTGCTAGTGATGCTTTAAGCAAAACTTGTCACTGGAATCTGCAAGCTCTAGGTGCCTTCTTGTGCAAATCATAAGGTTGAGGCTAAGTTGTACACCATCTTTCTCTCTCTGTCTCTCTTGTGTTTTAATGCGTGAGAGTGTTCCATTGGTGTTAGGGTTAGTGTAATGTCCTTACTTGATTTTGGGTTTCTCTAACAATTCTCCTTTTTTTGCGTCCTAGTTCGCTTTTAAGCTAGGTGGTGCCCCTTGTGAAGTTGGGTTTTGGATGTGGTTTTGTTGTTTTGTTGTACTTGTGGTTGCCCCAGCCTCAATTGAGCAGCACAGGAGCCTTGAGGGGTGTTTAGAGGTCGCCTCTCTTGTTGCCTGCCCTAGACGGCCTCAATTTTGGTGCCCCACTGAGGACGAGTGGTTGTGTTAGCATACACAAGGTAAGTCTTCAAAAACTAGTTGTGTTTACATGAACATTCCACCACCTCCTAATCCTGCTCATGCAATTCAATTCCATCAATTTCATTGGGTGCAAGGGATTAGGATAAATGTTCACATTGATAGGAATTTTTTTTTTCAACAATGTATTGTATTCATCTTTGGTGCTGAAGCATTAAGAGATATTCTACAATCCCCAAATCCTATTATACTCCCACTTGTAGACTATAATGTCTCTTTTGATGTGCATGTGTTTATCTTATTTTAGCTAGGTTAATGAATCAAGAGGACTTGTATCGTACATTCATTCCTTTGGCTAGACAAGATGTGTATGTAGTAGTTGGCACAAAGTTACAATTTCAACATGTTTTCCGTCGTATGTTTGAACCTAGGCAAGTAGCGGCTATCAATGCCTCAGTCAATCCATTCATTTTGCCATTGATTGGCTACGATCTAAGCTTTGATGTTTACATTTTCATTCTACTTTGAAATTTGATTTTGCAAAAAAAAAGAAAAAGAAATTTTTGAGTAAAACCAGCAACATGGATACAAGTAGGCAAATGAGTGGCTACCCCTTGTTCTTTGGAGAGCCTAGGGAGGATGTAGAATTATTCTTAGCAAATTTCAAAATGTCTTGCCATATCAAGAAGATAGTAACTGATCAAGAACGTGTAGAAATGTTTGAGGTAGTCCTTAGGAAAGATGCTAGCACTTGGTTTGACTCTTTGCCTGAGGAAGTTAAGGGGAATTACATGAAAGTTTTGAATCGTTTCAAGAAATACTTCTTTGATCCCCAAAACACTCAAAAATTATGGCAAGACATTGTTTCTCACAAGCAAGAAGACTTAGATGACTACTACTTGTACAAGCAAGAGTTTCTACTACTTGTACAAGCAAGATTTTCTACGTCTTTGGGCTCTATGGATACGAAATGTTGCTAACCCTGGTGATGGTGCAGAATTTCTAAAGAAGGAAAGGTTCATAGCCGGACTCTTTCCCGACCTTAAGGTAAAAGTAGAGGCGGGTGCACCTGCTACTTTTGATGCAGCTGAAACTAGGGCTACTGAGAAATATAGGAAACTCAAGTGCTTAAGGGGAGAGGTTCCAATACAAGGTCTTAGACCCAAAGGTAAGTCACAAGCATCAACATCTAGGGAGCTTCCTAAGGTAACGACAGAAGTGATTGAGAAGTTAAATGAATCTTTAAGCAGTCTGTCAATTCACCTTGCACAAGTTGTAGGTCCAAAGGGACAAGCAAAGAAGTCAGAGGAGCGAGATCCACGACCTAGGAGAGTCTTGCAATGTTGGAATTGCGAAGAGTCTGGACATGGAATGTATAATTGTCCTTGGCCCCGTGGGGATCCAGGGATACCTAACTTGAATTACCCAGTGATGAATGAAGGTGAAGGAGCTGGTCAACAACCGAGGCTTCTACAAAGGCCAAATGGACCAACACCACGTCCACAAGGCGTGGAAGGAATTCCACCTTTGCCTGACTGTAAGGTCTCTACTTTCAAATTTCACACAAGTTCTATTATGCATTTGAATTTTTTTTAACCATCACTCATTATTTAAGATATTCAAGTTCAAATTATGAATCGTAGGTTGAGAAAACCTAGAATTTAAAATTTACGCTACAAAATTCTGACATGTTTAGCTATATGAATCACTAATTAACTTATTGTAAGACTTATTTACTGATTGTAGAATTTTCTTTTACTACTGTAAAGTTAATATAAGACTGTAAAGTTTAACTTCAAAATGTAAAGTAAATTATCATTAAGAAAATAAAAATAATAATTATAAAGACAAAAGAATACACAAGGATGACAAATGAAGGCACATGGATTACATAGGAGGGGACAAAGTGGGACACACTGTCACATGAAAAAGGAGAGGCTACTCTTGACTAATCTTAATGAGGGGGGCCTTGTGTGGCCTTATCTTTTGATGATAATGACAAAGTGGTCAAGCTCATGGGTACCAAAAACGCGGGTATGATTTTTGGAAAAAAATAAAAAAATAATTATTTTTTTTTAAATTGAAAACAAATTTAATTTTAAAAAAAACAAAAAACAAAAAAAGTTGGACATTTTTCTTTCTGCTATAAATAGAGCATCCGTGCTCACACTTTAGACATAGAGATTGCCTCTATAGCGCTCACGAAGTGCTGCCACTTCTCTTAGAGAGAAGGCGTCCACAAACCACTAAGAGAGTAAAAACTCTAGTGGACTAATAAGTACAAAAAAATGGCTCCAAAGCGTGCTCGAACACAAGGCGCTAATGATCATGAAGCCGGTATAAGTAACGGTGGAACTCCTGCGGAACATGCTATGTATCCACCAATCAGACCAATCCGAGCTATGGTACAGGTTAGTATTGCAGTTTCAAATTATGCATCATTGCATATGCGAGACCATAGGAATATATTATTTACCTTATGAAAAGAAAACATGGACCGAAACCACAGGGCTTAACCCCAAGAAACTCGTCATATGTTTGACAAGTAGGAAAGATTTTCTGGCTAAACTGGTTGCTATAGGAAAGAATGTTTGTCCAAAACCTTCGGTATGGTTTCTCTCAAGTCTCTCTACTTATTAGCGCTGGTATTATGTGGCAGTTGCCGAGGCGTGAGATGACGTCCAGGATGGCACCGCTGATGCTGTGGTGGGAGTACACCTAGATTAGCCCAGCTGGATACTGCGGTTTTGTTTTGCTGTGGCGTGAGGATGACGCCCAGATAGGCACCGTTGTTGCTGTGACGGGAGTACGTCCAGATTAGCACAACGAATACTTGTCGAGCGGTATGGGACGCTCATGAGGACAAGAGTTTTTTTAAATAATGTATATACCGATCGGACATAATAGCGCCAGTAGAGATTCTTGAGTGAACCTAATCCAAGGGTTGTTGGTTTAAAATTGGATGACTTCTTGTTTGACAATTGTTTGTAATACTGTTTGAAGGGCTGTTTTAACGAACCAGTATCATAAATAAAATAAAGGAACATGTATATTTTAACAGTGTGGTAGTAATTAGATAACAAAAGAAGGGTGAGTGTGGTGTGGAAAGTGGGAGAATGATACCCCGACGGTATCATTCTATGGACGGGTGGACCCGATGAGTCGGGTAACTTTCCAATGCTAGATTTTTTTTTTAGTCATAAATCTTAAAAGAGACAAACCTTGGCGGCTGTGCTTCTGAAACATGGAGAAAAAAGCGCACAGGTTGGTCACTCTAAGATTTATACTTTTAACTATAATTGATTATAGATAGTTTTTAGATAGGGTTATGGTGGTCACGCTCCGCCATAGCGAGATAGAATCAATCCTTCACTAACGGTTCATGCCCATGGCTACGTAGTAGCTAAGGCAATGTCCGTTGGTTTTTCCTTATCACGATTGGAGACCTATCAAAGGTACTTCGCTCCTCTCGACAAGGGGCAGGGACCTCACACTGGTATCAGAGCCTAGGTTAAAGCTTGGGGAGATTTTTAGATTGATGTTTGGATATTGAAGAATGCGAATGTTTGAAATAATAGAAGAACCTAGAAAAATTGTTTTGAGTTTTTATATGGTATTGAAGACTGAACTTTCCTGGTACAGGAAAATGTTCATTCAACCTACCAGAAATTCCAGGTATCCACCATCATGTTTGAAAATGCATGTCAATCACCAAATTATCAGTTTCGAAAAAGGGTGATGATGATTTTGAATAGGGTGTTTGCACCACCTATTCCAAGGGTGCATAGAGGATGGGGTATCAGTTGGAGTCCATCTGGAGGAATCTATACCATCGATGCTGACAAGATATGGTGCATGGATACCAATCTCAAGAAACTTCGTTGGGCAGAGGAGTTAAAAGTCATCGAAGTTTATCTTTTCCTTGGTACTAAGAATCCGGATGCTACCATTACCTTGGGAGGAGAAAAGATATCTAAAACTCAATGGGTCTATAACCAAGTTACAAAAGTTATCCATGGTGGTAGGATTCAACCCATATGTGTATCTCGTAGCTTTCAAGGGTCAAAGGAAACTTATTATTTTGATCCTTTAGCCTATCCTTTTGTAGTCACTAAACTCAAAATATAGAGACATTACAATCCTCGTACCTAAAGACTACCAACCTTGGTAGCAGATAAAATGTGTATATAAATAAAGTTTGGATTAATATTATCTTTTGTTTGTATTCTTGTCTGATCAAGTCTTGCCTTAAAGTGGATTAAAGTTAGAGTATCCAATAAAGTTTCACTTAATCTATATTGCACAGAGTGCGGTGTACACATCTCTTCAAGAGAAAAAGCTACTTCTCAAGCAAGCTAAACTTCCCTCTTTCAAAGGGGAGGGAGCCCTAGTTGAGCGCGATGCTAAAGTGTGGCTCGAAGCGATGGAGGATTATTTTGTTGCTGTTGGTACTACTCTCGATAACCAGGCAATGTTGGCTATGTTTCGTCTCATGGGGGATGCCAAGCTTTGGTGGAAACAACACTGCAAAGATAATCAAGTAGCTCAAAACACTCAAACTTGGGAAGACATTAAGTATGCTATCAAAGGACGTTATCTTCAACCCGCACACGAATCCCTTAAGATGAATGAATTCTTCAACTTATGTCAGTTTCATCTTACAGTGGAAGAATACTACTCCAAATTTGTAACTCGTAGCCCATTCTTGCCAAGGGCTAAATGCTCCTTTAAATACACGTCTAGAAGCCATGAGGCCTGTAAATTTTCAAGATGCTCTTTTAAGAGCTAAACCCTTAGCTAAAGAGATGTCAAACTCTCAAAGGGTACGAAATGGAAATTTAAGGAATGCTGGAAGGAGAGGACGGTCTATGATGTGGAACCAAAGGCAAGTTCACCCAGTTCACCAAACTCATCCAATAGTTGCAGCTTCAGCAAATGGAGCTTAAAATGAAGATCTTAGATGCTATGAATGCAATGAGCTAGGACATTTCAGGAATGTATGTCCTAGGCGAGTCTCCGCAACAAATACACCTAATCAAGCTAGAGGACGAGGCCAAATAATAAATCGTGGAGGAAGAAATGGAGGACGAGGTCGAGGGCACGGAATGGCTGCCAGAGTCAATGCTATCATAGGAGAACCAACATTGCGAGAAGAACAAGAGGAAAGAGCAACTCTACATGCTGCAATTGATAACCCAAGAGCAAGACAACAATATGCTGTCATTCAAACACGTGCAAATCACCAAGGGGAAAAATTTGAGCTTCTTATTGATTGTGGTAGTACTCATTCTTTCTTGTCACCTTAATGTTTAAGGAGGTTAGGACTTAATCAACACCCTGCAAGAAAGATGAGAGTTGAATTAGACAATGGAAAGGAGGTGTTATCTCAGTACACTGTGGGAAAAATAGATTTCAAGTTAGGAGAATACTCTACTTCTGCTACTTTTCGAACCTTACCAATAGGAATCTATGACGGAATTCTTGGAATGGATTGGTTAGCCAGTCATAATGCCAATATCCATTGTGCCCAAGGAAGTGTTACTTTTGTGGACAACCTAGGTCAAGAAGTTACTATTCAAGGCCAGAATGGACGACCAAAAGCTTACTTGGTCAAAGCTAATTGTCTTTTGAAATGGTTACGCAAGGGTCAACAAATTTTTGTAGTCAAGATAAACAAAGTAGAAAAATCTTCTTCCAACCCTGAACCAATGTGGCTAGAAGAATTTTCGGATGTTTTCCCTGCTGAACTTTCTGAACTACCACCACCTAGGGAGGTAGACCATGAAATCAAAAATTTTCCAGGTAGTGAACCAATCTCAAGAGTGCCATACAAGATGTCACTTCCAGAGGCTATAGAACTCAAGGAGTAGCTCAAACAGTTGATTGATCAAGGGTTTATTCGACCTAGTACATCTCCATTGGGTGCACCTGTTCTCTTCCAAAAGAAAAAGGATGGCTCTCTTCGACTTTGCATAGATTATAGGGGCTTAAATCAGGTTACCATCAAGAATAAATATCCAATTCCTCGTATTGATGAGATGCTGTACAGATTACATGGAGCCAAAATATTCACAAAGATCGATCTTCGATCTGGCTATTATCAAATTCGAATCCAGGAGGCTGATATCTCCAAAACAGCTTTCAACACTCGTTATGGTCATTACGAATTTACAGTGATGGCTTTCGGACTTACGAATGCTCCTGCAACTTTCAATTGTCTGATGCACGATATCTTTAGAGAATTGTTGGATGATTTTGTCCTAGTATTCTTTGACGATATCTTAATTTATTCCAAATCAGAGGAAGAGCATGAAGAACATGTTAGGAAAGTGTTAGAGCTTTTACGCCGAAATAAGCTGTATGCAAAGAAAAGCAAATGTACCTTCTTTATCCCTAAGGTCTGTTACTTAGGGTTTATCATTTCACCTGAAGGAGTCTCTGTTGACCCTGACAAAGTCAAAGATATTGTGGAATGGCCTCAACCCACTTCACAAACCGAAGTCAGAGGGTTCTTAGGTATCACAGGGTGGTACAGGATCTTTGTAAAGAACTATGCTCTTAAAGCTACACCACTAACTGACTTGCTAAATAAAGGAGCTACGATACTTTGGGAAGAAAAACATGAATCTTGCTTCAAACAGCTGAAGGAGTATCTTGCTTCAGAACCTCTCTTAAAACTTCCAGATTTCACCCAAGAATTCGAGGTGATCACAGATGCTAGTAACCTTGCATTAGGAGGAGTCCTTACTCAAGAAGGAAGGCTTGTAGCTTATACTTCTCGGAAGCTTAGGATTCATGAAGTGAATTATGCTACACATGATTTAGAATTGCTAGCAGTTATTCATGCTCTCAAGCTATGGAGACATTATCTATTGGGACGCAAATTCCAGTTGGTAACAGATCACAAGAGCCTTAAGTGGATTTTTACCCAACCTAACCTTAACATGAGACAGAGGAGATGGATAGATCTCATGCACGAATATGATTTTGATATTAAATTTAGACCAGGTAAGGATAATGTTGTGGCAGATGCTCTAAGCCGTAAAGCTTTTCTGGGGGCAATTTCCATGGCTAACAACCCTATTTTAGACAAGGTCTCCTATGCTGCTGTCAGAGATGCAGATTACCAGATGCTTGCTAGTATCCTACGTGAAGAGAGGGTATCATCAAATCAGCCTAAACCTCTACATTATTCCTTAGAAGATGGGAAAATTTACTATAGGAATCGACTATGCATACCTAAGGATTCTACCCTAAGGAATGCTATCCTATATGAAGCACACGATGGCCCAACTTTAGGACATCCAGGTTATGCCAAAACCATCAATGCAATTCAGAGAAGTTACTATTGGCAAGGTATGAAGGGTGATGTCCTTTGCTATGTCAAGCAGTGTTTGCCTTGTCAAAGGATTAAGGCAGAGAGACTAAAGATGCCAGGTAAATTACATCCTTTAGATATTCCCCAAATGAAATGGGAATGTATTAGCATGGACTTTATCACTGGGTTTCCTTCTATCCAAGCTGGATATGATTCAATCATGGTCATAGTTGACTTGCTTACTAAAGTGGCTCACTTAATCCCAGTCAAGACAACCTTTACAGCTTTAGATATTGCTCGTCTATTTGTGAAAGAGGTTTTTAGAATTCATGGTTTACCCAAGAGGATTGTCAGTGATCGTGATGCCAAGTTTACTTCAAAGTTTTGGGTGTCATTGTTTCAAGCTATTGGAACCCAATTATGTTTTAGTACTGCTTATCATCCTCAAACTGATGGCCAAACTAAAAGAGTTAATCAAGTAATTGAAGACATCCTTAGAGCCTACTGCAATAGAGAACCTCGCAAGTGGATTCAATACCTACCCTTGGTAGAGTATGCATACAATTCCTCTACTCATAGAAGTATTGGAATGACACCTTTTAATGATCTTTGTGGTCAAGAATGTTTATCACCTCTTAACTTTTCTGACCCCACTATAAGGGTAGAAGCCTCAAAGAAAATGCTTGAAGAAATGGAAGCTCAAACCAAAGCTATTCGAAGGGATATTCAAGCGGCTCAAGATCGACAAAAGAAGTACGCCGACTTAAAAAGATCTGATCGGATTTTCAAAGAATGTGACAAAGTTTTCTTACGAGTAAAACCCAAAAAGAGCAATCTATCTCTTGGAAGGTATAAGAAGCTTAGCTACCGATATTGTGGACCTTACGAAATAATCAAGGTTGTAAGTGATCAAGCTTATAGACTAAAACTCCCTTCTCATCTCAAAGTGCATGATGTATTTCATGTAAGTCTGTTAAAACCTTATGTATATAACCCTGAACATGTCCTTGATGATGAGCAAATCATTTTACCTGCTCAAGATGTTCTACAACTCCAACCTGATACTATCCTAGAAACTCGAGAGAGAAAGCTTAGGAATAGATCCATCAAAGAACATCTTATCTTATGGAAGGATTTCCCTATAGAAGATGCTACTTGGGAAGATGAGACATCCCTTCTTAAGGATTACCCTTCACTGTTCTTGAGATGAGAACATCTCAAATTCTAAGTTGGGGAGATTGTAAGGTCTCTACTTTCAAATTTCACACAAGTTCTATTACGCATTTGAATTTTTTTAAACCATCACTCATTATTTAAGATATTCAAGTTCAAATTATGAATTGTAGGTTGAGAAAACCTAGAATTTAAAATTTACGCTACAAAATTCTGACATGTTTAGCTATATGAATCACTAATTAACTTATTGTAAGACTTATTTACTGATTGTAGAATTTTCTTTTACTACTGTAAAGTTAATATAAGACTGTAAAGTTTAACTTCAAAATGTAAAGTAAATTATCATTAAGAACATAAAAATAATAATTATAAAGACAAAAGAATACACAGTGATGACAACTGAAGGCACATGGATCACATAGGAGGGGAAAAAGTGGGACACACTGTCACATGAAAAAGGAGAGGCTACTCTTGACTAATCTTAATGAGGGGGGGCTTGTGTGGCCTTATCTTTTGATGATAATGACAAAGTGGTCAAGCTCATGGGTACCAAAAACGCGGGTATGATTTTTGGAAAAAAATAAAAAATAAAAATATATTTTTTTATTAAAAAAATATTTTTTTTTTAAAAGTTGGACGTTTTTCTTTCTGCTATAAATAGAGCATCCATGCTCACACTTTAGACATAGAGATTGCCTCTATAGCGCTCACGAAGTGCTGTCACTTCTCTTAGAGAGAAGGCGTCCACAAACCACTAAGGGAGCAAAAACTCTAGTGGACTAATAAGTACAAAAAAATGGCTCCAAAGCGTGCTCGAACACAAGGCGCTAATGATCATGAAGCCGGTACAAGTAACGGTGGAACTCCTGCGGAACATGCTATGTATCCACCAATCGGACCAATCGGAGCTATGGTACAGGTTAGTATTGCAGTTTCAAATTATGCATCATTGCATATGCGAGACCATAGGAATATATTATTTACCTTATGAAAAGAAAACACGGACCGAAACCACGGAGCTTAACCCCAAGAAACTCGTCATATGTTTGACAAGTAGGAAAGATTGTCTGGTTAAACTGGTTGCTATAGGAAAGAATGTTTGTCCAAAACCTTCGGTATGGTTTCTCTCAAGTCTCTCTACTTATTAGCGCTGGTATTATGTGGCAGTTTCCGAGGTGTGAGATGACGTCCAGGATGGCACCGCTGATGCTGTGGTGGGAGTACACCTAGATTAGCCCAGCTGGATACTGCGGTTTTGTTTTGCCGTGGCGTGAGGATGACGCCCAGATTGGCACCGTTGTTGCTGTGACGGGAGTACGTCCACATTAGCACAAAGAATACTTGTCGAGTGGTATGGGACACTCATGAGGACAAAGGTTTTTATAAATAATGTATATACCGATCGGACATTATAGCGCCAGTAGAGATTCTTGAGTGAACCTAATCCAAGGGTTGTTGGTTTAAAATTGGACGACTTCTTGTTTGACAATTGTTTGTAATACTGTTTGAAGGACTGTTTTAACGAACCAGTATCATAAATAAAATAAAGGAACATGTATGTTTTAACAGTGTGGTAGTAATTAGATAACAAAAGAAGGGTGAGTGTGGTGTGGAAAGTGGGAGAATGATACCCCGATGGTATCATTCTGTGGACGGGTGGACCCGATGAGTCGGGTAACTTTCCAATGCTAGAATGTTTTTTTAGTCATAAATCTTAAAAGAGACAAACCTTGGCGGCTATGCTTCTGAAACATGGAGAAAATAGTGCACAGGTTGGTCACTCTAAGATTTATACTTTTAAGTATAATTCATTATAGATAGTTTTTAGATAGGGTTATGGTGGTCATGCTCCGCCATAGCGAGATAGGACCAATCCTTCACTAACGGTTCATGCCCGTGGCTACGTAGTAGCTAAGGCAATGTCCGTTGGTTTTTCCTTATCAGGATTGGAGACCTATCAAAGGTACTCCGCTCCTCTCGACAAGGAGCAGGGACCTCACACTGACCCAAATGTCAATGTTGTAGAAGTCACACAATCCAAAGAGGGTGACATTGAAGCAAATGGAATCGAACGTGGGGCGGGGAAAAGGTAAGGAAAAGGAAGGAGTAACATCACAATGTGACCATGGACGAGGAAAGGAAGCAAAGGAAGCCAAGAGGACCCGGCGCCGCATCAACATTCAAGACATTCCTCTTGGACATGGTATGGCTCCCTACAACATTATGGAGGACATGAGAGGTAAAGGTCCAAGCATATCATGGCCTCAATTTCTTGCATTGTGCCCACAAGTTAAGAGGGAGTCAACAAAGGCAGGTAGCACTAGGAGAAGGACAAAAGAAAATGTTCCTATTGTTAAAATTGCACATGCCCAAATGAATGAGGATAGTACACCTGTGCTAGATTGATATATCAAGGGAGAACTAGTTAGGAAGGGTCTAGTGGATGGGGGCGCACAAATTTGCATCATGACAGAGGACTTATGCAGAGACTAGGCATGCACATTCATGAAACGCCTGAAGTCAAAGTAAAAATGGCAAATAATAGCAAGGCTACGTGTTTGGGAGTTTGTAAGAATGTTTATGTGGAAGCTTTTGGCATTAAGAAGGCTGTTGATTTCTATGTTATGTCTACAAGGGGAAATGGCTATCCATTTATCCTAGGTAGACCGTGGCTAATGAGGATGCGAGCTTTACAGGATTGGGAAACTGGAAAGTTGATTTGTAGGAATGACAATCACAAGAAGGTTGTCTTTGACATGAAGGAGCAACGTCAAGAGGAGCTTCAGGAGGAATCTTCTCAAAGTGAAAGCGGGGATGATTGGACCGATGACACCTCGAAAGAAGAAAGCAGTGGTAGTACTACGGAGGAGGAGTCATCCATTGAAGTCATGGGTGTAAGTTTTAGGCCAAATAACGAAGAGACATCTTGAAAAGGTTTAAAAGAGGTAGGCCCCCAGGAGAAGCAAAGTTTGCATGATGAAGAAATGCTAGATGGTATGTTGTCAAAGACTCTTACTTGGGAGGAAAGAGAGGAATTCAAAAGCGTGCTAAAAAAGTTTCCTAGGCTTTTTGCTAAAGATTACACAGATGTACGTGGAGTGGATGCCATTCAACACAAGCTCGAGCTGAAGCTAGAGGCCAAACCTAAAGCACAAAAGCTACGAAGGTTAGGAGTCATCAAGGAGCAAGAACTACTCAAAGAGGTGAGGAAGCTTCTAGCAGTAGGGTTCATCTACCCAGTGGATAATTCAAAGTGGGTCTCTCCTGTTGTTGTCACTCCTAAGAAAAACGGCAAGTGGAGGGTGTGTGTGGATTATCGTCCACTCAATGAGGCAACAAAAAGAGATCACTTTCCCCTCCCATTTCAGGATGAGATACTAAATGAGGTAGGTGGTCATGAGAAGTACACTGTGTGTGATGGCTACTCAGGCTACTTTCAAATAGGGATTGCTTTGGAGGAACAATTGAAAACAACCTTCATCACTCCTTGGGGTTGTTATGCTTTTAGAGCTATGCCATTTGGCCTGACAAATGTTTTCATGAACATGGTGTTTTGAGCATTCTTTGGAAAGTCAATCAGGGTGTTCATTGATGATTTCTGCATTTATAGCTCAAAATCATTGCATCTACAAAAGGTAGAAGAAGGTTTAAAAAAACTTTATGACATGTGAGATCAACTCAACCCCGACAAGTGCCACATAGGTGAGGATGAATTGATCTTGCTTGGTCACAAGGTTTCCTATAAAGGTATTGAGGTGGATCTAGCAAAGGCAAAAGCTCTCATTGAGCTATCATCACCAAAGAGTCTTAAGGAGGTCATCTCATTCATTCAAAAGGTGAAGTATATGTCACGCTTCATTCACTTAGCCTCAGAGTTACTTCACCCTTTGCAAAATTTGACACAACAAGTAGAATTTGCATGGTCTGATGATCTTGAAGAGTATTTTTGTAATATTAAATTCATTCTGTTAGAGCTACCAACACTCATGCCTCCTTGTTGGGAGTACACATTCTTTGTTAGATCTAGTGTTGGGAAGAAAACTATTGGTGCAGTTTTATTACAACAAGATCCCCATAGTACCAGGATGCGACCCATCTACTTTGCTAGTAGGGTCATGAATGCTTTAGAAAGAGGCTACACGGAGGCTGAACTCATGATGCTTTCTCTCATGTTTGCAGTAAGAAAGTTTAGATCCTACTTGCTACCAAAACCTTTTGTAATTATCACAGCAGAAAATTTGTTCCCTTGGGTGTCATCTCAAATGAATCTTAGTACTAGGATCTCAAAGTGGATTATGGAGCTGCAAGAGTTTCAATACTCTTTTAAGGTATAAGATAAGTGTGCATGCACAAATGGCAGGGACTCTCACTTATAAGGTACATGAGAAGGAAATAAAGGTGCCTGAAGTAAAGACCTTACCATTGCCACCACCTAAAATTATTCCTAATGCTTTTACCTTGTTCTTTGATGGAGCTTTTCGACGAGCCACATGAAAATCAAGGGGAGGGCTAGTATTGCTCAACCCAAGTGGAGAGGTGGTCATGAAAGAGAAGGTCAATCTACCAGGTTCAACTAGCAACAATGAAGCGGAATACGATACACTACTTCATGGTTTGAAGATGTACATTGGCCAAGGTATAGAACATCTCATGGTAAAAGGGGATGCACTTCTCATTGTGAAGCAAATTCTAGGTATTTGGGCTTGTAAGAATGAAAGGCTAAGGCAAAAGGTTTATGCCATCCGTAAACTCTTCAATCAATTTGAAGAAGTACAATTGTATCATATTCCTAGGAAACAAAATGAAGATGCTGATTTACTTGCCCAAAATAAAATTGCATGTGTTGAAGGTGAAGTGCAGGTCATCATGGTAGAAATAGTGATTGAACAACCAAGGTACCAGGGGATGGAGTCATTGCCTCCCATTGTGAGCTACATTTTAGAGAGTGAGTTTCCAGAAGGATTCACAAAGTCTCAAAAGAGGAGGCTCATTAAGAAGGTGAGGTCATATTTGTTTTTGTAAGGTGTCCTCTACCAAAGAGGAAAAGATCAAGTATGCAGGAGAGTACCAACAACCAAGGAGATTCCAGCCATTCTTGAAGGTTTGCATGAGGAAACGTGTGGTGGTCATTTTGCATAGGAACTCACTGCAAAAAATATTTTGCTTGCCGGATATGTTTGGCCAAGCTTGCACATTGATGTTCAACATTGGTGTAAAAGCTACCACAATTGTCAGATTAATGGAAACAAGCGTCTGTTACATGGTCCACGTCAGTTAGTCCTTGCAAATGGTTAGTTTGAAAAATGGGGCATTGATGCTATGGGTCCATTACCTAGGACTAAAAATGGATAATTGTATATCTTGGTGGCCATAGACTACATGACTAGGTGGGTAGAAGCTCAAAGTGTGGCAAGAGTGAATGAGAGGACAGCTAGCAAGTTTGTGTACACTCACATTTGTTGCAGATTTGGCACACCTTTGGAGATTGTTTCTGATAATGGTCCAGGATTTAGGAAGGGCTTGCTCACAGAAGTTTGTGATGAGCTTCACATTCTACATCGGCATAGCACACCCCAATATCCTCAGTCAAATGGTTTGGTAGAGAAGGCTAATGGCATCATTGCAGGAATCATCCGAAAGATGGTAAAGAACAAGACAAAGCTATGGGATGACTTCTTGGATGAAGCATTGTGGGCCTATCAAACTACTTACAAGGAAGCGACAGAGTTCACACCCTTCCACCTAGTCTATGGTCAAGAATCTTTGCAACCCATCGAGCTCAACATTCCAACAATGCGACTTCATGGAAAGGTGGCACAAGGAGAAGAAGCGGCATGGGAAGTTTGCCTTCTCATCCTAGCACAACTAGAATGGAAACATGAGGTGGCTTATGAGTGCTATCAAAGAAAGGCTATGCAAATAAAGGACAAGCTCGACAAAAAGGTGAAAGACAAAGGGATCAAGGAAGGATATTTGGTGCTAAGGTACGATAATCGCCTTGACAATCGCTTTGATGTGAAGTTCAATACTAAATGGCAGGGTCCCTACATTGTAAAGAAGGCCTATTTTTCATGCTACTATCAACTCATGGATTTGGATGGAAAGGAGCACCCCAAGAAGGTGAATGGGTATTGATTAAAGCCTTACTTGAGTCGAGTTCTACCAGAGGATCTACAAGAGCAACAAACAACTAAAATATCATGTAAGTCTTTGAGCTTGGTACTACAAGATAAAGATTCGTTTAACGCACCAAATATCACGAAGGATCAAAAAACACTGTCATTGGAAGGTATGTCTTTTGATGGTACATGAATGTACCATCATCTAGGGGAGGGCTAAATGATAGCCATTTTTTCGGCTCTCATACAATGTTTTAAGAAGCCACTTCACCCCAAAGAAACACCCTAGCACAATGACTAGGCTCGCTTTTTCATTATAAATTATGTTCGTGCGTTTATGATTTTTATCACATTTGTTTTATCAAATTGTTGAGAGTCATTGGGCTAGGAGACAAAAAAATAAATTTATAATATTACGGTCCTCTTTACATGTAAATATTTTCTATCAAATGAAGGACCTAAGTATAAAGGTTTTTTTTTCAAAATTTTTGTATTTATATAAATATATATTCCTAAGTGTGCATTTTTTCTAAATCTCTTTCCATCCTTTCACAGCATGAAATATTTCTATGTTAGTGTGTACATACCCCATAATATTTATTTTTTACAAAATAAACCCATGCATTTCATCCCGCACCCTCGTGGAAGTCAAAATTTGTTTCTACAATGTCACTCACTTTCACTAGATATTTTCTCGCTTGCATATTTTCCTCTTTCACCCAAAAACAAAATAAAATACTCCTATCATGGTATTCCTTCATGGGTCCTACACATATTTTTTTCCATACACCACGTGCTCATAAAGACAAGGGCCAGGAAAAATTGAAGCACTAGGTCTATCATGTGCAATTTTTTTTTATTCTTCAAAATTCATCATCCATGCATGTGTCAAGGGCCACTTAAAATCCTTAGGTCATGGCATGGCTCATGGGGGCCTCACCTTTGGATGTACAAGGAGAATTCAACCAAAAAGGGTCCCACATAAGCACCTTTGCAGTCCCACAATACACAGCTTTTTGGGCAAATTTTGGCACCCTTCTATCATCCAAATCAGCGAAAGTTGTCAACATACAAAATGAAGCTCGTGAGTTGAATTGTTTTACATAAATATTTCAGCGTTTTTGGAGAACAGCACGAATTTTGGTGAATGTTTTGGTGCCACCCAGTCTGCCCACTCTATGCACACAAGGATCCTCTCACTCTTCTCTCACATTTTCACACTTCCACCCACATACACACTCATCCCTCTCCATAATTCTTTCAAATGTATAGATTTCCATGCCCTCCCACCTTCTTCACCATCTCTCCTTCCCCTCTTACCACCATAGCCTTCTACATACACATATTCTTTCATACCGCTCTCTACTATCCCGAAATTACAATTTCATGTTAACTCCTCTAAAAGGCATGAATTTTTAGCACTTTATCCTTGCATAACCTCTACAGATCAGAGGTTTTTCATCAATAATCCTCATCCTCATCGTGGAGATCAACCGTGAAGGCGGCACAAGAAGCAGAAGTATAAGAAGAAGAAGAAGAACCGGCGGTCATTTTCATAAGGGCGAGTCCATAATTCTTGGAGGTTTCACCAATCTCAAGAGCTCATCCACCTCATTCACCCTTGGTTACTCGACAATCAAGTCATCATCACTTTTGTAAATATGCCACTAACATTTTCTAGTGATCACTAACAACTAACCCTTCTCGTAAATTGCACCCTCTACTATCTACTAGAGTAGGCACCTCCAAGTTACTCATCTCACTCTCAATAATTCTCCCCCTTGAGCTTACATCCATGTGGCTTAAGGGATAAGGAAGACCCACTCCCATTTTAAAAAATCAAAATATTTTCTAATCTCTTGTTTTGTCAATAAAATTGATTAGAACTAATCCTAATCAAAGCTTCCAAAAACTTATAAATAGAACCCATCTCTCCTTGTAAAAGGTATCTCTACACCATTGCACACTAGATTGAGCGTAGCACATGCCAATTCTATCTTGGTTATAAGGAGAGAGAAAGCTTTCTATACACCATCACTTTGGTGCATAGAAAATCTTGAGCTAGTTGAGTGAGTGCGAGTAGAAGAAGTTCTTTCTACCATTGTTGTATCTAACCCAACATTAATGAATTGGTAGTTTTGGGTGCAATTTCATGTCCAAAGGCTCACGCTTCTCCTCGAGTTTTCCTTGACAAACTCATTTAGCTTCATAAGGTGACTTGTTTCAGTGAAGTTTGTTGTTTTGTTGCTTGTCCTTGTGATTCATTGGCTATTGTTGGTTGGCTACCATTGTAAAAGGGTGGATGGTGAGAGGGCTCCCATAACCCTAAGACAATGTGCTAGTGATGCTATAACCAAAACTTGTCACTTGAATCTGCAAGCTCTAGGTGCCTTCTTGTGCAAATCATAAGGTTGAAGCTAAGTTGTGCACCATCTTTCTCTCTCTCTCTCTCTCTCTCTCTCTCTCTCTCTCTCTCTCTCTCTCTCTCTTGTGTTTTAATGCGTGAGAGTGTTTCATTGGTGTTAGGGTTAGTGTAAATTCCTTACTTTATTTTGGGTTGCTCTAAAAATTCTCCTTTTTTAGCGTCCTAGTTTGCTTTTAAACTAGGTGGTGCCCCTTGTGAAGTTGGGTTTTGGCCGTGGGTTTGTTGTTTTGTTGTGCTTGTGGTTGCCCCAGCCCCAATTGAGCAGCACGTGAGCCTTGAGGGGTGTTTAGAGGTCGCCTCTCTTGCTGCCCACCCCGGACCACCTCAATATTTAGAGCTTGATCAAAATTAACAACTAGCTACTGCAACTCATAGTAGAGGCATCCAAGATACCCTAAAAAAGAGCTGGCTAACGAAGCATCCTCTGAACCTTAATTCAGAGACATGGATGAGGTATTTTTCAAATCTTGGATTAAAAGCGATTAACCTTTGTCTCAAGGATGGATTCACACGGCCTCATAATGTTGTCAACTCGTTAGAGCCTGATTCACTAGGGGCAAAAGGACCCTGTATGACATTTATGACACTTTGTTGCCTCTTTTTAGTGGTGGAAGTTCATATGCAAATTCCAACGAGGCAAATGTACAGCCTATGGGGGTTTTTGAAAATGTTACAGATCATCCTCATACTGATGTAGATGTACATGATGTACTTGATGAGGAAAGGGCTGAAATGAGCATGCTAGAGGTATGCCAAAATGGCTGATGCATACAGTGCGTGACAATAAATTTGATGCACATTTCTAGTTGCACTCACTTAGGCTCTCTCTTGCCATGCATATTATGCACCAAATTGTTATGCTTTGGCTGTGCCTAGCTTACATGATGTTGAGGAACCTCTGTCTTTTGATGAAGCATAGAATTCAAAAAAATGGATGGTTGCCATGCAATCAGAATATGATGCACTTATAGAAAATGACACATGGACTTTATGTGATTTTCCTCCTGGAAAAAATTCCACTAGTACAAAGTGGGTTTACAAGTTGAAATGCAAGTCGGATGGTGAGATTGATCGCTATAAGGCTCAACTTGTTCCAAAGGGTTATGCACAGAAAAAAGGCATAGATTATGAAGAGACTTTTGCTCCCACTTTTTGTATGACTACTCTGCGTTTTCTATGTGCATTGGCAGCTCATTTTGGTTGGGACAATATTGTTACTGCTTTCTTGAATGGTGACATTTTCTAGGAATTCATGTAATGCAGCCTCATGGTTTTTTCAAGAAAGAATAAGAGGATAAGGTGTACAAATGTAACAAAGCTTTGTATGGGTTGAAGCAATCTCCTCGTGCTTGGTCTGAGAAAGCTAACACTCATTTGGTCAAATGAGGCTTTCGTATTAGTCCAACATAAAGCACACTGTATGTAAAGTGTGAGGGTGATGTACTTCTCATTGTGGTTCTTTATGTAGATGATTTGCTGATCACTGGACCAAATGAGAGACATATTGCTGAATTTAAGGTTGATTTGAATGCTACTTTCAAGAGGAAATTGGACTCAAATTGGGCTGGTTTTTTTAACAGGTGAGTATTCACAAGTGGTTTTTGTTTTATGCTTGGCAGTTCATGTATATCATGGTTGAGCAAGAAGCAACCTACTGTGGCCACTTTGAGTTGTGAGGGCTTAGTATAGGTCTATTGTTTAACTATCTTACTAATTAGAAAAGATTAAAAATCTCTCTACTACTAAGTACACTCTTATATGTTATTATATTGTTGAATAATAGCCTTGCCACCAAAAAAGGGGGTTTTATATTTGTGAGCTTTCATTTTCGAGCTTTTGGAATTGAAACATTATTTTTGAGCTTTTTAACACTTGTATTACACTAATGATATCTTCAAATATTAGTGTGGCATGAGCAAAGTCTACATTAGATTGTACAATTCTTCAATCAACAATCAATCAAATGTAACATGCATGCATGGTTTTGCTTGTGGGAATGCATCTCTTATTAGCCTAGACTGTAACTTTTAAAAAAAGCACCATTTCTAATTAGTTTCGCTTAAACATCAGATTCTAAAGAATAGAAAACAACATACTTTAGAAATCATTTTGATCTTGCGAGTATTTCGAGTGAATATCATGCTTAGTATTTTTTTCAAAAAGAGGCGATATCAGTCAATTGCGAGTTTGAAGTTGGAGGGGAAGGGAGGTCTAGAACGAAGAGGGAGGAGAGAGCTAGCACACAGTGGAGGTACGAGGGCCAAGAGGGCACTCTTCAAAGAAGCCCTAACTCAGCCTTATTCTTGTGTGTACGGTCAAAGATCAATATTGGATGTTTTTGTGAGCTACAAGGTGTAAAATACACATCAGATGTTCCAAAGGGGTAATCTGAATGCATGGAATTGTTTTGAGCAGAAGCTACTAGCTACAACATGAGGGAGGAGTTTGACATGAATCATTTCTCTTGGTGTGGTTTATTAAAATATGAATTTCATGAGCAACATGTTTTGGAGATAGCCATATGGTATGGCAAGGGGCCATTAGATATGGAGAGAAAAGGGTTTTTTGCCTCTAAGTTGCTAGTGTTATATGCTCTAGGAGCTAAGGGAGAGAAAAAGAAAAAACAATTCAGATCTCTAGAAGCAGCATGTCCATGGTTGGTGTACATTTTAGGGAGGAGTTCATATGATGTAAGGTTTTACTTTTATATTATTATATGTTGCTTGCCAAAAAAATATATTATGCAAATCATGTTGAGGTGTCTTAGAGGCATATGAAGCTATGCATAAGAGCTACTTGGAAGTGATGTTGTATTGGGCAGTTTTGTTTGTTGATATGTATGCCAATTGTCAATTCATGAATAGATTTCTAAACGAGGACTACTAGTAAAAATTTACTACACTTGGCAACATAATAGTTAAAATGTATATGAGATGTGGTGCTCTAATAAAATCTCAACAATTGCTCAAAGAGCTCCCCAATTGTGGTGTGGTCCCTTGGTGACCTGTGTGTGTGTGTGTGTGTGTGTGTGTGTGTGTGTGTGTGTGTGTGTGTGTGTGTGTGTGTGTGTGTGTGTGTGTGTGTGTGTGTGTGTGTGTGTGTGTGTGTGTGTGTGTGTGTGTGTGTGTGTGTGTGTGTGTGAGAGAGAGAGAGAGAGTGAGTGAGAGAGAGAGAGAGAGATGAAATGAAATTATCTATTAACATCTTCAAAAGGCCAAAATGACCTATGAGACCATTACTACATACTAGTGAATTTGATACCATGCATGAGTACAAATAAAGACTCAGATACTAAATTGAATCTAGGAGTGTTACTAGCTGGTGGAACTTTGTGGGGTATGTGTCATCATTGATACAATGGGTGATTAATACTAAATTGAATCTAGGAGTGTTACTAGCTGGTGGAACTCTACGAGGTATGTGTCATCACTAATACAATGGGTGCCCAATACAAAAGAGATACAATCGGTGATGAATCCATCCTCATCTGTACTTTGGATGTCGAGATAGTATGGCTTGAATCCTCTAATGTAGTCTCCATCGATGATGTGAAGCTTTTCTCCTAAATTGTGGGCATCTTGATCTCCCTAGCTGCAATGCTCGATCAATGAGAGTACTACGGGCGTGAGTATGAGCTGAGATTTGCAATGGTGGTTTCTCCTCTTATATTTGTGAAGTTTTTGGTGTGAAGAAATAATTAATATATGGGATTGTCTTTTTCCAGATCTCCTCAGTAAACTATCTCTATGTCTGTGTAACTCAAGTAGACATAGTCCAAGACATCTCTGATCCTGATAGCTCATGACTATACAGAAGGGTGCAAAGCCTTCTTTGAGTATACAGTGGAAGCAGCCTAGTATCTTGTAATACAATATGCACTAACATATATAATGAATCTCCGTCTTTGGCTCTATATGGCATAGGAGGAATATCCTATTAGTTTTGGATATCGCTCTTAATCTACCAATCTCAATCTCATGCTGGTGTGAAGATGTCTGTATTTGACCAATGGTACACCTTAACCCATGAGATAGATGTGTATCCATATACTTGGGTCGAATAACAAACCCATCCCCTATGAGTTAGAGAAGATGATCTCTATAGAAAACCATCTTCGTGCCCAACTATGTAACCCATGACCAATGGCACTCCAAGGTTTAAAGACATCCACTATCCTCTGCAAAGCTATTTAATGCATCTAAATGCCGTTGCCATACCCTTTGGTGAGTAAAAAATGAACAAAATATCATCAACATATAACAAGAATCCATGTCCACTACAACACGTCGCACAAACGGTGGAAATACCGATGAAATAAAGTTAGTTCTAAAACTAAAAAGCACTAAAATAGGCCTCGAGAAAGATGCCGGTTTCTGATGTCGGTATAAGTACTGGTATACTTTGCATCAAATAAACTATGAAATGAGCGTCGAAATAAGCTATGAAATAGCCACCAAAAATTGTAAAGGATATCTCGATGCTTGTTCTGAAGTATATACCGGTGCCTGTACCGTACTCTATACCGATGACCAAACCTGTAAATTTTCTTTGGGCAGAGAGGGTTGGGAACTAATGTTGGATGTACTGCAACAAAAGAAAACAACCCTCTTTGCCAAAAGGAAGAGTGCACAAGCAACCACACTCCACCTTCAAGCTGACACTAAAGAGTGAGTGTATGGCAGTTAGCAAGATTATAAGAATAACATAACCACAAAATCAAAATCTTGATCATGGCATAACGGCATAAAGATTTTATAACCATAATTAAAACATGAGTTGAAAACTAAAAGTGTTACCATATACATGTGGTAGTGATGTGTGTGAACACACTAGGACCACCGGGGCATTTTTTCCCTCTTTAGGAGGTTTTTTCCCCCGAGTATTGTATATACGCCCATCACTCTAGGGCTATCTATCTTTCCATTGCACACTAATTTATACACTCTCTATTGTGTGCCTTGATCTTCCTTCATCTTCTCCAAGATGTGTGTGTTTCTCTGCAACCCTAATTCCAACAATTGGTATCAGAGCAGGTTGCGTCCTCCTGGGCTTAGTCGCCAGTTGCTCCAGTACACGCCTGCTCACTTTCTTCGATTTTAGTGAACTTTGGCGAGCGTTCGTAGGGCGACAAATACTTCGAAAGCACTTGTAGAGCTTGGTCTGCTCAGATTTTTTATTTGGGCTCATTTCGGCCTCCGTTTCTAGTACAGGCAGGTCTACACAGGAAATTTTGTCATTTTATGCAAAATTTCTGTAAGTGCCGTTTTTTGCATAATAGGTGCCTTACAGTCTTCTACGGTTTGTGCTATATAGCACGTGTTGTTCCCGCTATGTTTCTCCTATTTTCGGGTAGTTTTTACATCAGGTTTAGCATTTACCATGGCTGACAACAACAACACAGATGTGTTCAAGATGTTTGTTGTTGAGGACAGGTTGGATGGGGACAATTACCCTATGTGGGCTTATATGATGCAACACGTTCTTGTGTCAAAGGGCATCTGGAATATTGTGCAGGGCATTGATGTAAGTCTTGGTTCTGAGGATGTAGGCAATGTTGAGGATGTTGTAGGTCTTGCTGCAAGGATTGTAGCTGTTAGAGTTGTTTTGACTATGGTAGAACAAGCGCATTCGGATGTTAAGGATGCGCAGGCTCATGCATTGATTGCGTTGTCTGTGAAGTGCACCATTGTTCCTCACATCCATTCAGCAAAATCTGCAAAACAGGCTTGGGATATTCTAGCAGGTCTTTATGCAAGCCGCATTAAGTCTAAAATTGCTTTGTTGCGTAAAGAGCTGGAGTTGAAGATTATGCATGAGGAAGATGATATGGACACTTTCCTTGATAGTGTCAAGGATATCAATGAGCAACTTATTTCTGCAGGTGAAGTCATTTCAGACAGTTCCCCTGTGCAGACTGTTCTTGATGCCTTACCAGATTCTTACCAGACTTTTGCTAGTACTTGAAGACTTATGACCCAAGGAAATCCAGAAGTTGTCAAGTTTGATGCATTCTGCACATTGCTATTGCAAGAGTCACTTTCCAAAAAAAACAGGACTAGACAACATCCAGTTGAATAGGCTTTTATTGCTTCTCAAAGAAAGGGTGGTAACAACAATGCATCCACTTCTTATAGTTCTGTTGCGAGTGGCAAAACTTCTGTTCCTAATGCTTCTGCTGGTAGCAATTCGTCTTGCAATTCTAGTGATAAGGGCAAAAAGAAGATGTGTTGCCATTATTATAAAGCCAATGATCACTTGATCAAGTCGTGTCCTAAGTTGAAGGCCAAAGAGGCTAAGAAGAAAGAGGGTGGTTCCACTGCAAATGCTGGTTCCACTACAAATGCATCCATTGTTGAGACTTCTATGAAAGGAGACTGTAATGCTGATGTTGATGCAGAATGGGCTTTTAGTGCAGAGTGCACTTACAATCCTGCCGTCCATGATGCATGCTTGTCAGTTGCTGCAGATTCACATATGTGGTATTTCAATAGTGGTGCTACAAAGCACATTACCTCACATCGTGAATTGTTTACCTCTCTCGAGTTTGTCCCTCATGGGAATTCAGTTGCTTGTGCCAACAATGCCTCTTATCCAGTTCAGGGAGTTGGTAAGATTGTGCTTACTGCTAATAATGGCAGTTCTTTCACACTTGTTGATGCACTTTATGTACTTGGGATCAAGAAGAATCTCTTGTCTGTATTCGCACTTGCTAAACTTGGATTTGTAGTCTGCAAATTTGTGGATGGCAGATGTACGGTTCATGATCTCAGTTTTGGTGATGATGAAATTGTTGCATCTGGCCTTTTGTGCCGTGGGATCTATAAGATCACTTTGTATGACAAGTGTGGACAAAATTTTGAAAATGCTGTTGTAGATTCAAGGGCTATTTCAGATGTAAACATTTGGCATGTGTTAGGAAATAAGACATAGCTAAATAGATAATTGAGTAGATTACTTAATGGAGAGAGACAGGTTTACATACACGAGATTATAGAGTAGAGATAGAGAGTACACACGATATATGTGGTTCACCCAATGTGGTCTACGTCCACGGGAAATCAGCCACTCAATGGCTTTATTACTTCAAAACAAGAAGTAATTTACAAAGGGATGATACCCTTAATAGAGCTCCCGCCTTGCTTCACTCTCACCACCTCATACCCACCTTGTTGCATCAACTTCACACTCACCTTGCTGCATCAACTTCACACTATGAAATGTGTGTAGAAATGGCCTCCTTTTATAGGCCAAAAGGGTTGCCCTCTCTTATGAGAGGCAGCCATGTGTAACCGCCCTTGTGTGAATAAGTCCAAATCGGACCCTCCAATCCATCCATGTGTGGCCGCCCTTGTGTAGACAAATCCGCTTTTGAATTCGGCCACCGGCCATTGAATTTGGCCAGTGGCCACCGGCCATTGACTTCCGACCAGTGGCCACCGGCCATTGACTACCGGCCACCGGCCAACCGACGGTTGTTTTCCGACCACTTTCCGGCCGCCGTCCGCGGCCATAATATTTTGGCGGAAAGCAATATTTCGGTGAGGGAAAAAAAAATTTCCCTGAATTTTGGCTGTGAAAATTTTGGTTTCTGGCGAGTGATTTTCCTTCACACACGTTGGCTTCTCCTCATAATGGGGGCCTTACAAATGTGCATTTTTACCACAGAAAATTACAAGGGGTAAATCAGGCTCCACACTTAACAATCTCCCACTTGGAGACTTATCTCCAAACCAAACCTTTTGACTGCTTTCCATCCTAGCTTCTTATCCTTGAATGTCGATTGAAGATGAGCAAAAGCTCAACTTCTCCTTGTTGACCACCTTTGTAAACATGTCTGCAAGATTTTCACTTGTATGCACCTTTCCTAGCTTTAGCTGTCCCTCTTCCAAAAGAGTGCGTATGGAGTGATATCTCACCTCAATGTGCTTTGTCCTTGAATGAAAGGCTGAATTCTTTGCAAGATGGATAGCGCTTTGGCTATCACTATACAAGACACAATTGTCTTGTTTGAATCCGAGCTCTTCTAAGAATCTGTGAAGCCACAGAATTTCTTTCCTCGCCTCCGTCATTGCTACATACTCTGCTTCCGTTGTAGAAAGTGAGACCACTTTCTGCAGCTTTGAAGCCCAGCTTACTGTTGTGCCTCCAATCGTGAACACATAGCCAGTAGTGCTCCTTCGAGTATCTTTGTCACCTGCCATATCTGCATCAGCATACCCTTCTAGAAAAATATTAGTTCCTCCAAAATACAAAGCATTTCTTGTTGTCCCTTTTAGATACCTAAGTATCCACTTCACAGCTTGCCAATGCTCTTTACCTGGGTTGTCCATGAATCTACTCACAACTCCCACTGCATGTGCAATGTCTGGCCTTGTCTAGACCATAGCATACATTAGAGAACCTACCACTGCAGCATATGAAACTTTAGACATATAGGCTATCTCCTCTTGTGTCTTTGGACACATATCCTTTGTTAGTTTAAAGTGACCAGCCAAAGGTATAGAAACTAGTTTTGCATTTTGCATTGCAAACCTTTCTAGTACCTTCTTGATGTAATCCTCTTGAGATAGCTTTATTGTCTTATTCATCCTGTTCCTTGATATTTTCATACCAAGTATCCTCTTTGCAGCACCTAAATCTTTCATTGAAAAAGATTTAGACAGCTCCTCTTTTAGGCATTTGATGTCCTGCATGTTAGCAGTTGCAATCAACATGTCATCAACATACAACATTAGGATGATAAATTTCCCATCTCCCAAATTCTTTGTGTAGGCGCAGTGATCCAAGTTGCATCTTGTGAATCCATGATCCAACATCCATCGATCAAACTTCAAGTACCATTGTCTTGATGCTTGTTTTAAACCATACAAGCTCTTCTTTAATCTACAAACCATTTTCTCCTTACCTTTTACTTCATACCCCTTTCGTTGAAGCATGTAGATTTCCTCCTCTAAGTCACCATGAGGGAATGCCGTATTTACATCCATTTGCTCGAGATTTAGATCATGAGCAGCCACAAGGCTTAAGACAAGCCTAATTGAATTCATTTTTACAACAGGAGAAAATATTTCATTGAAGTCAATACCTTTCTTTTGAGAAAACCCTTTTACCACAAGCCTTGACTTGTACCTTTTCTTCCCACCTTCTTCTTCCTTCAGCTTGTACACCCATTTGTTTTGAATCGCTCGCTTACCTTTAGGCAACTCAACCAACTCCCATGTTTGGTTGCGATGTAGTGAGTCCATCTCCACTTGCATGCTCTTCGTCCATTCTTCTTTGGATTCATGTTGCATAGCTTCTTCGTATGATTTCGGCTCTCCAGAATCTGAGATCAAGAGATGGTTGAAGGAAGGAACAAACCTTTCTGGAGGTCTACTTGCTCTTGTAGATCTTAGGGAAATAGGTTGAGGCTCCTCATTTGGTTGACGCTGTTGCACATTGTCAGCGTTTGCATTCCTTGAGTCTTCACCGTCCTCAAGCTCCATGTACTCATCATCTGTTTCTTTTGTTTGTTTTCTTTCCAAGTAATCTTTGTACATATTTTGTTCGTTAAAAATTACATCCCTACTCCTTAAGATTTTACCATCTTCACGATTCCATAGGCGATACCCAAAGTCACCTTCTCCATAGCCAATGAAGAAACACTTTTTGGACTTTGCATCTAGATTTGATCTTAGGCTTCTATCTATGTGCATGAAAGCCTCACACCCAAACACTTTGATAAATGCATAATTCACCGACTTACCTGTCCATGCCTCTTCTGGAACTCCCCCATCCAATGCAGTTGAGGGTGACCGGTTGATTAAGTACACAGACATATTACAGCTTCCGCCCAAAGCTCAAGCGGTAGGCCTGCATGTAGCCGCATGCTTCGTGCTCGCTCCATGATTGTCATGTTCATCCTTTCTAAAATCCCATTTTGTTGAGGTGTCCTTGGGGTTGTCCTTTGTCTCTGAATGCCATTGCTAGCACAAACGCTTTCAAAAGCTTGGTTGCAATATTTGCCTCCATTGTCGGATCTGAGGCATTTAACCTTGGTACCTATTTCATTCTCCACAAAGGCCTTCCACCTTTGAAATATGGAAAATACATCGGATTTATTCTTCATGACATAAAACCATGTTTTTCTAGTCGCATCATCTATGAATGTTACATAGTACAATGAGCCACCAAAGGATGGTGTACTTGCACGACCCCAAACATCAGAATGAACCAACTCAAGTTTTTTATTTTTTCTTTCATTTCCTGATTTTTTAAATTTTACCCTCTTTTCTTTACCATAAACACAATCTTCACAGAACTCTAAGTCCACTTCTTTCAAAACTGGTAGAAGCTTCTTTGTTTGAAGGATTTGCATTCCTTTGGCACTTATATGCCCAAGCCGGTAGTGCCACATCGCACTGTCAACTTCTGTAGTTACTGCACAAGCTAAAGGTTGCATGCTAACAGTACACAAGTAAAGTGTACCGACCTTTTCTCCCTTGGCAACCACCAAATATCCCTTTGAGATCTTCCACCGTTTGTTTCCGAATGGAATGTTGTGACCTTCATCGTCCAATTGTCCTGTAGGAATGAAAATTTTGCGAAGAGAAGGAACATGCCTAACATCTTTAAGCTTCCATTAATTTCCTTTATTAGTTTTGACAGAAACTGTACCTTTGCCGACAATCTCACAAGCTTCATCATCTCCCAAGTATACATACCCAAAATTACCTTTGGTGTAGTCTTGGAAATGTTGCTTGTGTGGTGTCGCATGGAATGAAGCCCCGGAATCTACTATCCAGGAATTAGACACATTGTCTAAGGAGAGAATTAGAGCATCTTGCTCTACTTTACCTGCCACATTGGCCTCAGATGTTGGCTTGTTGTCTTGAGACTCTGTCTCCTTCTTCTTCTCGGACTAGCAATCCTTCGTGACGTGGCCCTTCTTTCTGTAGTTCCAACATTCAAGAACTGACTTTGTGCGTGACTTGTTCCGCCTTGAGCGATCACGAACCTTTTGGTTTTTGAACCTTTCCTTAGGCCTTCCTCTTGTTTCCACTGACAGTGCAGCACTTGATGATTCTCCTGTGCTTCTCCTTCGTATTTCCTCGCTTAGGAGAACACCCACAACATCATCAAACTTAAGAGTATTTGTGCCAGAAATAGAATTACTTACAGCCATCACAAGGCTATCCCAACTATCCGGTAGAGATGATAGTATAAGGAGAGCTCGCACTTCGTCATCGAAATTTATTTTCACCGATCGAAGTTGACTTATGTTTGTGTTAAAGTCATTTAGGTGTTTTGCAACTGAACCATTCTCTGCCATCTTTAGATTGAACAAGCGCTTCATAAGAAATACCTTATTGGATGTCGATGGTTTCTCGTAGAAGTCGTCACAAGTGACTTTATCAAGTCCTCCGTGGTCTTCATCTCCGAAACATTGAAGGCCACCGTTTACGCCAAGCTTAACCGAATTGTTCCCAGTGCCTTTTGATCAAGGACAATCCATGCTTCATCTGCCATTGTTGCGGGCTTCTTCGCAAGACTGCTTAGTGGCAAATAGAGGTCCTTCTGGTAGAGATAGTCTTCAATATGCATCTTCCAATGTTGGTAGTTTTTTCCGTTGAACTTCTCAATCTTGAGTTTCCCTTCCTCTGCCATAACTCCCCCTAAAGTTTCCCTTGAATTTTGGCTGTGAAAATTTTGGTTTCTGGCGAGTGATTTTCCTTCACACACGTTGGCTTCTCCTCATAATGGGGGCCTTACAAATGTGCGTTTTTACCACAGAAAATTAAAAGGGGTAAATATGGTTCCTTACTTAATAGCATGCACGTTTTGGTCATCTGAATTTTGCCAGTTTGCTGCATCTGCAAAAATCTGATATGGTTGCTTCTTTGCCGCCTCTTGAAGCACATGTCAAACATGTTTGTGAAAGTTGTATTTTGGGTAAGATGCAGCGTTCTAAGTTTCCAAAGGATGGTTAAGTTCAGGCCACATGCAGGTTGCAGCTTGTGCATAGTGATGTTTGTGGGCCCATGCAAACTCCGTCCTTGGGCAATTACTATACTTCGTGACTTTCATTGATGATTACTCCAGGCATGCATGGGAATTTCCGCTTAAAGAAAAGTCTGAAGTTTTTATGTGCTTCAAACAATTTTTGGCTATGGCTGAAAATGTCTCGAAATGTACTATGGGCACCCTCCGTTCCGATCGGGGGGGGGGAGTATATGTCTCATGAATTTAATGCATTTCTGGCTAGTCGTGGGATAAAACACCAATGTACAGTGCCTTATACACCTCAGCAAAATGGTGTTGCTGAGAGGAAAAACAGGTCACTGACGGAAATGGCACGATGCATGGTCAAAAGTCAAGCTTTGCCACATTCTTTTTGGCTTGAGGCCATCATGTGTGCCACTTATGTACTTAATAGGTGTCCTACGAAAGCTTTGCAGTCTATTACTCCATATGAAGCATGGCATGATAGAAAGCCTTCTATTGAGTACTTGCGTGTTTTTGGTTGTTTGGCATATGCTTTGGTACCACAAGTGCAACGCAGAAAATTGGATGATAAGACTGTCAAATGTATTTTTGTTGGTTATAGTGCTGAAAGAAAAGGTTACAGGTTGTATCATCCGCAAACAAAACGTATTCTGGTTTCTCGGGATGTAATGTTTGTGGAAGATTTTGTTCAGCCCTTGCTGTCATGTACTAGAGACAGTAATGTAAGCTCACAGGACATTTATGACACTTTGTTGCCTCTTTTCAGTGGTGGAAATACGAATGTAAGTTCCAATGAAGCAAATGTTCAGCCTATGGGGGTTTCTGAAAATGTTCTAGATCAGCCTATTACTCATGCAGATGTAAATGATGTACTTGATGAGGAAAGGGCTGAAAATGAGGAGGCTAGAGGTATGCCAAAATGGTTGGTGCACACTTTGCGTGACAGTAAATTGGATGCACCTTTGTCTAGTCGTACTCATTCAAGCTCTTGCCATGCATCTTATGCATCAGATTGTTATGCTTTGGCTGTGTCTAGCTTACATGATGTTGAGGAGCCTCTATCTTTTGATGAAGCACAAAATTCAAAAAATTGGATGGCTGCCATGCAATCAGAATATGATGCACTCATAGAAAATGATACATGGACTCTATGTGATTTGCCTTGTGGAAAAAAGGCCATTAGTACGAAGTGGGTTTACAAGTTGAAACGCAAGCCGGATGGTGAGATTGATCGTCATAAGGCTCGACTTGTTGCAAAGGGTTATGCACAGCAAAAAGGCATAGATTATGAAGAGACTTTTGCTCCCACTTGTCGTATGACTACTGTGCGTTTTCTATGTGCATTGGCAGCTCATTTTGGTTGGGATGTACATTAATTAGACATTGTTACTGCTTTCTTGAATGGTGACATATTTGAGGAAGTTTATGTAGCGCAGCCTCACAGTTTTGTCATAAAAGGACAAGAGGACAAAGTGTGCACATGTAACAAGGCTTTGTATGGGTTGAAGCAATCTCCTCGTGCTTGGTATGAGAAAGATGACACTCATTTGGGCAAACAAGGCTTTCGTATCAGTCCAACAGAAAGCACATTGTATGTAAAGCGTGAGGGTGATGTACTTCTCATTGTGGTTCTTTATGTTGATGATTTGCTGATCACTGGACCAAATGAGAGACATATTGCTGAATTTAAGGCTGATTTGAATTCTACTTTCAAGATGAAAGATTTGGGGCTGTTGCATCATTACTTGGGTAAACAGTTTAAGCAGTGTGATGGTGGTATTGCCTTGTGTCAGAAAAGTTACATAGAGACATTGCTATGTAAGTTTGGACTTGAGGATTACAAACCTATTGCCAATCCCATGGAAACAGGTTTGAAGTTGAGTCTACATGATCATGGTGATCCTGCTGATGTCACTCTTTATCAAACTACTGTTGGCTGCCTCATTTATGTATGCAACACGAGGCCGGATATTCATTTTGCAGTCTCACAGGTCAGCAGATTTATGCATGCCCAGGGTCTAAGCATTGGTAGGCTATCAAGAGGATTTTCCGCTACCTTAGTGGCACTTTACATCTTGGCTTGTTTTATCCCAAGGGGGGATCATTGCCGCCAGACTTACATGCTTTTTCGGACTTAGATTGGGCTAGTTGTTTTGACACGAGAGTGTCCACAAGTGGTTTTTGTTTCATGCTTGGCAGTTCGTGTATATCATGGTTGAGCAAGAAGCAACCTAGTGTGTCCACTTCAAGTTGTGAGACTGAGTATAGGGTAGTCTTCACAGCTACGGTTGAGTGTGTATGGCTCAGACGCGTTATGGCTGATTTGGGTGTTGGACAGGACACTGCCAACACTATCTACACTGACAGTCAGAGCGCATGGGCAGTTGCGAGGAACCCAGTTTTTCATGCTCGCACAAAGAACATTGAGGTGCATTACCACTATGTCAGGGAGAGGCTCTCAACAGTGGAGATTAGCTTGGCTTATGTGCCAACAAATGACAACCTTGCAGATCTTTTCACAAAGGAATTGTCTCATGAGAAGCTTGAAGCTTTCCGCAAAGCTTTGGGCTTACTCCCCTTTGTGGACTGATCATGTCCTAAGGGCATGGAGCTTCCCTTTACTCATGTGCCAGCTCTCGTTCACCGCATCACTCCAGGGGGGATTGGCTACCATATACATGTGGTAGTGATGTGTGTGAACACACTAGGACTGCCGGGGAATTTTTTCCCTCTTTAGGAGGTTTTTTCCCCCGAGCATTGTATATACACCCATCACTCTAGGGATATCTATCTTTCCATTGCACACTAAATTATACACTCTCTATTGTGTGCCTTGAGCTTCCTTCATCTTCTCCAAGCTGTGTGTGTTTCTCTGCAACCCTAATTCCAACAACAAAACCATAAACATAACCTGTTTGCCATACCATAACCATTATCATAACTTGTTTGTCAAACCATAATCATAACAGCCATACCATCATTTCACAACCATAACCATAACCATAACCATCACATGATGCCATATCATCATAGAAAAACCATAACCTTAACTTGACTACCAAACCTTAACCATAACATCTGTGCCATACCAAAAACATAACCATAAATCATAAACATAAGCACTACAAAATTGTACATATGCAAACAATCACTGAGTGAGATTGTATCAAGAAGACCACAACTACAAAAAAGATTTTACCAAGAAGACTCTGTAAATATGACTGGGTAAAATTGTATCAAGAAGACCCTCATGGTAATGCCTCCCAGTCAACGTCCTCCCCCTCCTCCCGCAGCTGGGTCAAAAGGGCCACAAGTCCATGATTGTACCCATACTTCTCCTTTTGGTGTGTCGGAGGGCGCTTCACGGCAACTTCTTGCAAAATTATGGTTTAATCATTAGATAAATCTTCAAATAACATATAGATTTTTAATAATTTAAAGCATACGTATAATACTTACAAACACATATCAAAGCGTATCATAGCCTCCACTCCCAAGATGTGACGACCCAGCAAACCCCAAACGTGCTCTGGCTGCATCTCTCTGTTGTTGAAATCTCTGAGGATTGTCTTGTGTCTCTCATGCAATCCCTGCCCACTTTTCTGCGTCCAACCATACCGGCTTGGAACTGTTGACATTATACCTGTCTCTCACCTTTGATCAATGGTGTGACATTGTGGCCTTCACCACGCTCAAAATCCAGGGTTTCAAGACTGGATCATACCCCTCTGCCGACATGTACTCTCTGTGAATGGCCTCAACGATGTAATTCTTTCTTTCAAGATCTATGTTATCCCAAACCTCCATCACAGAGTGACCAAAATGAATCGTACAGAGCTGCCAAATCCTTTATCGCATTTTTTTTCCGACCCTATCTGCCACAACAACCCCATCCCTGCTCTTGTACATGTTGCTAGGATCATGCTCGTGTGATCCCCAAGGTGTACCTGGTGTGCCAATCTGTTTGCGGGTCGCCGCGACGGACGTCCATAGCATAGCTCTCAAGCATCAACATATTCATCAATACAAGGGAAGCGACTAGGATGAGGCATGGAAACTCACTAGGGTGTCACTCCTAATGAAGTGAACTCGATGAGATGCACCTACTCACTCTACAAGAAAATCAAACGCATTACCGCCAAGTAATCTGACTATGTCCTTCTACACAGCTCTACAGTCGTCACGCCCGTTTACCATGCAAACCTATTCGGAATTGCACGAAACTTGAAGGGAAGCTACTGGGGACTATCAGGATGGTATCCTATCATTGTCACAGCATTCTAGAAAGGTACAAAGATCGCGATCATTCGTCTCAAAGTCAGCAAAAACAGCAAACATGTGATCTTAATGGGTCATTTTAAGGTCCCTAAAGCCCCTCCTAGGGTCAAAACAACATAAAACACGCATATAGACACTCAAAATAGTGATTTAAGGTCTCAAACTCGTAGTTGAAAACCTACACCGAATCTTGAATGATTACACTTGAATGGAAGAGCAAGGTAAGAGGAACACAATGCAATAAAAAAATCTGAATTTAGATTACCGTAGCCACAATGGCGAAGATTACAAGTTGGAGCAGGAAGGAGCTCTCAAACGTACGCTGTCTTCTCAGTTTTCCATTAAAAAGATCATGTTCAAACTTACAAAAAATGAACTTTATAGTTTAGGTCTTTACAAATGGCTTGTCCGGCCAAAAGCTCCTAAACTTCTGACTGGCTCTCTAATATACAATTGCTCCCAGAAGAAGAATCATAAATCCTTTGACAAGTTCTCGGCTTAGAGATGCTTCCTTACAAAAGAATTTTACAAAGGTTTCTCATAAAAATATGATCCTTCTCTGGAAACAGCCGCTTGTCTCTTCGTCCGCCAAACACTCCCCCCTTCCTTATCCTTGCACGCCCTCGTGCATGTTCAATGCTTTGGCCATTGATGTGGCTCCAATGAAGCAAGTGTTGTTGAAAAGCTTCTTGTTTGAAGGACAACTTCTAGTTCTTCTTGATGCTATCTGAATGGATTTTCACTTAACGTGTGTTGGTATGCTACGTACCGTGCCTTGAGGTCCTTCGCCATAGGATGGAAAATCCTTGAGTCAATTTCGAAGAATCCTGTGACGAAGGCCTCTTCGAATGTCTGCAAGTAGTGTGAGGGCAGGTACATTAGCCTAGAGTACTCCATGGATGATCGTCGCCTTCAGTTTCTTTAAACACCTGGATGCAAGTGATGATCATCTGGGCTATCTTTACTAGCATTTGACAAGCCACGTCGGGGACATCCCGCAGCAAGGTGACTGTCGAATTCAGTGTGTTGACCATGTAGGCTACTTTAGGGGGTGCTGCGCTGTAAAGACCGGGTAGTTTAGTTTTTGTGGCCTTGATCCTTTCCATGTGGCGAAATCCTTCCATGTGCGTCTTCTAGGGACTGGGCAGAAAGTAGCATCTATTTTTATATGTTGAGGAGCGTTGTGGTAGTTAGTTAGATCCTGTGGCCGTTTTTCCAACCACTTCTGCCTCCATTTTGGGTGGTCATCGACAAGCATCTGGGCTTCTTTCCCTGTCAGTGCAATGCCTTCGTAACCCTCATCTTTGTTTCGTGGCAGGGTTGGCCGCATCTTTTCCTTCCATAGAATTTCTTCATGGCATAACAAAGAAAATGGCAGATACTCATGGCCAAACCCTTCCACCTGCTCTTATGGCTGTAAGTAGGCCAAGGCCACTGACTCCATTATCTTCTTTTCATAGAGCATGTACTCCTTTGCTGGCCCCTCTGGCATGTCCTTAATGCTCTCAGTGAGCTCATCTCTAATATCCAGATCTGGCTCAGCAAATTCATGCTCTTGTTCCCTTTGGTGTGATGTTCCAGGCAGATCAGGCACTTGTTGTCCGAGCAGCAATTGCGGTTGACTCTGGGCTTTGTCTGCTCTGATTTGTTGTTGAAAAATCATATCTTCTTTTTCCTTTAATAGCGTGTCACCGATCTTCTTCTGATTCTCTAATTCGGCGCTTGCTTGAGCTAGTTGCTGCTCCAGTTCTTTTATCTTTTGCTCATTTGCCGCCGTCTGGGCCACCATTCCTGATACGAGCAGCTGTCTTTGAAGCTTTTCGTGCTCTAGCTCCGATTTCAGTGCCGCTATAGTGTTCACTACTATGGCATCGTCCGATGTGGAGACCAATGCTCCCGCAGGTTCCTGGTTTGCCATCAAGGTTGTCAGAGTGCTTTTGATAGTGTTGTATGAACTGTTAACTCTCTGAAATCTTGCCCTCTTGTGAGCAAGCTACTCCGTTGCTTTCTGTAGTCTTGCCGTCAATTCTTGGCATTCCTTTTCTTTGGCTGTCAAATCTGTCCTGACGTCCACCAAATCTCTGATTACAAACTGAGCCTGCTATCACTCAAGGTCTCTTTCCTCCGTTGTGAGTTCTAGTAGCGCCCTCAGGCTCTCTAACTCCTTTTTCCCAGATGCTTGCTTTTGATGGGCCACCTGTACCCGCCTTTCCTTTTCAGTCAGCACCATGTGCTGGCACTAGAACTGTCTTTCTAATTCCTTTAAAGTTTTCTTGTAATCAAAACCAGCAACGGTCTGGCAAGCTTCGTGGTATCCGATTGCTTCTGTAGGAGGTATAAACTCCTTTTGCGAGGTTGAAGTAGGAGGAGGAGGTGGCGGTTTCTTGTTTGATGGAGAAGGGGGAGGAGGAGGAGATTTCGGCGAGGGAGGAGGTGGTGATTTGGGCAAGGGAGGAGGCGATGGTTTAGGTGAGGGAGGAGGCGAGCTCGCTTCTTCTCGTACATGCCTCTTTTTGGAAGCATCTTTCCTTCGTTGCGAAGCAGATGCTTTCACTTTTCTTTTCTTTAAGATCTTGATGATTCTATGGCGAGTTAGATCCGCCGCCCGTCGCGCTTCTACATTCCTCTTTCTTTGAATCTTCTTTAGCTGCTCTGCTTGGTTTGTTTCATCAGCTGCATCTTTCTCCTTCGTTCCTTCGGTGGACTGCGAAGAAATGTCCACTTTTGCAGCCTTTTGCTCTGCTTCTAACCTTTGCTTTTCAGCCCATATGCGAGCTGCACTTTCTATTCTTTCTTGCCTTTCCTTCTCGAATCTTCTTTGTTGCATTTGTTGTGTTGCAGCAGCTCTTGCCAGTCTGTCAGCCCGTAAAGTGTTCCTTCTTTCCTCAACTCTTTGTTGGGCTTCTGCATATGCTTTTTGAACGTCCGACTGTGGTACTGCACTTCTCTCCCTCCTTTTTCTCTCGAGCGACTTTGTGGAGTCTTCCTCCTCGCTATCTTCAAACTCCAATGTCCCTTTGTCTTTCGACCCTTGATATTTTCCTTCTTCACATCAGTCTCCGTCTTTTCTTCATCACTCGAGATTTTGTTGGAGGCCCTTACTGAGCGCGATGATGTCGTGCCAGGGGTCGTCCTTACTGAATGAGCAACCATCTTTGCTTTCTGAATCAGGGCCGTTTGAGAACTGGCAGCTAGCAGATCTTCAATCATTCCCAAATCTTGGTATGCTATTCTTGTTAGCATTGGCCCTGCGTTCATGTAGCTTTTGTTTTTTGCCGAGCTTTTCAAATTTTCTTCGACCAAGTTTTCCAAAATGTAAGAACCGTAGTCGCAGCGAATGGTTCTATTTTCGATTGTCGTTAGAGCCATGACCACGGCAATGTGCAGGATTGGCTCGGTGTAGCGAGGAGGTTTTTGTACTCTGAAATGCTGAGAGATCAATCTCATTGGAAATTCCAGCTCTCTGTATATCATGTCACTATATTTGTATTTTTTTCCTTTTGCTTTGACAAATGCCTTCTCATTATCCAGTGACTTTGTCTTTGCCAGCAAGTCCTGTAGCCTTGGAAGGATGATTTCTTTCATGATCTTTACTTTCACCTTCGATCCATCCTTGTCCGTGAGCATTGCCTGCCCATCATATTGTATCGAACTCATGTGCTCGTTGGCCCTCATGTAATCTATTCCCCATGGCTGTAATCTGAAAAATTGCTCCAAATGCACAGCTCGCACTGTCTCGATTACCTCCGGCCTTCGGTGGAGGTTCCATATCTCTCGTGGCATGATAGTTGTCTTTACCATGTCACCATCAGCATCCTTAAACTTCAAGATGAATATGTGGGCAGGGATCTGAGCTAGTATTTCATCCGAGATGTGAGCCTTTTCATTTGTAGCGAGCTCCTCCACTTCATATGGTGCTGTTGTCCACTGCCTTTCTTTCTTTTGGCGAGGCATTCTGTGTCAGTAGAATCACAAGCTATCAGGATTTTCCTTTCGCAATCAATCTCATTTATACTTTTAGTAAAAAACAGTTCAAGAGTTAAAACTGATCATAACTTGAACAAATTTCATCCATTCTTGTCCATATTTCACCAGTGGGACTAGGAAGACTAGAGCTATGAATGATTAAAATCTGAGCCAATTCTTGGCCTGAGGTACACCGATCGCGATCATAGTAGAGAGGCCAAAATTAAATTTGATCACATGAGTGGTTTGCTGATAATTGGAGGGTCATTTTGGTCCACTCTGTGTTTCATTTGAACCACTTTTGAGTTTATAGGTCCCCATTTTGGATTACAAGGGAGTTTTGGACTAGACTTTGACTTTTCATGAGTTTTTGATGTCCAAATGGCTCGAAACTTGGTTGGTGACTTGAACAAGATGTATACAAGGGATCTACTAGGTTTTGGTCAAAATCTGATGCTGAGGTACACCGATCGCGATCGTAGTACCTGAACTTTTTTGGGTGAAAACTGGATGGTCATGGACCCCTATGCCTACCTAGCCCACTGATGATTTATTTCCAAGTTTGGACTTAAAATGAACAAATTAGAGCAATTTTTCACTGTTTGACCTTATTTTACTAAGTCTAACCATATTGGGTTTTCCTGATGAAATTTTGGTTGGAGCCTAGAGTTAGTTGAAGTTAGTTTTAGAGCTTCCACTGCTTCCATGATGTGTTGCTACCATCAGCCTACTCCACTTTCTGATTTTGACTTGATCATGCACTTTATACCCCGTCTTGGGAGATTTTCTAGACTTGTGCATTTTTCAAGCATTCCTTGGATACCCATGTGATATTTGAGCATCCCTAAGTCACATTTTGGTCTTTGGCATTGGTTCGGCCCCAATTCTCCCTTTGTGTGATCATTCGAGACTGAAATGATTATATATGTACTTGTAGGAGATTCTAAGATCCATTCGAGGTTTTCTACAACTGTTTTGACTCTTAGTCGGACATGCATGCCCTTCAAACTATCCATCATTATTTTTGACCTGATTTTGGTAGTTGTAGGTCAAATTTTCCCGTTTCGGTTGTGTTTGACAAATTAGGCCCATTCCATGAGCAAAATTTGTGCATTTTCCTTGAAAATTCAAGAGAGTGTATTTTTAATTGAGTTCCAAGCCTGGGCCAAATCAAAAGTTGCAAAACCTGCATCTGGGGGCACTGATCGCGATCGTACCACAGAGGCCAAAATTAATTTTGACACCTGCAGATTGTAGGCGAGGCTTAGGGGAGGTTTTTTGCATATTCTGTCCCAAATTTTGTCAGTGAGGTACACCGATCGCGATCGGTGTACCACCACCGAATTGTGATTTGATCATATGTCTTTGTTACTGACCTTGTGGAGAGCACATTGATGTGTTTTGTGCCTGGAAAAAGTTTTGTTTGGATGCCTCTAAGGGCCCTTGACCTATTTGACCCGATCCGACTTTGATTTGATCCCTTCGCCGTTCGTGCAATGATTCGCGCTTGCATGCATAATAGACTTGATCTTTACTTGATAAGGAACATACCTGTGAAATCTGGTATGAAGTGCTAGCTCCGACCATCCGTACGGGGTAGAAATGTGGCAGCTCGCTCTAGGTCAAGAAGCTCTCTTCTTCTCTCTCAAAATGTGAAAATGAACAATGAGCTAGAATTTGTCCTACCTGACCTACATCTTCCCGAGATTTTCGTAACATAGGGCTGATTTTCCTTACCTTTGATCCTGATATAATCTGCATACCACGTGTGGGTCGAACCACTTGCCATTCCGGCGTCGTATGACCATTTGATGCGATTTTGGCGAAATGTAGTCATGATCATTAAGGCTGAAATTCGACATCTTCAGATTAGCTTCATATCTTTCATGCTTGATAACCTTATCATGATACTTCGGGGTTTGCTTCCAGAACTTGATTTCGACACTTGTGAGCGATATTTTTAAATTTTTTATGTTTTATTAACGAAAATCAAGCAAAATAGATTGAAAATACTTATTAACTGGCAAAAATTAGCCAAAATTATTATACTCATCCCTAAGCATATATTTTCTCTAGAAGCATCCCAATGCTCTGGATTTTGTCATTACAACTCATTATTATGCTGGCCGGATGATAGAAAACGCTAAAAATGCCAGGTTTTGATCGAATATGTTCGAATTGAACTCTAAATAATGAAAAAACACACACATTATGTACATATATACACGTTGGACCCCTTAATGGCCCTGACTACTGCTAGATTCATCAATTACTCCCCCCTTCCTTGACTGAGTTGTCCCGCACGAAGGTTGGGTGCATGTGCATGAGTTTTGGAATCTGTGTCTATGCATGGCCGTGTAATGTGGCCCTATTCAGATGTTTGAGACAATGCGTTGGGTAACAAAGTGCTGTGAAAGATGTGGGGACTGAATGTAGTTTTCAGTGGCTTTTGATGGCGAGGGTAGCTATGTATGGAATAGAAGAGCTTGCAATCGAATTGCTCTTTCCCTGATTGTTGGTGTTGTGATGGCAACTATTTTTGGAACCCATTTGTATGCGGTTTGTTGCATCTTTACAGATTCGACTTTAGTTTCCTGAATTTTCACAGGTTTCCAGTGACATTTTGGAGGTTTAGGCTTCTTGTTTTGAGTTTTGGGTTTTCTTTTGAGCTCTGTCGCCGAATCTTTAGTTTTCTCCAGTTTTGGTTGCCATTTCCACTCTCGAGTAACTCCTGAAGGTCTTTGATATGATGCTGCTTCTGTCTGGAGTTTGTCCTTGAGTAGCCATATCTTGCTCGGTTTGTTGGGCATCATTCTTTTCTTTATCCATACTTTCCAAATAACCTTTTGTGGTGTTTTTGGCTGATGAGCCGGTTGCTTTTTGTCGATGGGGATACTCGGCCACGAGTGATCTGTTTGGGCGAATGGAGTCATGTACGTGTTAGATTCGTGTGTGTACATCAACGCATGTTCTGACCATTCAGTGACTGCATTGTACGTTCTCATCCATGGAACTCCCAAACCATAGTGACTCAAGTGGCAGAATAGCTTGAATTCCATAAACCATGTTGAACGGAGTCGTTCCGATTGATGTTTTGTAAGCTACTCTATATGCCCATAAAGCTGAATGCAGCTTTTGATCCTAGTCAGCTCTCAATTCGCCAACAATTTTGGTGAGAATTGTCACCAAAATCTTATTCGTACTTTTTGTTTGGCCGTTAGCTTGTGGCTGATAGGGAGCTGACTTCCTGTGAATTACCATGAATTCATTCAATAGGAATTCGATCACTTCATTGATGAAGTGAGATAGTTTTTTGCCTCTTTCGTGATCGTTTTGATACGTGATCTACTCATCTCTTCAGGCAGTATCTTGGTGGTGAGGTATTCAACAATGTAGTTACTCCATCAGGGTGCTACAGATAATCTGAATAGAGTCGCGTGCTCTATTGGCTTTTGAAGTGTGCATCGAAGGCATGATTTGATATGCATATAAACACTATGTTGTATTTTTAGGCAATACACACCCATTCTCATCAATCTTTGATACGTCTGTGCTTACCCATTGTGAATCCCCGTTGTTTGTACATGAGCTTGGTTTAGATACAATTCACATTCACTCGATTCAACACAAAGCCTAAGGATTTGATCCGATCCCTGTTTGTATAGCCTCCCCGCCAACATTATCAATGATCTAGATGCTGCAATCGTAGATGGTTGTCTTGTCACATTCAATGAACCGATAGTCAGCAAAGGAATTACATCCTCGCTCCATCTTGGAACCATTTCTATGTTGAAAAGATATGCCTCTGGAAAATCATCATCAACTCCTACCGGGTTTTCTCCATGCATCATTCTAGATAAATGATCCGCTCTTTGGTGTGTAGTTCCCTTTTTGACTACTACCGTGAAGTCAAACTCAAGCAGTATGATGAACCATCGAACAATCCTCCCCGTACTGCAAGGTTTGTTTACTAAGTACAGCAGCGCTCGGTGATCAACAAAGAATACAAATTTATTGGAGAGTAAGTAGTGTCTAAACTTTTTCACCGCATAGATCATACCCAAATCCTCCCTCTTAGTTGTTGTGTAATTCTTCCCTGCATTGTTCAGTTGTCTACTGGAGTAACTTATTGGAAAATCCATGTTGTTCTCTCCAGGTTGTGCAAGTATGCATCCTATTGCATACGCTGATGCATCTACGTGGATGTGGAATATCTTTTCCCAATCCGGAGCCTTCAAAATTGGACCGGAAATCAACCTTTGCTTCAAAGTTTGAAAAGCTTTCTCGCACTCATCCGTCCACTCAAATTTAGTTATCAGCGTGTAAAATGGTTTTGCAATTATAGCGTATGAGTAGATAAATCTGCGATAATATCCACAATGGACCATAAATGCCTGTACCTCCTTTACCTTTACTGGTCGTGGTAGATCAACAATGACGTTGATCTTCTCCATGTCTGTCGAAATACCGTTTTTGGACACTATATGTCCCAATATTTTGCCATGTCTTACCATGAAGACACATTATTTTGGATTCAGGCAAATCCGATACAGTCTGCATTTTTCGAACACCTTGGTCAAGTGCTCTAATCTTACAAGAGAGTGAACACACAAGTTATCCATGTAAATTTTGAAGAACTGTCTTAGATATTCTATAAAAGCATGACCCATCAGCCTTTGAAATGTGACTGGTGCATTTGTTAAGACAAAATCCATTACCCGAAATGCCAAAATACCCCATTCAGTTGCAAAAGCCGTTTTGTGATGATGCTCTGGCTTTATTGCGAGTTGGTTGTAACCCGAAAAGCCATCTAAGAAACTATAAGCCTCTTTACCTGCCACTCTTTCTATTACATGATCAGTAATGGGTAAGGGATAGTTGTCCCTAATTGTAGCAGCGGTTACTTTCTTGAGATTGACACACACTCTTAACTTTCCATTTTTCTTCGGGACCACCACAATCGGTGAAACCAAATCGGTGTGCTCAATTTTGTAAATAAACTCTACATCTTTAAGTTTATCTATCTCCTCCTTGATCTTTTTTGTAAACGTCTCATTATAAGTATAGGGACGTTGTCTGCTGGGTTTGGCGTCATTCTTAAGGGGTATTGTGTGTTGACAGATACTTGGATCCACCCCTTTAAGATCTTTGTATGACCATGCAAACACATCTCTATACTGTTTAAGAGTAGATACCAAAAGCTTTTCCTCTTCTCAGTAAGATCCGTGGCAATATGTGCAAGTTTTCAATCTTCTCCCGGCTCCGCTAGATCTATTTGTTTGGCTTTCTCAGGACCATTGTACGATGTACCTGGTTCTTTCAATTCCCTCATTGGTTGTTGCACTATGATTTTCTTATCTTGTATGGTATACTTATTATAATGAGACGGTGCATCCATCTTGTCATAATTCGTGTCCTCATTTGTTTCCAGTTCAATCGTCCATATGTCTCTGAGGGTTCACTTCAGCTTATTGTACTCCATTTTCCTCTTTGTTTTGGTCATTCCAGACCCTGTTTTCCCCCCCCCTTTATGCGACTTAGTCGTTCGCTTTTCGTGCATGTTCTTCTTGTTGTTTTTTCATGGTTTAGTTTTGATAAACCAGCCAATGACCTTGTCTTTGACACAATCATCAGCTTTGAAAAGCTTTAGATATCCCGTTCTGTCATTCACAAGAGGCATCCGATTATGCTTATTTGCCCTTGATTTTCTTGTTCTCTTGGATTTATACCGCTCTTGTCGACTAGGTTTTTGGTTAAGAAACTCGTAAAACCTGTCCTGTCTCGACCTGTATTTCTTATTCGTCTCTGATCAACTTGATCTTTCATCATCAGCCTCTATCATTTGGATTTCATCATCCAGTGATGGAAGGTCACCGCTTAGTGAGTCCGTGAATTCCTCCTCTGTTCGATTCCTATAGTTCACTACGGATATCTCATCAATTATTCTTTTACACTCGGTCTCACGTGGTGGTTCTTCTTGTTCCTCGCTCTCCGATCCTGACTCAAGGATGACGCTAGCCTATTGCAATGTTACTAGGTCGTATCCTTCTTCGTCACAAAATTTTGTAGGCGTGCATTCGTTAACACATACGTCCAAGGTTGACAATATTTGAGTCCACCCAAATGGCTCAAATAAATGTTCAGGAAAAGGTTCTGGGAGATAAGCCTCGTCTTCTACGGATCTTTCCAATACGCATTCCTCTTTGATTATGTCTCCACAATCATATGCTCCACACATCCAGACATGCGCTTTCGTTTGCATCCATGCAGGTATTTCTTTTTCATTTACAGTGGCGGTTGAATTAAATTCTTGCACTGGTGTTTTTACAACGTCTCTATAGCTGTGATCCTTCATGTTGATTTTCGTTATTAGCTCTTCGTGCCTTAGGTAAATTTGGTCATACCCCCAATCTTGTATCATTTTGAGTTGACGCATAAAAGGTCGTCCCAAAATAATGTCGAAGTTGTTCGTTTTTCCGAAATCCACCACAGCAAAGGTGTGCTCATAGTTAATTCCACACGAAGTTACAACTATTTGGTCCAGGATTCCCAATGGTCTCTCTACATACCCATCTGCGAGTTTCAGTTTCATTCTTGTTTTTCTGAGAGCTGGACGGCCCCATTTCTCCCAGATTTGCTTTGTAGCAATCGCCACTCCCGCTCCACTGTTTAGGATAGCTATTGTTTTTATATCCTGATATTCAATAGGTAAGGTCGTATTACCTTCCTCACCTTCACAGTAATCTTCGACCTTGTTTATGGGCACTGGTTGGGCTTGGGTTGACCTTTCCGTTTGTTTTCTTCTCCCGTAGGGTTTGTCTGAAGTGGAATCTTTACTCCTTTGTGCTCCAAATGTTTCCCTATGTCTTCCCATAAATGTGGTCTGACTCTCAAGAGTTCTGACAGCGTGATTGTGCATATTATAGCATCTCTTGAAGACTTTTTGAGTCAACCATTTGTGGAATAGTTCTCATCTGGGATGGAACTAACCTTATCTCCGATTGTGCCTCGTGTTCACCTATAAATGAAGGCAGGGTTTTCAAGGATTGAGCTTTGCTTTCCATCAAAACCTCCGTTCCCGCATCCCCATACATCGATTGTATATCTCCTGGATAAAATCCGTTATCCAAGTTAATCTCAGGAATTGGAGCAGACTGTAACGTCGTGCTTCCGTTCTTTCTGTTTCTAATGGTTTCCCATAACTGTTGTGGCCATTGTTCTTCAACTTCTGGAATTGGCATTATCGTCATTGACTTAGCATCATCAGTGGTGTTCGGCACCACTCGGTGATCCAATGACAATATCGTTTCAGACCTGGGTCCGTTTAATTATTTTGGTTCATCGATTTTTCGTTTTTCTCGCTCTTTGTGAATCAGCACTTCTTGTTCTGGGGTTCTAACCACCTTAGGTTCCATAAATGCCTGGGATGTTTCAATGAGGTGTTTACACATTTCCAAACGCTTCGTTTCCACTTCTGGTTGAGGATAAGTTAACCATATCTGCTCTAAGTTTTGGTTTGTTTTTAGCCTTGCTTCGTACGCTTGTAATAGAGCATCTAAAGGCTCTAGAACTTTCTCAACCAAGACTGACCCCCCTGAGGATGCTTTCCTCGGCTTGTTGCACATTTCCAAACGCTTCGTTTCCACTTCTGGTTGAGGATAAGTTAACCATATCTGCTCTAAGTTTTGGTTTGTTTTTAGCCTTGCTTCGTACTCTTGTAATAGAACATCTAAAGGCTCTAGAACTTTCTCAACCAAGACTGACCCCCCTGAGGATGCTTTCCTCATCAATTTTACTATCTCTCTCTTGTTTCAGTTGCTCGTTCGTTTCATGTAATTCGTTTTGCATGGCAATTTGGGTTTTCAACCTTCTTGTTTTCATCCTGTCTCGTTTCACCTTCCAGGATTTTTGATGGGTTCTCACGGATAAACTCTCATTTTCTGTGTCGGCAACTCGACCTTTTCCTCCAAGGGCATGTTTTTCTCTAAGTCCTTGGCTTGGGCTCTGGTTATCACATTGATTTGGATCATGGGATTGGTTTTTGATCCGCTGCTTGCACTTGGTAACACCTCCACAATATTCATAGTTGCTTTTCCCTAGTTGTCCGGATTCTTTGGGCAATCAGGCAATATGTGATTCACACCACATCCGTCACAAAACCCAAAAAATTTCACTCTTTCGCCTTTGAAAGGGCAGTTACGCTCCCAATGATCTGTACTTTCACAGTTATAGCACTGTCCAATTGGTGGTTGGTTTTGAGGAGGTGGTCCCATAGGTTATCGTGCCCTATTAGGATATCCTCTTGGTTTGTAATTATGGTTCGCAATGAACATTAGTGTTCTTTCATCCACCAAATATTGATCTCTCAAAGGTTGTGCTACATATGTTGGTGGTGCCATACCCTCGCTATTTCCCCACGGTCGATAGGCTTCGTCTGCGTACATTTGTGATTCAGGTTTTGTTGCGTAAGGCTCATTCGGTTCCTCATAATAAGAAACTTGAAGTGTACTATTTGTTCCTGGTGATTCTTCACAAGGTTGAGCATACCTAATCATGGCTCTATTTTCCTGTGGTAATGGAGGTTGTTGACCCAACACAGGTTGAGGTCTGTCTGCTCCCGCTACCAGATTCATATTTGGTCCAACTTTGATATCTTGGAGGAGGTGGCTGGGGTGATCCTGCTGGAGATCCATACGGTCTTTCCCTTACATAGTTTTTGTTGTAAAAACACTCTTCCATGCCATGATTTGTCCATTTTTGCTCTATGGCGCACCATTTCAGTACTCGTCCATTCGCAAAACTGGTGCTTTCAGCTGTTGTGTGCACCACGGCGTCGGGTGATCCCCCCCACATATGTCACATTTCCTCGTCTGAGACTGTCTCATCACCGGATTTGATCTCATATGTTGCTGCATTCTCTTCGTTACCTCCTCTATCATTTGGTCAACTGTCGACATCAAGGACGCATGAGCATCTTTCTTGGTAGAGGGTTTGCTCTTAATAGATGAAGAGCCACTGGTTACTGAATCAATATCCTCTAACACTTCACCATATGCTTTGCAGTTATCTACAAAATATAACACTTCCCTTGTAACCTGTTGAAATGTGCTACATGCCTTCAAGTGAAGGTCCTTTTTCAAGGTTTCGTTCCTAAGTCGTTCAATGAAGAGCACAGACAATCTCTCATCCTGCAGTAATTCCCTCCTCGGGCACCTCTCAATGTATTGCTTGAATCTCAAGGTCGCTTCCTTCACTTTTTCATTCTCCCTTTGTTTAAAAGCATATATCTGTGATACAATATTATGCTTTATACCCCGTTCTGAGAATTCTTCTGCGAACTCATGCAATACATGTTCAATATTCGGACAAGTTTCTGGGTTCAAAGGTTGAAACCATGTTAAGGCCGTCCCTTCCAAGGTCAGCCCAAATCCCTCGTATTGAGTATGGAAATCAGTGATATGTTCTGCTCTTAAGACTTGCTTGAAGAGCGATACATGGGCATATGGATCCCCTGATCCGCTATACTTCTTCGGCATGCACTTTGCTACTTGGGATGGTCTAATCCGTCTATGGTCTGCGATCAATCTCATTGCTCCCGTGTCTCGACTTAATCGTTCTCGAGCATCATGGATGTCGTGGGTTTCTCTCGTTGGCTCCCATGCCCCGAATCTACTACTAGGAGGCAAATGTGATGGGGTGGCTGCAAATGTCGGACCTACTGCCGTATGTGTAGAGATAGAAACCCCACTACCTGGATTCGTAGCCATTGATTCTTTGGAATGTAACGTTCCCATGGGGCTTGGCATTGAATAATGAGGTCGACTGAAAGAATTAGCTACATGAGTCCTCTCTCCACCTATGGTCATCGGTTCTGGCATGACAGTTGTAGGTGCTAGTGTTAGTGGGCTTGGAGTGACATAATACTCGTGAAGTGGTCCCCCAAAGTACGTATATCCTTCCAACTCTTTTTTATCGATTGTTGTGTATCGTCTTCCATACTTGTCGTATGCGGCGATTTTCGTTTCCGCTCCCTCTGTGTAGGTGAAGATATAAAGTCTTTTCCGCTCAGTCATCTCTCCGACGTAGGGTTCCTCGCATCTATAATAGAGATCTTGCTCTCCATTATTATACTTGTATAACCCCAAGTAGACATTATCCGTGTTGACTCTCAATGTTTTGTTTTCTCGCCTTAACCTCGCATTAGGTAAGCTCATTGTTGGTGCCTTTTCCTTATGTTCCTCATCTATTTTGGCTTTCATGCCCACCAATCCCCACTTGTCTACAATGTTAGGATTTAGGACTACCAAGTACATGATACCCTCGTCATCTAGGTACCTATCTCCGCTATAGCTCACATGCACTAAGTCCCTGAACTCACTTGGTCTATCTTCTATTTTCACATAGTAGAGGTCCATACCATCTTTGTATATCTTGGCGCCTTGCTTGTTGTCATATTGATACTTGATGAACAATAGCTTTATTGTGGCCGAGGGGTCTGATGGTCCTGCTCCCATGTTTTATCGTCCGTTTAGTTTTAATTGTCCCAAGTGTTCTATGAAATACTCGTAAGATCTCTCTGAAGAAGTATCGGAGATGCCTTCTTCAAGGATCGGCTCTAACGATCGTAACACCCCTTGGTTTACACTCTCCTCCGTTGATACAACACTTGCTTGATCCACTAAATTTCGGTGTCGGATGTTGATTTGTTTTCTCGATCTCAAAAATAGGAATAAAGTGGGAATTATTGACTGAATCCAAACCTCTTACCTGGAGATGGAGTGATCTTCCAACTCCTGCAACTGCATGGATTGTTACTCGATCGGTCTCTGCAAATGAATACACTTGATGGCTATGAGATCACTGTATAATTCCAACTATCAGCAGATTCAACACTTTCACAATGATTTCAACACAATTTTGCTTGCAGATTATTTACAATATGTCCAATTGGAGTTTTGACAACTCCTGATATCTTAAATAGTCTAGGTTTATCAACAGGTCAAAAATGAGTTAGATCTAGGCTAGAGGTACATCGATCCCGATCGTACTTCTGGGCCCAAATTTGACCAAACTTCATCAACTTGTTCATTAGGCTATTTTAAGGCTACCTCTCTGATACTTTTGCAATTTGACTCTAAAAAGTCAAGCTTTTATCGGTTCTTGGTTGGAAGTGTCGTTTCCCAGAATCTGTCAGTTTGATCTAATTTTAATGCTTGATTAGGGATGTGAAAGCTATCTGGGGTTGTCTAGTGTACAGGCTATCCCTCTGTATGGTTCCTTTCCAATTTTGATGTGTTTTGGTCTACTGAAAGTCAATTTCTAAGCCAATTCAGCAGTTTTTGACTTGGATCTGTATTCAGATGGTTTGACAATTATTTTGAGGTTTCTGGCTCTAGGTCCTTTAGACTTTTATGTTTGTATACACCTGAGGATCCCACAGATGAAATCTGGTCAAAATCTGGCACTTAGGTACACCGATCGCAATCGTAGTTCTGAGCCCAAATTAGACCAAATTTGGCATACTTGTAGACACTGATGTTTTAAAGCTATCCCCCAAGTCTTTTTGCATTTGGATCACCAAAAGCCAAGATTCTACAGTTTCTGGGTATGTCAGTCTAGTTTTGTCCAAGTGGCCTGATTTTCTTGATTTTTGATGTTTTTGGGTGTTGTTTCTTTAGACAAACTTGTTAAGAATCTTCTCAGGAAGGCACACAACAAATCTGGTCAAAATGTGGCACATAGGTACACCGATCACGATCGTAGTACCTAGGCCAAATCTGATGAAATTTGGTCTGCTCCCTCTGACAAGTATTTCCCAGTGTTTGGTACTACCCCTTTGTGATTTGAATCAATTTCAGCTTTGTTTGGTCAGATTTTCAAAATTTCAGAGTCTTATGGTCTTTTTGCCAAAGTTATGGTTTCCTGGTTTCTCGACTCTAACTTTTGCCCCAATTCTGATTGGAATGTGATTTGCTTATCCTACTCCTAAGTACAGAAATAAAAAAACATAAAGAAATGAATCAAACAAAACAAACACGACGGATTTCGGGTGAGATTTCAGTACTCAATCGAATTAGAGAAATTGAAGGGAAAAAATGCTTTAACACTCTCACTCACAGCTCCCTAAATCTCCTAAGAGAGGATCTAGCCGGTCCACTGGCTCTAGACTCCACTAAGCTCTAAACCCTTGTCTAGCAACCTAACTGAGGTGTAAAATGGATTTGTGGATTGATCTTTTTTAAGGAATCTAACTGCGCACTCGGTCACTCATCACCTAAGGTGCATTCCCCGGAAGCGGCGCCAATGTTTGCGGGTCACCGCGACGGACGTCCATAGCATAGCTCTCAAGCATCAACATATTTATCAATACAAGGGAAGCGACCAAGATGAGGCATGGAAACTCACTAGGGTGTCACTCGTAATGAAGTGAACTCGATGAGATGCACCTACTCACTCTACAAGCAAATCAAAGCATTACCGCCAAGTAATCTGACCAGCTCTACAGTCGTCACGCCCGTTTACCATGCACACCTATTCGGAATCGCACAAAACTTGAAGGGAAGCTATTGGGGACTATCAGGATTGTATCCTATCACTGTCACAGAATTCTAGAAAGGTACAAAGATTGCGATCGTTCGTCTCAAAGTCAGCAAAAACAGCAAACATGTGATCCTAATGGGTCATTTTAAGGTCCCTAAAGCCCCTCCTAGGGTCAAAACAACATAAAACACGCATATAGACACTCAAAACAGCGATTTAAGGTCTCAAACTCGTAGTTGAAAACCTACACCAAATCTTGAATGACTGCACTTGAATGGAAGAGCAAGGTAAGAGGAACACAATGCAATAAACAAATCTGAATTTGGATTACCATAGCCACAATGGCGAAGATTACAAGTTGGAGCAGGAAGGGGATCTCAAATGTACGCTGTCTTCTCAGTTTTTCATTAAAAAGATCATGTTCAAACTTACAAAAAATGACCTTTATAGTTTAGGTCTTTACAAATGGCTTGTCCGGCCAAAAGATCCTAAACTTCTGACTGGCTCTCTAATATACAATTTCTCCCAGAAGAAGAATCATAAATCCTTTGACAAGTTCTCGGCTTAGAGATGCTTCCTTACAAAAGAATTTTACAAAGTTTTTTCATAAAAATATGATCCTTCTCTGGAAACGGCCGCTTGTCGCTTCGTCCACCAAACACAATCGATGAACTATCTATTAAGAGAGTGACGGGCGCTCTCTCGGTGGTGTGGATGCATCCGTAGAACCGCTATCATAGCACCACCACCTTCGGAACGATGCCTAAATCATCTCGAGGATGAACCACCCATCAATGTAGGGGGCACACGAGTCCTAGGCGTAGGGGGCATACTATACTGAGGTGTGGGGCCGCTTGGTGTAGGGACCACACTAGTCCCAAGAAGAGGGTCGGCCATAGTAGGTCTAGAGGGACCTGCTGCCCAAAGGTGTTGTCCCATCACGATCTGCTCTGGTGTAAATTGAGACAAAAACGAGTCCATCTACTCAGGTGACATGCTGGCTGGAATGATAGGTAAACTAAAACTAGGAGATTATGGCTTAGCATCATTGGAAATGGCTAATCATACACAAATAACACCCATAAAATACATTAGTTTACAGAAGAAATGCTTAATCAATACAAATAACAGATAAACGAAGCTGCAACACAAATGAATTAATCTAAAGTGTATTGTAGACTAACAAAAAACAGATTTACAAAAGAGTTCCTAGCAATCTTCTACGAGATTTGATGCACCAAAGATGTCTATCTCAATCTGTACTTCTGCATCTTTGTCATTGAACCCTACTCACATTCAACTATTTCCTGCTAGCACGAGCTCTAACAATATCACATTCAACTATTTCCTGCTAGCTTGAGCTCTAACAATCTCACATTCAACTATTTTCTGCTAGCTCGTGCGAGCTCTAACAATCTCACATTCTCTAGCCATGTTCAATCCCTCCGTGCACACCTCGGTCTAGAGGTACACGAAGATTAGGACCACAGGGTCAATGACTATATATTAGTTTTTTTGAAGTTTGTGTGCGCCTAACCTAACCTATAACCTAAGCTATAGCTTAACCTATAACCAAATTAAACCTAACCTATAACTTCACCTATAACAAAACCTAACCGAAGTCCATTTGCGATTTTTGAAGTACACGAGTCATTCTTGAAGTCAATTTATGATTTTTCTACTATTTACCGCTAGCTCTAACCTAACTTATAATCTAACCTAACCTATAACCTAAACCTAGCCTAACCTATAACCTAAATCTAACCTATAATCTAACCTGACTGAAGTCCGTTTGGATTTTTAAAGGTACACGAGTCATCTTCGAAGTCCGTTTTTGTTTTTTCTACTATTCATTTTCCATTAGCTCTAACCTAACCTATAACCTAAACCTAACTTAACCTAACACAACCTATAACTTAAACCTAACCTATAGGTTAACCTAACCGAAGTCCATTTGCGTTTTCTAAAGTACACGAGTCATCTTCGACGTCTGTTTGTATTTTTCTACTATTTTCTGCTAGCTTTGACCTAACCTATAGCCTAAACCTACCCTAGCCTGATGTAGCCTAACCTATAACCTAAACCTAACCTATAAACTAACCTAACTGATGTCCGTTTCCATTTTTAGAAGTAGTCATCTTCCAAGTCCCTTTGCGTTTTTTCTACTATTCATTTGCCGCTAGCTCTAGCCTAACCTTTAATCTCACCTAACCTATAACCTTAACCTAGCCTAACCTAACATAACCTATAACCTAAACCTAACCTATAGGCTAACCTAACCGAAGTCCGCTTGCGTTTTTTGAAGTACATGAGTCATCTTCAAAGTCTGTTTGTATTTTTTCTACTATTTGCCGCTAGCTCTAATCTAGCTTATAATCTAACCTAACCTATAACCTAAACCTAACCTAACCTAATGTAACCTAAACCTAACCTATAACCTAACTGAAGTCCGTTTGCATTTTTAGAAGTACATGAGTCATATTCCAAGTCCGTTCGTATTTTTTCTACTATTCATTTGCCGCTAGCTCTAGCCTAACCTATAATCTCACCTAACCTATAACCTAAACATAACCTATAACCTAAACCTAACCTATAGTCTAAGCTAACCGAAGTCCGTTTGAATCTTTTGAAGTACACGAGTCATCTTCGAAGTCCGTTTGCGTTTTTTCTACTATTTGTTGCTAGCTCTAACCTATTATATAATTTAACCTAACGTATAACTTAAACCTAACCTAACCTAACCGAAGTCCGTTTGCGTTTTTAGAAGTGCACAAGTACGTCATCTTTGTTTGGACGTTAATAGATGGACGTTGTGTTCGGACAGTTAGAACTTATGGTATGGTGTGTAAAGCCACTTAGGTTAGGCTACTCCAAATTGGATTAGGATAGCAATTAGCCATTTCAATCCGCTTAGGGCTAGCCACCTAGGGTTAACGTCTTAGGACTAGTGTTGGTTTAACCGCTAATAGATGGCCGTATTTTGGAGTGTTAGGGTGCGCTATGTAAAGTTGCTTAGGTTTGGCCGCTCCAAATTAGATTAGTGTAGCGTTTTTCTGTTTCAATCTGCTTAGGCTAGCCGCTTAGTGTTGTATGGATTCTGGTTTGGCCGCTAATAGATGGCGCACCGTGTTCAAACGATTAGGGCACACTATGAATAGCCGCTAATGTAAAGCGCTCTGAAATATATTAGGGTATCGTTAGGCCATTTAGTCTGCTTAGGGATAGCTGCTAAGGGTTATCGACTTTAGATGAGCGACTTTTGTTTTGGCCGCTAATACATTACTATAGTTGGAGCGTTAGGGTAGGCTATGTAAATCCGCTTAGGTTTGGCAACTTTTGATTTGGTCGGTCCAAATCCAATTAGTGTAGCGCTTGGCCGTTTCAGTCTGTGAATAGGGTTAGAGGGTTATGGTTTAGATACTGGTAGATGGTCATGTTTGGACGTTTCATTGATAAGTGTTTAGATTAACATAAAAGTACATAAGTTCTAACTGTCCGAACACAGTGTCCATCTATAACCTAAACATGAGTTAACTTAACATATAACCTTACCTAACTTTTTACGTACAACATATAACCTAACCTAACCTAACCTATAACCTAACTTGTTGCCTAAACCTGACCTATAATTTAGCTAACCTATCCTATAACCTGTAACTTAACTTATAACTTAATTTAACCTTTAATTTAAACATAACCTAGAACCTAACCTATACGCTAACCTAACATAATTAACATAATTAACGTGCTATAAGCTAACTTAACCTAACCTAACGTAACGTAACTTAACGTATAACCTAACTTATAACTTAACATATAACCTATATATACCCTAACCTAACGTATAACCTAAACTAAACCTAACCAAAACCTAAAACCTAAACTTCATCAACCGCATAATTTCAAAAACGACATAATTCAAAACAAAATTTCTTCAAAACAAGATTTTTTCATAAACCAAAATGAAAATTTTTCATAATTCAAAACGAAATTTTACGACACAAACCATAAATTTCTTTTAAAGCATTGAAAGTTTAAAGCATGAAATTTTATTTTATCAATATACAAATTAATTTAGATAAATTAAAGATGCATTAAAAGTTCAAGCACTCACATGCAGCCTAATTGAGCAAGAAAAGGTGTTGTAAACGCCCTCGAACATGCAAAAACGTACACACACATACACACACACACACACACACACACCATGTTAAACCCTAAACCCTAAACCTACAAGTCAACTTGAAAACAATCTTACCGTAGTGCTATGGAGTAGTCCACGAGCAAGATTAGCACCTCCGAGAACTTGTTTCGCACCAGATCTGTAAGAGGTGAGAAGGAAGAGAGCAAGAGAAAAGGTGTAAGAAGAAGAGAAATGTGCAGGGAAAGCCCGTGGGTTCGTGCTTTTGCAGGTTCTGATAGTACAGGTATCGGTACAGGCATCTAAAAAAGTATTCATACAGACATCAAAAAATGCATCAGAACAGGTGCTGGAAAAACCATCAGAACAGGATCAAAAATTTAAAAATGAATTTTTCAAAACTGCATCTCCCTCCATACTTACCTACACATATACCGATGCCCGCCATTGATGCTGGTAATTCGGCACCGGAATTTAAATGACCTCTTGTAGTGGTCCCTGCTAGTTGGACACCTCTATCACCCTCTCTATCAATTTAATGAGAAACCTCATCTATATACATGCTAAATAGAGTAGGAGACAATGGACAATTGTGTTTCACTCCAATAGTGGAGTGAACTAAATCAGATATCCCTTTGGAGTGCGTACATGTTCCACCACTGATCTATGTAGAGCCATGATCCCCCAAATCAGCTCAATGAGCCATGAAACCAAATTGATACAATCTTAGTGGATCTAATCCAATGTCTGAGTACAAACAAAAAAATGAAGTGAAATAATTAAATCATCATCATCAATGCTCAAGAATGTTAGGCATTAGACGTTGTCCGAGAAAGTATTGCATCGGACATTGAAGAGCTTTGTCAATGTCTGCCTCTATAATAGTTACATTGGGCCTCTCCCAAGTCGTGCTAGAATAGTCATAATCCTCAGATGCAATTTCCATCAATGACGTCATGGTCGTCGTCATAGACATGGGCGTCTAGCTCTCCTAGGCTCAATGGCTCTGCCAGCTAATATACCTCTGGTATAAGTGGGTTGTGAAGTCTTCTATGAAGCATGCTCATTTGGCTACTAAGTCCCTGCTTTAAAGAATTCCAAGATCTCCATCTTTGAATGTCTCCCATTTCCCGATCTCCTCTAGAGACTCTCCTTGTGTTTGTGCAGCTCTAGCAAAAACAAACTGAGGCATCTATTATCCTGATATCTCATGATTCTAACCAATGGTCCAAAGTCCTCTCTGAATACACAATGAAAGCAGCCTCATATCTCATAAAATACCGTGCAATGACAAACGTGATGTAACTTTGTCTCTGGCACTATATGACACAGTTGGCTAGAGGCGTCTCTATACATCTCCTTCTAGCAGTGCTACTAGGTCCACTCTGTGTGTGTGTGTGTGTGTGTGTGTGTGTGTGTGTGTGTGTGTGTGTGTGTGTGTGTGTGTGTGTGTGTGTGTGTGTGTGTGTGTGAGAGAGAGAGAGAGAGAGAGAGAGAGAGAGAGAGAAGGAGCTGAAAACCGATATGTTCACTGCCAAGCGTCACTGGTGAAGGAGCTATTGTGCAGTTGTTGCAGAATGAGCTGCTGGAGGTAGGTGAGTCATGGAATGGACATGCTAAGCTCGGGGACATGCCTGCTTCAACTGCACCTTCTTCCTCTCTATGGACACGCCCCTTCTGCAAGCTGACAACTAAACCAACCTGATTGGTGGGGCAGCAGCTGTCCTCTCAGCCTCTCCCTCATCAACCTCCACCTGCTCTGGTTCCCTTCTGTCTTCTCTTCTTTGCCCTCTCGACCTTAGTGCAACACCTCAAACCAATGCTAAGTGAAAAAATAGGGGAGGGATTGGAGCCACCCATCATTCGCACGCATGAAATGGATCAAGATTTCATGGTATACATAAAAAAAAGAGGGGGAGGTAGAGCTCCCTCACCATCCGCAGGCGTGGATGATGGGGGATCTCTGCCTGCCTCTTCTTTTTTGCAACTCAACCATTTTTTGCAAATCCCTTGAAGAGTAGATTGGTTCCTTAGCTTTTTATTTTTCCCACCATTGGTTCACTACCTCCGGATGTGTCGGTTGAGCATGTATTCTCACAGCTATGTGTGCGCGAACTTTGCCAGCTCCATTGCGTTTAAAAGGCATGGAGTTTGGTGTTGGGAGTGGGAGAGTCCTTGCAAGACAAGACAAAGGATTCATGGTTCTTGATGCTCTCTATGATGCTAGATTCTGTGACAAGTGAGTGCTCCATGGATCGACATGTATGCCAAATGTGGTGTATTATAAAAAGCACAAAAGGCATTTAAGTAGGGTTCTCTTAAGGATTCCATCGCATGACACACACCCATTATAGGATATGCCCAACAAGGGCATGGCTCCTTTTAATGGATGCAGAGGAAGGGCATCTCTCTAGTTTCAATAATCTATTCTTGCATCTTGAAGGCATGTGGTAGTACATAAGATGCTGACTATGGAAAAATAATTGAGGATGATATTGTTACGCAGTTGTTGTTGACAAAGAACGTCATGCTTGGCAATTCCTTGATTGACATGTATGTTAAGTGTGTACTTTAGAAAGCACAACAAGTGCTTGAGGAGATTATTATCTGGAAAGTTTTCTCTTGGAATGCATTGATTGTGGGGTATACCCTAAAGGAGCATGGCCAAGAATCTCTAGGCTATTTTGGGGGAGGACAAGCGAGGGCGTCTCTCCATATGCAATCATCTCTACTTGCATCTTGACAGAATGTGGCATTAGGCAAGATGTTGATATGGGCATAAGAACCCATGATGATAATGTGTGTTGGAGACTGTTATAAAGAAACATAATGCTTGGAAATGCCTTCCTCAACTTGTGTGCCAAATGTGTTGTAGTTTAGAAAGCACAAAACATTTTGTGGATGATCCTCACTTGTATGTCATCTCCTGACACACATTTTGTTAGGACATGGCCAGGACACTATGGGGTGCTTTTGATGGATGTGAAGTGAGGGTGTCTCTCTAGATGGAATCATCTATGCCTGGATCTTGAAGGATGTGGCACTACGCAAGATGTTGATTCGTGCAAAATAAATGAGGATGATATTTTAAATGAGGTGTTGTTGAAAAAGAATGTCGTGCTTGGCAATGCCTTGATTAACACGCATATTAAGTGTAGTGAACTTTAGAAAGCAGGATAAGTGCTTAAGGAAATTCTTATTTGGATTGTCATCTCTTGGAATGCACTGCTTGGGGGATATGCCCTAAAGGTATGAGTCCAAGAAGCTCCGGAATTTTGTGAGCGTATGACAAGACAAGGGTGTAGGGATGCGTTGTAGCACGACCTAATCGCAACCCACAAAATTTTCAAATCGTGGATCGGCAACCCAGCTAGGGCATGGAAGCACGCGCCTAGGATGTATAGACATAGAGGATTCAAGGCATCCTTCTTCTCATCATAGAGAGAAGCCATGGAAAGGGCTTCCTCTAATCAACAACACATTCTTACTTACTAATCACTTGCACACAACCATGTGGTTGAAATTAACCTCTCACATCAATCACTCTATTCACAACTCTAATCACACAACTACATAAGCATGCAATTAACATACCTACTCCGCATTAGTGTGTCCATTCTGGCACAACCCCTCAATGCGACTACATATGCACACACACTAACCGCACCTTGTAGAGAGAGATGAAGAGAACGAAGGCATAGCCCTCACACACCATGGCCAATGGTGTGAATAAAATTGATTAACTCAAAAAAGGGATTAGGAGATCTACCATCACACTAATACAATCTCACTCCGCATAATGAAACAAAGAAGACTAATAAGAAAGAAAGTGTAATTGATTATTATTATTAGAAATCAAGAGCTACATGGGTATGAAAAGCCCATGAGCCTCATGACCATCCACTCTATAAAGAGGAAAACTCACCCACGAATGACTTCTCATTAAGCATAGGGCTCTTTTATAGCTTTGGGCTTCAAACCCTTCAACTATGGGATAAAGTTAAGCTCTCTAGCCTAGACTCATACAACTTTGGAACTCCTACATGAGCCCAAGCCCTATACAATGAAAAGGAAATATTGTGCACTATGGAACATCCACAGCTTGGTGCATAATTGGTGTATCTTGTGTTAGCCGCTGCTAACATTCCCCCCTTCCTAATTCGGCGCACGTCCTCGTGTGCCGGTGAAGCAAGCCACGGTGACATGGTAGAAAGCAAGTCCATAGAAGAAATGTTGAGCTGCAAAACATAAGAGCAAGTAATGAGCATCTAAGGCCACCAAGAATGAATAAAACATGAAACACAATAAACAATTATGCAAAGTGATTTTTTGCTTTTAAAAGATGGGTCAATCATAGCCAAACACTAGACAACATAAAGCAAAAAAACACCTAAACTATTGTGAATATTAAACCACTTGAAATTTCAGTTTTATGCATGAAACACAAGCAATCAATTATGACCCTAGGCTAATGCAAGTTCATAAACCTATTAGCCTAAAAACTATGTGAACAATCTTAATAAATCATCCAGATCTAGCATGTCTACGGCTATAGAAAAGCTCTTAATCTATTACTACATTGTCAAAGCTTTTTGAAGCTTGTGGAGTTTTTGATTTTGTCATTCATTGAAAAAATTAAAGCACGATCACAAGGCTACCACCCCAAGGCAAGTCTAGGTGCGACTCCTGGCTCCTTGAACACTCAAGAAGATGTTCCAAAAACCTACTAGCCTACCAAGGTGACAGCTAATCCCTATCAGCCCAGGGCATGGGTTTAGGGCCTTGACCAAGCGAGCCAAGGTGACTCTCCTCGCCTGCCAAGTGCCAATAAGGCACTAGGCCTCATATAGACACAACATAACATAAAGATTTTGATTTTCATGTGTCTAGTAGCATTTTCGCTAGTTTTTCTTGACACTTTTTTGCTTCATTGATTCATTTTTTTGCACTTTTATTGCTTCCTTTATGACATGCTTATGGCAATTGGACTAAAGGACTAAAGCCTAATCATAGCCCTAGGTCATGTTAAAAAACAATGGAGTATTAAGACTATCACTAAGAGTCTAGGACTAGCAAGAAATGATCCTACATTAACCTAAGGTCAAGGCCATTACCTATGATTAGCACGCATAAAACCTAATTTTTTTATGAGTTAATTTTCACAAAGCAAAGTGTTGAAACTTTAGGATGCCTAGCTTTCAAACATGAAAAACCATAGCTTAGAAGCAAAATTTCACTTAAGCCAAGCAAGAGAATGAAGAGATGAATAAAAGAGCAAAATCATGGAAGGATTAACCTATTCATGCTCTTTTGAGCATCCTTGAACAAACATCCCCTTTGTAGAGAAGCCTCTTGATCTTTTTATTTGCAAAAGAAGCTTTTTTGAAGCTGAGTGTAAACACAAGCTCCAAAGCCATTTATTGAAATTTAAAAGCACACAAAAACATTAATGAAAACCTAAAGCTAGGGTCTTGCATACTCGAATTTGCCAAAGGGAGAAAACCCAAGGGAAAAAAGTGCCTTTGGTTATGCACATAATGCTCTTTGAAAGAAAATTTATGCATACATAACAACAATGAGAGATAAAATGAGCTTCTACCTAAACAAATTTTGCAATTCTTACTACCTCTCATGCATGATTCAAAGTAGCTTAGTTTCTAGCTCAATGAAATATGGAAAAAACAAGTCAAGAGCTGAGAATAATGCAACTTTTGAATGAAACGAAGTGGCTCTCGATAGCCAAATTTTTACAATTTAAAGCTTTTCAAAAGGTTGGCTAACTAGCTCACATGAAATTTTCAATTTAAGAGCAATTTATGAGCTAGAGATGACTTCAACTTGATGAATTGAAAATGAATGGCTCTCAATAGCCAAATTTGTACTTGAAACTCTTAAAAAATTGTCTACACTCGCTGGAATGAAAACATTTTCACTTTAGATCAAGCTATGAGCTAGTATGTATACAATTTTTAATCCAAAGACTTGGAATGGCTCTAAGTAGCCAAGTTTTGCAATATTTTGCAATGATGACCCCTTCTTGGATCAATGAGAGTACACTCCTGCCACATCCTTCAAAACAACTCAATTGTTAGTGCATGAAAGCGTTTATCAATCAATACAAGCACTAAAAGCATACTCAATCATAAGCCCAAAATTTTAATGCTTTCTCTTGGCCATTAAAACAAGCTCAATTTTAATGCTTTCCAACGATTTTTCATTCAAGTCGAGCACTAAAATGTATCAAGCAATGCCAAGCTCAAGAAAAAAATCCCAACCACACAAGCACAACTCATCATCGAGTGTAACTCTCACATGAAGCCCATATGCATGCCAAAATATGAACTTCTCTTCTACTACAAACAAAGTTTTCGATTTGGCAATGGAATATAATCGTGCTCAATAATACCTCAAACTTTTTTATTGACTTATGCAAATTTTACAATGGATGCATACACAATCGTAGCCCATATCCGTGCTCTTTAATTAAGAAATACGACATTTATAGGAATTGATGGAAAGGACTATTTAGCTCTCGCGGTAATAAATACCCAATGAAGCTCATCCACTAGTGCATGACAACATCTGGCAGCCAAGGTAAGCATCAAAACATACCATGATAATTCACAAACCAAAAATTTTAGTGCCATTCCATGGCCATTCACCACTATTTGATGCTCAACTTATAGCACATTTCACATACATAGTAGAGAGAGGGAGAGAGATTAAGTAGAATTTCAATTGTACTAGACCCAATTGGCTGATACCATTCAAATACCATTCTACAATTAGTGCCTTAAAGCAATCTGGCATTGAAATCAAGTAACAAGCTCAACCATGCAAAGCATCCTCTTCATTTGTTAATCCCGCCTTCAAGCATCCTTGAATTTCTCTTTCGGCCCAATGTTCAACTAAGAATTATTTCTATTTTGATGACCAATTGCCATCATAAGTTCATTCAACACCCTTTTTTCTTTTTGTTTTTCTTCTATAGCAAGCTCGAGAAGGAGGCATGAGTGAGAACCGCTCCTAAAAAATAAAATAAAATCATGAGGCAATATGGTTTTATGCTTTTTGAGTTGGCTTGGCCACTGCAGGTGAAAGACAGGGAGACGGAGACGATTCGGTTGTGTTGCACCATGTAGGTGAGGTGTGGCGACTCTGGCGAGCAAGGCGTCCATGAGTAGCTAGTGGGCGAGAGCAGATGGTGATATACCAGGGGCCAAGGCCCACTCCCAACTTCCCTTCGAGACTCTGCACGATTAGTGGGCAGGCATCCGATATGAGCACGCTGCAACGGTTGAGGAAGAGAGAGAGACGATTGGGAGCAGGAAGGGGCAAGGTAGGTGTGTGTGTTTTTGCAGTCAAAGGCGGGGTGGGCCACGCTCCAGAAACAACCTGAGTGTCTGCACTACAAGCCAGGCAGGCCGCTCGGGGTCGAGTGTGTGTGTGCGTCAATGCAGGGCTGAGAAAAGTCAAAAACGGCCAGTGCTAAAGCCGAGCCCCGAGCATGGCATGTGTGTGTGTGTGTGTGGGGGGGGACTCTGTTTGTGCGCCAAATCATGCCAAAAATGGATGTGTGTGCATTATTTTTGCGCCTTTTTAGGCTCGACCGAGTGTGTGTGTGTGTGTGTGTTACTTAGCAGGTGCGGTAGGTAACTTTAAGTGAGGGAGGCGGGCAAGCATCCAATTGGCTACTTTTTTTTCTTTTTTGATAAATACCCACAAGGGAAGTTCCCACGAGATGAGAGGTTTGTGTGTGGGGTGTGGGCTAGCTAGTAATAGACAAAATGCTAGACTTCATATGGCAAGAATGTGATCCCTCGACCATCAAGGCAATTTCAATTATGACTTTTTTCCTTAAAAACAAACACTCCGTATTACTCATTTTTGGACATAAGGTGGTCGAATAAAATGGCATACACATAAGTAGCACACACCACAAAGACTGACATTCCATTATAGCCGACAATGCATCTCTCAAACATTCCTTATGTTATCACATTTGATGAGGCATATGCCATGCCGCACAAACTATCAAAAATTTCACCATTTTCAATCGAACTCGCACACCGATCATAATGGTAATCACATAAATCATCTTCAATTGAGTACCAATTGAATCATCCAAAGTCAATCAATCTCATATACACCGATCTCTTAAGCCAAACTAATCATCATAATTGGTAAAAAATACCAATTATTCGTTCAAGTACTGGATTGCACATGCCATTGAGTAGGTACACACACATGCATAAATTGCAAACTCAATCAAGCATAAGTGAATGCATGCATGATAAAGTTTTAAAAATTTAACACTAATTTTACCCAATCAAGCAATGCACACACTCAAAAATTAAGCACAAAAATTCAAATTTGGCTAAATTGACAATGAATTTAGGCTTAAGCCTAACGATTGCACACACTTTTTATGAACATTTCACAATCAAAAACCATTTAGGTGTCCCAATTGACCATCAATCATTGAAATTCAAGTGGTCTTGGATAGGCACACACACTCAATTTTTGCCGTATTTTTTGGCAATTATGTTTATCCAATGATTGAATTAGCCTAACATACACATCATTTACATGATTGCATACTCATGTATCATCAATTCCATCAATTTTTATGTATGCACACATTCGAGATTAGATGCACACATACTTGAAATTTTTGACAGTTTTTTTTCTTTTTGGTGTGTACACACACATAATGATTTTTATGCACACACATGAATTCTTGATGAGAATTAAGCCTTATTTGGATACACACAAGTTCATTAGTCACAATTTGACTATCAATTTCATTCCAAGTGTATCAAATTAGGTGCAAATTGTAGGTTAATTTGTGTCACACACCTAATTTTAGCAAATGATTAGCAAATTGAATCTCATTGATCAATCAAAATTTGACACAACAAGTGAGTGCACTCACATTGTAATTACACTCCGAGCTATTCCTTTGCTCCACGTGAAGTCGCATCATTGCACACACAAGTGTGTGCACCATCAAATCGGCTCCAAAATTGACCATTTGTAGGTCAAAATCAAACACTCAAATCATCAAATTAAACATAAATTGGTACAATTAACTTGATTAGAGTGATGATTCCACCTCTTACAAGGAGATTTCACATACTTTACACTTCAAATGCTAGTGGTTAGGTTATCAAGGTTAGTCAAAACTAGTAAAAATTAGCATGAGATTAGTAAAATTAGATGGAAAGAAGCGAAGTTAGTAAGGTTAGCATGAAATTAGTGAAATTGGGGGTTTGGGTATTCATAACTCAACATTAGGATTAATTTATTGCACAAACATCATCAAATCAAACCAAAAAATGAGTTACACACACTCAAAAACCAACAAAATTAGTAGTGAAATTACTCTATTCTACATCCTAAACTCACTAGCTTAGGTTATCGATCCCCGACAATGGCGCCAAATGTACGGATGCGTTGTAGCACGACCTAATCGCAATCCACAAAATTTTCAAATCGTGGATCGACAACCCGGCTAGGGCATGGAAGCACGCGCCTAGGATGTATAGACATAGAGGATTCAAGGGATCCTTCTTCTCATCATAGAGAGAAGCCATGGAAAGGGCTTCCTCTAATCAACAACACATTCTTACTTACTAATCACTTGCACACAATCATGTGGTTGAAATTAACCTCTCACATCAATCACTCTATTCACAACTCTAATCACACAACTACACAAGCATGCAATTAACATACCTAGTCCGCATTAGTGTGTCCATTCCGGCACAACCCCTCAATGCGACTACGTATGCACACACACTAATCGCACCTTGTAGAGAGAGATGAAGAGAAGGAAGGCATAGCCCTCATACACCATGGCCAATGGTGTGTATAGAATAGATTAACTCAAAAAAGGGATTAGGAGATCTACCATCACAGTAATACAATCTCACTCCGCATAAAGAAACAAAGAAGACTAATAAAAAAGAAAGTGTAATTGATTATTAGAAATCAAGAGCTACATGGGTATGAAAAGCCCATGAGCCTCATGACCATCCACTCTACAAAGAGGAGAACTCACCCAAGATTGACTTCTCATTAAGCATAGGGCTTTTTTATAGCTTTGGGCCTCAAACCCTTCAACTATGGGATAAAGTTAAGCTCTCTAGCCTAGACTTATACAACTTTGGAACTCCTACATGAGCCCAAGCCCTATACAATGAAAAGGAAATATTGTGCACTATGGCACATCCACAACTTGGTGCATAATTGGTGTAGCCTGTGTTAGCCACTGCTAACAAAGGGTGTCTCTCCAAATGCAATCACCTATCTTTGCATCTTGACGGCATGTGGTAACTCAAGTTAAGGCGATGTTCTTGGTTGCTTCTACCAATGCTAGGTACAGGTCCTTCAATTGCAAAGTTGGACGATCTTTTCAATTCAAATGGAGTTGTAAATGTGTTGCTTCAAGTTTATGTGAAGATACAAGTGATCTTTCTTGAGACTGTGTTTCCTCAAATGTCATGCCCCCAAACATTGTACATGTTATATCCCCCCCCCTCCCCCCACCAAAAAAAAAACCCTCTCAAAAGAACAACACATCGGTATGCCTGTTGGAATCACTTGGATCACATTCAATAGATTTATTTGCGTTTTGAATTTCCAAACAATAGAATTTTGGTGAGAATGGAAGTTCTTCATTCAAAGGGGAAGCTTTAAGTTCTACAAGCTCAACATATGTTAAGGTGGCCATCAAGCCACCACCCAAGTACACACCTCTATGAATTAACTCGAAGGAGGTGTATCGGTGATCGTGGCTAGTGTCACCTTTGATACACTAACATATTTTTTGCCTTCAACAAATCAAGTTGAGATCTTTTTTAAGAGAATGTGTTAATAATTATGTCCAGATTTTGCATTAGCACCTTCTCAACCTGCTTTAACAAGGGTTTTTCATATACGCCAGTCCTTTCGCACATCTTCTTTTAACCCTTCACCGCTAATTGGTGAGATAGCCATCTAGGGAAAATAAAGGAGCATAAGATTGCAACAAGAAAAATAGTTTAAAACAAAATTGGTTGTTTGGGTTGATAGTCTTAGCAAGGACTTGATTGATTTAAACATAGTAGCATGCCGTAACATTTTTTATTTGAACATAGTAGTATGCCGTAACATTGATTTGAACATAGTAGCATGCCGAACATTTTTTATACTTCTTTTATTGGTGTAATTTTGTAGTTTGAACTTGGTTACTCACATTATCCTCTGTTTTTTGGTAGGTAAAATAAATCCTTGAGCAGACACAGGTATTGATTTTGATCAATTGTGAACTAAAAGAGTAAAGTATGATACTTTGTGGACAGGCAAGAGTACGACAAAACCATGGGAAAAGCAATGGGTTCTGGTTTGAGACTTGGGTGGTAGGTGCAAGTTTAATAGTTTCTCTTATTATGCCAATGGGGATGAATAATATGGGGATGGCTCCTAGCATGGATATGGGTATGAGCATGGGAGTACGTTCAAGAAAATGACCCATGATGTAGAAAGGTTTGGATTCAAGGAGACCTGGTGTGGGGTTGGGACCAATAGTAGGTATTGGTAGGAGCTCCATCATAGGCCACTCTTTTAAATCAGCAACAATAGTATGGTGGATTCAGATGAATTGGATCTAGTAGCTTGCTAGTATTTTCATCCATACTCACGTGCGTTCTTCCTTTGGAAAATTTGTTGAAGACACAACGTGAATTATGGCAGGATATCGTCCATCTAAGCACAACCATTGATCTCTATACTAAACATGGGTTTGACCAAGATTTCTTAAATCCGGAATAAATACATGTGAGGTTGATTTAAATCAAGCTCTTCTTTAAACCTCTCTATATGTAGCACAATTGGCTTTGTAAGATGAGCAACTGAAATGGAGAATTGTAGCATACCTTATACATTCTTTCTCAAGAGAAATATTTCTTTTATTGTTGAAATATTGTTGAAGATTGTTAGAATCAAAAGATCTAACAAGGTGAGTAGTAAAGAAACTATATTTTTTATTGTTTATTATGGATATAGGCTAGAAACGATGAGCAATGTCTAGACATGTGTCCTTTGGGAAACATTTACGGATGGAAGCTACTGCAAGATGTGTAAACTTATGAATGACAATTTTAAAATGTACGGGCTCTATTAGACATGAAAAGGGTTATGCTTACTTTGGTGATATCATTTTGTACACTTCCTTCACCAATATGCATGACTTGCAGTATCTATTTGTATTCAATACACCATTAGGTATCTGACCATTGACACAATTATTTATTTTTATGAATCTAAATTCTCATTGGACCTTTTTAAAACCTATCCAATAGGATTCAAGAATGTCATGAGGACCACACGTAGAGGATCATTTGAGCATGTGTCTTTTATGCCTATTAAGTCATTTGGTTTGAATTGAATACTTCAAGTACTTAGTCAATCAAGCATGGAAACTATTGATGCCTCTTGAGAGTATACCTTTGAATTGAACACTTCAAGAACCTTAGTCATTTTAAGAATAAAAATCACCTCAAGATTTGGGCAAGGTTCCCACAAACATTTTAAGCACTTTAGTTAGCAAGTCGACAAGCACCTCATGCTTGGGTAGGGTTACCACCTCAAGGTCAGCCTTAGCTTGCCTAAGGTCAAAGGATTTTTTAATACTAACTTTTGGAGGTATTTAATGAAGCTAACCTTAAGGTATTTAAGCTACATTAGGTAGCATTGCTCTTTAACATACCATCTCTCATTTGGACCCCTTTAACATTGGCCCCGCGTTGAGATAGATGTTGGGGTATAAAGCCCAATGTGGTCGCCCAGGTAAGTGGGCGGGCCGCCAGGTATGTACACATATTCTTTTGTAAAAACCTAATAAGAACTCACTATGCTCTACACATTACAGTAGAGCGAGTTCACCATATCGTCGTGCTCTTCTTCTCGCACTCTCTCTCGCGTCGCACTTCCGCACGTACTCCATCAACTGGTATCAGAGCTCAGATCGAGGCTCGGGGCAGCACTGCAGGAGGCTAGAGTCACCAGCTCAGATTGGAGTGAAATTCTACAGGCAAAGACACGGCCCTAAAATCTCGTGGGTGAGTCTGAAGGGGTCGGTGTTGTCAGAATTTCATTCTGAGGTCATCTCGGCCACCGTTCGGCTCCGACAAAGGTCTGTGCAGGCCATTTTCGACTACGTGGTCTCAGCGGGTGCAGATCCGACTCTGCAAATTTGGGGTTTTTGGCCTACGATTTCAGGTGCTGAGGATATCGACACTCCCAGAGTGTTGATTTGTGGCTGTCTACACATCGAAGGATGGCTCACAGTTCTTGGAGGCGTGTCACATACGACACGGGCGCATCTACACACAGACTATAGGCGACATCCACTAGTTCATCAGGTAGCTTGTGTTTGCTTCTTGATATTCCAGATTTCATCCTGACATTGCAAGTACTTCCACATGGGATGTATTGTCAGAGATGATGTATGTTTGTTGAGGGTTTGCTGGCTGTGAGTCACGCAGCAAACAACCGCCGCAGCGGTTACAGCATACAGTGGGAAATTTGTGGATGTATGACTTTGTGGGAAGTCTATGTACTGTCAGATTTACTGCAGCCTTTGTTGAGGGTCGAGTGAGGTTTTATTGAGCTGGGGGATTCTCGAATGTTGAGATTCTTTCGGTGATACAGGTCTTGGAGCGATCCCTCGAGCACCCTTAGATAGGCAGCTAGGATGTATTGACTGTGAGTTAGACAGTTGGGATTGCATCTTTGCTTTACTGCCGTTGAGGCATTGTCACAGTCTATGCTTACAGGACAGTGACTGGACAGTCAGAGACAGTACAGGTGCAGGACAAGTTTACCCGCAGCTTACAGTGTCAGAGAGACAGTGTTTTTTGAGCTGTTTTTGGTCTGTTTTTTAGTACACCAGAGCCATTTTACAAAGGAGACTCTACCAAAATTTATGCAGAATCTGAAGCTTTCTTGGTTCATTTGACAGGTTGATATTGGTTCAAAGGTCAATTTAAAGGGGAAACTCTGCCGAAATTTTCCCAGGAAAGTAAACTACTGTGAAGCGTAGCTATGGCTGGATCACAGGACACTGCTCTTTACAATATCAAGAAGCTGGATGGAACCAATTTCCCATTGTGGAAGAAGTAGATTTGGCACGTGTTGGTACAAAAGAAGCAGATAAAACCTATAAAGCTCAAGGGGATAAAACCAGAAGATCTGGACGAAGATGAATGGAGCGAAATGGATGAATTGGCACTTTCTACCATTATGCTGACTTTGGCAGAAAGCGTTTACTTCAATGTAGCAGACGAGATGTCGGCTTATCAAGCATGGTTAAAGCCGAGTGATCTTTATGAGAAGCAGAGTGCAGCTTCACACGTATACTGGCTTAAGAAGCTTGTTGACTTGAAGATGAAAGAAGGGACACTATGTCCAATCATATGAATGAATTCAACAAAATCTATAGTCAGTTGTCAGCTCAAGGTGTCAAGTTTGATGAACCTGTTAGAGCTATGTTCCTGTTGATCACATTGCCGGAAAGTTGGGACACTTTTCGCACAGCTTTGAGTAATTTTGCACCTCCAGATGGTTTGAACATAGCAGGTGTAGAAGGAAGTCTGCTTACTGAAGAAACCAATAGAAAGACAATGGACAAAGGCAAAGGAACAGCCTTAGTTGTCAGGGGAAGGACCAAAGAAAAGTACAAAGGTGGAAAGAGGAATTAGTCTCGTAGCAAGTCCCGTAGTGCTAAAGGCAAGAGTGACATAGAATGCTACCATTGTGGCAAGAAGGGTCACATGAAAAGAGACTGCAGAGAATGGAAAGCAGAAAAAGGCAAAGAGAAAGCTGAAGACCATAGTGAGAAGAACAAGTCCTCAGTGAAGATTCAAGAAATAAATGTGACAAACACTGTTGCAGAGGATGACAGTCTAGTGTCAGAAGACATCTACTTCTTGAAGAATACAATGGACTCAGCTCTTCTTACAGCATCTGATGGAAATGCACTGAGTGACTGGATTATAGACTCAGGGGCATCACTTCATGTGTCTCCAAACAAGGAGTGGTTTACCTCTTATGTGACCACTAAAGATCATGTTCGGCTAGGCAATGGGCATACATGTGAGATCTTAGGTGTTGGAGATGTTCAATTGAAGTTTCAGAATGGCTCTTCTTTCACGCTGAAGAATGTGAGACATGTTCCAGCAATTACAAAGAGCTTGATCAGCACAGGTTTACTTGATGATGCTGGTTATGTCACCACTTTTGGACAGAACATGTGGAAGATATCCAAGGGTTCTATGACAGTAGCACATGGAGTAAAGTCTGGAGGACTTTACATGATTTATGTATCAAATGTCTCTAAAAATGTAATCAATGTAACCGAGCAGCCGAACGTTTCTTTGTGGCATTGCCGGTTAGGACATATGTCCAAGAAGGGAATGGAAATCTTGTCTTGTTCTGGTTATTTGTCTGGCTTTTCATTTAATGATTTTGAATTCTGTGAACATTGTCTGTATGGTAAGCAAACACAGCAGCCACATAAGCATAGAAGCAGTAGAAGAGATACACAGTTGGCACTTGTTCATAGTGATTTGTGTGGACCTATGCCTAACCTATCTCTAGGGGGAGCTTCTTACTTTATGACATTTATAGATGATTACTCGAGGAAAGTATTGGTTTACTTTCTCAAGCACAAGGATGAAGCATTTAGTGTTTTCAAAACGTTTGTGACATTTGTGGAGAATCAGAGTGGCAAGAAGCTTAAATGCTTACGCACTGCCAATGGTGGAGAGTATGTTTCAAAGGCCTTTCAGGACTTTTGTGAGTCAAAGGTATAAAACGTGAACTTACTGCTCCTTACAATCCTCCTCAAAATGGTGTTGCTGAGAGGATGAATAGGACCATACAAGAGAAGGTCAGAAGTATGTTGTCTAATGCACAGTTGCCAAATGGGTTTTGGGCTGAAGCTGTATCAACAGCTGTTCACCTTGTAAATAGATCTCCTAGCAAGGTTTTGCAGAAGGATTCAGTGCCAGAGATGGTATGGTCAGGCAAAATGCCCTCATACAAGCATCTCAGAGTCTTTGGCTGTGTGGCATATACTCACGTTCCAAAGGAATTTAGGAACAAACTTGAGCCAAAGAGTAGAAAGTGCATCTTTCTAGGCTATGGTAATTCTGGTGAGATGGGGTACAGACTTTGGGATCCCGAATCCAAAAAGGTTGTCCGCAGCAATGATGTTCACTTTAATGAATCCAAATATCATTCTAAACCAGAGAGGGTTGAGGAGATTAGAAGAGTTTTCTTCCAAGAAGATGGACCTACACGTGCAAGACAAAATGTCAGGGCTCAAGAGGAGCAAGGACAGGATAGAGTGGAGCCACAGGTTGTGGCTGATCTTGAGCCACCTATTGTGCGTAGATCTGAAGTGTCACGCGACCTCCTGATAGGTTTGTTCCATCTATGAACTATGTCATGTTGACTGATTGCAATGAGCCTTCATGTTACAAGAAGCAGTGCAAATGAAGGACTCCGGGAATTGGCAATTGGCCATGCAGTCAGGGAAAAAAACAAGACATGGAAGCTAGTTAAATTACCACAGGGCAAAAAGGCTCTACCTTGTAAATGGGTTTACAGGTATAAGATCACCACTCATGATAGTCAGCCAAAGTACAAAGCAAGGCTTGTTGCCAAGGGCTTTAAGCAAGAACAAGGCATTGACTTTGATGAAGTCTTCTCTCCGGTGGTCAAGATGACTACATTGAGATGCTTTCTTGCATTGGTTGCCATATTAGATTTGGTGTTGCACCAAATGGATGTCAAGACAGCGTTCTTGCATGGTGATTTAGATGTGGAAATTTACATGCAGCAGCCAGAAGGGTTTGTTGAGAAAGGCAAGGAAGATTGGGTATGCCAGTTGTTAAAGAGTCTTTATGGCTTAAAACAATCACCGAGGGCATGGTACCATAAATTCCACAAGTTTATGCTTTCTCAAGGCTACAAACGTAGTGAGTTCGATCACTGTCTATATACAAAGAAGGCTAAGGATGGCAGTTGGCTGATCCTTATTTTGTATGTGGATGACATGTTGATTGCTGGCAAGCACTTGGAAGAAATTTCAGCTTTGAAGTCAAAGATAGCAAAATCGTTTGACATGAAAGACATGGGTGAGGCAAGTCATATACTTGGTATGCGCATTGAGAGAGACAGATCAAAGAAGTTGATTTGGTTATCTCAAACAGAGTATATTGACAAGGTTTTGCAACGTTTCAATATGGAGAAGGGAAAGGCACTGAGTGTTCCATTGCCACCATATGTGAAACTTAGCAAACAAGATTGTCCTGTGTCTGAGGAAGAACAGGCTGAAATGGATAAGATTCCATATGCGTCTGCAGTGGGTAGTTTGATGTATGCAATGATTGCTACTCACCTAGACATTGCATTTGCAGTGGGAGTAGTAAGTCAATACATGTCAAACCCAGGCAAGAAACATTGGGAGGCAGTGAAAGGAATATTGAGATACCTGAAAGCTACAAAGAGTATGCGTATATGCTATATGAGTCAGGAGCTAAGTGTAAAGGTTTTTATAGACTCACATTATGCAGGTGACTTAGACAACCGAAGGTCTACGTCAGGGTATGTCTTTACATTGGCTGGTGGAGCAGTATCATGGCGTTCTAGATTACAAGATTGTGTTACTCAGTCTACTACAGAGGCTGAATATGTTGCAGCATCAAAGGCATGCAAAGAATCAATTTGGCTTAATCGACTAGTAACAGATTTGGGAATCAAAGAAGAGATGCCTGTGTTATATTGTGATAGTCAAAGTGCTATACAATTGGCTCGCAATCCAGTTTATCACTCAAAGACAAAGCATGTGGATGTGAAGTATCATTTCATCAGGGAAATTCTCGAGGATAAGCAACTTCAGCTTGTCAAAGTTCACACCACAGAAAATCCTACTGATCTACTTACAAAAGGACTTCCCTCAGAGAGCTTTGCGCATTTTCACAAGAAGTTAGGTGTAGGGTAGTACATCACTTCTCTACATCTCTTGTATATTAGCTTGTATAGTAGCTTCTCTCACACTTAAAGTACCACATTGGACTTTAAGTGGGAGGTTGTTGGGGTATAAAGCCCAATGTGGTCGCCCAGGTAAGTGGGCGGGCCGTCAGGTATGTACACATATTCTTTTGTAAAAACCTAATAAGAACTCACTATGCTCTACACATTACAGTAGAGCGAGTTCACCATATCGTCGTGCTCTTCTTCATTACAGTAGAGCGAGTTCACCATATCGTCGTGCTCTTCTTCTCGCACTCTCTCTCGTGTCGCACTTCCGCTCGTACTCCTTCAATAGATCCATAAGTACATGTCTATATTCTAACCCTTGTTCCCATTTATTCTCCCACATTAAATGATGAGTTTAATATGAGAAAATCATTTGGGTTGGTTAGATATTAGATTTTATGACATTACCTCTCTCTTGAAATCATAGTTGTCCTAGACTATGAGGTAGAAGATATAAATTCTTAGTCATTAGTCTGCATTTCTTAGCGGGTAGAGCATCCATTTTTACCCTGTGACATCATTCTAGAATGGATGACTGGTCCATTTGGTGCTTGGGAGACGTAGCTGCCACAGGCATGTCTGCTCTTTAGTCCATATCATACTCCCAAAGTAGAATGACAAATTCTACTTGGTGTTTGAGTGATGTAGTCATCACAAACATGATTCTAAGCATGCATATTTTTTAAATTTGTGCGCAAAAAAGGATAAGTCTTATAAGACAAAAACATTGTTCATTTAGAAAGAATTTACATTGGCTTACTCTAATGCAGCATTGTAAGCATTGACAAGGTTCATACTATCCTTAAGTTGTATTCCTTGCATCCATCTAGCATCTTCAAAAGGATAGTTTTTGAACTTAATAAGATACCGTCGGATAATCTTACCATGCCGTAGTATGTTGTCTTCATGCCGAATGATAGCTTCGGGTTGTAGCACCTCTTCTTGGTCTCCAATTTCTAGAGGGTCTTCAATAATCGGTTCTCTTGGTGCATGGCTCTCCTTTGTAGGGCTTAAGTAGGCTCACATAAAAAGCATTGTGTATGAGCCAATGGTTGGGAAACTTGAGTTGATAGGCCATTTCATTGATTGGCTTCAAGATTTGAAAAGGACCATAGTATCTTTTTGCTAATTTAGCATAATACTTTTGATGGCCCATAGGATTTTTGCCCGTCGTTTGCCTCAATCGAGCCTTGGGAAACTTAAGTAAGACACAATCATTTTCTTTGAATGCAAAGGCCCTTCTATGCTTGTCAACAACAGCTTTTTGCCTTTGTTGAGAGATGGATATAGCCTCCTTAACCATTTGAAAAGATTCTTGTAGGTCACGGATATACTTTATTAGGAAGTGAATGGGATATAGGAGAGCCTCTTTATTTGGCAGTTTAAGGGAATGCTTAAAGCTTAAGCAAAGTTTGACCGAGCCTAAACGAGAGGGAAAAAAGGCCTATGCTGAGATTTTTAAAAAAGCCATTTCCACATTTTAAATTTGGAAATAGTTTATTTAGCAACCCAAAAGAGAGGGGGGTAAATGAATTTTCAAATGTCCTTCTCCCACCCTCTTCTCTCTCTACTATATAAAACACTCTCTCTCACTTAGAACTCATTAAAGGAGGGACCTTTTAGCCCCCTGCCAGAAAAGAAAAATTTTCACATTCTCTCACTGTATTCTCTCTCTAAAATGTGAGCCAACTCTCTCTCTTTCTTTCCCCCCTTTCTCTCATGTCACTTACTCTTCCAATCATTAAGAAACATTCTTGGCTGCCTCTTTCTAAAAAAGTGCAGATCCTCCAAGGCTGGAGATCTGTCCTCTCTCCCACTCTCTCTTCCTTTATTGTCTTTCTACCCCCCACTTCCTCTCTCTCTCTCTCTCTCTCTCTCTCTCTCTCTCTCTCTCTCTCCCCCCCCCCCCCCCCCCCCCCCCCTCATGCTTCTCCCACTCGAGCTTCAGCTGAGTGCAATGGAAAACTCCATTACCTCTATGTGCTGCAACATTTCTCTCTCTACAGTCATAATCAACAATTTGAAATCAAAGGGGATTGAGTTGCACTCCCTCTCTTTCTATCCTCCACAACATAATCCTTTTCTCCTAGCTCTGAGTACTCTCTACTTCTTTCCTCCATAGCCACCTTCACCTACTTGTAGCAATCACCATTACACATTCTCACTAGTTTGCTTGATTAACTAGCACATATGTCATTCAATCCCCTACCACTACAAGAAATTACTAACAAATCAAAATGATATCGATTAAAAATTGATTTAGAGCACAAGTATGCTATTGTGCAACTTGGCACATCTAATCCCAATGCTGGAGACCAGCTACAAAACCATGGATGCAAGGCAATCAACTTATGGGTTGATGGCCATATTTACCCTGGCGATCCAATGACCAATGCATCACCGCCTTTCTGTAATGTCATTGAGCTACTGCATTTTATTGGAGATGGGAGAGACAGACTATTTGGCTACTGTTGGAGATTACACTCAGCTTTTTTCAATGAAAGGGAAGCAAGAAAACATCTCTATGCTGCCTATTCATCATTGCAAGAGAAGTACGTGAAAGACACTCAGCAAGTGAGAGAGGAAGCCAATGAGAAGACGAAGCAGCTAAATGATGAGATGTCAAAGCTTATAAAAAAGGCAGAGCATCAAAAAATGGAGCAAGAGCTTAGTCTAGACAATTATGTTCAGCTACAACACATTGCATATAATATGCACCGGTGAATCGATCATCTCAGACACATTCCATTCGGCTATCACATTCGCAAGCGCAAGAGACATGCGATGTCTATGCTATCTTCAAGCGGTGGAGCTCAAAAGAAATGTATCCATCAAACTTGGTAGGAATACAAATGCAAGCTTCTAATTTCATACATTTTTTGTAGGTGGTTGTAATATTATTTCAATATGTAGGAACTTGGCTCGGACGATGATGGGAATTGATTCCGATGCTAAAACGATTGGACATACTCTCCTACATCATATCATCAAACCAAAGGAGTTGGTGGAGCTATTGGATGATCCATCCAATGATAGCATTGCTAAAGTTTTGTGTTAGAATTATTTCAGTGAGCTAAAGAGAATTGTTTCACCTCAGGAAATGATGGAGGTGTGTGACAGCACAGGAATAAGTTTCAAGGCCTACGAAGCTTTGTATAGACTTGTCACACTAGGTCACAGAGCAAAAGGTTTGTTTGGGTTGTTGCCAATGCCTTACAATGTTAGTGTCACAAAAAGATGCCCCAATTATGATGTTGCAAGCTTGTTGGGTGGATTTCAATATGTGGAGGATGTCCTACCATTAAAAGAGAACAAATCCTTTTGTTACAACGAGTTCAATAATGTCTATGGTGACTTGTTGAATCTCCAAGAGTCAATGATTAGATTTTATGGGTTAACACGAGAAGAGTGTGATGGAAAATTTATATTTGTGATGAAGCTTGATGAGTGCCAAATTGTCAAAGGTCAATGGCTCGAAAGGGTAAGCATTATGCTTATGAACAGAGCCTTGGTGGGCATTGATGTTGAGCTAAATGCCACTGAGAAGGGAAACACCTATTTAGGTGTTCAATTTGAGAAGAATATGGCAGCTTTTCATCTCCCACATGAGACACATGAGTGTCTCAAATGGTATTTTAATCACACCCCAATCGTTGACATCATTCGGAAACAAGAAGAAGGACAATGATTGCAGGCTTTAGGTTTGGGTATGTTCCAAGTGGAGTGGCATTTGGCAGGAGACTTTGTATGTTAGGATGCAAGCAAGGTGCAATGACCCTCTTTCCATGCATTTATTGCTACCACAGTAAAGTATCATTATGAACTGAGTGCAAGGGTAAGGGTAAGGGTGGCAAAGCTACAGTCAATTCTGCGAAAGGTTTGATCACTACACAAATAGTGGGTAAAGCACTCCAACAATGGATTCAAGGTATCCTCAATTGTAACCAGTGTACCCCCTAATCGAGACATGGACGATCCAAATTGGGATCCTATTCTACCGATTCCTCTGATAAATGTGCATGTGTGCACTCTTCATGCCCATCTACAAATTCTTGACAAGTTGCTTATGCTCCATATTAAATATGCTTGGAATATGGAGCCTGCAAAAATAAGGGAAGAGTGTATCAGAGAACTTGAATCTATTCTATCAAAGCGTTGGCCTGCATGGGGGTGTAGTAGAGCTATCAAAGGATAGGAAGGCATCTAGAAGTACAAAGGATTGTCCTAATAAAATATGTATGGGTGGTAGTAAAGCTAGGCATATGCTTTCAGACTATTCTAACTCCCAAAGTCCCAATGAGTTTCAATTGTGAAAAAAGGTGTGTGACATTACCACCTACAGAGGCAACAAAGCAACCCTAGGAATTAAGTGTCCTCGTGTATGACAGTCTGTAGATGTATTTTTTGTTTGCGTGAAAAGGCAAATCTAACTTCTGTTGAGATATCCACTTAAAAGTTTTTAATCAATAGTTTCACAGCGCAAATGATGGATGCCTAGGGGGAACACATAACACATTACATGGTGGGTTGAATGCTTTTTCTTTGCAGTAAAAAAACATCAGTGTTTGAACTAAAGGTTTATATTTTTGAAGCATATTCTTTTTGCTCATAGCTCATTTTTTCTTGACACATTTGGCTCATTGGGCATTTAGAGTAGCCAAGGAATGGAGCGCTCACACTATCAAGCAAAAGCAGTGTATTGTAGATTTACAAGGCATGGAGGTGGGAGGAAAAAGAGCAATGCCCTGCACGAAATGCTCAATTGGTTCTATAGAGTTTTAGCGGAAAGAGAAAGGAAGAAGACTAGAGTTCAAAGAAGCTTGAAATGCCAAGTAGAGGAAGTGGTTAGCGTGAGGCGATCGCAATCATATCATGCTTCTAGTGCAAAAGATCAATTTTGATGGTGGTTGGCGACAATGCGACAAAATGGCAGATGTTGGGTGGAGAACCAATAAATTTTTGACACTAACCATTCCCATATTAAGCATACATTGTAATGCCACGTGATTTGTTGATGCTCCAATCATTGGTTTTATGTAACAAATTTCGACAATTTTGGATTTTTAATGGTATTATTGAGTTTTTAAGTTTTTAAAAAATTAGTACTTTATAAGTTAAAACTCACAACTTGAAGTTCATTTCTTGTTTGCACATTCTAGAAGATCCACTCAAGCACAAATGCACACACACTCACATCTTGCACCACATGGACAAATCACATGAACAAACTGGCACTACCCACAACAATATCACCACAACCCCTCACACCACAGAAAATCCATAGCCCGAATTCCCCATGAAAAATCTACGGCTTCACATCCTCATCCACAACCAAAAGTGGATAACCCCGCACCCCAGCCTGCTCCAAACACCCAAGAGCCTCCCCAACCATCAAATCCAGATGATCTAAGCAACATGCAACACATATTTTAAGATCTCAGCGATCTAATCCATGCCACTTGCACACCTCTTCCAGATCCCCCACCGATTTCACCTCTTCAGAGAGCAACGCAAGAAACTAGAGAAACAAAAGAGGAATATCGAGGTCCGCTTGAAAATCCACCACAATCGCCTCATGCCACAACCACTGGTGCTCAAGCCACCCCACTATAGACGGCTGGATAGTCACTATGTGGGAACGTCTTCTTAGAAGATGGGCAGCGAATTACTTAGTAATTACTACAGTAAACCCGAAGTGTATAAATAGGGCCCATTAAATTGTAATCGGGTTGGCAATTATTATCATTTGGGTTAGCGCTTTGGCTATACTTGTACTTGAGAATCATTGGCAGTATTGTCGGCTGTACTTTCTCTCTGTAATCATATTCGTTGTAATCTTGATCTGTAATCCCAATCATGGCATATATTTCAGTTATACTTACTTCTCGTCCAGTCTTCTGAATCTGAATCTAAATTTGAACCTTATTTCCAGTACATGAGTCTGATTCTTATTTCAGTATCCACATTTCAGTCTAGTCTCTGATTCCTGTCGAGTCTGCTGTCTGAAATCTTCCCACACTAGTAGCTGAAATCTTCCAACACTGGAATTAGCTGTCTCAAGAGATCAGCTCCAATTCCATTTTGGCGATCACGGTGGCTCGAGTTGAAGCTCGTTGACTAAAAGACTCTTCTCCCAGTTTGAAGTTTTCAGCAATGGCACTAAAATCCAATCGTGGCCTGAAATCTACCATTCGTGTGGACCCCATTCCTGAGGAGTCGGGAAGAGAGTCTGACCCAAAGCAAGAGAAGATGACTGACACTGAGGCTCAGGAGGAGCATAGTCAAGCTGATGAGGCGCAGGACTCACAGCACTCCAGTCATTCTTGACGTCGACGGGCAGAACGGGAAGCACGGAAGGCAAAGAGTTCCAAGAGTTCTCAGTCTCGCTAGAGAGATGAGGATACCAAGGGCAGTAAGGGAAGTCATCGTACTTCTAGAAGACGAACCAGAGAAGACACTGACACTGAGACAGAGACAGAGATTGATTGGGATCCTGACACTGACAATTGCAAGAAGGCTCCCAAGCGTCATTCTGAAGCCAAGAAGAGAAGTGGCAGGATCAGTAGTAATCAAAATGATTACACAGCTTCCCTGAAGATTTCCTTTCCAATATTCAAAGGGGGAAAAAAGGATGATCCAGATGTTCACATACAAGCTTTCGAGTAGTATGCTGAACTTAAAAACATTGATGAAGATGATTGGGGGGAATATTTTCCACAAACCTTGAAGGAGACAGGGAGGAAATGGTATCACCATTACCCTGCATGCCAGCTGAGATCATGTAACAAATTTCTTAAGGCCTTCAGGTTGGAATATTCCAACAATAGAGGGGACGAAGATATTCTCTAAGAATTAGATAAGATCAAACTGAGGAATTTGTCAGTCCGCAGCTATGTGGAAAAGATAAAAGAGCTAACCAGGCAGTTGCAAGAGCCGCCATCTAAGAAGAGATTGAGGGCATGGTTCGTGAATGGGTTCAAAAGCAAGAAGCTTAGGGAAAAAGAAGTACCAACCCCTACAAAAACATTCAATGATCTGATCCAAAGGGCATTAAAGATGGAACAACAGGCTAAGAAGGAAAAGAGCCACAAGAAGCGAAGGACCAGTAGCAGTAGCTCTGCTACTGAAACTTTTGATTCCAGTGAAATGTCCAGTAGCTGCGAGAGCAACTCCAATGAACAAGCAAAGGATAAATCAAAGAAGGGATCATGGACAAAGAAAATTGAAGAGATGGCTAGGCAGATTGCAGAAATTAGCCACACAAGACAACCAGTCCGAAAGATGGAGACTTGGTGTTCAAGATGCAAATCCAAGGACCGTATCTCCACTGAATGTCCACAATGTACCTACTGCAAGGCCTTTGGTCACCTATGGAATAAGTGTGGCATCAGAATTCACCATTTTAAGAAAGGAAAGGATCTGTCAGTGGTTTCCTACACTGAACCAGTGAAGGTAGAACGAGTCAAAGTAGCTCAAGAGGAGAGACCAGGTACCAAGGGTACTGGCCAAGGACATGGCAACTTCCGGAACAGGAGCATGAATTGCTATACTTGTGGGAAGTATGGTCATTTTGCAGCCCAATGTCCAGATGCACCGGTAATGACTACTACTGAGGCTAAAGCACCAGAGCCAGTCCCAGTCAGGGTAGCTACTAGGAGCAAGGGAGTAGTCATTGAAGAAATCCCAGACACTTTAAAAGTACCAGTAAATTCTAACAACAGCAAGTGGGCTCAACAAAGGGAAGTTTGGAAGGCCAAAGGTAAAGAAAAGGTGGTAGATGAGTGGCAAGAGCAGCGGGAACTAGCAACTAAAATCACGGAGGATTTAGCTAAGAAGCTGCCAGAGCAGCCAAAAAGTTCTGAAGCTAGAGTCATTCAGAAGATACCAGCCCAATCGACTGATAAAGATCAATCAGTACCGGCCATGACAGAGACCATGCTAGTTGTGGTACATGGACTAGATGATGAAATGGGAGTGTACGGAAAGAGTAGAAGCACTGCAAAAGAAGAATGGCAGTGTGAAGATACCAGTTCTTCAAGCTCTGACAATCCGTCTGACCAAGAGAGAGAAGAAATTTAGGTGAAAATTTGTGATAGAATCCAGAAGCTGACTGTAGAGCTAGAGGATATAAGAAAAACGTTGCCTGAGGTGGCCAACTTTATCACATAGCGCAAGAAGGCTGAGGCAGAGGCCAGAACAGTGGACCTGACAGCTGTCCGGGATGATGAAGTTCCACTTATTCAGGTAGACTACAAGGTCAGGAAGTAGTGGGAACCTCTCTCAAGCATTATCCTGGATGGAGGGGCAGGAGTCAACATAATGGGAGCCCATCTTCAGCAGATAATGGGTATCACTAATATGAAACCAACACCATTCAAAGTAAGAATGGCAGATCATAGAGTCGTACAGGCGACGGGTATGACTGAAAACATGCAGATAAGAGTTGAGAGAGAGAAATTCAAACCAGTTTCCTAGTCCTGGATGTGCAGGGAGCATATGGAATGCTACTAGGGAGCCCATGGTTAAGAACAGCACATGTTGTTCATGACTATGCAAACCAAACTTTGACCATAGAAGGGGCCAGTGGCAGAATCCAAATCCAGACCAACAATACCAGGAGCTGGAAAAAGGAATTGAGGCCGAAGGAGTTGTGTCAGAAGTACAAAGCCAAGAAGATCGAGCAAATGCTAGCGGCTATGAACATATTCCCTTTGGCAGAAATCGACTTAAATGCAGTCTTGTTGAACAAAGAGGAGGCTGACAAGCAGAAGAGACAATTCCTTGATGAGTTTACCGAAGTCAATACAGGGGAAAGAACAGTTCAGCTAACTGGAAGGATGGTGGAACCGGTTGATACTGGTATAGTAGAGGAACCAGTATGTTATGAAGAGTACCCACTGGATCACAATAATGATTCAGAAATGAATGGACATCCTGGGATTACGCTGATGAATCGACCAAACGAAAAGGAGGCGGACCAAACTGGTTACTTCCAGACGATCAGGAAGTAGAAGAGTGGAACCTAGGATCAGAGGAAAATCCCAGAATGATCAAGGTTAGCAAGCACCTCAACCCAGCAATGAAGGAAAAGGCACGAAAAATGTTCCATAACTATAAAGATGTGTTTCCCTGGGAACATACAGATCTGAAGGGAGTAGATCCTGAAGTCTATCAGCACCGAATACCACTGAAACCGGATGCTAGGCCAGTAAGATTGCAAAGATATCGGATGAACCCCAACTATGCAAAGAAGGTCAAGGAGGAGATTGATAATCTTCTCAAGGCTGGGTTCGTTACGGAAGTGGCAAGCAGTGATTGGCTATTTCCCATAGGTGTCGTTCCCAAAAAGAATGGGAAATTGAGAGTTTGTGTCGACTATAGGAAACTAAATTCTCAGACTATTAAGGATCCATTTCCCTTACCTTTTACTGATATGTTGCTTGATGAGATCGCAGGATATGAGATGTATAGTTTCATGGATGGTTATAGCAGCTATAACCAGTTACAGATCGCTCCTAGAGCGAAGACCACTTTCATCACTGAGTGGGGAGCTTTCACGTATCTGGTGATGCCTTTTGGCCTGTGCAATGAACCAGCTACCTTTCAGCGGTGTATGATGGTAATGTTCAGTGAATTTCTTCATAGGTTCCTCACCATTTTCATGGATGACTTCACTGTCTATTCAGATGAGGAACAACACCTTCTATTCCTAGAAATGGTTTTTAAACGCTGTCAGGAGAAGAGGATTTGTTTGAATCCATTCAAATCTGTTTTTCTAGTCTGGAAGGGACAGCTACTGGGACATGTGGTTTCCCGCAATGGAATAGAGATGGCCAATGACAAAATACAGTGTGTTCAACAAGCTAAAGCACCCATAACTGCTTCAGAGTTGAGTTCTTTCTTGGGTTATGTGAATTTCTATAGAAGATTTGTACACAAGTTTGCTTCTCAAGCAATACCACTGTATGAGCTTACAAAGAAGACCAGTAAGTTCAATTGGACTGTTGAGTGTGAGGAGAGTTTCCAGAATTTGAAAAAAGCCATTACCAGTAAACCAGTCCTTAGGCAGCCGAATTGGGATATTATTTTCCACGTACATGTAGATGCTTTAGGATTGGCAATGGGGGCAATATTAGCTCGGCCAGATGGCAGAACAGACTATCCGGTCTATTTTCCTAGTTGCAGATTCAGTCAGGCTGAATAAGGCTATACGACTACAGAGAGAGAAGCCCTCGGAATGGTTTTTAGCACCACGAAGTTCAGGCATTACCTTTTGGGAAAGTTACTCCATTTTTATGTGGACCATCAAGCTCTTCTGTTTCTGATTAACAAAGTCATTATTCAAGGCATGCTGATAAGATGGATGATGTTCCTTATGGAATTTGAATTCAAGATTTTCCATAAGCCTGGCCGAAACCATTGTGGAGCTGATTTTCTTTTAAGAAGTACAGAAGGATATTCAAAACCACCCTTGAGAGATGAGCCAGTGGATGCTTATTTATTTCAGTTGGAGGCAGAAGAATCAGTGGATCCTGAATGGTATGATATTTATCAATTCCTTTCCCAAGGTGCCTTTCTAGAGGATTGGAAGCAGAATCAGAAGAAATCTCTGATCATAAAAATCCTGAAATTTACTATCATAGGAGGATTACTTTATCGACTGGGTGTGGATGGTGTACTTCGACGATGTGTCCCTATGGAAGGAAGAATGCAAGTGATTTCAGAATCGCATAATGGTGAGTCTGGTGGACACTTTTCCAACGAAGTAACCTACAAGAAGATTTTGCAGGCTGGTTTGTGGTGGCAAACATTGATTGCTGATGTCAGAAGTTTTTGTAAAACTTGTGACATATGCCAAAGAATGGGCCGACCAACAGCTGCAGATATGACTCCCTTAATGCCAATACAACCACTAGGAGTATTCATGAAATGGGGACACGATTTTATGGGACCTTTTAAGAAGGTGACTCCCAGGAAGAACAAGTACATAGTAATGGCTACTTGTTATGTTACCAAGCGGGTTGAATCTAAGGCTCTTCCTGACAACACAGCCAAGTCAACTGCAAGGTTTCTGTTTGAGGCCGATATGGATGTCCAGTAGAGATTGTGACCGATCAAGGAACACATTTTATCAATGACACTATGGAAATCCTATTGGATATGCTTTCAGTCAAGCATCGAGAATCTACTCCTTACTATCCCATATGCAATGGACAAGCTGAAAGTAGGAATAAGACAATAAAGACTATTCTCACTAAGGTGGTGCAAAAGAAACCAGACCAGTGGGATTTGAAACTTTAGACTGCTCTATGGGCTTATAGGACAGCTTATAAGGTAACTACTGGAATGACACCATTCAGAATGGTGTATGGCACTGAAGTTGTGGTTCCTATGGAGTTTGTGATCCCCAGTCTGAGAATGGATGTGAAGTATGGATTAGACTTCAATCATAATCTTAAGAAGAGGCTGGATGAACTGATGCAATTAGATGAACTCAGGCAAAGGGCTATATTGGAACAAGAAATTGTTCAACAACGAAGGAAGCACTGGCATGATCGCCAAATTAAAGTTCAAGAATTCCAGAAAGGAGACTTAGTGCTTCTATATCAGTCTAGACTAGGTCCAAAGAAGCCGAACTTGAAGATTGCCTGGGTAGGACCTTTTGAGATAGATTGGGTCTTCTCCAATGGCACAGTCAGATTGAAAGATTTATATGGACTGATGTTGCCAGGAGTATATAATGGAGCAAAGATCAAGCTTTATTATTCACAGACCAGAGAAACTGGGCCAGAACAAGGTACTAAGGAACTGGAGGTTGCTGATCAAGAGATATCGGAATCAGACTTTTTAGGACTTTTTCATGTGCAACCAGTTCCAGCTTCAGAACTAGTACCAGAAGGACCAGATCAGGCTGACCTTAGAATCAGTACCAGTATGGTCGAGCCAGACTGGAAATCAGTCCAGTACCAGTATGGACACATTTTCCAACTTTTAAGTGCCCAATGGTCAAATGGCACGCTAGTGGTAATTATTTCAAGGATGGGTCGCAGTCTTGTCCAATGCATGTTTGCCACGACAGCAACAATGCACACAAGTCTAGGAGCGGCGAGTGGTGGAGCTTTTATGGCGCGAACACGTATAGCAGTCAGGAGAGTTAGCATTTTTGCTCATAAATCCCTTGCGCAACGCTTTCCTCCTGTTAACCATTCGCCATCGCCAAGCTCCGAGGTTTCTTCGCTGCAGCCGCAAACTTCGACCTCTGACGAGACAGTTGACTGTCAGATAGTCTTGCTAGCGACACCAGGAAACAGCTTCGACACGACAAGTAAGTCATCTTCTCCTTCGCCTGTTTCATTGTCATCGACCTCACAGTGTATGGATAGAAGGAAATGCTCAGAGAAGATGCAGGAGTCTCTTGAGGAAACCCAGGCCATAGTTGCTGAGGCAAAGGCAAGCCTTCCCGTTATCCCATACAATAAAATCCAGCGTTACGTATTTACTGATCAAGCAATGACTCTGCTACAACTCTGGGATCTTCGAGTTGTGTTGCAAGCTACAAGAATTTCTTTTGATGCAGATATCATCAAGCAAGTTCTTGATTCCTTCGACGCTGAAAATGGCAGTGCCATGGTAAATAGTAGGAAGGTGTCAGTGACACCAGAAGCCATAGCATTTGCATTCCGGATGCCCAATGAGCCCAAACCTTCTGTGGAAACTGCGCAACAGATGAGTATAGCTCTGAAGGAGAATGAAACGGCTAGACGAAAGTGCAAGGCAAGTTATCAAGGAGTTCCAGTAGCAGGAATGGAAGCCTCCACTGCTTACAGGTTTGTAGCTGAAGCAGTAAGCCTTAAGAACAACCCAACATATGTATCCGAAAAATTGTTTGCTATGCTATTGGCCAAGATACTCGATCCACAAGTTTCTATCAACCTTTGTCAAATTCTCTCGCATAATGTACTCCAGCAGACTGCCAAGCTAAAATATCAAACTGTTTTCAAGGCCTGGTATATTTGGCAATTCCTGTATTGGGCTACTGTTGCAGATGTTAATGAGCAAGTAAAGAAGGCTTGGAGTGAGAAGCAAATTCCTGAACCAAAGAACATTGAACTGTCCTTAGACGATGAGGAAACAGACATTCAAACCATTTCAACCAACCTGAAAAGGAAAGCAACTGCAAAACAGGCTGGCAGTTCAAAGAAGCCAAAAATTACACTGACAAAAAGCTGTGAATTTTTGAAGCAGATAGAAAGCCAGGTCAAGACAGTACCACTGAGAAAGCTGTAGTGAGTCAGACTGAGCAGCAATCTGCTCAGGAGACTGTGCCTGACCAGTCAGTTGTAAAAAATACACTTGCTACTGGATCTGGGAAAGATCATGCCAAGCCATCCACTGTTGAGAGGATAGCAGACCAGTCAGGGGACAAAGGCAAGAGTCAACTTGACAAAGGGAAAGGTCCAGCGTTCTCAAATTTTCCTGGAGGAGTTCCTACAAATACTGGAAACCTTCTTCAACTGGTAAAACAGGATAAGTTGCAGCAAATGCAGACTCAACAATTGAAAGGGCATCTTCTGCTCAGCAAAGCTGATTATGCAACTCTACCCTACATGGCTCTAGTGGCAATATATGAGCCTACTGATTCTGGTCCCCAACCACAGTCAAAGACAGATGTTCAGTCCTTATACAGTCTTCTTGGAATACCATTGTCAGTTGTATGGGACAACTGATGGAGGCTGCTGGATTAGAAGAGGAAGTCAAAAAGCTCAAAGCTGACTTGACAGAAGCACAACATCAGATTGAAAAGCTCCAAAAATCCCAGGAAGAGCACAATATACAACACAGGGTACTGGAACCTCATTCAGAAAGGACTAATGAGTTGTTGAACAAAAAGTTAGCTAAAGCTGAATCTGAAATAATGATCATCAAGAATCAACGGAATGAAGCACTGAGAGCTGCCGAGCGGGCTGAAACAATGCTCAGGATGAAGCGGGCGGAATTCAGAAAACTGCTACTGCACCATACAGCTCTAAAGGCTTCCCTAACTGAAAGATACATTTATAACAGCTTGTCTGAAATTTTAAATCCATCAGGCAATGCTGTTTTCAATTTAGAGAATTTAAAGTCCTTGATGGAAAGTATGCAGAGATATTTGCAGGACAAGGTGAGTGAGTACAATAATGCTCTAATGAACCAAGCTATAATGGATTATATTGAGCAACAGACTTCTCCGGATGAGGAAGATGAAGCTCATCAGGAGGAGGATGATCAAGAAGCTGGGCATACAAAGGATGATGATGATGCCCCACCACCATCTCCACCTCCAGGACCTGGTACTGGTGGGACAGGTCCAAATGAAGGAGGCCAGTCATAGCCAAACCAGCCAGACCAGAATGAGGGCCATGAGGAAGGACAGGACAAAGAGCACCAGTCGAGTAATTAGCAGACTGAAGAGCAGCAGCCCAGTCACACTGGGAATCAACCAACTGATCAGTCCCATCTTAGCAGAGATGCTAAAGTAAAAATGAAAGTATAGTATGAGGGACCAGTTGTTGATCATCAGCATTCACTGCAACTCATTACCTTGAATAGGCAACTGAGACATCAACAGGCCTCTATCACCAGACAGTATCTGGAGGATGATGATCTCTTGACTGACTTGGAAAGATTTCAAAGGCTATATGTGGGATCCAGGGAAATGGTAGAACATTGGAAATCAGCATCTTTCCATGATAAAGAAGCTTGCCGACTACCTGCGCATCCTAGTACAGTCTAGCTGCTGGAACGAGTTCCTGAATGGATACTCAATGCTGATGAGAGAGTGGAAAACCCGCACTGGAAAAGGTAGTCTACTGCAGATTGTCGCTCCCTAGCCCTGGAACTGGAATTTCTGCTGGGTAACAAACCAACTTACCTCTGTATGAAGGATGTTAGGGTACAACTCAAGGAAGTTTTGGTGCAAATGCAAACTTCCAGAGGTGTTTTGGATCAGAGAGTCAAAGCCATTCTTGAGGATCAGACAGCCACTAGCAGAGGACCTCAGACGTGAATGTCAGTCGGAGAACAGGAAACTGCTCTCTTAACACTGTTCCAGCTAGTGAGAATCACCAGAAAGATGATGCAGCAGGAGAACCAGGCTGTCCTCAATTTCTTAGAATTTTTGTCTGATTCTCCAAATCTCTTGTATGTTGTTCCAACAAGAGAAACCGAGGTGCCAAGATTCTTTCCAGCGCTGTATCCTCAACATCAAGAACCAGTCGATCGTCTCACATACTTCAAAATTACTGATGAGCTTCAGGATTGGTATGAGCGGTCAACTGTGGAATGGAATGATGCTCTCCAAATCAATGACATTCAGGCACTAAAAGAGGAGATGCAAAGGATCCAGCTGTGTATGGGCCAGTGGAAGATTCAAGTCAGAGGACTGACCAGGATTACTAATCAGTTGCTACAACTTACGGGTGAATCTTCCAAACTACCTGAAAAAGACATTGCAGCAAAGCTGGGTCTGGCACCACAGTACAAGGAGATGGCTGAGATTCTTTTCGAACCTCGAGTCAAAACTAACCATCCTCTTCCAGAAGTATGGATCCATACTGCTTCGCATTGTCATAAGCCGGCCAGAACCAGACTGAGCAAGGGCAGGCGTACACTCTATGATCCTGACACCAAAACCTATCATTCCCTTGGCCTGGTGAGAGCTCCACCTTGGCCTTTTCTGCTTCCTCTCACAATCCTTGGCCTTTTCAGCTGCCTACTCGTAATCTTTGAATGGCCATTCTATCAGTGGTCAAGCCGGCATCCCAACATTAGAACCAGAAGATGGACTTTTCAGTCTCACATCAAAATCAGACAGGGGAACTTTTCAGAAATTTTGGAATCTTGCCAAAATTCAAGAAAGAAGGGAAGGATGTAGACGACTGGATAGTCATCACTATGTGGGAACGTCTTCTTAGAAGATGGGCAGCGAATTACTTAGTAATTACTATAGTAATTACTACAGTAAACCCGAAGTGTATAAATAGGGCCCATTACAACTTGTGCTTGAGAATCATTGGCAGTATTTTCAGCTGTACTTTCTCTCTGTAATCATATTCGCTGCAATCTTGATCTATAATCCCAATCATGGCATATATTTCAGTTATACTTACTTCTCGTCCAGTCTTCTGAATCTGAACCTTATTTCTAGTACATAAGTCTGATTCTTATTTTAGTATCCACATTTTAGTCTAGTCTCTGATTCCTGTCTAGTCTGCTGTCTGAAATCTTCCCACACTAGTAGCTGAAATCTTCCAACACTAGAATTAGCTGTCTCAAGACATCAGCTCCAATTCCACCCACATACTACGCCGCGAAATGTTTCCACCACGAATCAAAGAAAGAATAATCAAGGTAATACCAGGCGACCCGGTATCTAAAGCAAAAGAGGCCAAGAGGAGAAAAAGACAAAGGGAGAGGGAAAAGAAAGAGGGAGCTGAGAAGGAAGCCCTTAGAGTACAAGAAGAGCAGTGAAGACAGAGAGAGCAAGAGGAAAGGCAGAGAGCTGAGTTTGAGAGAGCTCATTTGGCCAACTTACAAGCACGACCAGAGGCAGAGAAGAAGGCCGCACAAGATAGAGCTCAAGCCACCCAACAAGCAAAGGCAAAAATGTAAATTATTGAACAATATGAATAAAAAAACAAGTACTGAATGGTGACAAAAATCATTGACAAAAACATTTATTCTTTATTGATTTGGATATTACATCATTGTCAATTGGTTTTTCTACGGATTACATCTTTGGGTATTGGGTGAATGGCTGACTTGATACCAAGGGATTTTACAACTTCCTCTGGGTTTGTCAACCCTTGACCTAGGCTCAAGACGCAGTGGGAGAGGACCGAGCCAGGGTGTTTGCCTGTAAGGCATACAATTCTGCCTCTCAATCCACCAAAATACATGTGTAAGTGCTTAAGGTGAGAGAATCTTTAGTGAGTATGCCACTTAATGCTTTACAAAATACATGTGTAAGTGCTTAAGGTGGAGAACTCTGTGTGAGAAAATCCAAGAATCGATGGCCCCATATGGCTCAGGTAGTGCCAAAGAGAGCTATCCCTACCCGTGGAAACGTTGCGCGAACCTTGAGTACGCATTGGGAACTTATCAACAGATAAGCCGTATGCAAAGCATTTTGATTGATATTAACACTTGTAGTAAGAAATACTAGATATTCTACCAGGTTAAGGTTTATTTACCTCAATTTCTTCATCCCTCTCTTCAAGATTTTTCTTTGTAAGATCGATGCTAGATCGATCATTTGTACCAATCACAATTGGTGGTTTGTGTTGATGAAATGTGCTCTCCGGTATGCTTTCATAGAAAGAGGTACATGATTTTATTTCCACTAGTGTACTTGCTATTGTTTGCACCAACTATTGTTCGTTTTCATTGGGGAGGAAAGAGAGGCTTGCTGGGAGATCTTGGTCTTTGAAATCAATTTGAGAATTGACTTTATCTTCCTTTCCACTGGGATCCTTTCATGCCCGCATAGATAGCAAGCACTGCAAGCAAGTCATCTTCTCTGAGTCCTAAAATTTTGGGAATTTCGTCAAAGAACAAAAACTGACAATCATCCACCACCACTGGATGCAAAGTGAGAATTTGGAGATCCGGGACCTCTTCCAGCACCTCATCTCCCTCTATCATTTGATCTTCCTTCTCAGTGGCGTTGGGATCTTGCAAGAGTACGAGTGCCATAGATGCTTTGGCGTGCTCATCTAACTCTTTGATAACTTCATTTGATTCCTCCACAATGGTCACAGGAGGTCTTTGGTTGACCTTTTCCTTTGGTTTTCCCATGTCCATTCCATCAAGCACAGGTACTGCCAGAACCATGTCCCATGAAATAATTTGGGTGCCTATGCACCCCATGTCCAAATCCATGATATCATCCTCATCCTCTATCTTGAAGTCCCGTTCTGTGAGGCCTTTAAAAAACCTCAACAACCAAAACCGTAAGTTTTTGTCAGCCGCATAGATATGCTTCAAGAAATCCACTGAAAACCACACCGTGTTGGATGGTAAATGCATCTAGAGCCACCATTTCAAATAATTTCAGGAGAATGAGTGAATCCTAGATTCATGGCATAGCCATTCTAAATAAAGTTTGTAAAAAAAATGTGTATTCTAGATTCATCTTTTGGCAATTTTAAATAAGATGTGGAGGGTGAGTGCATCACTACTTGGCCATTTTTGACAAGTTTTGGAAGGCAATTTTTTCTTCATGGATCCATTAGTTTATCCTAAACAAGATTCTAAAGGCATTGTACAATCAAAATTTACTACTTGGCCATTTTACAAGTAGTAGAATGGTGGGCTTAATTGATATCCACAACTTGGCCCTTTTAAGTAACTAGAACAAGGATGAGTAAGCACTTGGCCATTCTTAACAAGTTTTGGAAGGCAATTTGCTTCTTGGATCAATCATTTGAAAATTCTAGTAATGTGTATCCTAGGTCCACCATGTGGCCATTCTATCCAAGTAGTATAATGGTGAGTGTGAGTTATACCAACAACTTGGACCTTCTAAGCAAGAAAATGAAGGATGGATGAAACCTAGATCCATAGCTTGGCCATTCTTAAAAATATATATAAAAAGGATGCATCCTAACTATAGAACTTGGCCATTTTTTAAAATTCTGTGTGATGGTTGGGTCTCCTAGATCCACCACCTTGCAAATTCAAACAAGGTGTGTAGGATGGGTAGACCCTAGATCCACCACTAATTGTGCATCCTAGAAGCACTACTTGGCTAGTTTAAATAAGTTTTGAAATGGTAGGTGCATCACATCTCCACCACTTAGACAATCTAAACAAGTCTGGAAATGGAAGGTGCATCCAAGATTCACCACTTAGCCAATCTAAACAAGTTGTAGATGATTGATGGATGCATCCTAGTTCCACTGTGCCAAACTGTGGATCTAATTTACAAACAATTATATTTAGCTGATTTTTTATAGAAAAGTGGGGGATCTAGGATGCACACACTCTTCCACAACTTTATTAGAATGGCCAAGTGGTGGATTTGAACTGCACCCACCCCCTCACAACTTGTTGGGAATGGCCAAGTGGTAGATTTGGATGCATCACTCTTCTATGAACTTGTTTATAATGGCCATGTGGTGGATCTAGGAGACACTTGATCTTTCATAACTAGTTTCAAAAAGGCAAGCAATGGATCTATGATAATCTATCTATTCTCCAACTTGCTAAAAATGGCCAAGTGGTAGATCTATAATGCATTCAATTTTCCACAACTTGTTTAGAATGGCCAATTGGTGGATTTGAAATTCACCCACCCCTCACAACTTGTTGGGAATGGCCAAGTGGTAGATTTGGATGCATCACTCTTCTATGAACTTGTTTATAATGGCCATGTGGTGGATCTAGAAGACACTTGATCTTTCATGTCTGGTTTAGAAAACCCAAGCAATGGATCTAGGATACTCTGTCTATTCTCTAGCTTGCTGAAAATGGCCAAGTGGTGGATCTATAATGCATTCAATTTTCCACATCTTGTATGATGACAAAGTAAATGCACGCTTGTCCACAACTTGTTAACTGGTGGAGCTAGGGTGAAAACCTTTTATAATGACTTACTAACATTGGATAAATGGTGGATTAGGATGCACTACATCTTAAGAACACGTGAATGATCAAAGATTCACCCTTTCCTAAAAACTTCTATTACGATATACAACTTTAGTTTTGATTTATTTCATTTCTTTTATTCAAATGAATAGCTTCAAGCTAGTTAATTTTAGGATGGATCTTCAATCTGGAGCAAAGGTGCTTTTGGATTTTGAGATTGAAATAAAGTATAATGGTTGTACTTGCAGAACAGATCCAAATTCCACTTGTGGTAGCGTGAAGAAAGGCCATGGAAATGTTTCATTGCTATTGAAGGCATGTTTTATAGATATGGTGTTTCCATTCCCTACAGTGGACACATCATCTATTCAAAGTTCATTATATGGATCAATGTTCGTTGGCCAAAGACTCTATTGAGACCAAATGAAACATCTAATGATGTTCATGAAGAAGATAATGTCAGTTCTATGATTATAGATGCAGCACCAATAACATTGGGAAGGGAATGGGGGTGTAGGAGGGCCTCTTTATTTGCCATGAAATTACAATGATATTAAGGAATGAGCAAATGGGGGACTACCATGTTGACTAAAATGGTGGTGGTCCTAAAACTGAGTGGTCAAACTCATAGTCCTAGAGGTGGATGGATCTTTTCTTTATTAATAAAATAAGAAAATTAGAAAAATGAACAATTTTTCATAATGTTGACTTAAAAGCCTACCCTTTCTCTCTCTAGAGGCTACTGACTCCTCCCCCTCCCCCCCTAAAAAGGGGTCTTTTAAAAAACATGTTGATATTTTCTCTCTCCTTACTCTCTGAAGGTTGCTACCTCTATCTTCTCTCCCATCCAACTATGAGATCTACATCTCCTTCTTCAAGCCTCTCTCTCCTCTTTACTCTCTCCAAGGCTGCTACCTCTATCCTCTCTCTTCTCCATTGTGAGATATGCGTCTCCTTCTTCAAGCCTCTCTCTCCTCTTTGCTCTCTCCAAGGCTGCTACTTCTATCCTCTCTCCTCTCTAGCTATGAAACCTGTATCTCCTTCTTCAAGTCCACTTTTCCCTCCAAATACCTCTTGCAGCAGAGGTTTAAAACCTATCTTCTCCATAGATCAATCAACCTCACCTTCACACATCTACATAAAGTTGTAGACCTAAAGCACTAACTACATCTAGAGTATCTTCCTCAACACCTTCATTGTTCTTTTTTCTTCATCAAGATCCAAAATGGTCTCCTCTCACACATCAACATTGCTTTGAAGGTTAGGCACAAGAGCATTAATGTTTCGTAAGATCGTTAGGCTTCTTTCACCATATATGTTGGTAAGGACGGTGAGCTTCATTCCTATTTCCAATGTTCTCATAACTTTGTGCACCATATTAGTTTTGTTTCCATCTTCCATGCAGAGATTTGTAGTGGTTTCATTGTCTGTCTCTGTATACACCTTAGCATTGTTGGTTATGTTGTACTAAGAATAACCTTCATTACGAGATGATCTTGATTTTTTTGTAGGGTGTGCACTACATTTATTTCATGGCTTCTTTTGGTGCATTTCAACCGAAGAACATTATTGAGTCACCAAGTTGCAGCAATGTTCAATATTATAGTGGGGCTTGCTATCGACTACAAATGATTTATGCAGACCTTCACAATACAATCAAGCTCAAAAGGTATACTCAAGGGGTCAAAGAGACATAAGGATTCTTAGGTGCACCATTCGAAGGGGAAAATCATGGATTTCAAGAACAAAATTCAAGATGGCAAGCAGCTAGCAAAGGTACGTGTATATAGCTTCTCAATTGAATCTTGACGCATCCTTCTCTCAACCAGGTTTTTTGCAAAACTATACAGTGTCACTTTTGCTTACATGTTTTGGATTGTCCCATTTATGCTTTTACCCCTTAGGTTCCCTCATATGTGTGGAGTATGTGTGCATGATTTGGTGTGTTTTTCTTTCTTATTATTTTTCATCTAACTTTGGCGAGTGTAGTTGGTGAAATATTTTACAGGCAACTTCTAAGGCACACATGTGGACCTTGGCAAGTTGTTATATGCAAAGTGTTTACCTTGAGATCTTGTCTCATAGAAGATATTCTTTTATAGTCATTTTTATGTCACATCGAGGAAAAATGGTGCAATAATATGTCTCTCATTAGCTTAACAATCTTGGATAATTTGCATTGGCCTAGACCAAACAATGCATTGGGACCAACCACCAAAAGAAGAATGGAGGTGGATCTCCACGCTACAATCAAATGTACTTATGGGTCACACAAAGCTACCCTATTTCTCTACACATGCTTGTTTATATTTCTTTTATGTGAATAGCACAATTTTATTGTCTTGAGAAGAGAAGGGTTTTGCTTGTAAGGGCATCTAATTCCTCTAATGTATAATTGTACTAGCTCGGTCCCATCTGCCTCCATTGCAAGTGACCGCATGAGGCACTCCTTATGTATCTAATAAAGGTGGGCCTTTACTGATCACACCGATGCACTAGTTCATGTTTTTGAGGGCACAATTGACATAGGGGCAACATCATACATTCACACTGATGCATTCAAAGAGTTTGTAGAGTACGTGGAGGCACACATGTCAAAATATACAAATGTTTTAAGGGACTCACACCATGTGGTTGTTGATTGATTTTCTAAATCATTATTTAAAATCTGACAAGAGTTTTTGATATTGCCTATTGAGATTTTTCAAAGGGATTGCTAATAGAGACTACAAGGTAGAGGATGAGGATGTCCTCAATTGACTTGGGCATGAGGTGTATTGGCACCCAATTCCTTAATTGGGAGGGCTTTAACTTTTTTGGTGCTTGAGAACACAAAGAGGGGTAGGAAAAAAGTAAAAAACAAGCAATAAGCTCCCCTTATCCTTGTTAACAAGAAAGATGGGGAGGTTGAAGGCCTGAATGGCACTTGTGCTCCTACATGACTTTGGCCTAGGTTTCTCTAGCTATCAAATTTCATTTTTTCTGACGTTTGCTTAGGTCTCTCTAGTGTAGCTGAATGTATCGAAGAATAGAGTCATGTAGCTAGAGTCTTTTTAATGTTATAGTTGTACTATCTCAAGAGTTAGATTTAATTATTGAATATATCTCATTGAAAATTTCCAGTATGTCATGGAATTTTATGTTGTTCTCTTAAACTTTCTCCATTAAATTATTTCCTTGTTACAAGTCCTTGAACATAGATCCTAAAATTTTTGTTTATTATAGATGTTTATGAACAACACCATCCTACATTCTTATCAATTTGTTTCAAGTTATTAATGCACAAAAAGGAATTTAGTTTCATAATGACATGGACATTGAACACTACCTCTTGTATTAATAAGAACTTCAATCTTCTTACAAATTGCTCAAACATGGTCACCTGATTTTTCCCATAACAATCGAGAAATTCCCATATTACATGTAACCCCAATGAATTTCAAAATTCTTATAATGTGGGATTTTTCCTAGAATATATAAAATAGTGTTAGCCTTGGGAGTGAGGCTAGGGATGGTTAATTCTTTTTACAAAGTCTATGTTATTGTTGGGGTTCTTCAACACACATAGAACTTAGGTGTTGACAACATGTCACACACACTAAAGACAGAGTTAAACAAAGGGAAACACATTCAACTCATCAGCATTTCAACATGCACCAAATTCTGACACAGCAGACTGAAGAACAAGCATGAATCATAGAGCAAGAGACTACACGGTTGATTCATCTTGGTCCAAAGATAACTTCCATTTCAGCCAAAATTACATACTCGCGTGAACCAGCATGACCTTTAAATAGGAACTTCTGACAGTTATAATTGTTACATCTGATTGACCAAAATTCAACTTATCAAAATTTTGACTCACTAAGATCCGGCTGACTAAGAGTTGATTGATTAAACATAACTACAAGTACTGATCTGGTGCAGGTTCAACACCTAGCACAGCCCGGTGGTGGATTTCCTTGAAATCCTACCTGGATCCACAATCCCTTGATCTGTATATTCTGCACCATTAACATTACTCTCTACACTTGTTCAGCTTCATTCTGAGCCTCCACATCTGGCTCAACTATACCCTGCTCTTCAACTACTGACTCAGGTGCCACTATCCCAACAGATACAGTTTCCACTGCTTCAAGCACTTCAACCTGCTGATCAACCTGTTGTTTCATCTCTACATCATCCTTCAAATCTTGACCTTCCTTAATATGTTCCTCCATTTGAACATCAGCCATATCCCCTTGGAGTTCTTTCATCTTCAAATCTTGAGCTAATTTGAACCACATGTCTCTGTCCTTTTTTACATCCTCTAACTCCTGCAGTAATTCACCCTCATGCTCACTTACAAATCCTTGCTTCATCATCTCATATGGATGCTTTATTTCTATAGCAAGTCTGTTCTTCATAGACTTCCAAACTTCCTGAACTGCTTGCAACAGCTGATCTTTCAAGACAGAAATTTCTCCCTCTGACATAAGCACTGCATTGACATCCACATCCTCACCTTTTACTTGATTCTCCAATTCTTGCAAAGGAATCAACCTCTGATGTAGCATTTGAACCTGAACCTGAAAATCAACATTGGTCTTTGACAAATGCTCCATTTCCTCATTCAATCTGGCATCTAACTTCATTGTCCAATCTCTGAATAGTCCCAAAGACATTTTTATTCTTGAAACTTCTGCATGATGCTTTTTCACCATATCCTCTAACTCTTTCTGATGTACTTCCTGAATCTGACCCAAGTGCAAAGTCAAAGCTTCCAACCCCATGTCCTTCTGCTTTACTTGCACTTTACCTACTGTTGAATCTGCAACCTGTTTAAGTTTCTCCTCCATTTGTACTTGCTGACCCAGCACAAATTCTTGCACCAACTTAAGCATCCTTATAACACTGTCAGCATCTTCACATCTGTCTTCAGTTTTAAAAGATGTACTTGGAGTAGCAAATGCAAAATCTAAAGCTTTAGCAACACCCTGCTCACCAGCACTTACCTTTCTCTTCTTGGACAAAGTAAATGTTTTGCCCAACCTTACTGGTGTTTGAACATCTGAAGAGACTTTCTATGAGAAGACAGATAACTCACCAAAGTCTTAGAAGAAATCTAGGCTAGCCATAGCTTCTCTAGCCTCCTCCTCTGTGACATATTACTGCACCATTTCTCCTCGATGTGACATAAAAATGGCTATAAAAGAATATCTTCTATGAGACAAGCTCTCAAGGTAAACACTTTGCATATAACAGCTTGCCAAGGTCCACATGTGTAGCTTAGAAGTTTCCTGTAAAATATTTCACCAACTCCCACTTGCCAAACTTAGATGAAAAATAATATGAAAGAAAAACACACCAAATCATGCACACATATGAGGCAACCTCAGAGGTAAAAGCATAAATGGGCAATCCAAAACATGTAAGCAAACGTAGGACACTGTATAGTTTTGAAAAAAACCTAGGTTGAGAGAAGGATGCATCAAGCTTCAATTGAGAAGCTATATACACATGTTGTACCTTTGCTAGCTATTTGCCATCTTGAATTTTCTTCTTGAAATCCATGATTTTCCCCTTCCAATGGTGCACCTAAGAATCCTTATGTCTCCTTGACCCTTGAGTATACCTTTTGAGCTGGATTGTATTGTCAAGGTTTGCATAAATCATTTCTAGTCTATAGCAAGCCCCACTATAATATTGAACATTGCTGCAACTTGGTGACTCAATAATGTTCTTGGGTTGAAATGCACCTAAAAAATCCATGAAAGAAATGTAGTGCACACCCTACAAAAAAATCAAGATCAGTTCATATACACGGTTATACTTAGTACAACATAACCAACAATGCTAAGGTGTATACAAAGATAGACAATGGAACCACTACAAATCTCTACATGGAAGATGGAAACAAAAACTAATATGGTGCACAAAGTTATGAGAACATTGGAAATAGGAATGAAGCTCACTGTCCTTACCAACATATATGGTGAAAGAAGCCTAACGATCTTACCAAACAATGCTCTTGTGCCTAACCTTAAAAGCAATGTTGATGTCTGAGAGGAGACCATTCTGGATCTTGATGAAGACAAAAGAACAATGAAGGTGTTGAGGAAGATACTCTAGATGCAGTTAGTGCTTTAGGTCTACAACTTTATGTAGATGTGTGAAGGTGAGGTTGATTGATCTATGGAGAAGATAGGTTTTAAACCTCTGCTGCAAGAGGAATTTGGAGGGAAAAGTGGACTTGAAGAAGGAGATACAGGTTTCATAGCTAGAGAGGAGAGAGGATAGAAGTAGCAGCCTTGGAGAGAGCAAAGAGGAGAGAGAGGCTTGAAGAAGGAGATGCATATCTCACAATGGAGGAGAGAGAGGATAGAGGTAGCAGCCTTGGAGAGAGTAAAGAGGAGAGAGAGGCTTGAAGAAGGAGATGTAGATCTCATAGTTGGATGGGAGAGAGGATAGAGGTAGCAACCTTTAAGAGAGTAAGGAGAGAGAAAATATCAACATGTTTTTTGAAAGACCCCTTTTTAGGCGAGAGGGGGAGGAGGGAGTAGCCTCTAGAGAGAGAAAGGGTAGGGTTTTACCTCAACCTTATGAAAAAAGGTTCATTTTTCTAATTTTCTTATTTTATTAGTAATGAAAAGATCCATCCATCTCTAGGACTATAAGTTTGAACACTCAATTTTAGGACCACCACCATTTTAGTCAACATGGTAGTCCCCCATTTGCTCATTCCTTAATCTAATTTTCAATTTTATGGCAAATAAAGAGGCCCTCCTACACCCCCATTCCCTTCCCAATGTTATTGGTGTTGCATCTATAATCATATAACTGACATTATCTTCTTCATAAACATCATTAGATGTTTCATTTGGTACTCCTAAATGAGCTTCCCTTGCATAAGGTCTCAATAGAGTCTTTGGCCAATGAACCTTGTTCCATATAATGAACTTTCAATAGATTATGTGTCCATTGTAGGGAATGGAAACACCATATCTATAAAACATGCCTTCAATAGCATTGAAACATTTCCATGCCCTTTCTTCATGCCATCACAAGTGGAATTTGGATATGTTCTGCAAGTGCAACCATTATCAACTATTTCAATCTCAAAATCCAAAAGCACCTTTGCTGTAGATTGAAGATTCATTCTGAAATTAACCATTTTGAAGTTGTTCATTTGAATAAAATAAATGAAATAGATCAAAAACAAAATAATTATCTTTTATTATTTAATTTATTCTTTGTTGTATATCGTAATACAAGTTTTTAGGAAAGGGTGAATCTTTGATAATTCACGTGTTCTTAAGATGTAGTGCATCCTAATCCATTATTTATCCAATGTTAGTAAGTCATTATAAAAGGTTTTCACCCTAGCTCCACCAATTAACAAGTTGTGGACAAGTTTGCATTTACTTTGTCATCATACAAGATGTGGAAAATTGAATGCATTATAGATTCACCACTTGGCCATTTTCCACAAGCTGGAGAATAGACAGAGTATCCTAGATCCATTGCTTGGCTTTTATAAACCAGATATGAAAGATCAAGTGTCTTGTAGATCCACCACATGGCCATTATAAACAAGTTCATAGAAGAGTGATGCATTCAAATGTGCCACTTGGCCATTCCCAACAAGTTGTGAGGGGTGGGTTCCTTTCAAATCTACCACTTGGACATTCTAAACAAGTTGCAGAAAATTGAATGCATTATAGATCTACCACTTGGCCATTTTTAGCAAGTCGGAGAATAGATAGAGTATCCTAGATCCATTGCTTGGCTTTTCGAAGCCAGTTATGAAAGATCAAGTGTCTCCTAGATCCACCACATGGCCATTATAAACAAGTTTATAGAAGAGTGATGCATCTAAATCTACCACTTGGCCATTCCCAACAATTTGTGAGGGGGTGGGTGCATTTCAAATCCACCACTTGGCCATTCTAAAAAAGTTGTGGAAGAGTGTGTGTATCCTAGATCCTCCACACCTTTGCCATCATAGGTGAGAAAAGAGATTCTCTTTCCTCCCTCTTTGAACTTCTTGAGCTTATTGCTTTTGTCAGAAGAGGAGGAAGGTGAAGGAGAAGGAGAAGAGGGTGTCCTCTTTCTTGCCTTTGTTTTTCCTTTGTTTTCTCTCTCCCCTTTCCGAATGACGAGGAGAAGGATTGTGGGTTGACCATTTCCTCTTGGGAGGAGTTGGCGACCGCCATCTTCGTGGAGGCACACCTTCAAAGGAACTTCGGGATTCATTACTTTCTTGTTCTGTGGATTCCTCCTCTCGTATGGGAGAGAGTCTTCTTTTGGGAGTCTCATTAAGAGGCCCCTAAGCTCTCTCTCCTCTTGGAGAGGAAGGGTAATCCCATAAGCGCAAAGTTGTTGAGTAACTTCGGCTTGGAAAGCAGGGTTGCCCATAGCTTAATGCAACCTAGTAACAAGATAAGTGACAAACATGGGTGCATCATCATTAGAACCTTAATGTGAAAGATCAAAGTTATCAATGCTCATTATACTCTCTTGGTTATTGTCAGCCATGCTAATTATACTTATGTATAGATTACTTTGTGCCTTGGTATCCTCAAAAACCTTAGCCGCTACTCTTCTTTACCTTTGAAAATCAATTCTCAAGTAGCCACAACTATGGTTTAGACATTGTTGATTGCAACGACTAGTGGAGAGGGTCTAACATTGCTTGGTTGATTATGGTTCCTGTTGAGCTTACTCGTAGCTCAATAATGGTAAAAGCAAAGGCAAGCACTGAGAGGCTCCATTATAAAGACTATAGTTCCCAACGGTGTACCTCAAACTAAGTCCTCAACCAAGATAATAAATCATTGTCCCACTTACCCTATTGCATGGCATCCCATGACAAGGTGTCCTTGGTCTTCACTTGCTATTCTGCACCCTGAGCAACGATCTGACCCGATTCCTCTTTCTTGTATCTTTACGCCTGTCGGCAGAGCACCCCACATCATTTTCCAGAGAAATATCTTCATATACTAGGGTCACCTTGTCTTCCAGATGTTCTCAATGACTCCCTCCCACCGTTTTTTCGTCCAGTGCCTCTTCCATAATTTGTTGAGGGGGCTACACCAATTATCCTCATGCATTAATGCATGGTTAATGCCTTTAGAATGTGGTTTCCAAAAGAGGATACTCTCGGGCCATATCAAAGCGTCCCACTCAAAGTTGGATTCACAATTTGGAATCACCACCTTATCAAGCTCTTTCATCACACCTTACATTTAAACAATAGAGCAATGGATTTATGATTACAAAATAGGCAACTAAACAGCTTTAGAGCAACAAATGGATATTCACGAATTATTTTGGATAGTAGGTTTAAGTTTAGAAAGATTGTAAGATGGACATGGATAAGTTGGAGAGAGTACTGCAAAAAAAAAAGATGGACATGGATAACAACTGATAGGGTTCATTGACACTTATAATGCGCATTCAAGACTAGCAAATCTGTTGTCTTATTTACATGGATGTGGGTGAAGACTCTATCTTTTCTTAGGATCTTTTTTGGCTTAGCTGTTGTTCGTCATTGATGTATCTAACTCTTTTTCACTCTATAGATAATCATCCTAGATTACCCCTTGTACAAAAATACTACAATGATACCTCATTCTCACATTAATGTAAAAAAATGAATCAAAGACCGAGTTGTTTTTGTGCTATTCCTTGTCATTTTTCTACAGCCAACTGTCTTTTGAACTATTATGTTCTTTTGTGTATAAGTATTAGTTTAAAAACAACAACAACACACACACACACACATGTCACTGGCATATGTGGCTAAATAATGACATACCCTATGCTTTGGAAACCCCAAGACTGAGTATGACTTGACCTGATCCAAGTAAAGGGCACTCCACTTGACATGTTTAATCTGTAGTGGGTAAATCTTGATCCTCTTCTCTTCAAAGTTTGACATACTCTAGATAACACCACATTCCATGAGTCATCCGCAAGCCTTCTCTCTTTTCGGATCACCTTTGGGAAGTGACACTTCGATGGGTGGAGCGAGAAAAAATGTTTTACTGTCAATCTACAAGAGTGTGCGCTCCTTGCCGCACTATCGAAGCAAGGGACTTGCCGATACACCGTGTGCGAGCCACAAATGGCTCGATCCAAGCACACAACAAGACTAATCTAGCAATCTCAAGAGAGCAAAGGGTGTGTCACTCACCGCTCTATGCTCGCCTTCGTGGTGGATTCCTCGCCGCGATGAAGAAGAAGCTGCAGTCATGCCGCGCTCAACCGCTTCGCCGCTGTCGTGCCTTCGTAGCAATGCTCGATCACTCTCTCTCTCTCTCTCTCTCTCTCTCTCTCTCTCTCTCTCTCTCTCTCTCTCTCTCTCTCTCTCTCTCTCTCTCTCTCACACACACACACACACACACACACACACAAGGAGGTGAAGAAGAAGAAAATGGAGATGGAGATGGAGCAAGAGCACTCTTCTATTGCACAAATGAGAGAATAAATGAATTTTAGATTTAGTTGGATTTTATATGAGCTCACCCCATTCACACTTGGGCGCCCATGCTTAGCCAACTAATCCCTTGAATGTCCCAGTTAGAGTGCGCCTCTCATCGGCGATCACTCTTACCCTTTTCCTATTGGTCCGACAAGCTCGGTACCTGACTCTACCAAATACATAATACACGTCCGTCGTAGGTGATGGGGTGTCCGTGAGCCGTGAGGGTTAACATGCCCCCCTTCCTAATGTAGATTCTGTCCTCGGAAGCTATTGAATTGAAGCTCGTTCGTCGAGGTGGAAGAGCATTTGAGATGAATGTCCTTAGCCTTCTTCAGTCACTACAAAATCAACAACATTGGCAGAGTAATTGCATTCTCATAAGTGAGTAAAAAGCATATGCAGTTTTAGGTAGACAATTGATTGGTAAAAGAATTTCAAACAATTTGTCAGCAATGAACATTAAATTGCAATGTAATCAAATGCATAAACAGATGTAAAGGTAAAAAATTAAACAAGTCTGGGGTCGCTAATTTGACGGTCGAAAGGCACTAGAGATCGAATATTAATACCATGGGTAAGATTCTTAATTTTCTGTGGTCAATTAAGTTGTTTAATCGCGAGAGCCAAGTATTCATGTTCGAGGGCTGACTAGAGGCTATATCTAGAAGACCTTGTAGTTAAGCTACCATAAAAGGAATTTCTCATGAAATCATCGCCTGAATGATTACTTTTTCTTTGACCCCCTAAAGTCTTTTCACAGTGATTCAATTTGATGTGTGTGCTTATTTTGTATGCCTTGGGTTTTTTGCTTTTCAAGGAAAAGCGCCCACACTGGGAACCTCTAGGGCTCTAGTACCATAGGCAATACATGTGAGTGAAGTACCAAATCAAGCTGAGATTTCTCTTCCAGCTTAAGATTTTACAGTGTGGCACTTTGATTTTTTGTTTGTTCATTTTCAGCATTTTAATTTTGTAACTTTGGGGGGTCATATAACACTGATACACCTCCCCAGGCTCATCACACTAGTAAACTCTCTTTATAATACTTAAGCTAAAGATCAATAGGGTCAAGCCCACTAGAAAGCCCTAGTACATTTCACACAATGCTGCCTAAATCGGATTAAGAACCTAAGTAACCATTGATTATTAGGAAGGCATTCCCCATGGTATTAAGAGAAGATCTCTAACACCTAACTTGGTCAAACTAGCTTAGTTGGACTGCTTGATTTTTAAACCTAGACAAGTGATTATGACAAAAAATTACATTGAATTAAATGTTTGTTACTAAGCAAATGTGCTGGATATTATCCTACCAATCACAATTAAAGCAGACAATCATAGATGCAAAAGAGATAAGGGGCAATGCGAATGGACAAGAAACACCTGTTTGTGTCGATGATCGCGCTTGATTTGAAGAGTGAGTTGAGATAAAGATTCCATGAAGGTCCAAATCCTATCAATCGCAACACGCTCCTGTACACACTAGGAAACAAAAGGAATACCTCCAGGAGGCACATTAGTGGGAGCAGGTACCAACACTTATTGAACACAACAAAAAACATAAGGAACCCTAACCTAATTATTTGCACTCCCCCTAGAGAGTCAAGGGAATAGGATATTGTAGAGGTTGGGGGGAAACCCTAAGGCTAAACCCCTATCATCGTCGTCGAGATAAACAAAGTCATCATCCATGAAACCATATGTACCATCCGTGTAGTCGTGTAAATTTTCTTCTTCATCATAGGTGTCCATGTTTACTAAGAAGGTCACTAGACGCCTATAGTCATCTTGGTCAAAAGGGTAGGCTTGTGCAATGGGAGAAACGCTCTCTACTAAGTATGGATCAGACGTGGTCAAGAGACGTATCAGCCATTCTAACTCCTCAAAATTCCTCTCACATGCTAGCGTACCTATCAAATCCCATTCACATGCAAGCACTGGAGAGACCATGTGAAATATTTGTGAAAAGTAACGAGATTACCTCTCACCCAAGGCAAGAGTGGATGACTCTAGCGTACTAGCCATATCTGTACACGGAAATAGATGATGGTTAGAGTGCAAATATTACAAGGATCGTGTTCTTGTGCATAATTTGTTTTTATGATTTGTATTATGGCTCTTTCTCTTTTACTTTTTTATTTTGTTTTTGTGAGTATAAGGCTTTATATATACATTCCCTAAGATTGGAGATTAAGAGGTCAGGGAGAAAGGTTGAGAGGGAAGCAAGTGAATGATGGATGTCCACAAACACTCCCCCCTTCCTTGGGTAGATCATACCGTTTGAAATGATGTCATCACCCTTTGAAACCAATTGTTCCAGTTGGTAATAGGTGAGGATTTTTGCCAGTAGTTTTCTATTACCCTAGGTGCCTCGTCAAGTTGCAAGGGTGGTAAGGTACTCTCCCAGGATCGAACTTGAAGTGGTTCATCAGGTGATTCTTGAACACTGGGAGGTGTGGATTCTTTTGTAGCTTCATGGAGGTCCACTACTATAGATGGAGGCTGTGTAGAAGCTTTTACCTCTATGGATGAATTACATGAGGAGCTAGAAGCTTCAGGGAACTCCCCCCTTCCTGAGCTAGGCGTAATAAATTGGTTTTGCCTTGGAGCCCAAACTAGCTCTGGACTAGGTGTGTAGCATTCTGTGATCTTTTCCTTCCCACGGTCTGCCATTGGTAGTGTTACATTGTTTGACTCATATGGGTTTGTTGTCGATAGGGAAGGACACATTTTACGTTTAGGTACACAAATTTTCTCATTTCCATCATAGTAGCCTTGGGCTTCTAATAGTTGTTTTGGAATCCATCGTGATTTGGTCTTGACTCTCCTAGGGCGCGCTCTTGGTTTTCTGGGGAAATTTTTTCTTGGAATGGATGGGAGGGTTGAGGTAGTTGGAAGTAAGGCCTTGGGGACCCATTGATATGTACTCTTAGGTCGTGCAGGTTGAGTACTTGCAATATTACTGCTTGCTGCAACTACAAGTGTTGAAGTGCTAGGTTCATGGGTAGCTGGCAAAGACGAGTTAACCACCTTGGCTTGTGAATGTTGGCTATCCTTCAACTTTGCTAGAGTTTGCAATGTAGGTGACTTTGCTTGAATGATAGGGGTAAGAGTCGGTGGTCGCGTCGTGACACTACCAGTATCCCAATCAATAGTGCATTTGGTTGCCAACATCCACGTGCGTCCCAGGTTTACGTTGCCTTCCATAGCTCCCGCGGGTATGACTAGAAACCTCTGCACTATGCTTCCATTGTCATAGACAACAGGGGTCTGAAGGACTCCAAGAATAGAAGTTTTCTTTTTATTAATAACCTTGACTTGCATCGTACTCAGGGATAGGGTCGGTTTCCCTAATTGACACCAAACTCCATAGGATAACAAATTGTGTTTAGCTCCCGTATCTAATAAGGCATTGTATAGTACTTTCCCATAGGGGCTATTTAGCTCAATTGGGTATCGTAGGGGTGGCTCAGATTCTAATGAGTCATCATCTGTGTCCTCGAAAAATGCTTGCGTGATTCCCAGATTATCCTCTCGTTGGCGTCTAAGACGTTGTTGTTGTTCTCGAGCCTCAACTCATGCTTGGATTTTTTTAAGCTCTGCTTGTTCCTTGGCAGCCTTCTTTTGATGGATGGCTTGCAACTCTTCTTGGCTTAGAGGATCATAATATCTTTTGAATTTACTCCCATTAAGGAATCCAATGGTTTCAACTCCATCTAGAGTCTCCACACGAATGGTCCCTTGCGGGGTAATTTCACACACTCGATATGGTCCCTTACCAACGTATTTCAATTTCTTCTTTTCATTACGTACCCCGTACATAAGAACTTTATCACCAACCTTGATGTCTTTATCCTTTAAATGGCTATCGAACCACTTATTTCTCCTATCCTTCTCCACTAGAGCATTTCGCACAGCTAATTGCCTCTCTTCATCTAGCCTTTCCAGGATATATAATCGCTCCACTAAGGGGTTACCATCCCAACCTTCTTGAGAAGCTACTCGAAGACTAGGAATGACAAACTCCCATGGCATAACTTCTTCTTGGCCATACACCATCTTAAACGGTGTGCAATTAATAGCAACTTTATACGCAGTACGATAAGCCCATAAAGATGATGTAAGCTTTAGGTCCCAATCAGTGCGATGAGCCTCGACTGTCTTTGTCAAAATGGAGATGAGAGTTTTGTTGGTACTCTCAGCTTGGCCATTTGCTTGGGGATAATAGGGTGTAGACTTGTGGTGAGATATCATGAAGTTTGATGTGAGTTCTTTTATTACTTCATTTATAAAATGAGTTCCATTTTCACTCACAAGTTCAAAGGGGCATCCAAAACGTGTGATAATGTTCTCAAAGAGGAACTTAGCTGTTGTTTTTGTATCCGCCTTCTGTGTTGCTTTTGCTTCAGCCCATTTGGTTACATAGTCGGTAGCCACAATGATATATCGTGATTGCGTGTTACGTGCAGCCGGACTAATCGGTCCTACAAAGTCTAAGCCCCACTTTTCAAATGGTTGGGTTACCTTGATGGGATGTAGAGGCATCCTATCACTTCTTTGTGGCTTCTTGAAGCGTTGGCATTCATCACATCCCTTTGCAAAAAGTGATGCATCCTTAAACAGAGTGGGCCACCAATAGCCTGACTGTAAGATCTTTCGGGCAGTCAACTTTCCTGAAAAGTGACCACCAGCTACGCCCATGTGTGCCTCTTGTAGAATATATAAATACTCATCGTCGCGGGCACAGCGTCTAAGAACATCATCTTTTCCTCTCTTATAGAGAGTTCTAGCTAGTAAGCAATAGGGTTCGCATTCCTTGATTAATTTTCGAGCTATATCTTTTCGCAGTTCTTTGGGTGGAAAACCATTAACTAAGAAGTTAACAATCTTTTCACTCCATTCAGGCATTGTCTCAACAATGAACAAAGGAGTATCAGGCAATTCATCATCAACCCCCGTAGGAGCTTTGCCATTAGGGATACGAGATAAATGATCCGCCATGACATGTTTCCTCCCAGGCCTCACAACAACTGTGAAGTCAAACTCAAGAAGAATTAACAACCATCGTGTAATTCGACTTGTGGAACACGGCTTGTTTACCAAATATAGCAATGCTTGATGATCAACATAAAACACAAACTTGGTAGCAAGAAGGTAATAGCGAAATTTCTTTACTGCGTAAATCATAGCTAGACCTTCGCGCTCTGTAGTAGTGTAGTTCATCTCGGCATCATTTAATTGGCGACTTGCAAAGCTAATAGGGTAGTCCAATTTATGTTCTCCTGGTTGAGTTAGAACACACCCAATAGAAAAATTTGATGCATCAATATGCACATGAAAAGGTACATTCCAATCAGGTGTTCGCAGGATTGGAGCACTTGTTAGGGCCTTCTTTAATAACTCATAAGATCGATGACATTCCTCCGTGCAGTGAAACTCGATAAGAAGCTTGTACAATGGACGCGCTATCTCGGCAAAGTTTAAAATAAACCTTCGATAATAACCAACATGGCCCATAAATCTTTGAACCCCTTTATAGTTAGTAGGTGGTGGCAAATCGGCAATGGCTTTAATCTTACTCTCATCTGTGGATATCCCGTTCTTGGACACTATATGCCCTAGAATGACTCCATGCTTAACCCAAAATTGGCATTTGAAAGGGTTCAATGAAATGCGATAAAATCTGCACCTTTCAAATATTTTTCGTAGATATAACAAATGCTTCTCCCAAGAAGAATAAACACAAAGGTCTTCTAGGAATGCTTCACAAAACTCCCTTAGAAATTCTTTAAACGAAGTGTTTATTAATCGTTGGAATGTAGTAGGGGCATTTGTTAAGCCAAAAGCCATAACAAGAAATGCAAACACTCCAAACTCTGTGATAAAAGAAGTTTTAGCTTGGTCCTCTAATGCAATTGTGATTTGATTGTAACCAGAGTACCCATCTAAAAAGCTATAAGCTTCCTTGCCCGCAACTCTTTCAAGCACATGTTCTGAATATGGCAAGGGATAATGATCTCTCCTAGTAGTTGCATTAACTTTCTTGAGGTCCACGCACACTCTTAGTTTACCATTATTTTTTGGCACAATGACTATTGGAGAAACCCATTCTGAGTGCTCAATAGGGTATATGAATCCACATTGGATAAGTTTTTCAATCTCCTCTTGTACAATTTTGGCGTACTTAGGATTCATTCGATAGGGTCATTGCTGGACGGGTTTAGTAGTGTTGATCATGGGAATTGTATGTTGCACCACAGAAGGTGGAACGCCCTTCATGTCATGATATGTCCCAGCAAAGATATCCTTGTATTCCTTGAGGAGCTCCTTAAGTACATCCTCTTCAGTTTCGGTAAGGTCTTGAGAAATAAAGACTGGTTTAGACTCCTCACCTGGTTCTGCTAATTCTATCTCTTTAACTACCGCTGGACCATCATAGACTCCACTGCTTCCATTGGTAGGTATTCGTTGGGCTTTGGCATACACAACCTTTCGCTCCCCCATGGTATAAGATTTAAAATGTTCATGAGCCTTATATAAGTCAGCAGGCTCTTGTCTTGACAGAGACCTTTCTTTTAGTTCTGCCTCCTTTTGTTGTTGAGCTAACTCTCGGTTTTGCCATCTTCTTATAGTTCGACTCAATTTCGGATCTGTAACATCCAATTGAGCGAGGTCAACGGGTCGCGGGCTGCACCACATGACACTCTAGAGATGTTCACCCCAATTGTCTACTAGATTTCGATGAGCATCACATGCCCCTAGATAGCTAAGCCATTCTGCAGTAGATCTTTCCTTGTTTATCCTAGATCTCACATTTGCTCGATATCGTCGTCTCTTATATGACCTTTGTTTCTTGTTAAGGTTTTGATTTTGGTAAATGTTTGAACTCGACTCGCTTGATAGTTCTTCGCTTGTATCTTCTTCACTCTCATATGAATTACCATAGATGGTCATACTAGGCCTTGAGTGTTCAGTTTCTATACTTGGTTCACTCGATGTTTCCTCAGGTTCTGAATCCATTTCTTTCTGAGATTCCGTTTCCGATGTGTATTGGCCTGAAGCCTTTGAGGAATCATCGGTTTCACTCTCAGGTAGGTGTGCCTCTTTCTTATCATCGGATGTTACATGCGCTACACCTAACATGTTTACTGGTGCAATGTGTGGTATCTCTTCCCCATCTGGTGTTACCCAGGTTGTTCCTCTAGCTCCCCATGTATCTATAGTTTCCGCTAGGTGTACCCAATCGACATTGTCTGACTCAGCCATTCCGGGTAGGATATCCATATAAGGAGAGTTCTCCCCAATATCCGTGTCTTCGTTACATGTGTAACAATACTGTAATGGAGCTGAGTGAATTGTTGTGTCTGATCGATTATCAATGATGAATTTATTTCCTAGAGGATGCGTTCGACCACTTAAAAGATCAACTCGAATGATAGAGTCTTGGAACAGTCATGCACCATTTTTGCTTCCCTCATGAATGGACGCCCTAAGATCATCTCAAATGACATAGGATGCTTGGAAAAATCCATAACAATGAAAGTCTGCCTTACCTTGTGTCCTAAGACCTTGATTCTCAGATCCTTTAGCATTCCAATAGGTGTAACAATAGATCCATTAGCCATTTTTACCACTACGCTTGTGGTTTCAAGGTGAGGTCGCCCCATAGACTCCCAACAACTCTTTGTCACCATGATGACTCCCGCACCACCGTCAAGGACCCCCTGTACAGTTAATCCTTTAGTAGTGATTGGTAGAGTAGCATTAGATTCATCACCTTCAAAGTATTGCCCCAACTTGTTAACGGGTACTTCAATTACAGATTCATGTCCCGCTAGGTCAGATGGTGGTGATAAATGTTCCTCATCATTCATTACCGAGTCACGTTTGTTCATATGTGCAAAATGTGGTAATCCGGCCTGTAATTCTCCATTGAGGAAGGCTCGAAGAGATGAGACTAGCTCGGGGTCTTTATATAGTTTGGACATGATGGTGGTTCTAACTTCTGAAGACATGAAATCCATCAATTTGGCAACATTTAATGGCATCTTGTGGGACGTAGTACCCTGACAAGAGAATGGTGAAGATGGAATCTCCACTTCCTCAAGGGGGTCGGGCATTCCCTCACCAAACATTCTCTCTAGTAGGAAAGGTGTGTGTCCACTTTCAGATGTCCTACCCTCACTCTCTTCCCGAATGATACTGGGTATAGCTAACGGCCTGTAGTTCTTGTGAGGTTGAACTTGTGTGGGAAACACTGTGTCCGAAATCTGGATATGTTTGGGTTCAGGTTCTAATGTTCGTTGAGTTTCTTCCACCAAACCCCTCAGTTGTTGGACTCGTTCAATTTCCACTGTTGGGTTTGGATAGGTTCCAATCTTTCTCTTGCAATCCTCATTTTTTGTCTCTCGTGGCTTATCTTGGGGGTTCGCAACTGGGTGGTTTAACTTTGAATACTCTTTTGGTGTTCGTCGTAATTCCCTCTCGTGATCCTCCTCACTGGCTTTTTCCTTTGTAGTAATAGTTTTGGTCTCCGTGGTCTCTATCGAATCTGAGTCATCCTCAGGGTCATTCATATACACGGGATCCTCTCCTGTCCCTATGTTAGTCTTTGAACTAGGTTTTGAGCTAGAAGCATTAAGGGATTTCTTTCTTCGTGTTTTCTTCTTTCTCGCTCGGCCAATGGATGCAGCATCTCTCTCTTCGAGGATGTAATTTTGCTTTTGGAGCATCGACCGTGTGAGTGCATTCACTGGTGCTATGTTTATAGTTGGTGGTGTCCCATCAACAATCTCTATTATGTTCAATGGTGTGATTTTCGGTGCGTTTGGATTGTTAGGACACTGTGCGATCAAATGATCTATGCCACAACGATTACAAGTGAGTATTGGCATTGCCAATGCACTCCCTTGACTTGTTTGCATTAGTGCGGCATTCTTTTGCATTCTAATGGGGCACTCAGCTACTCGATGTGATCCACCACATTCGTAGTACTGAAGAGGTGGTCTCTTGGCAAAACTATTAATGTTTTGGCCTCTTGCTGCTAGCGTAGTAGCTTGATATACTGGTTTGATTTGTCCCCAATGGTCTTCCGTATAGTACATGGGACACTCCTCAAGCATGTCGACTCCATAGGTGATACTAGAGTCTATGTCCTCTTCGCAATCTACATAAGTACTAGATGACTCGCAACCTATTTGGTTCATAGGTGTAACTCTTGGATGAGGGGGTTGCGGTCCTAGCACTAGAGGTGGCAACGGTGTGGTTTGGCCCACATTTTGGGTTCTAGGGACCATGTGCTGTAATGGCAACTGTTGCTCCATGGGTGGGGTAGGCATCAATGCAGGAACTCGAGGTGAGTCTGCCCAAGCTATAGGCCGTCTATTTTCCATGATGCGTTTAAGCATTAGGCAATCCTTCGCTTGATGGCCATACCTACCACACGCGTTACAAGTCCTGTTAAACTTTACTCTGAAAGTAGGGCATTCACTCGTAGTATGTGGGCCCAAGCAAATTGAGCACCATTGTTGCTCCCTTCTTGGATACATATGAGTGTTTTGTGGAGCACGATTACCCCTAAGGCTTTCTTGGATGGCCTTGGTGAGATCTGCCAAAGTCATCTCAGATATCGTTTGCTCTTTCACGATTGGCTTTATCTTCATTGGCTCATGCCCTGATGCTTGCGAGCTACTAGACTTCAGCTTGGCAGACACTCTTTCTCCTGCAATCATTAAATTATCCTCCAATTGGATTGCATTCATGGTGATTGCTTCCCAAGTAGTGATACCTCTAATGACTAGGCCATTATAGATACTTTCATGTCGTAGTCCCCTAATGAATCTATCGAGCAATTGGTTGTTGTTGAATTGCTCGTTTGGATTGCATCGAGAATTCAAATTCTTTAGGCGACTAATGAAGTCTCTCACGGATTCACCTTCTTCTCGTTGGGCTTTCTGGAGCTGAGAGGCTACACCCCAAAGTACTCCCTCTTTTAAGAACAGTCTCCTAAGAGTAGAGTAGATCGTTTTCTCTTCTACTCTTAAGGTTCTATACTAATCTCCAGCCTTTCCACTTAGGGTCAAACTCAAAGCCTTACACTTATGTAGCTCATTGTGCTCTTCCAAGGAATCACACACATGTTCAAAGACTTCCATATGCTTTCTAGAATATCCGTCTCCACTGAATTTCTGTGTGAGCTTAGCTACTTGAACTGCCTTCCTCCTAGGCTCTCTATCAGGTGCACTACGCATGTTTTCTGCAATAGAGCGACCGATAGTTTGAGCAAATGATGCCAAATCTCCTATTTGAGCAGGTATAATGGGTGTATGTGCTTCTGGAACCACATGTGAGATGGGAGTTGGCCTTGGCCTTGGCATACGCGTGGCTCTTGGGTCCCATATTTTGTATGGTGGTGTACCAGACGGTGGTCCAAAGTTTACAGGCGTGGCCCTAGGCATAGGGGGTGCCTGATATGGCATGTTATTATTAAATGGCATGGCTCCACTTGTATAAGAGCTTGGATAATTCCATTGTGGATTGTAAGCTCTTGGAATAATCGGAGGTGTAGGAGCTACATGAGGTTGAGGTACGACAGGTGCACATGATTGATACATACATGTAGGTATAGTTGGGGGCACTGTGCTACTAGGCATCGGCGCAGTATTAACAAATGAACTCCATGGTGTACTTCTTGTCATGCTCATCACTGGGATATGCATGGTAGCCGTAGTGTCATTAAGAGAAAGATGAGCTAGGTGTGGGAAGGTAAAGCTGCCACTTGTGGGCTCAGATTGTACTGAGGCTCCTGGCGAAACAACATATGGAGGATCAATGGGGCTCACTGAGGGAGTCTCCATTTGTGATAGGGTTGGTTGGTTGACCTTTCCCATATCCAAGAATCTCATTAGGCCTGTTGAAGGCATGTTGATCCCTATGTTCTGTCTTTCTAACTCGACAATCCTATGGAGGACATCACAGACTTTCTGTTGTTGCTCATCTATGCTAGTAGCACCCGATGTGGATTGTAGAACATCTAACCAACCCACATGATAGGTGTGTCCTGTGTACCGATCAGTTAAAGCTTCTGCTTGTAGGTCATACTCCCAATTTTCGTTTAGGAATATCCCATCTAGGCCTGGCGTGCTGGAGGTTTTCCTTGAAGTGGAAGCATTATTGCTCCCCATAGCTTGCCCCTCCGTGACTGCTACCTTGGGAGCACTCGGTTTCTTGGCTCGAATGATTGTTGTCATAGGAGCCTTTGCTTTCAGGGCTCGACTTTGTTCTAGCCCTCGTAGGTTCTCAATTTCCCTCTCCCTTGTTGCTTGCATATAGCGCTCGATCTCTTGCACTTCGGCAAGACTCCTACCATCGGGTAGTAAAACCTCAGAGGGAGATAGTCCTAAAGGATCAGGAGGTGCAGTGGATGGAACATTCACATGCACACTCTCAAGAAGCATAGAGTCTATTTTAGGCATGAATGACGAATTTACTTCCCCACTCCCTTCATTTATTTCATTAACCGCATGTTCGGAGCGAGTAGCTCTACTAAGGGTCTCTTTTAAGCGGCTAAACACGCTGGACCCGGGCCGTGGGCCCATGGCATGCATGTCTTGACTTGAACTATTAGGGTTTGGTGTAGGATACCCCTCCATGACTTCGTAGTCAGAGGAAGAATCACTAGACGCAATATAAGGATCTTGAGTCGCGCTACCTTGAGTCCCGGCCGAAGGTCCAGAACCTAGGGTGGAGGAATAATGGGTGCCCGCGTAAATGGAGGCACTACCAATATGCTCGTGCTCTAACACTCGTCCAGAGCGTAGGTTCATATGACTTCCACACTCTAAGCGCGTTGGTGAGTGCCCGTGAAGGCCGCTCACTTAGTTTTTTTTTTTTTTAATAGGAGTTTATAACCCAAGTTTTTCGTTATTCTTGGTTATTTTTTGTAACCAAGCCACAAAATATGGCGTGTAATAGCTCAAGACGAGCGTTTTGGTTAAAGGAACGTGCCATGCTTTACAGATCCCTATTTGGCTACGTGAAGCCCTCGAAATCCTAAAAATAGTCTTTATAGTCCTCGAAATCCTAAAAATAGTTTTTAAATATAAAAAGGTGTATAAACTATATTTTAAAACCGAGGACTGAGGTCTGGGCTTGGGCTTGAGCTTGGGGAATGATCCCCAACCCGATCCTTCTTTTAAATATATATATATATATATATTTTAAGTCGCCGCGGCCGCACCGCGCACGCGCGCGCACACACACTTAACCTACACCTAACTTATCTACTTACAGCTAATAGAGATACTGCCACACACACTGTAACACTGTTTACACAGTACTACAGTAGCAAACAGATCTACAAAACCAACCTTACAGAACTAACATTGAACCTTACAGAACTAACATTCCAGAGCTAATACCTTAATTCTAACAACACATTGCAAAAAAATTGTAACTCCTTCTTTACAGAAAACAAAAAAGACAGTACAGTGTAACAAAAATCTTCTCTACACAACCACACACCTTCCTTCTTCACAAATCCTTCTCCACACAACCACACACCTTCCTTCTTCACAAATCCTTCAATTGAAATTGCATCACAAGAAAGCGTAAAGTGCTTAACCGAGCTTAGTGTAGGGCATTTCCCCGGCAACGGCGCCAAAAATGTGCGCTCCTTGCCGCACTGTCGAAGCAAGGGACTTGCCGATACACCGTGTGCGAGCCACAAATGGCTCCAAGCACACAACAAGACTAATCTAGCAAGCTCAAGAGAGCAAAGGGTGTGTCACTCACAGCTCTACGCTCACCTTCGTGGTGGATATCTCGCCGCGATGAAGAAGAAGCTGCAGTCGTGCCGCGCTCAACCACTTCGCCGCCGCCGTGCCTTCGTAGCAATGCTCGATCACTCTCTCTCTCTCTCTCTCTCTCTCTCTCTCTCTCTCATACAAACACACACACAAGGAGGTGAAGAAGAAGAAGATGCAAATGGAGATGGAGCAAGAGCACTCTTCTATTGCACAAATGAGAGAATAAATGAATTTTAGGTTTAGTTGGCTTTTATATGAGCTCACCCCATTCACACTTGGGCGCCCATGCTTAGCCAACTAATCCCTTGAATGTCCCAGTTAGAGTGCGCCTCTCATCGGCGATCACTCTTACCCTTTTCCTATTGGTCCGACAAGCCCGGTACCTGACTCTACCAAATACATAATACACGTCCGTCGTAGGTGATGGGGTGTCCGTGAGCCGTGAGGGTTAACAAAGAGGCCTTTTGCACACTAGCTGGCATTGTTTACAACATTGTAAGGTTCTTTTGTCATTTGCTATTGTTTCACACGTGTCATCTGCAAGAACACCTTGAAAAGGTGGCGATAAAGGTAACTCTAGCAATTTTGATAGAGTTACAAATGAAGATGAAGGTAGAGAAGGAGGAGCCAAGGATTAACCCCAACCATCAAAAAGCGCTATAAATTCTTTAAAGACAATCAAAAGATGGACAATGCTCAGCCCATGATGTGTCTTCCTATTGTGGTACCCTAGGGGTTGCACACGCTCACTATTTCAAGAAGGCATCAAAGAGAGAGTCACCCAGCTCTTGCGCGCGTAGAGAGAGACAGAGAGAGAGAGAGAGAGTTTTGAAAGGAGTTGCATGAGGAGCTAGATGTTTTGATAAAGAGCCACTCGTTGAGGGTGGTATATAAGGATGATAGATTCTCAATGATTGAAAGCTATTAAGGATATGGTGATCTTGTGAGGAGGGAACTCACGTGAGGAGACAATGGGCAAGGAGCTACTTCGTAGAGGAGGGGTTGCAAATTAGGGTGTAGAAAGATGTCACAAGAGACTATGGGTAGCTTGAGTAAAAAGTTGACAATTACCTTGTGTGGATTAGAGGAAGAGGAGCTAACACCATATTACGTATTCTAGGAAGAATCCCACATTATAAGAATTTTGAAATTCATTGGGGTTTGGGAATTTCTTGATTGTTATGGGAAAAATCCCGCGAGCATGTTTGAGCAATTTGTAAGAAGATTGAAGTTCTTATCAATACGAGAGGTAGTGTTCAATGTCCATGTTATTATGAAACTAAAATTCCTTCTTGTGCATTAATAACTTGAAACAAAATTGATAAGCATGTAGGATGGTGGTGTTCATAAACATCTATAATAAAGAAGAATTTTAGGATCTATGTTCAAGGACTTGTAACAAGGAAAGAATTCAATGGAGAAACCCCTCTAAAAAGAAAAGACGACTATTAAGTTTATGAAGACAACATAAAATTCTATGAGATACTAGAAATTTTCAATGAGATATATTCAATAAATAAATCTAATAGTACAATTATAACATTAAAAAGACTCTAGCTACATGACTCTATTCTTCGATACATTCAACATTATCAGATTTCTCCCATAGAGAGACCTAGGCAAATGTTAGGAAAAATGAAATTTGATAACTAGAGAGACCTACGGCACAGTCGTGTAGGCGCACAAGTGTCATTAAGGCCTTCAACCTCCCCATCTTTCTTGTCAACAAGGATTAGGGGAGCTTCTTGCTTGTTTTTTACTTTTTTCCTACCCCTCTTTGTGTTCTCAAGGACCAAAAAAGTTAAAGCCCTCCCAATTAAGCAAATGGGTGCCAATACACCCCATGCCCATGTCAATTAAGGACATCCTCGTCCTCTACTTTGTAGTCTCTGTTAGCAAGCCCTTTGAAAAATCTCAATAGGCAATATCAAAAACTCTTGTCAGATTTTAAATAATGATTTAGAAAATCAATCAACAACCACATGGTGTGAGTCCCTTAAAACATTTGTATATTTTGACATGTGTGACTCCATGTACTCTACAAACTCTTTGAATGCATCAGTGTGAGTGGATGATGTTGCCCCTATGTCAATTGTGCCTTCAAACACATGAATTAGTGCATCGGTGTGATCAGTAAAGGCCCACCTTTATTAGATACATAAGGAGTGCCTCATGGGTCACTTGCCATGGAGGCAGATGGGACTAATCTGGTACAATGATACATCAGGGGAATGAAATGCCCTTACAAGCAATACCCTTCTCTTCTCAAGACAATAAAATTGTGCTATTCACATAAAAGAAATATAAACAAACATGTGAAGAGGAATAGGGTAGCTTTGTGTGACCCATAGGTACACTTGATTGTAGCGTGGAGATCCACCTCCATTCTTCTTTTGGTGGTTGGTCCCAATGAATTGTTTGGTCTAGGCCAATGCAAATTATCCAAGATTGTTAAGTTAATGGGAGACATATTACTCCACCATTTTTCTTCGATGTGACATAAAAATGGCTATAAAAGAATATCTTCTATGAGACAAGATCTCAAGGTAAACACTTTGCATATAACAACTTGCCAAGGTCCACATGTGTAGCTTAGAAGTTGCGTGTAAAAGCATAAATGGGACAATCCAAAACATGTAAGCAAAAGTAGGACACTGTATAATATTGCAAAAAACCTATGTTGAGAGAAGGATGTGTCAAGCTTCAATTGAGAAGCTATATACACATGTTGTACCTTTGCTAGCTGCTTTCCATCTTGAATTTTCTTCTTGAAATCCATGATATTTCGCTTCCAATGGTGCACCTAAGAATCCTTATGTCTCCTTGACCCCTTGAGTATACGTTTTGAGCTGGATTGTATTGTCAAGGTTTGCATAAATCATTTGTAGTCGATAGCAAGCCCCACTATAATACTGAACATTGCTACAACTTGGTGACTCAATAATGTTCTTGGGTTGAAATGCACCTAAAGAAGCCATGAAAGAAATGTAGTGCACACCCTACAAAAAAATCAAGATCAATTTGTAATGAAGGTTATTCTTAGTACAACATAACGAACAATGCTAAGGTGTATACAAAGACAGACAATGGAACCACTACAAATCTCTGCATGGAAGATGGAAACAAAACTAATATGGTGCACAAAGTTATGAGAACATTGGAAATAGGAATGAAGCTCACTGTTCTTACCAACATATATGGTGAAAGAAGCCTAACGATCTTACAAAACAATGGTCCTGTGCCTAACCTTCAAAACAATGTCGATGTGTGAGAGGCGACCATTTTGGATCTTGATGAAGAAGAAAGACCAATGAAGGTGTTGAGGAAGATAATCTAGATGCAGCCAATGCTCTAGGTCTACAACTTTATGTAGAGGTGTGAAGGTGAGGTTGATTGATCTATGGAGAAGGTAGGTTTCAAACATCTGCTGCAAGAGGTATTTGGAGGGAAAAGTAGACGTGAAGAAGGAGATACAGGTTTCATAGCTAGAGAGGAGAGAGGATAGAAGTAGTAGCCTTGGAGAGAGAAAACAGGAGAGAGAGAGGCTTGAAGAAGGAGATGCATATCTCACAATGGAGGAGAGAGAGGATAGAGGTAGCAGCCTTGGAGAGAGTAAAGAGGAGAGAGAGGCTTGAAGAAGGAGATGTAGATCTCATAGTTGGATGGGAGAGAGGATAGAGGTAGCAACCTTTAAGAGAGTAAGGAGAGAGAAAATATCAACATGTTTTTTGAAAGACCCCTTTTTAGGGGAGAGGAGGAGGAGTCAATAGCCTCTAGAGAGAGAAAGGGTAGGTTTTACCTCAACCTTATGAAAAAAGGTTAATTTTTCTAATTTTCTTATTTTATTAATAAAGAAAAGATCCATTCACCTTTAGGACTATAGGTTTGACCACTCAATTTTAGGACCACCACCATTTTAGTTAACATGGTAGTCCCCCATTTGATCATTTCTTAATCTCATTTTTAATTTCATGGCAAATAAAGAGGCCCTCCTACACCCCCATTCCCTTCCCAATGTTATTGGTGTTGCATCTATAATCATAGAACTGACATTATCTTCTTCATGAACATTATTAGATGTTTCATTTGGTCCTCCTAAATGAGCTTCCCTTGCATAAGGTCTCAATAAAGTCTTTGGCCAACGAACATTGCTCCATATAATGAACTTTGAATAGATGATGTGTCCATTGTAGGGAATGGAAACACCATATCTATAAAACATGCCTTCAATAGCATTGAAACATTTCCATGCCCTTTCTTCATGCCACCACAAGTGGAATTTGGATATGTTCTGCAAGTGCAACCATTATCAACTTTGCTCCAGATTGAAGATCCATTCTGAAATTAACCATTTTGAAGTTGTTCATTTGAAAAAGAAATGAAATAAATCAAAACCATAATAATTATTTTTTATTATTTAATTTATTCTTTGTTGTATATCGTAATACAAGTTTTTAGGAAAGGGTGAATCTTTGATAATTCACGTGTTCTTAAGATGTAGTGCATCCTAATCCATTATTTATCCAATGTTAGTAAGTCATTATAAAAGGTTTTCACCCTAGCTCCACCAATTAACAAGTTGTGGACAAGCGTGCATTTACTTTGTCATCATACAAGATGTGGAAAATTGAATGCATTATAGATCCACCACTTGGCCATTTTCAGCAAGTTGGACAATAGACAGAGTATCCTAGATCCATTGCTTGGATTTTCTAAACCAGATATGAAAGATCAAGCGTTTTCTAGATCCACCACATGGCCATTATAAACAAGTTCATAGAAGAGTGATTCATCCAAATCTACCACTTGGCCATTCCCAACAAGTTGTGAGGGGTGGGTGTGTTCTAAATCCACCACTTGGCCATTCTAAACAAGTTGTGGAAGATTGAATGCATTATAGGTCTATCAATTGGCCATTTTTAGCAAGTTGGAGAATAGATAGAGTATCCTAGATCCATTGCTTGGCTTTTCGAAACCAGTTATGAAAGATCAAGTGTCTCCTAGATCCACCACATGCCCATTATAAACAAGTTCATAGAAGAGTGATGTATCCAAATCTACCACTTGGCCATTCCCAACAAGTTGTGAGGGGGTGGGTGCATTTCAAATCCACTACTTGGCCATTCTAAAAAAGTTGTGGAAGAGTGTATGCATCCTAGATCCTCCACCTGTGCCATCATAGGCGAGAAAAGAGATTCTCTTTCCTCCCTCTTTGAACTTCTTGAGCTTATTGCTTTTGTCGGAAGAGGAGGAAGGTGAAGAAGAGAGAGAAGAGGGTGTTCTCTTTCTTGCCCTTTTTGTCCTTTGTTTCATTTCTTCCCTTTTGGAGTGACGAGGAGAAGGATTGTGGGTTGACCGTTTCCTCTTGGGAGGAGTTGACAACCGCCGTCTTCGTGGAGTCACATCTTTCAAGGGAAGTTAGGGATTCATTACTTTCTTGTTCTATGGATTCCTCCTCTCGTATGGGAGAGAGTCTTATTTTGGGAGTCTCATTAAGAGGCCTCCTAAGCTCTCTCTCCTCTTGGAGAGGAAGGTAATCCCATAAGCGCAAAGTTGTTGAGTAACACCAGCTTGCAAAGCAGGGTTGCCCATAGCTTACTACAACCTAGTAACAAGATAAGTGACAAACATGGATGCATCATCATTAGCACCTTAATGTGAGATATCATAGTTATCAATGCTCATTCTACTCTCTTGGTTATTGTCAGCCATGCTAATTATACTTATGTATAGATTACTTTGTGCCTTGGTATCCTCAAAAACCTTAGCCGCTACTCTTCTTTACCTTTGAAAATCAGTTCTCAAGCAGCCACACCTATGGTTTAGACACTGATGATTGCAAAGACTAGTGGAAAGGGTCTAACATTGCTCGGTTGATTATGGTTCCTGTTGAGCTTACTCGTAGCTTAATAATGGTAAAGGCAAAGGCAAGCACCGAGAGGCTCCATTATTAAGACGATAGTTCCCAACAGTGTACCTTGAACTAAGTCCTCAACCAAGATAATAAATCACTGTCCCACTTACCCTATTGCAATAAACACGTCCAACCTTTCATACAAAACTTAAGGACCTCTCTTCTTAAGCAAGAAAAGAGAAACCAATGCCTGTGATACCAATGTAATGGAAATGGCCTAAGAACTTTGAGAATAGCGGACTTAGGATAATTAAAGAGAGCATTTTTGTGAGACTACTTTGAGAACATAGAGGGTGGACTTAATTGATGGTAGCAACATAATCATAATACTTAGTTAACCTAGCATAAACAATACTTTTGCAAGAGAGAGAGTGTAGATAACTTGACAACAATTGAGGACCGGATTTATGTGGAGCTTGTCCCCCCTCCAATAGAATTTTGTATCATAGATTCTCCCATCAAGAGAGACTTGGTACAATACAATCTTTGTGCTCCTTGTAACCTAGGTGATGCAATGAAATGGGAAGCTTCGTGCATCACGAGCATAACTGTTGAACTTGCACTAGATCAGTACTTGTAGTTATGTTTAATCAATCAACTCTTAGTCAACCGGATCTTAGTGAGTCGGAATTTTGATAAGTCGGATTTTGGTCAATCAGATGTAACAGTTATAACTGTCAGAAGTTCCTATTTAAAGTTCATGCTGGTTCACGCGAGTATGTAATTTTGGCTGAAATGGAAGTTATCTTTGGACCAAGATGAATCAATTGTGTAGTCTCTTGCTCTATGATTCATGCTTGTTCTTTAGTCTGCTGTGTCGGAATTTGGTGAATGTTGAAATGCTGATGAGTTGAATGTGTTTGCCTTTGTTTAACTCTGTCTTTAGTGTGTGTGACATGTTGTCAACACCTAAGTTCTGTGTGTGTTGAAGAACCCCAACACTTTGGCAATCCTGCTGTAGTGAATCTGTGGAGAATCATGTATGTCACAAAAAGAGAGGAGAGTAGGCAGATTTTATTATACGAGGGCACGGGCGCGAGCAGGAAACCTTGATATTGACCCTTTTCATTATGAGGCCTCTGATGGAGAGGAGGAGTTCGGTGACAGTGAATAGGAATTATTGAACCAAGGGGCTGAGGGTTCTGTGAGAGCATATGGGAGGCACGTGAGGCAATTTGTTGGAGCACTTGCCTTGACAGGAAGACCTGCAGGGACAAGAAGAAGGCTTCAGTTTGACCCACTACAGGGGGCTACCAGGCACAGACCTAGGAGACCACCCAGAAATCCTCCCATGGCCCATCCAAACCCTACAGTGAAAGCAACTTAGAGGAAAGTTGAAAGAAGATGCAGACTATGATACTGACCATTTTGAAACAAAGTGGCACGCTAGTGGTTATCAGGCCTTTCTTAATGACCAAACAAAGATGGAGCAATTTGCAGCTACATTAGAAGGCAAAGCCATGAGTTGGTTTAGCCAATATGGTATATCCCATTTTGCTACCTATAATGCTTTTAAAGCAGACTTTTTACAGAGATTCAGAAAGGAGAAGACTCCTACAGACATATTGAAGAAACTCAGGGTGATCAGACAAAGGGATATGGTGGTTGAAGATTTTTCTCAAAAGTTCAGAGTTTTGGTTGAGAGACTTCAGGGCAATGAGAGGCCCACTAATGAGATGTTGGCATGATTTTTTTGACAGGTTTGAGGAAAGATTTAAATAATGTTGTGGCAAGTGTGGATATAAGTCCAGGTTTTGCTGCACTAGATGATGCAGCAGTCAGAGTCAAGAAAAGACTTGGCAAACCCAAAATGAAGAGCAGGTCCAAAGAGGATGAGGATTCTGATGATCAGTCAGACTCCACTGATGCCCATGAAACTAATGAAGATGCTGATTCAGATGATGACACTGAGTCAAGCGATGTTGAAGAAAAGTCAAAGAAAAAGAAGAAAAGTCAAAGAAAAAGAAGAAATTAAAAGCACAAAGAAGATGTCCAAAAAGAATAAAGCAACTCAGGAAGGGGAATTGGTGAGTAGATTAAAGAGCATTGTTTATTCAGTGTTGGCACCCAAAGCTAAGTTGTATTGTTTAATATGTGACAAAGAAGGACATTCCACCTCTAGGTGTTGGTTTAACCCCAGAAATAGGGAGCAGCCAAATACAGGAAGAGGTAGAGGTGAAGCTGTAGCAAATCAGGTAGCTCCATTTAGAGAAAGACAACCATTTAATAGACCACCAAGACCTCCAAGGAGAGAGCAAAACAATAATCAGAGAAGAGGCGACAAAGTGATTCCTTGTGTCTATTGTGGATCACCAGACCATTGGGTTGGTCTTAATTGTGAATTATGGGTTAGACACAGGGGATAAAGAGGGATCCCCATTGTGAGGCTTGGTCAGGCAGACCAACAGGGAGTGCAGCAGCAACCACAGCATAATCAACCAGCTCAGGCCAATGTTATTTTGGTGGACATTCAGGAGCAGCAGGAACCAGAGCCAGTCATAGTACATCAGGCTGAGCATAAGGAACATGAAGAGGGATGGTATTGTTATTGTTACCAATCTGGTCAGGTGGAAGAAGCTGAAGCATTGGCAGTCACAAGAGAAAGACAAGGAGTAGCATAATCTTGACAAGCGAAGTTTGATGCCAACTAAAGAAGACAAAGACTGGTTTGAGGTGCTTGTAAACTCTCCCTTGCAATTGTCACTGGATCAATTATTATGTATAGTTACAGCCTTTAAGGAGAAATTGTTGAAGAAGCTTCAGGGTCAGCAAGACCAAGTGTTGGCAAACCAATATCCTGAAGTAATGCTGCAGCAGATTGATCTAGCAGATGTGGATTTTGTAGTACCTATTGTGGTAGTAATGTTTCAAGGCATGCTATTCAAAGAGGTGCTTTTGGATGGAGGATCAGGGGGGGGGTGAATATACTTCCTGAGGAGGTTTATAGAAGACTGAAGTTAGGAGGAACATTAGCTCCAACACCATTTCAAGTGAAGATGGCAGACCAGAGGATAGTCCAGCCTTTAGGCATTCTCAAGAAGCAAGAAATTGAAATTACAGGAATGGTTTTCTTTGTGAACTTTGTGGTACTTAGAATGAAGTATTCATATTATTCCTACAAGATGTTGTTGGGAAGACCCTGGTTTAGACAACCTAGAGTTAAGCGGGATTGGGGAGAAAATGTTGTCATGATGAAAAAGGGGAAGCAATCAGTAACCATATCAATGCAGGGAAGAAAACAAATCCCTCCAAAGACTAAACCATTATGTGCTCAGACCATAAACTTGGCAGATGCAGTGGAAGATGATGAAGAGGAGGAATTTTTGAGAGCTAATCCCACTATTGTGCCTCTCTTTGAGTTGATGTAGAAGGGATAATACAGAAGGATGAAGATCAGGGTGAGGATGAAGTAGAAATAGTTCCAGGCTAGGAGATTGCTGGATCTGAAGTATTGCAGATGATGGATCGGAATTAAGAGGTGCCTCAGAAAGAGCAGATTGATCAAGAGGAGAAGCAAGAGTAATGGCAGAAAAAATCTATGATAAAAGGTTTGGTACCTCCACAAGGGTAAAAGAGGATGAAGTCAGAGAGTTTAATTTGGGAACTGAAGAAGATCCCAGGATGGTCAGAATCAACATCCATGCCGAAGGTGAATTTTTGAAAGGTTTGATTCAGCTGTTGCAGGAGTATAAAGATGTATTTGCTTGGGATTATTCACAGGTAAAGGGCATTGATCCTGAACTACATCAACATCACATTAATCTCAGAGAGGATGCTAAACCAATCATACAACAAAGATATAGAATGAACCCCAACTTTGCAAAGCAGGTAAAGCAGGAAATAGATAAGTTATTGGCAGTTGGATTCATCAAGCCAGTTAATAAAGTGTCATGGTTGTCACCAATTATTGTTGTGCCAAAGAAGAATGGGAAGTTGAGGGTGTGTGTGGATTACATGAAGTTAAATGCTGCAACTATTACTGATCCATTCCCTATGCCATTTTGTGATGCTGTGTTGGATGCAGTAGTTGGACATGAGATGTATAGCTTTGTTGATGGTTTTTCAGGTTACAATCAGATCAAGGTAGCTCTAGAAGACCAACACAAGACAGCCTTCATCAATGAGTGGGGAGCATTTGCGTATACAGTGATGAGTTTTAATTTGAAGAATGGTCGACCTTCCTTCAACTTTGTGGCTCATAAGACATTTGAACCTTATCTTCAGGATTTTATGAGGGTTTTTGTAGATGACTTTTTAGTATTGGAAAGAAGGATCAGCATTTGGTTCACTTGAAGTTATGTTTGGAAAGATGCAAACTGTTTCACATGGCCTTGAATCCATATAAAAGTGTACTTGTAGTCCGGAGTGGTATTTTATTGGGACATGTAGTATCTGCTGATGGGATGGCCATTGATGCCAAAACGATTGAAGCAATTCAGGAAGCCAAATCGCCTCAGAATGTAAAGGAGCTTAGTAGGTTTGTGGGCCAGGTGAAGTGGCACTCAAGGTATATTAGATATTTGGCTAATATATGTGCACCTTTGACTCATCTTACAAAGAAAGATGTTGCCTTTAAATGGGATGAGCCATAGGAGACAGCCTTTCAGATGTTAAAGAAAATGCTATCAGTAGCACAAATACTGCAGCCTCCTGATTGGACATTGCCTTTTCATGTTTTTGTTGATGCATCGGATATTGCAATTGGAGCTGTGTTGATGCAGGAAAAGGTTAGAGGATGGTATAGACCATTGTATTATGCAAGCAGGATGCTGACTCCAGCAGAAAAGAATTATACTGTGACTGAGAGAGAGGCTTTGGGCATGGTATATTCATTGAATAAGTTCAGGCATTACTTACTCAGTAACAGGGTTATGTTTCATGTTGATCACCAAGCTTTGTTGTACTTGGTTAAGAAGTCCATGCTTACAAGGTGGATGTTGCTTTTGCAGGAATTTGAGTTTGTGATTATTCATACTCCTGGGAAAGAGCATGCTGTGGCAGATTATTTGAGCAGACTAGAAACAGGGGAATCTCCAAGAGGTGTGGATGATCAGTTACCTGATGCAGGTTTATTTTCACTTCAGTAGGAAGTTCCAGATTCTTGGGATGATCAAATGTTGGTGTACCTAACTGATGGGGTTATGCGAGGAGGATTTTCACCTGATCAAAGGAAGAAATTTGCATTGAAAAGCAGACCATTTCTGGTGATTGCAAGAGCATTATACAAGAAGGGTATTGATCAAGTCATAAGAAGGTGTGTTCCAGAATTTGAACAGTCGGCAGTTCTACAGGAAGCTCATTATGGACAAGCTGGTGGACATTTTTCAGGAGACATACAGGAAAGAAAATTTTGCAGGCAGGTTTGTGGTGGCCTACTTTGTTAAAAGATGCACATGAGTATGCCAAAAGATGTGTCGTGTGTTAGAAGCTTGGTCAGCCAGACGATAGGGATAGAATGTCAGATCATCCTATTCTACCCCTCGAACCTTTTCAAAAATGGGGTATGGACTTTGTAGGACCAGTGAAGCTCACAAGCTCTAGGGGGAACATGTACATTTTGGTTGGTATAGATTATTGTACTAAGTGGGTGGAAGCTGTGGCACTGAAGGATAACAAAGCAGCCAATGTTGCAAAGTTTTTGTATCATAACATTATGACAAGATTTGGGTGTCTAGTTGAGTTGGTGAGTGATAGGGGGACACATTTTTTGAATGAGGTCATACAAGAGCTGACTAAAACTCATATGATATTACACAAGAAGTCTACCCCATATCATCCTCAGGCCAATGGACAGGCAGAGAGTAGAAAAAAAATTCTGGTTAAAATTCTGAAAAAGATTGTGTAGGATGATCATAAGGATTGGGACCTGAAGTTGGATTCAGCTCTGTGGTCATTCAGGACTGCTTTTAAAGTCACCACAGGGATGACACCTTTCAGGTTGGTCAATGGGTTGGAAGCTGTAGTACCTATGGAATTTGTGGTACCTAGCTTGAGAGTATCTGCTGAGAAAATGTCTCCTGCATTGTCAGTAAAGCACACATGTAAGTATTTGATGCAGCTAGAAGAGGACAAGCTGGTGAGTTCTTACATCACTGAGATCATCCAGAGGAGAAGACAAGCCTGGGTAGCTATGAATGTCAAGTTCAAACTGTTCAAAGTGGGAGATTGGGTGATGTTGTATAATTCTAGGCTTGGTCCATTCCCAGGGAAATTGACTTTGAGGTATAAGGGTCCTTATCAGATTGTTGAAGATTTAGGTCAAGTCACATTTATAGTTGCTGATGTGTTTGGAACTAGAGTGGACAAACCAATTAATGGATTCAGGTTAAAGAAATTTCAAGGTAAACCACCTCACCTTGACTGGTTGACACCAAAAGTGGTAGGCACTGCTTTGTGTGAGGCAGTTGAATTACCAGTTTTTCAGAGTCAGAAAGCATTGCTATCAAGTGAGCATGGTATTAGAAGCAATGTTGATAAGGGTTTCAACAGAGAACAGGTGATGAAGGAAGGCAGGAGGAGTGCTTGGCAAGGTTCTGATGGGTGGAAGTTCACTTCAGATAAACATGATCTAGTATGCAGTCATCTAGTGTGGTGCATCGGATATTAGTTGATCGGAATTTGGTCCATCGGAATTTACTGGATCGGAATTTTTAAACGTGGAAGTAAAGGGTTTAATGTTCAACAATATTTGGGTTTGCGGGAAGATTATTCGCCACTAGCTGTAATTATTGGGGCGCGGGAGCTATCAAGGAGGTCACTCAGCGGATGCATGTAGCGCAATTCTTATGAAATGTTCGTCTCTTCCCCGTGCAAGTACTTACCTGCTGATTACTTCTTGCATTCGCCTTCTTCATTCACTCCTTCATCAAGCACTATGGCCCCTAAAGTAAAGCCTGCAGCATCCATGAGACCCGAGGCTGAAACTGAGTCGGCAGAGCCTATCGCAACAAGGCTGAGGAGAAAGGGACTTAACCTGAGGGTGGATGTAAGTTATGAGGAAGAAGAAGAGTTCTCAGAGGAAGAACCTCCACCTTTGTCAGCAAACAAAGTGCTGCAAAGTTTGATGGACCCATACACAGATCTCAAGATTGAGATGGAAGCTGATACAGAAAAGAATGAGAAGTGGCTCAGACAGTTGGGGCTTTATGAGTATGCAATGTTTCCATGGAAAGAATGGAAAGAAAATTTTTATGCAAAGTCACAAGCAGAGTTGCTGAGGAAGACCAGAGGACCAATATCTGACAAGGTCATATTGTGCCCACAGGTGATTGCTGCAGTTTTCAAGTTACCATTCACGACAGTAATTGTTCCACCAATATGTTTAGATGATTGTTTAAAGAAGGAGTTTGGGTCTAGAAAAGGTACAAGGTTGTATTACATGCTAAAAAATGTGGAGTATGGCCGCAGGGAACATTTAAAGTGGTATCTTGAGAGGGTTTGTTTTCTGGCTAAATTTGACTATATGTCAAAAGAAAATTATGCTCCATTGGCATTTGCAGAGCAGGGAGGTTGTTTCATCTGGGCCCATTGGGTCCATGACAAAATTCATGCAGAGGTGTTTACTCCAGATAAGAGGAAGCGTCAGTGCAACAGTAGATTGGCTCCATTCCTATCTGCATTATTCAAGTATGCTAGGATAGTGAAAGCAGGAGAAACAGTGGTGCCAAATATCTCTGCTACTGCTGCTGAGTCGGAACTTCAGAAGAACAAAAGTAAAGAGCAGGTTGATGAACTAGACAAGCTTTTTGATGGAGAACCAGAAAAGAGAAAGCTTAACAATCTTGGATAATTTGCATTGGCCTAGACCAAATAATGCATTGGGACCAGCCACCAAAAGAAGAATGGAGGTGGATCTCCACGCTACAATCAAGTGTACCTATGGGTCACACAAAGCTACCCTATTCCTCTACACATGTTTGTCTATATTTATTTTATGTGAATAGCACAATTTTATTGTCTTGAGAAGAGAAGGGTTTTGCTTGTAAGGGCATCCCATTCCCCCGATGTATAATTGTACCAGCTCAGTCACATCTGCCTCCATGGAAAGTGACCAATGAGGCATTCCTTATGTATCTAACAAAGTTGGGCCTTTACTGATCACACCGATGCACTAGTTTATGTGTTTGAGGGCACAATTGACATAGGGGCAACATCATGCATTCACACTGATGCATTCAAAGAGTTTGTAGAGTACATGGAGGCACACATGTCAAAATATACAAATGTTTTAAGGGACTCACACCATGTGGTTGTTGATTGATTTTCTAAATCATTATTTAAATCTGATAAGGGTTTTTGATATTGCCTATTGCGATTTTTCAAAGGACTTTCTCACAGAGACTACAAGGTAGAGGATGAGGACGTCCTCAATCGACTTGGGCATGGGGTGTATTGGCACCCAATTCCTTTATTGGGAGGGATTTAACTTTTTTGGTGCTTGAGAACACAAAGAGGGGTAGGAAAAAAGTAAAAAACAAGCAAGAAACTCCCCTATCCTTGTTGAGAAGAAAGATGGGGAGGCTAAATGCCTTAATGGCACTTGTGCTCCTATACAACTTTGGCCTAGGTCTCTCTAGTTATCGGATTTCATTTTTTCTCTCGTTTGCCTAGGTCTCTCTAGTGGAAATGAATCTGATAATGTTGAATGTATCGAAGAATAGAGTCTCTCTTTGATGCCTTCTGGAAATAGTGAGAATGTACAACCCCTAGGGTACCATGATAGGCAGACACGTCATGGGCTGAGCATTGTCCATTTTTTAATTGTCTTTAAAGAATTTATAGCGCTTTTTGATGGTTGGGGTTAATCCTTGGCTCCTCCTTCTCTACCTTCATCTTCATTTGTAACTCTATCAAAATTGCCAGAGTTACCTTTATCGCCACCTTTTCAAGGTGTTCTTGCAAATGACACGTGTGAAACAGTAGCAAATGACAAAAGAACCTTACAATGTTGTAAACAATGCCAAATAGTGTGCAAAAGGCCTCTTGTAGATTGATAGTAAAACATTTCTTCTCGCTCCACCCATCAAAGTGTCACTTCCCAAAGGTGATCCGACAAGAGAGAAGGCTTGCGGATGACTCATGGACCGTGGTGTTATTAGAGTATGTCAAACTTTGAAGATAAGAGGATCAAGATTTACCTACTATAGATTAAACATGTCAAGTGAAGTGCCCTTTACTTGGATCAGGTCAAGTCATACACAGTATTGGGGTTTCCAATGCATAGAAGGTGATCCGACAAGAGAGAAGGCTTGCGGATGACTCATGGACCGTGGTGTTATTAGAGTATGTCAAACTTTGAAGATAAGAGGATCAAGATTTACCTACTATAGATTAAACATGTCAAGTGAAGTGCCCTTTACTTGGATCAGGTCAAGTCATACACAGTATTGGGGTTTCCAATGCATAGGTTATGTCATTATTAAGCCACATATGCCAGTGACATGTGTGTGTGTGTGTGTGTGTGTGTGTTGTTTTTAAACTAATACGTATACACAAAAGAACATAATAGTTCAAAAGACAACTGGCTTTAGACAAATGACAAGGAGTAGCACAAAAACAACTCGATCTCTGATTTATTTTTTTACATTAATGTGAGAATGAGGTATCATTCTAGTATTTTTGTACAAGGGGTAATCTAGAATGATTATCTATAGAGTGAAAAAGGGTTGAATACATCAATGACGAACAGCAACTAAGCCACAAAAGATCCTAAGAAAAGATAGAGTCTCCACTCACATCCATGTAGATAAGACAACAGATTCGCTAGCCTTGAATGCGGATTACAAGTGTCAATGAACCCTATCAATTGTTATCCATTTCATCTTTTTTTTTTTTGCAATATACTCTCCAACTTTTCCATGTCCATCTTACAATCTTTTTAAACTTAAACCTACTATCCAAAATAATTTGGGAATATCCATTTGTTGCTCTGAAGCTGTTTAGTTGCCTATTTTGTAATCATAAATCCATTGCTCTATTGTTTAAATGTAAGGTGTGATGAAAGAGCTTGATAAGGTGGTCATTCCAGTTTGTGAATCCAACTTTGAATGGAACGCTTGGAGATGGCCTGGGAGTAGCCTCTGTTGGAAACTACATTCTAAAGGCATTTACCATGCATTAATGCACGAGGCTAATTGGTGTAGCCCCCTCAACAAATTATGGAAGAGACACTGGATGGAAAAACGGTGGGAGGGAGTCATGGAGAACATCTCAAAGACAAGGTAGCCTCAGTATATGAAGATATTTCTGTGGAAAGTGATGTGGGGTGCTCTGCCAAGACAGGTGTAAAGATACAAGAAAGAGGAATCGGGTCAGATCGTTGCTCGAGGTGCAGAATAGCTAGTGAAGACCTATCCCACCTTTTCATGGGATGCCATGCAATCAATGGCATGGCTGGAAAAATATGCAAGTGGATTCAAAAGACATGGCAAATTAAGTTCTTCAAGACTGATCTGTTCTTTGGTAGTAACAGGTTGGGAAGTCCTACTCTTCTTGTGTGCACTCAAATAATCAAGTACTACTTCTTTCACTATATTTGGCAAGCAAGGAACCGCCACGTGTTTGAGGGGGATCTGGCTGTGACAAGCTTTTGTGAAATCATACCAGAGAGCAGAGTGACGATCCATAGGATCGGAGGCAAATAAGCCTCAGAGGACTGGTCTAGAACAATACATGTCATGATGACATCTTGTAATAAGTAAAGCCTAGGAATAGTTGTGGTTTCTCTATCAGCAGAAAACTTGTAATCCTTTGATCCTCAACGCTCGGTCTGAGCTTGAGGTTGGTGTATATTTCTATTATTCTTAATTGTGAGTTTTGCCAAAAAATAAAATTAAAAAATATAAGGTGTGTTTCTTTTAGTTCTTCTTATATTTTTTTAAACTTGAGATTAAAAAAGTCATCACTCCTTTAAGAGTCAAGTGAGTTTTATAGGTTATAAATAAAGTTACTAATTATTCCAATTTTTAAAAGACTATTATATTTAATAAATTAGATTATTTTTTATCAAAAGGCCACTACCCCTCCCCATCCAAGTGTCATCCATTTTTTTGTCCCATAAGGTTTTGTGTTTATGTGTTTATGTAGCTTTTTTTTAAAAGCCACTTCCAAAATATATGTTTACAAAATGTATGTCATTATACGATCTCTTAACAACCTATTTAGCAAGGTGTCTTGTGAGCTTATTGCTTAATGTCTGCCAAAGTCACCACTAGCGGATAAAAATAAAAAACCTAAACAATGGATAACTTAATTGAGGTTTTTACTAGAATTGTGGTGAACAAAAAGACTTCCCACGAAACCTCAAAACCCAACACTGATGAGTGCTACTATTTATCATTTTAAAAAGTACAGGCTCGGCAAAGTTGTTTTAGAGAGTTTGTATGAGCCAAAAAGTTTTCGTAATTGGTTTTTTTTGGAAAGAATCATTCCTAGATAGATAACTAGAAGCAACAAATGCTTGAGAAAGAAGCCACATTATAGTGTTATTCATACATATCTAAAAAATGTAGTAAATGATGATGGCGGAAATAAACCAACAGAACAATAAACCAAAGATTATGGCGTACATTGCAAAAAAAAACCCCAAGTATGTTGTTCTAATTTTGGAAGCATGTCACATTAATTCGAATCGGAGAAGATGTGCTGTGTTTTTTAGCGAGAGTTGGAGTCGAAAAAGAGGGCCGAGGGCGACATGGCGGTGGTCAGCGTGGAGGCGGACACATCGCAGCAGCTACAATCGATAGCTATGAGGGTCGGGGGAATTGGAATTCTTTATTTAAGGACCAAGGTGGCCATGCTGCTTGCGTCGGACTGCTGCGGAGGAGTCGAGACGAGAGCTGCTTGGGTTTTTTTGTGCACATTTCTGTCGCGGTGGCGTCAAAAGCTGTTGCTACAGTGCTGTTGCATTGCATCTTAGTATTTTCTGTTGCAGTGTACGCTTGCTGTAGTGGTGGCACGAAGACCAACAGAGAGTAGTTACACAGAGATTGTTTGTTGCAGTGTTGTTGCCTTCTTTTGTACGGAAGCAATGACTAGATTGAAATCTGAAGCGCGAGCAAAGGGTAAACAGGATGAATCCATTGTTCCGAATAGGCCGAAGCGTACCAAGGCGCAACGACCCAATGGTAGACAATCCAAACCTGCTAGCAAAGTCATGGAGGTTAGTGTGATTGTTTCCGTGGGGGGCGGGGACATAGATGTGAGCTTGCTGGAGCGGATGCAATCCCTTCTCGAAAACGAAGCTATTGCTGGCTTGTGTGTTGCAGAGAGGGGAGGTGCTCTTTTTCACCTCCACTTCCAAATGGTGGTGCGTTTGTGGGCCCCATCGTTGATTGCTGTCAACAGGAAGATCAAAGGTTATCTAGGGTGGGATAAACCAATGCCCGCAGGTAGGATGGTGTTGTGCCGGGGATTGAAGGAACGGAAGCTACACACTTTTGAGGGCATGATAGGATATTGTTTGAAGGAAAGCGGTGAGGTGTACTTTCAGAAAGTGATGCACAACATTACTACCGACGACGTAAACAAGGGCATAGAACTATATTGCTTGTATGGTGCGGACGAGGTAAAAAATAAGGTCTGCTTAACGCCAGCAAATATTTTTGATAGAGCACTAATGTTCTGGAAATTCAAGACGCGCCACCCGGCCGGCAATGATTTCCTGTCCACACTGCATAGAATGGTGAAGACTGGGAAATACTACCCGTCCTCCTCATGGATAACTCCATACCAAGGACGAGGCATGCCGCTAAAGAAGATAAAAGCACTTTGGCGTTGTATGGTGCATCCAACCATTGCTAGCTACCAGGACATCGTCAGTATCTTTGTTAACGATGAGATGTATGGGACAACACATCCACGATCGGATTGGTTCTTGTCGCGCTGGCAAGAAAGATAAAGGTAATGGATCACATTTCCGTAGCTGGTGACTGAGATACCTTCTCATGCTCGGTATGTTTCACAGCCCAGCATGTCTGATTGGCGACGATGATGAGACCGATGTTGATCTGGGAGATGCAAACATAGCAAATGCAGACATAGGGGATGAGTATATCCCATTGGTACATCAAATTGGTGTGACGACGGTTGCTTAGACGACTATTGCTGGTTGCTATATTGTTGATCCACTTTGTTTTTATTTGAAGCAGGATGTGGCTCTAATTTTGTATCTTGTGCGTTGCAGAAGAAAAGATGGATGAGCAAGATCAAAACGAACCACTGCTCCAGGAGGAGACACAACCAGATGAAGACCTGCGGATAGATAGAATCGAGGATGTGTTGGTTAGAATTTTAAAAGAAATTTCTAGGAGATCGAACAACAAGCCAACCATCTCTCCGATCGGCACTCCTTGAAGCAATCGATGCGATCAAAGAAACTATCAATAGCTATAATGTGAATGTTGTTGACATACAATCACAAAATTAGAGGAACAGATCTTTTTGTTGCGGAAAGAGGTTGTAATTTTGAAAATACAACTGAATCGGTTGAATGCGATTGCATCCAAGATGTCAAATGTTCTTGCGAGACTGCCTATATAAAATATATTCTCCACTGGCATTTACTGGGGTGAAATGTATGTATGTGAAACCGGAAGTATCTTTTTGTGGAAATCAACAGTTTGTACGAACGATATGGTCAACATCGAATGCAAACTATGTTTTTGTTTGCTTCCTTCTGCAGCTATCTCTTGGTCTCTTTGATGCCTGCATGGTTCTAATGTCACAGAATTATTTTGATGTTTTCATGGAGCCTCTGTCTATTGCAGTTTGTTTGTCTGTGGTGTGAAGCCAGTGTGCCGAATACAGATTCTGTCGATGTTTGCTTTCCATGCAGTCTCTGTTTGTCTGTGGTGTGACACCACCCCGCTGAATACACATTCTTTGTCTGTCCCTGGTGTAAAATCACCACGCTCAGTACACAGACTGTGTCAACCTTTGCATGTCGAACCATGGCTGCCAGTGCTTTGCTCTCTACAGCGCAATGGAGTTGCCTACTCACGATGTTCCGAGGGTGGGGAATCTTGGGCGGCGTCTCGCAGTGACGCTACGCTGAGGTGGACAGGAGCGCATCGCTACTCAACCTGCACGCCATTGGAATCGCAGCAGGCGCGACTTTTCCTTCTGCCAATAATCTTGCCAGGAAATCTCGTCGATTAATAAATTAATGTATGCAATACAGACCCAGTATGTTACCCAGTATGGAGGTGGTGTCTTGTTCGACCATCTCCATGGATGCAAGTATTCACATACTTTAACCCCAAGTAAGCTTGACAACGAAATGCCATCAGCCTTTCTTTCCCAAACACACACTACACAATCTAAGCTAAGTGAGGGGCAAGAGCTTCCCTCACCTCTAAATAGGGAAGCCACCACGTGTAGTCAGACAAAGACCCCGGCAAAAAGTACTGACGAGATCTGCACATCGCCCAAGAAGTCAAGCCGTGGTGAGCTTTTGTAGTGCTCACAAGCAAGTGTGTGTGTGTGTGTGTGTGTGTGTGTGTGTGTGTGAGTGAGAGAGAGAGAGAGAGAGAGAGAGAGAGTGTGTGTGTGATCACTCAATAATTGTATTATGGCATTGTTGCATAGAGATAGAGAGAGAGAGAGAGAGAGAGAGAGAGAGACAAAGAGAGAGAAGGAGGGAGAAAAAAGGAAGCAAATGGGAGGGGTAATAGAAAGCCATAGGGATTCTAGAAGTATTTAGTTTTTCATATGTGATTCACGGCTTCACCAACTCACCAAGATAAATTTAGGGAAGCATATCACTATCCTACTCCTACCTACTATGTCGAAACTCAAAGACCCCAAAATAGGTTGGCACGCATGTCTCATTAAGGGGAATCAACCAAGATACCTCCCTTTGGAAAAAGGAAAAGGGGGCGAGGGGACGTGGAGGAGAGAGAGGGAGTCCATCGCGATGGCGTATGTGAGGTGATCAAAGGGCTTGGATGTAGGCGTGCGCAAAGAGAGCGGCTTTGTGCGAGGGACAACAGGCGACGAACCTGATTTTTTTGAAGCTGGGGGGTCGTGGAGCTTGCACGCAGCTCCAAGTTGCATCTGTAGGGCACGCCCCCGCTTGGCGAGCACCCACCATATCCCCCCTCTCAGATCAGACTTTTCCCTTGTTTTCTCTCTCTTGCAACCAGGTCACGCACAACAGCCAGTAGACAAACTATTCTCTGCCTTAGCCTCACCTGGTTCAATTTTCGTCCTTCCGATGCTAGAGCTCCGACAGTAGAAAAAATCTCTCTTGCGTGCGTGATAGATGAAAGCTATTGCCAGCCTCTTTATTACCATATTTCCGTCTTTAGTCTGTATCGACGTTAGCATCTCTCTTCCCATTGTGCACTCGTGAGAGGACATGGTGCAGCTCTCAAGCAGGAAGGAATGCTCCCAGAGGAGGGTTGGAGGATGGCAGCTTGCTTTTCCTTTGGGAACGACAAAGGGAATCTCAAAAGATTCTCGTTAATAGTAGTGGACTGATTGGTTAGTTAGCCATCAAGATTCACATTGAATTTCTAAGTGCTAAAGAAAAAAAAGAATGGGGTGTCGCCATCATGGCTCTATGCAACTCCCATCCCTCACCATAGCCGCCTCTCAAGCCTCCATCGCTCTCCATGTTGGGCCTAACTAAGACTAGCTATGTCTCTCTCTACACCTCTCAAGCCTCCATCGCTCTCCACACACACAAGGCGGCTGTATCTCCTCGTCTCTCTATCTCCTACACCTGCCATTTGCTCATGTCTTCAACATTTCTCATGCGACCCTTCGCCCTCACACACAGCGGCTCCTTGCACTCGTGATATGCTCATTGCTTCAACATTCCTCACACCACCCTTTGTCCTCACAAAAGGGACCCATCATTGAGTCTGCAGTCATTGCCATGGTTGCCTCTGCGCACTGCTTGACCACCTTTCCTTCAATCACTGCACAACCCTTCGTACACCATGGTTAAACAAGAATAACGATACAAGGGTATTTTGGGAATTTTTTAATTTTGAAGAATATTTTATTTTTTATTTTTTTTTAAATATCGTGACCTTTGCACGCATAACATGGAGTTGCCTACAATACATTGGCTAAGTGCAAATTATTCTGTATTTGGAAGACATCCCAAGGATGATCTTCGATCTCAACAGTTAAATATTGAGTCACTATTGGCAAGTCAATAGATAAGTTGAGGGGAAAACCTAATATCTTGCATAGCCCTGCAACCACAAATGGGTAACTTAAAAAAACAAAATTTGATGCTACGTCTTGGCCTGTGCAATAACTATCCCTCACCCCAATTCGCACACTCTCTTGTTGGTTTGCCTTGTGATCGCCTCCATAACATCATCAACCACCCACCCACCCACCCACCCACCCCCCCCCCCCCCCCCCCCCCCAAAAAACCACAAAAAAACAAAACAAAAAGGGAAAAAAACCAACTTAACTTATCAAATCAACAAAGGAAAAGTTTTCCCTTTCTTTTAGCCCAAAGGATCTTTCCCTTTAATTCAACCCAACCCAAAACAAGTTTGCAGCACCTACTTTATTCCATGGCATCCTCCTTTCCTACCAATCTAATGACTTATTGTCTTTTAGATGAGCCTAAAATTTAGAAAAAAACAAGATCCTTATGCTACCAAAGTACATAAGCAGCATATCCTTTGCATGGCATGTACTGAATTTAGTACCTAGTTTATGCTAAAATAAATAGAGTCGACAAAATAGAGTCAACTAGCTTTGCATACTGGGTCTATTGACCACTCTATTAATTAATTAACCACATTCGATCCGTTTGGCATCTACAGATTTGAAGCAAAAGCAGCTAAAGCGCATTCCTGCGCACCCACCTCCCCTCCCACCTCTGCAGCAAATTGGATCTGTGCGGCTCCTCTGCCATCCTCCATGCTCCAGTTGACAGGACATCTCTCTCTCTCTCTCTCTCTCTCTCTCTCTCTCTCTCTCTCTCTCTCTCTCTCTCTCTCTCTCTCTCTCTCTCTCTCTCTCTCTTCGGGCGCTGCTCACAAGCCTTCCCTGCAAACTCTAGATGAGCCTACACGCCACTGCCATTCCTGGCTTTTCCACACTCCGTGCCTTGCACTACAAGCATCGCTGGTCTCCGAGGTTCCCAGCCCTACCCTGGTCCGCAGACAAACCAAAAAAAACCACTGCCGCAGCCCATTCGCTTCACCATGCCTTGCAGATCTCGCAGGGCATGCCAATTTCCATCCATAAATCGCAGCTCAAGCAGCCCTGCTTGGCCAACATCTACGCCCACCCCCAAAATGCAGTAGAAAATCTTTCTCACGCACCTACATCCCTGCGCTCTCTCCGCGTCTGTTGGTTGCATCGACACACGGAGCCTGGACGCCTACGTCTCAAAGAAAACTCAAAATATTCAATTGAAAAAACGTGTCCCTCTCCTCCACGTATCCTTTCCCAGCCTTTCCTAAACCAAAAACGGGAGCATCTATCGAAAATTAATATCTAAACAAACGCAAAAAAGATTGTAGGCACATACTGACAACGATTGCTACAATATAACGTGCTAGTATGTCCCTACAATATAACGTGCTAGTATGTCCCTACAATATAACGTGCTAGATATAGTATGTCCCAACGATCTTTTTTTGTTTTTATTTTATGGGAATCTACTTAGATGCCAAGAGGGTCTTTGAGGAGAAAAAGGAAAGGATGACACGTGCAGGGGATTTTTAAATGAAGAAAAAGGGAAAAGGGCAAGGATCGAAGGCGGTGTAATGAGGCGGGTACTCTCTCTCTCTCTCTCTCTCTCTCTCTCTCTCTCTCTCTCTCTAATGTGCAAAGTGCAAGAGCTCCATATCCTTCTCCAAGCTAGTAGAGAAGTTGGGAGCCTACACCAACACTCTTGGCTATGGAATGCAAATCCAACCAAGAGTCATGCTTCAATGCTTAAGCTTGCCATCTTCTCCATCTTCATTACTATGCTATTATGTATGCTAGAAAAAAGAATGATGATAAATGAGGAACTATTTCTTTCTTCTATGAATGTTTCTTCTTCCTCTTCCCTAACCTCATTACCCACTGGCTCTCTCCACCTTTGAAGGTGTTTGAGGCCTTGGGACTGAGGCTAGGGATGGTTAATTCTTTTTACAAAGTCTATGTTATGTTCATGATGCACGAAGCTTCCCATCTTCATTGCATCATCTAGGTTACAAGGAACACAAAGATTGTATTGTACCAAGTCTCTCTTGATGGGAGAATCTATAATACAAAATTCTATTGGAGGGGGGACCGGCTCCACATAAATCTGGTCCTCAACTGTTGTCAAGTTCTCTAAACTCTCTCTCTTGAAAAAGTACTGTTCACGTCAGGTTATTTAAGTACTATGATTATGTTGCTACCGTCAATTAAGTCCATCCTCTATGTTCTCAAAGTAGTCTCACAAAAATGCTCTTTTTAATCATCCTAGTTCCGCTATTCTCAAAGTTCTTTGGCCATTTCCATTAGATTGGTATCAGAGGCATTGGTTTCTCTTTTCTTGCTTAAGAAGAGAGGTCCTTAAGTTTTCTATGAAAGTCTAGACGTGTTTATTGCAATAGGGTAAGTGGGACAGTAATTTATTATCTTGGTTGAGGACTTAGTTCGAGGTACACCGTTGGGAACTATAGTCTTAATAATGGAGCCTCTCAGTGCTTGCCTTTGCCTTTACCATTATTGAGCTACGAGTAAGCTCAATAGGAACCATAATCAACCGAGCAATGTTAGACCCTCTCCACTAGTCTTTGCAATCAACAATGTCTAAACCATAGATGTGGCTGCTTGAGAACTGATTTTCAAAGGTAAAGAAGAGTAGCGGCTAAGGTTTTTGAGGATACCAAGGCACAAAGTAATCTATACATAAGTATAATTAGCATGGCTGACAATAACCAAGAGAGTAGAATGAGCGTTGATCACTTTGATTTTTCACATTAAGGTGCTAATGATGATGCACCCATGTTCGTCACTTATCTTGTTACTAGGTTGCAGTAAGCTATGGGCAACCCTGCTTTGCAAGCCAAAGTTACTCAACAACTTTGTGCTTATGGGATTACCCTTCCTCTCCAAGAGGAGAGAGAGCTTAGGAGGCCTCTTAATGAGACTCCCAAAAGAAGACTCTCTCCCATACAAGAGGAGGAATCCAAATAACAAGAAAGTAATGAATCCCTAAGTTCCTTTGAAGATGTGGCTCCACGAAGACGGCGGTCGCCAACTCCTCCCAAGAGGAAATGGTCAACCCACAATCCTTCTCCTCGTCACTCCAAAAGGGAAGAGAGGAAACAAAGGAAAAAAAAGGGCAAGAAAGAGGACACCCTCTTCTCCTTCTTCTTCACCTTCCTCCTCTTCCGACAAAAGCAATAAGCTCAAAAGTTCAAAGAGAGAGGAAAGAGAATATCTTTTCTCACCTATGATGGCACCTTTGGTGCTACCGATAGAGTATTGGCCCTTCTCCAACAATTTGATGTGGCCTTTGGAGAAGAGGGCTTCACAGAGTCCTCCGAGCTATGCCATGTAGCTATGCACTTCCAAAACATGACCTAAGTATTAAATCTCTTGAAGGAAAAATTCGCTCTTCTTTTGATTGATAAAAAGCTTGTTCTCCCTCAATGCTTGATAAATCACCTAGAGATGTTGCTTGTGCTCCTCCAAAGACTTGGAGTAGATGGTAATATCATCAGAGATCACTCCAATGAATTTATGGTAGGGTCTAATGAGTTTTTCCATCAGATGATTGAACGTGGATGGTGCATTATTCAAGCCAAAAGACATGACTAGATATTCATAAAGGCCAAATGTTGTACAAAATGCGGTCTTCAGGATATCTTCATTCACTGTCCTTATTTGATGGTAGCCACTTTTAAGGTCAATCCTACTAAAGTAGGTAGAGTCTTGTAACTTATCAAACAGATCTTCTACCCAAGGTACGAGAACTCTATTTTTGATAGTGATATGGTTTAGTCCACACACATGCAGTATGTACCATATTCCTTTTGCACTAAAAGGACTGGAGAACAAAAGGGAGACGAGCTAAGTCTCATTGTCCCTTTGTCTACCAATTATTGTACTTGTGAGGTGTGCAAAAAAAGTTGGTGTCCTCTACACCAAGACGATGCACACGGACCTCATCAAGGGAGGGAAAACAAATCTTAGGGGCACCACCTAGCTAAAAGTGCGGCTAGGACGCAAAGGGAGAATCAGCACATAGTACACATGCACAAAGGCATTGGGATACACACTCATGTTGCGGCCTCATCAAGTTAACTTCTAACACCCAAGTGAGAATGCGCACACGAAAGAAATCCAAATGGAAGGATGATGGTATGAGGAAGCCACTATTGTGTTGTGGGAGGCTTCAACGGTTGCCTATTCAAGACCTCTCTTCACCAACACTGTCAAATGGCTGCAATGGCAAGGGCAATTGTGTGCGTATGTGATTGAGAGAGAGAGAGAGAGAGAGAGAGAGAGAGAGAGAGAGAGAGTAGAGGATAAGGTAATGGAAATGTCTTGGAGAGTGGAGAGAATGAAGGGAAGAAGGATCAATATAATGCGATGCTTCACTAATAGTCTCAAGCCTCCACAATCTGCGACATATTCACTCATACTCTACACACATACTCACAAGCAAAGAGACTAAACATTATGAAAACTTCAATGTGGAGTGGAATAAGGCTTAGCATCACAACTCCATCAAAGGGAAGGTTGCAAGTAGCAAAGCTCACACACAAATATAACTTGCTAATGACAAGATATACTGCCTCCCAATACACTAGTGGTGTCCTAGTATTGGACTCAAGTACTTAGTGAAGGAAATATACAATGTGGAGAGCCCCCTTTGGCTGAGATTGGGATTCTTTATATAGATTTTCTTGCATGATTATATTTAGGGATAATTACAAGTTACAAGGTTAAACCGTGGGGGCAAACTGAGATGCCTTGGGAGCCACCACATTGTCCTTGTACATGCTTCTCCAAGAAGCTTCTCCTTGCCACTTGTAATGCTGCTTCTTCATCACCCACTTGCATAAATTTTATTTACCCTTGAGCCTTTGAATATATTGAGTTCTCATCCCACCATTGTTGGTAGAGGGAAGTGATCAATGAGGCATAGTAAAGAGGTAGATGTATATATATCAGAATGAAAGAGAGTGGGAGGTGAAGAGATGGATTTTTTTGAGTTTTATGGTTGATTTGAGTGGGGTGAAGTGGGATTTGTGATGAAAGATAGGAATTCATATTGAATTCATACTTGTGTGATTGTGTGTGTAGTAGTTAACTAGTGTGTGTGTGTGTGTGTGTGTGTGTGTGTGTGTGTGTGTGTGTGTGTGTGTGTGTGTGTGTGTGTGTGTGTGTGTGTGTGTGTGTAGTTAACTAGTGCACATCCTTACAAGAAAGGGGAAGGTGATGAAGTGCAGCCATGGAAGATTGGGAGGACTGATTAGGAATGAAAAGTGAAGGTATTTTTGTGAAAAACTAAGTGTGTGTGTGTGTGAGAAAAAACATAAATAGGGCAAGATAAATGAAGACTAGGTGATAGGAAAAAAGGCCCAAAATAGGTGTTTTTCCACCAAAATGGCTCCAATATGGGTCCCAAAGGGTTCCATCCAAATTTTGAGGGTAGGTGGCAAGGAGAGGGCATGGAGGGGGTCCTAGGGGGGTCTACTTATGATATGAGATCCATACTTTTAGAAAACTATTGGAAAAAATAATTAAAAAAGGCTTGTTTTTCTTGTGTTCCTTATGAGCCAAAGGGGAAGGTGGCCCACATCACATGCACCTTGCTTTGGAGTCTTCCATTATGCACCACATGAGACTGACACCTCAAGATACCTCAAGGGCCCATGATGTCACCAAGCATTTTATCTGTACACATGGAAATTTTTAAATAGAAAATCTTGGAATGGTGGATCCTGCCACTTGACCTTCCAAACTTCACTCTTTTCCTAAGTAAAATTAACTCCCATTCCCTTTACCATGGAGTTCACCAATGCATGGAACTCATCCTCATGTGAAGCTCATACATGCGGAAAAAATCGAGTCATGATTAGGCAGCATCCCTTAAGCGTATCCTCTCAACTAGTTATTTCTGACCGCACTAGCATCACGCATGGAGCTGGAAACCTTCAAAATGCAAGATGATTTTTTTCAATTTTTCTCTTTTTATTTTTTTTGGTTTTTTCCCTCTTGGCTATGTACAAGTGACGACTTCTGGGGGGTTTGTGAAAAGCATGCATCATATAGCCCTCCCTTGTTGGCTGGAGACATTCATGTCTCTAGCCTGTGTCCCAATATGAAAGGTTATCAGCACTAGCATCACGCATGGAGCTGGAAGCCTTCAAAATGCAAGATGATTTTTTTCAATTTTTCTCTTTTTATTTTTTTTGGTTTTTTTCCTCTTGGCTATGTACAAGTGACGACTTCTGCGGGGGTTGTGAAAAGCATGCATCATATAGCCCTCCCCTGTTGGCTGGAGACATTCATGTCTCTCGCCTGTGTCCCAATATGAAAGGTTATCAGCAATGCATAGAAAAGTGTGAGCACACTCCTCAACCAATCTGCAATTGTAGGGTTTAAGCCGCCATCCATTTACTGGGGTATGATGCAACTTTCCATCCAGATCTCCTAGCCTATAACTTCCATTTAGGAACTTCTGCACTACCACATAAGGCCCCTCCCATTTCAACAAAAACTTACCATCCTTCCTATGGTCGAATCGGTTGTCATATTGCAGCACCAGAGATCCCTCTTTGATACCTTTCTTTATCAACTGGCTATTGAACTTTTTTCATCGCTTCTCTGCTTGTGTAGCATAATGCTGAATTGTCGATTCTCTATCTAGCTCTAGCCGCTCCAAGTCGATGATTCGTTGCTCCACCTTCTTCTTTTGATCATTCTCATGGTAAGCTTTTAAAACTCATAGACTTGCCAACTCTACCTCTATGGGTAGAAGAGCCTCTTGCCCATAGACTAGGTGAAAAGGGGTGTAGCCCAAAGAGGTCTTGAAAGATGTCTTGTAAGCCCAGAGTGCCGCATCTAAGTGTTTGTCCCATGCCTTTGGGTGCATATGCACTTTCTTAGTGATAATTGTACAAATAAGGCCATTCACCTTCTCAACCAGCCCATTACATTGAGGATAATAAGGAGTAGAGTACCTACGCTTTATCTTCAATTTTTCCATTAATTCCCCTACTAGATCTGCTCGAAACCCAGGTCCTCTATCAGATAGGATCTCCAAAGGCGTACCAAGCCTGCAACAAATGCACTTGAAGATGAAGTCACCCACATCTTTGGCAATGATCCTCCTAGTAGAGTGTGCCTCTGCCCATCTAGTCATGTAGTCTACCCCCATGAGTACATATTCCTTTCTAGACTGCGTGCATGGTAATGGTCCAATTGCATCAATACCCCATTTTACAAATGGGCCATAAGCTGAGATAGCACTCTGCTTCTCATAGGCTAACCTCCTAGGACGAGCCTTTTGAAAGACCTCACAAGTGCGGCACCAGTGTTGCACATCTCGGTGTAGACCTGGCCAGACAAAAACAGCTTGGAGAATCTTCCTACCAATGATCTCTTGAGCAAAATTCCCACCACACACTCCCTCATGACAACTACTTAGAATCCCTTTGATCTCTTTGGTAGAAGGCACTTCTCTAAATAGTGCACCCTTTCCTCTACAGTACAAATCTTCATTCACTATGCAGTACCTGGTAGCCGTCCTAGCTAGCCATCTCCGTTCATTGCGACTCATGTGCTTAGGAGCCTTGCAGTGCTCCAAGAAATAGAGAATGTCCTCTAGTTCTTCTTTGCCTTAAAATAGTGGGACCTTTACAGTGACAGCCCCCAAAATGTCATTTTACAACTCCTCTGTAGCCAACGCATCTGCTTCTTCGTTCTTCTCCCTTAGCACAAAGTGGATTTGTGCACTTCAAACTTCCTCATTAGAGATTTGGCCTCCCTCATTTTGATAGCTAGTTTGTCACTCTTACAAGCCCACACCCCTATCATTTGTTTCACTACTATCAACATGGAATCACCAAAAACATTTAACCTGGTTATGCCAAAGGAGAGACACCATTGTAACCGCAAGATGAGAGCCTGCTCTACCCCATTATTAAAGTGAGCCTCTTCCAGTTGAAACCCTTTGCAAAAAAAAAAAATTCTCCCAAAGGATTTAACACAACAATTCCTGACGCTCTGTCTTTTACCCATTTGTAGGCACCATCAAAGTATAAACTGTGAGCATCCAAAAGAAGCTCAGGCTCGCCTAAGGGGGAAGTCTTTCTAGGCTGCACTTTCTCTGGTCTTTCATAGCATCGTTGTGTTATCACATCTGCTAGGCATGCCCTAGTGCTTCTCTCCACTTGTAGTGTGTAATCAAACTCCTGTAGCTGCACCACCCATTTTGCTATCATTGGGGATAGTTCCATGTGTTGCAAAGCATACCGGAAAACATCCTCAGTGGTAAGCACAACAAACCTTTTTGGTATCAATTAAGCCCTAAACTTTTCCACCACAAATTTAAATGCCAAGACCAACTGTTCTATAGAGGTGAAGCCCTTCTCCGCTATAGTCATAACTCTACTTACAAAATAGACAAGTCTCATCAAGAGTGTCTTTGGGTCCTTTTGCATCAAAACTGCCCCCAATGCCTCGCAGCCAAGGCTAGGGTTGACATAGAAGGTCTCCTCCCATCAAGGTTGCAAGATAGTAGGTAAAGATCCCAGAATTTTCTTAACCTCCTCAAAACACCTCTCACTATTCCCATCCCATGCCAAGGTAGCTTGCCTTGTGAGTTGCTACAGTGGATAGATTGCCTGTGAAAGGAGATGAATGAAGCGACTCAAATAGCGTACCTTTTGCAAAAATGATACCAATTGTTTCATGTTTGAAGGTGAAGGCAGAGCAAGGAGTGACCACTTTCTCAGGATCAGCTTCTATCCCTTTCTCAGACACTACATGACCCAAAAGAGTTACCTTGGATTCTCCAATGTGGCACTTATCCTTGTTGAGTTTCCCTCCTAATTGAGCTAGTCGTGTAAACCCTTCATCTATCTTGCTCAAGTGTAATTTTCTAGAGCTATAGATGCAAAAGTCATCAATGAAGACTCTGATAGACTTACCAAAATAGGGCTGAAAAACCAAATTCATGAACCACTGGAAGGTACCTGGGGCATTAGTCAGTCCAAATGGCATAACCCTACATGCAAAACATCCCCATGGTGTAATAAAAGTCATCAACCACTGATCTTCATCTACAATCCTTATCTGAAAATACCCTGAATACCCATCACACACAGTATATCTCTCATGACCTACCACTTCATTCAAGATCTCATCTTGAAAAGGGAGGGGAGAATGATCCCTCTTTGTAGAAGCATTTAGTGGCTTGTAATCTACACACACTCTCCACTTACCATTTTTCTTCGGAGTTACCACCACTGGGGATACCCATTCTGAATCCTCTACCGGATAAATGAACCCTGCTTTAAGTAGCCTCTTTACCTCCTTTAGCAGTGCGTCTTGTTGGACCACTCCAAGTCTCCTTAGCTTCTGCACGACCGCGGTCTACTACCTTCCTTAAGCTGAATGCGATGTTGTGTCACCGTGACCCCTTTGATGTGCTCATAATGTGTGATGAAAAGGCCAACATGTTTCTTTAAGACCTGTATGTAAGACTCCCTTTCCTCTTGAGGCAAGTCCTTGGCTATCATGGTCTTTAATCCTTTTTTATCTATTTCACCTTGGATGTCTTGGCTCTTCTCCTCCTCTGGATCCCGCAGCAGTATACCCATCACCTCTAGAGGGCTTGCCTCATCCTCAGACGTCTGCTCATCAGATGAGGAGTAATCACTCGTACTCCACTCATCCGCAGAAGACTGTAGCTGTAGATTCTGTTGCCTACCTAACTTCATGTCATAAACAATCTTTTGCTGCTTCCCACTAGACTTGCTTTTTAGCCGCAACATTAGGAAATTTCGGAGGTCATTTGGAGGGCCTTCTAAGAAAATGTATTTTTTGCACTCTCTCTCTAGAAAAAATGGTAAATAAAAGAGCTGGGTCTTTCATAGTAAAAGTTCAAAAAGTGTACTTTAAGTAGATTCCTTACTCTTCTGAACATTCGTTCGTAGTGATTTTGTTAAAGAGAAAAAGCTAGAGCGTGTTACTATTACTTTAATGAATAGAGCCCTCTCAAAGTGTCCCAGTGATGATCCTTTATATTTTAGTGTTCAATCAGAATCTAACATATAATGGCTTGGTGCGTTTGAGGTAAGCGAGATTCTCAGGTAAGCTCAAATGCTCACATCTACTTAAGTCTCATTTATCTTGTGTTGCAGGTAAAGAAAGAAGATCATGAGATTCTATATTGGGTGTTCCATCAAACTAATATTCTGGAGGTGATTGATCGACAGACTAACCAGGGAGAGGTACTACGTCTAGATGGAAGGGGAGACTTTCAAGTTCAGTGGCATCTTGCAGGTGACCTCAAAACATTAAAGTGCATGTATAATTGTGGAATGGGTGCAATGGCAAAGTCACCGTGTTTGTTCTGCATGGAGCCTGCAAAGGTCATGGACCCAAAGTGGTGGAGAAAAGCTCCAACACGTCACATTGAGGATTCTGCTTTTCGACCGGTTTTGAAAATACCACTTGTGAATGTCCACATTTGTACAATGCATGCCCTTTGTAGAATTGTGGAGAAATTAGTCTACTTATACATCGGGCTTGCTTGGAAGATTAAGAACTCCACAGAACGACAAGTAGCCCTGCAGTGCTTAGAAATGGTACTGTCGGATATGGGGCTTCATGGTGGCAATGTGAAAATCCAGCCGGATGAAAAGAGATCAACTGCTGAGAAGGATGTCCCATGCAAAACATCCATCGGTGGGGTGAAGGCACGGAGGTTTTTATCTAAGCCCCAAGGTACAAGAGATCCAAAGCTAACAAAACATGGAAAAATATATAACACATCTTATGTTAGCAAGGTAGAGTATTAGAGCTGGAAAAAGCTACATATTGCAGTCAAAGACCACGAACCAACTACTCGTAACGCGAAGGCTGAGGTTTGGCGATCAATAGACATCCTATTTTTGATGTGCGACAAAGATGACTGGTCACAAGGTGATATGAACAAGTTCAAGGAAAATCTCAACCTTCTGAAAAAATCATTCAAGACAGCATGGACAGACACCCAGATTGCTCACTACATGGTATTATCATGTATTTCTTTCTCTCTTATGTGCAAATATGTGACTGTAAAACATTCTAACTAATCTGTTTTCATATCCAGCACATCATCTTCAATCATTTGCCATATTTTATACAGAAGTATGGGAACCCGGCAATATGGAATACCCAAGGGATGGAAAAGTCTCATTACATGGCGAGAAATGCTTATTTCAGGCACACACGACATGGTGGCTCTCGAATCAAGGCTAACAGTTTGAGAGAACTATTTGAATGGTTCTATCGTAGAATCATTCATCAAATGCAGGCAAAAGAAGTCTTGGCAAATTCAGCAACAGCACAAGCCATCAGACATTTACAACAACAAAAAGTTAAAAGATCAATGGCATACAACAACTCCGGAGCTCGTGAAAGTCAGCGAAGGTGGAGAGAGACAATGGTGTATGTGAATCACAAGTGGAGAAAGATACTCTGAGTGGATGACATTGTACAAAATTTATGTAATACATGATCTTATACAATTGCTACTTGAAGTGTATCAAGATTTTGAAGGTTCAATTTTGTTTTTTGGCACGTCACCCTTGTAACGAATCATGAGATGTTTGCCATACTCTAAAAGTTCATCTGGGTTTTGTCTACCAAGAGCTAGTGCCATTGCTGTGTAGGTGTAGTAATACGCTGCCCGACCACCTGTATAGCCTGGGCAGTAACCAAAACAATCTCTAGCAAACACTTTGTCCACAAGAATGACTTTATCTGCACTTTTGGGTAGCACTGGTCCACCCAAGAAGCGTGATAGTGTCTTGAATGTGTAAGTTGCTATTGAACCCTCTTGTGACATGGAATTGTGAAAAACTACTATCGGCGACTCGCAAAGCTTTGAAAGGTACTGTGCTAGGGCCGCATCCCTTCCTCGATACTCTCTTGTCCGGCGCCGAAGGAAGTCATCCTTGTCAGCAATCCAAGACTACACATACCATGTCAGAAGTGACGCAAAGAGAGAGAGAGAGAGAGAGAGAGAGAGAGAGAGAGAGAGAGAGAGAGAGAGAGAGAGAGAGTTACCATGAAGCTCTCATCCTGCAGAAAGAGGTTTTCTTGCCACAGGTCTACAGATGTAGTTGACCCCTGACCTGAATGGTTAAACCAATCCTCCACTTCTTTGTTACTTGTTGATGGTCTTAGGCTTTGTCTTATTGCTTGGAAGGTGGCTTCATCAGGTAGTGTCTCCTTGTATTTTTCAGCTTTCTCAAAGCATCTTCGAAGGCATTCCATTGGATTGCTGAATGTTTCCATTGCCTCATCATCACTACTATCCTCTGAAACAAATCCACTCCTCTCCTCTTGGACTCTGGAAATAATAGCCAGGGAGAAATCCTCCCTTAAATAAAAGACACTTTGCACATCATGTAAGAAGATATAGGTCCTGTCTCCAATCCTGAAGTCAGGCACAGCAGGAAACATCATCTGAGCATGCTTCTCAGTGAAGTTACTGACATCCAATGGAAGTTTGATTTCTGTGGTTTTCACAGAGAGCATCTTACTTCTTTGTACTTCAATTGCCTCAACCTCAAGGTCGACTATGTCTTCAACCTCCTCGACTTCTTGCATATGAGTTGTCTCCTCGCATTCTTCATCTGGTGCTGCATCCTGCTCCTCTAACACCTCATCAGGATTCTGCATGAGGAATCCAAACAGGCTGTTCAGGTAAATCATAAAGCCAAAGGCTTCCTGAATGAGTTTGCATTCTTTTTGATGCAAAGGGCAGGCTGAATGTCGGCAAGAAGGTGGTAATTCCCTATACTTCTTCAGTCCTTGTCCCTTTCCACCACAGTCATTTAAATGCACAAGAGTCATAGTAGGCAGAACAACCCTTCCTACCTGCACCATCACTTCAAACTTATCTCTGTAGGACTGCAAGAAATTATTGTGCTGAGCTAACAGGTCTTCAATGTCAAACTTTGGATTAAACATAGAATGAACTAGATCAAACTTGTCCCCAGCACCACAAGATGCTGCAAAATCAAACAGCCTCTCATCAGTTGCAGCTGGGTCTTCCAGAGAAGACACATCCTCTTTGTCTTTACATTTAGTTGCACAGGGACTTCCTTCTAGCACATCTGTATCATCTGAGAAGTCTATATCCTCTTTCTTGTAT